>NC_057849.1:274169544-274821559 GCF_015237465.2 Chelonia mydas | reverse complement strand
AGCTATCACAGAGTGCTCCATTGTGACCGCTCTGGACAGCACTCTCAACTTAGATGCACTGGCCAGGTAGACAGGAAAAGCCCCGGGAACTTTTGAATTTCAATTCCTGTTTGGCCAGTGTGGCGAGCTGATCAGAAGAGGTGACCATGCAGAGCTCATCAGCACAGGTGACCATGGAGTCCCAGAATCGCAAAAGAGCTCCAGCATGGACCGAATGGGAAGTACTGGATCTGATCGCTGTATGGGAAGAAGAATCCGTGCAGGCAGAAATCCGTTCCAAAAGACGAAATGCCAATATATATGCCAAAATCTCCAAGGGCATGATGGACAGAGGCTACAACAGGGACACATAACTGTGCCGCATGAAAATTAAGCAGCTCAGGTAAGCCTATCAAAAAACAAAGGAGGCAAACAGTCACTCTGGGTCAGAGCCCCATAAATGCCACTTCTATGATGAGCTGCATGCAATTCTAGGGGGGGAAGGGCTTACCACTACCCCACCCCTGTCCATGGGCACCTGCAAGGGGGGAGTCTCACGCAACAGGGATGAGGATTTTGTGGATGAGGAGGAGGAGGAGGTTGAGGATAGCGCACAGCAGGCAAGCGGAGAATCCCTTCTCCCCGACAGCCAGGAACTGTTCATCACCCTGGAGCCAATACCCTCTCAACCCTCCCAAGGCGGGCTCCCGGACCAGGAAGCCAGAGAAGGCACCTCTGGGGAGTGTACCTTTGTAAATATAATACAGGGTTTAAAAGCAAGCATGTTTAATGAGTAATTTGCCCTGAAGACTTGGGATGCATTCGCAGCAGCTACTGGAAAAGTCTGTTAACATGTCTGGGGATGGAGCGGAAATCTTCCAGGGACGTCTCCATGAAGCTCTCCTGGAGGTACTCTAAAAGCCTTTGCAGAAGGTTTCTGGAGAGTGCAGCCTTTATTCTGTCCTCCATGGTAGGACACTTTACCATGCCAAGGGGACATTCAGAGGTGCCCGTTCCTGCTGGGCTGTTTTCCTTTGGCTGAAAACAAATCATCCCCGCTGTTAACCACGTGGTGAGGGGAGGCCTGTTCATGCTGAGCTGTTCGCGTTTGGCTGACAGGTATCTTCCCTGACACTAGCCACGCAGTGAGGTTGGGGTGAAGTGATCATCCCAGAGAATTGGGTGGAGGGGGGGGGAGGGTTGGGTTGTGCTGCACGTGCATCCTAAAACCACAGCCCCTCCTTTTAAATGGCCAACTCAACGGACTTTGCTTGGTATGGGAAAGGAGGGCGCTGCTGTTTGAAACCATTCCCACATGTTATGAAGGTTGAAGAAGCCAAAACCTTTTGCCTTACCATCGCTGCCTGCAAGCTGAATTCTGTTGCCCAACCTAGCGTGTGTGATCTCTCACACCAAACCGGCAGGCACTCAATGTAAGAGGCAAAATGCGAACTTGTACTAAAAGCACATGTGCTATGTAATGTGAGTCGCTTGATTCAGTGTGAAATTGTCTTCCCTTTTTTTGCTAAAATGTATCTTTTTAAATACTACTCTCCCTTTTTTCCTCCTGAAGCTCCAAATGTTTCTGCTTTTCCTCTATCATCTCCATCCCAGAGGCTAGTGCAGATTAGAAGGCAAAAGAACCCTGCAATCGTGATGACATGTTCTCAGAGCTCATGCAGTCCTCCTGCACTGAAAGAGCTCAGCAGAATGCATGGAGGCAAACAATGGCAGAGTCCAGGAAAGCGTTAAATGAATGCGATGAGAGGAGGGAGGAGCATGATGAGAGGTGGCAGGATTCAATGCTGAGGCTAATGGGGGAGCAAACTGACATGCTCAGGCGTCTGGTGGAGCTGCAGGAAAGGCAGTAACAGCACAGACCGCCACAGCAGCCCCTGTATAACTGCCTGCCCTCCTCCCCAAGTTCCATATCCTCCTCACCCAGACGCCCAAGAACGGGGCGGGGGGGGGGGGGGAACGACACTACAGGCTCCCAGCCACTCCACCCCAGAGGATTGCCCAAGCAACAGAAGGCTGGTATTCAACAAGTTTTCAACTGTAGTGTGGCCTTATCCTTCCCTCCTCCCCTCATCCACCACCCCACTCAGTGCTTCCCTCCTTATCCCCCACTCCTGGGCTATCTTGCGAGTTTTCCCCCTATTTGTGTGATGAATTAATAAAGAATGCATGATTTTGAAACAATAATGACTTTATTGCCTCTGAAAGTGGTTATTGAAGGGGGGAGGTTGGTTGGCTTACAGGGAAGTTGAGTCAACCAAAGGGGCGGGTTTTCATCAAGGAGAAACAAACAGAACTGTCACACCGTAGCCTGGCCAGTTATGAAACTGGTTTTCAAAGCTTCTTTGATGCGCAGGGCACCCAGCTGTGCTCTTCTAATCGCCCTGGTGTCTGGCTGTGCATAATCGTCCGCCAGGCGATTTGCCTCAACTTCCCACCCCGCCATAAACGTCTCCCCCTTACTCTCACAGATATTGTGGAGCAAGCAGCAATAACAATGGGAATGTTGGTTGTGCTGAGGTCTGACCTAGTCAGCAAACAGCACCAGTGAGCTTTTAAACATCCAAAGGCACATTCTACCACCATTCTGCACTTGCTCAGCCTATAGTTGAACAGCTCCTGACTACTGTCCAGGGTGTCTGCGTATGGCTTCATGAGCCAGGGCATTAAGGGGTAGGTTGGGTCCCCAAGGATAACTATAGGCATTTCAACATCCCCAGTGGTAATTTTCTGGTCTGGGAAGTAAGTTCCTTCCTGCAGCTGTTCAAACAGACCAGAGTTCCTGAAGATGCAAGCATCATGCACCTTTCCTGGCCATCCCACACTGATGTGGGTGAAAGGTCCCTTGCGATCCACCAGTGCTTGCAACACCATTGAAAAGTACCCCTTGCGGTTTACATACTGGCTGCTAAAGTGGTCCAGTCCCAAGACAGGGAAATGTGTTCCGTCTATCGCCCCACCACAGTTACGGAACCCCATTGCAGCAAAGCCATCCACTATGACCTGCACATTTCCCAGAGTCACTCCCCTTGATAGCAGCAGCTCAGTGACTGTGTTGGCTACTTGGATCACAGCAGCCCCCACAGTAGATCTACCCACTCCAAATTGATTCCCGACTGACCAGTAGCTGTCTGGTGTTGTAAGCTTCCAGAGGGCTATCGCCACTTCCTTCTCAACCGTGAGGGCTGCTCTCATCTTGGTATTCTTGCGCTTCAGGGCAGGGGAAAGCAAGTCACAAAGTTTCATGAAAGTGCCCTTACACATGCGAAAGTTTTGCAGCCACTGGGAATCATCCCAGACCTGCAACACTATGCGGTCCCACCAGTCTATGCTTGTTTCCCAGGCCCAGAATCGACATTCCACGGCAGGAATCTGCCCCATTACCACCATTTTGGGGGGGGGGGTTGTTTTTTTTAAAGGGACAAATTTAACAGGTACGGTCTACATCAGTGGTTCCCAAACTTGTTTCCCGCTTGTGCAAGGAAAGCCCCTGATGGGCTGGGCCGGTTTGTTTACCTGCCGTGTCTGCAGGTTCAGCTGATTGGGGCTCCCAGTGGCCACAGTTTGCTGCTCCAGGCCAATGGGAGCTGCTGGAAGCAGCGACCAGTATGTCCCTCAGCCCGCACCGCTTCCAGCAGCTCCCATTGGCCTGGAGCAGTGAACTGCGGCCACTGGGACCCACGATCGGCCGAACCCGTGGACGCGGCCGGTAAACAAACTGGCCCAGCCCGCCAGCGGCTTTCCCTGCACAAGCGGCGGAACAAGTTTGGGAACCACTGGTCTACGTGAACAATAAATAGCTGAACAGAAGGGGGAAAGACTTGACAAATATTTTTTGTCTCTGGTTTAAACATCTTTTAAATAAAATATTTGCCAGCTAAATGGTTATAAGATACTTAGCTTAATAACAAATTAAAAAGTAAGCATGTACATTTTCCAGTTTACTGGAACCTGTATTGTTTAAATAAAGATATACAGCAATATGGAGTTTATAGATGGCATGTGTTGGCCCATGAGCTATGGGTGAAATCCTGGGCTCATTTAAATCAATGGCAAATCTCCCATTGACTTCAATGGGATGAGATTTTGCCCTGTTTAACCTTCCTTAAGAATCATTCATTAAAATTGTTTGGCATTCCCTTTTCTGGATGAGATTCAGTATCTGGATACCTCGACTCTTACATTACAGTTACTAGCATTTGTTAATCATCATTCTCTCCCAGCTCTGTAAAACACAATAAAATCCTTCACTCCTTAGTTTTATCACTTTTGTGTGAAGTACTAGATATGTATAAAAAGTGGGCTTATTATGATGTAAGAAAAATGAATTTGATAGCAGCTAACAAAATAATACTTAACAGATGGTCCATATTTTAAAACCCCACTTGTCTGCCAATTTAACACACATTATTTGTAAAAATAAATACCATACTGACTGTACACAAAAGCTGAATCCTTTAAATAATTAACCATGGAAGGGAGAAAGAAGCTAAGAAATGAGACTGAAGACTATGTGGTTATAACTTTATTTCAAAGTGAGGGTGCATGTAAGGTAAATTGTACGAATAAAAGGGCTTTGTCTGGGGAAATATATGAAATCAGCTCCACAATCCATGAAACTCCGCTGCCTGCCTCCCAGTCTGCACCCTTCTTCCACTGGCCCCCTCACTGGCCTGCTCAGCCTGGCTTCAAGATGTGCCTCTATACAAACTTATTTAGGAGTTGGAGTATAAAGTGCGTGAGTGTTCTGCCCTCTGACCCCCATCTATAAAGCTCAGGGGAGGGCCCTCTGCAGGGGTGTATATTTCACACCTAAAGAAATGAGGCAAAGCCAGTCACCTTCACTATTCCAGGGCTTCTGGAAATTCTAGGTGTCATACTGCCTGGGGTAGTTCATGACAGAGTGCCAAAAGCATGTCAGATACCCCTAACTGATGGTGCATTCTATTATTAGATTTCACCAACCCAGTAACAAATATGAACTCCTTTGGATCACTGTAACAGTCTTACAAGGGAGTCACAGACGGTCCTCTTAGACTCTCCAGTGTATCTTGCCACCCAGGCAAGCTGGACTTATGGATAAGTGGTCACTTACACCAAAAATTCAGATTGCCCCAGTCCCGAGAGACCAGTCACTTACCCCAGATCAATTTGTACCTTAGATCTCTTAGACCAATCCTATAGTAAGCTAATTAAGGATTCATTAACTAGGAAAATGAAATGAGAGAGATATTTACAGATTAGAGCAGGCAATTTGTATGCACAAATGAGTTCAGTCTATGGTTCCAAAAGGTGACAGCAACATCATAATTTGTCAGCATTGACTATCTTTTCAAGGTTTAACGCAAGTCAAACCAGGGGATCTCTGCTTCTTGTTTCTTAGCTCCGGCCCTTGTAAGAGCAAAGAGAGGAAAAATCTTCTTGTCAAGTATTTTTATTTTCCTCATCCAGCATTCAAACTGAGGGGATGAGACCTTTTGCACACACTTCTCCATGGGCAATCAACAAAGCTTTTGTCCTTCAACGGCCCACTTAAATTTGATAATACTCCTGGTTGGGAAAGGGGAGTCACTCTTCCCATCTAAGCTCACAAGTTCAGAGAAGGTATTTTTACAATTATGAAACAAACATATTTTACCTTGTAGCATGGAATAGACATTACAAGATTAATGCATGCAGCAACTTACAAGCATTTTATAGAGTCCAAACAATCCTTACGAGTCCAACTCCTGAACAATAGTAACACATAGGTGAGCTGGGTTTCCAGCTATGAATTTGTCACTGCTCAGCTGACACCTACAGGCTTGGCGGGAGCTGGCACCTGGTTTACAAGCAACATACCAGGACTCCCCCGTCTCTACCAAAAAGACCATACATAACTGTGGCAGGGGCCTCTCACTCCTGCTTCTGCTCAAGTCCACAAACTTCTCAGAAACCTTTATGCTGGTAAAACCCATAGTGCAGTTTATTTACAATGTTGGTTCCACCACCCTTGTACAATATACAGCCCTACTCCTACAATCTTAGGGAGCCCTCAGCTCCTGAGGCAAGCAGAAAAGAGCAATCTCTCTCTCCCTCTCACTGCCTGCTTTCCCCCTCCTACTTCCTTCCTTTGCCTTTTTGTAGCCTCTGCCTAATGGTTTAATTAGCCTTCCAGGTCTCCTCCACCCACCCATTAGACACAGCTCTTCTTAACAAGGTCTGTTCTGCAGTGTTTAACTGGAGCTGCCATGACCAGAGAGCTGGCTCAGCCATTGTTGACCAGCAGGAGTGGGTGGGTGAGGTTCTGTGACTTGCAACATGCAAGGAGGTCAGACTAGATGATTATGATGGTCCCATGTGGTCTTAAAATCTATGAGATTCACTGTGGACATTAACACATTGTTGCCCAGCACTCTGTCACAGTAACCTTGACTCTTGTCTTCTAAAATTCTAAAGACAAGTCATTTCAGAAGGGACGTGGAGGAGGAGAGGGCAGGGCAAGGCAAGATCATGTAAGAGAGCACCCCAAAATTGCATCATGCTAGGGAGGATGGTGAAATGGCCAAAAGTAAAAGAGGAGGCAAAAAGAGAGGAAGAAGAATGATGAGTTTGGTGTTCATCATACTGGCCAAGCCAGAGATACAAGTTTGAACCTAGGGGGAGAGGTCAGATGCCAAGAAATATATTTGCAAGTTGTCAACACAAAGATGATAAACTGAAGCCACGTGATTATTTATCTAACATCAGAGGGATGCAAGTTGCTTAAAATACATGTAGGAATATACAATCCCTTGCCCAAAAGAGCTCACAATCAAAATTAGGTGGATAACAAAGAAAATGACTTCTACAGAATTTGGTCACAAATTCTCTGACAAAACAGTTTTGTTAGAAAATACCATGTTTTTAAAGAAACGTCTTGGGTTCAATAAATTTTTGTTGAATCACAGACAGGGATTCCAATAGAACCCCTCCAGGTTGCCTGGCAGGCTGCTTGGGAGCCTGGGCTTCCAGGTCTATCGCCTTAGGACAGCCCCACCATATGAACCGCCCCAGGGCCGGGGACCCCAGTGCTTCCAAATTCCTGGGTCAGCTTGAGCCCCAGGATGCTGGGGAACCATATGAATGGCAGTCAGCATCTGCTGAAGTCCTGGGGAATATATTTCATTTAGAATCAATGTGCGTTGGTGTTTCCAAAATAAAAATATCATGGAATTTGAGGTTCATGGGGAAATTTTGAAAAAATTGGTTTGGTCTGAATTGGAATGAAACCAGATTTAATAGTGTTGAAATTTCCTGTGAAATGGAAAGCCTGTGTTTCAGCCACCTCTAACAAACAATGGATGACCAAGGTTGCAGTAAGGGAATCCAGGGCCCAACACATTCTAAAGCAAGGGACCCCCATGGTTCTGCCTCTATGCCCCCACTCCTTGCTTAGATCAGCAGTGGCAGAGAGCCCCAACCCTCCCACAGAGGCAGGGGCAACAGCAGGGGCTATATCTCTTACCTGAATTGGCAGCACGCCCCATCCTCAGACACAGGAGGGCCCCCCCTGCCCTCTCAGCTAGGAGGAGCAAATATGGCTCCTGCAGAGCTCTGGCCAGATAGCCCCTGTGAGTTGGAGTTCAAGAAAGGAAGGTGATCTGAAAAAATGTTTGTTTGTTCTGGACTTTTGAGTTCTATTTTTGACAGACTCTGTTGCCAGCTGGAGGAGAACTGGTAAAAAGCATATTAAAGGATTGAGTTTAAAAGGTCACTGGAGACTTAGTGAGTTCTTAAAGGGGGCCCAAATGAAGGATTAATTGCAGTGGGATGGCCAGAGAGGCAACCCAAGCCACGAGAGTGTGCTTGGGAGGCATTAAGAGGCTACTGTGCTACGGTCACATTTTTAAGCTTTTCTTTGCAACCATAACAGGTAGACACTTTAAAAGAAAGTAAATTCAAATTCTGATGCAATCACAAGACTCTAGGACCTGGGACATGGTCTTATGATGCCTATGCTTTATCCAGCCCTGCTGACTACAAGGGGAGGGAGGAGATAACAAGGAGAAAAATTATGCTGTTTGTGGGAGAATATTTTTCAAGAGGCAGGTCACTTCATTTGTTTTTTCCTGTTCTTTTAATGTTTTGTGAGAGAAAAAGAGCAGTTAGTGTCAGAGATAAGATTAGTGATGGAAAACCAACTGAAAGAGATTTGTTCTGAAAACCTGAAGGAGGAATGGAGGATAAATCAAGATTTATTGACAGCAACCTTCTATAAATCAACAGGGGGACTCTGACGAATCTGGAAGAAACCTAAAAATAGCATGGGAAATAGTTAAACATTTGGCCTGTCTTCCCCATCCAAACAGTAAATTCTGCAGCAGCTAATCCAGCAAAAAGGCAAAGCAACTATGCATTGCATTCTTAAACATCACCTCCATGATGCAGAGGATGGCCGATTACTGAAATCAAGAGACACATTATTGGCAACAAACCAGTCATTCTCAGACTCATTTAAATCATCTGTTTGTCTCTGCAGCCTGGCTCCCTGCAGATCCCCTTCCAGGGATGAGACAATTTTTGAATAATCAGATTAGCTGGATGGTTGCTGCCATACCTTTCATACAGGCATTGCATACCAAGATGAACCATTACTTACCTTTTTCATTTTTTATTGATGTACTGTTGGTGAAATATGCTGGTTTGATCCTCCTAGAGACCTAATTCCTATTAGTCCACAAAAAAGTGCAGCACAAGAAGCAATAGTGCAAGATTAAATAATTTTTCCCTCCTAGTCAAATCTAAAGATTGGCATAGAAAGAAGCATAGGATAGTCCTAAAAGGCATCTAACCCCATAGCTTCCTACAGCCCCTTGCGCTCACTTGTGATGCGGCTCTTCTTATGCTTGGGGAAAACAAGCATTGTTGATTTTGATACAGAAATTGATTACCTTTGACTCCTTCCCTTAGTATAGTTCCTGATTCCTGCTCTATACCTTTTTAGCAATCCCCCTAAATAATAGTCCCTCAGGATGGATTATTTCAAATGAGCAGATTTATTTTAGTTCATCTTACTATAGCAGTATGGTCCATATTCCCAATTAAATTTTAAAAAGTTGCAAGATTAAATTTCAGGACAGCATGCTAGATATTTACTGTGGTAAATATTTATGCTTAGATGTCTCAGCTTCACATGCAAATTTTGAAAGATCTGTGTTTATGACATCTCTAGTTCTATTCTTATCGATAGCAAGTGAAAACAAATCCAAATGTAGGCATTTATATTCAAGGGTTTTCTTTTTATATTTGTCATGTCAAATAGAACAGACATCAGATTTCGTATGTTCTGTAAGATTGAATATCATATCAAAATGCATGTTTCTGATCAGGTGACAATATTAATAAGGCACTATCCCTGTGTAGCTGATGAGGCAGGCATAGGATTTTGCCAGTTGGCACAAATCCTCAGCTGGGGTAAATTGCCATAGCTCAATTGCCTTAATAAATTCATAGATTCTACGATCAGAAGGGACCACTGTGGTCATCTGGTCTGAACTCCTGCATAACAGGCCATAGAAGAAGGTCCCTGAATTAATTCTTGTTTGAATTAGAACATATTTCCCAGAAAAAAAACATCCAATCTTGATGTTAAAATTACCAGTGATGGATAATCCACTACAACCCTTCGCAATCTTGGAAATCCCAACAAACCCTTGGAAATCTTTTTCAATGGATAATTACCTTCACTGTTAAAAATGTACACCTCATTTCTGGTCTCAGTTTGTCTCGCTTCAACTTCCAGCCACTGATTTATTTATTTATTTGTTTTAAATAAAACTTTGTCTGCTAGGCTGGACAGCAAATATTTGTTCCCCGCATAGGTACTTACAAACTGTGATCAAGTCACCCTTAACTTTCTCTGTTAGACTCAATCACTATAAGCTATGTTTTCCAATCTTTTAATCATTCTCATGGCTCTTCTCTGAATGCTTTTCAATTTATCAACATTCTTCTTGAATTATGGGCACCAGAACTGGACACAGTATTCCAGTAGCAACTGCACCAATGCCAAATACGAAAAGATAGCATTAGCCCCTTTGGCTACATCATTGCACTGGGAGCTCATGTTCTGCTGAATAGCCACCGTGACTACCAAGTATTTTTCAGTCACTGCTTACCAAGATAGTCATCCATCTTATAAGAGTGGCCTAGATTTTGTTGTGTTTTCATTTTCCCATATTAAAATGCATATTACTTGCTTGAGCCCAGTATCAGTGATCTGTCCTCTTCGTTATTAACCACTCCCCCCATTTTTGGGGGTATCTGCAAACATTATCAGTAATGATTTTGTTTTCTTCCAGGTTATTGATCAAAATATTAAATAGTGTAGCGCCAAGAATTGATCTCTGCAGGACCTCAATAAATACACACCTATTTGATGTCATAATTCGATGACACTACACAGCAGCTGAGGATCTGACCCTTAGTGTCTGAGGATGACTGTTGTTTGTGGGAGGATTGCATTGTTGGCTACGAACAAAATTAAAATACTGGGTTACCTTCTGATTTCAATGCAACTCCCGTAGTGTAGGATTGTTCCTATGTAACTGGGAGCAGAATTTGGGCCACTCTATGCAAAGCAAAAAGAAAAGGAGTACTTGTGGCACCTTAGAGACTAACAAATTTATTTGAGCATAAGCTTTCTTGAGCTACAGCTCACTTCATCGGATGCATTCCGTGAAAAATACAGTGGGGAGATTTATATACACAGAGAACATGAAACAATGGGTGTTACCATACACATTGTAACAAGAGTGATCACTTAAGGTGAGATATTACCAGCAGGAGAGCAGGGGGGGAAAAAACCTTTTGTAGTGATAATCAAGATGGGCCATTTCTAGCAGTTGACAAGAACATCTGAGGAACGGTGGGGGCTGGAATAAACATGGGGAAATAGTTTTACTTTGTGTAATGACCCATCCACTCCCAGTCTCTATTCAAGCCTAAGTTAATTGTATCCAGTTTGCAAATTAAGTCCAATTCAGCAGTCTCTCGTTGGAGTCTGTTTTTGAAGTTATTTTGTTGAAGAATTGCAACTTTTAGGTCTGTAATCGAGTGACCAGAGAGATTGAAGTGTTCTCCAACTGCTTCTTGAATGTTATAATTCTTGACGTCTGATTTGTGTCCATTTATTCTTTTATGTAGAGACTGTCCAGTTTGACCAATGTACATGGCAGAGGGGTATTGCTGGCACATGATGGCATATATCACATTGGTAGATGACCCCATTACACACATTCATATTTCTATTCCTTATTTTGGTTGATAATAGCAATACAATAAGGTATTCCTTTAAGTATATCATAAAACACCTAAAATGTACAATAGTAAATATGGTGTCTTTAGAAATTCATAATATAAAGACAAACTTTGGAGTGCTTGATCTTGAATCTTAATATTGTACTAATGCTAGTTCTCTTGCATTGAGTATTTGATGTGCTTATGAAAAAATTCTCTTCCACTAAAGCTGCCTTCTGGAAAGAGTCTGGAATTAATCCGCATTTATTTGGTTTCTGACAAGTTTCCCCCACTGGTTTGTATCTTTCATTCTCTGTCACCTCAATACTTACAACTGACATATCTAAAGCAGTTAGCCAGCTCTGGGTCTTAGAAACTGTAGTTCTCCATATTTTGTATAAAATTTCAAGCAAGTCATGCTGTCAGAGAGAAATATCTGGGAAACTATTTATTTATTCATATTTACTTAAAGTGTCTTTTCAGAGTCTAGGTACTGTGGAGTCATCAAATTCATCCACAAATACTCATTAGGTCAAAAAACCTCAAGGTGATATCAATCTTAAGAATTTAATAGCTAATGAGTTATACTAGATAAATATCAGTATGTCATGTTACTTTAGCATTTCACAATGTGTCACTCTTTATAATTTCAGTTTTACACCAAAGAATATAATAACCCAGTTAGCCAATTAATGCTTTCAATTGTGGATTTTTCAGTAATTCAAAAATCTCTTGGAAATAAGGAAGTATATTATGGTATTTATATTAAGTATCATGTCTTCCTTCAACTTTCTGTCATGTTGGATTCAAATCAATCTTGGTATCATAAAGAAAGGCTCCCCCCACCGCCCTTTAAAATGATGTGCTAACAAAAGAAGTACTCACTGATGAAACCATGGTTACAATTAAAATAAGTTGTTTCTGCTCAATTTGTTGTGTCCTTCACTGTGGGCACATGTTCAGCATTCTAAAGCACCAACACTTCCTCTGGTATGTTGAAAAAGAAAGTTTTCTGAGTTCAAATGTCTAAATGTGTCCCTATGACTCTCAGTTAGTGGAAGAGGAGCAAAACCAAACACCCGGACATGGCATCACTACTTCTTTGTGAAAACGCGTCAGTTATCATTCTTCATGCATCCTTGTCATAATTCAAAGCCAAATCAGAACAAATATCTAGACAGTTTTCCACCTTAGATCCAGGATTAATAGCCAGATCTGAAATCAATGGGTCTACTCATGAAATAAATTACTACTCAGCAAGAATAAGCGTAGTCAAAACTGATCAACAAATACTGCATGAAAGATTGTCTCTTTTCAAAACAAAATTAACTATCTTCTGCTTCATAACACCAGCTGCAATGGAAAATCCTAGTGCCTCACATTCAGATTTTGCGGGACAAAGAATTCTTTAACCTCACAGCTAGTTTTTTAACCTCACAGCAACAGGTCTTGAATTGTATCTACATGTGCTTGTATTCCACATTTTAGGCACTTTTAGGGTCAAATCTGGACACCCTCATTCACATTGAGTAGTATGGTAATCTGTGATTAGTCATGGCTTGAAAGTCATGATCTAATTGTGGAGTAACGAACTACTCAGTGTGAGTAAGAGTACCAGAATTTAGCTTTTAAGTAGCAGAACTCTTCATAACAGGTTTTTGTTTTATCTCCCCTCCCCCTGCCTCCCCACCTTCCTTCCCCTTCCCCCTCCCCCCATGGGTAGGGGCTGGTTGGTGAACATTGATATTCATGTCAAATTCAAGCATTGCCTGGTCAAAACAGAAAATGCTATTCTGTTTTCCCATAATAAAATGCTGTCCAGCTATCCCGAGAGAATAATTATAAACAAACAAAAATATCAGGCTGAAGTTTAAGCAGCAGAGCAACAGTTTACTGATGTAGAACACAGAGGCTAAAGAAGTTTTTCACATAAGAACAGAAGATTTGCCATACTGGAGCAAACCACTGGTCTATCAGTGTCTGTATGGAACTTCTATAAATGGTCAAGAGCTGATCCCTCAGGGAGGTGGATTACATACACTGACAGGAGAATCCCTCCCGTTGACACAGGTCGTATCTACGCTGAAATGCCACTGCGTTGCAGCTGTGCCACTGTAGTGTTTCAAAGGTGGACAAGTCCTTGAAAGTTGCTGTGGATTAAGGTAGGGTGTACATTTGAAAAGCAATCACTGTTCCTGAACAACACCAGGTGTGGACACTACTATTTTGCAACAAGAGTTCCTGTTTAGCTTAATTCATTACAAAGTGGGGCCACGTCTATACTACAGAATTATGCCGACCTAACTTATGTCACTGTTCAGCCACTGCAGTTATTACATTGCGTGTGGGTGTCCACACTACGCTCCTTGTGTCGGTGGTGTGCATCCTCACTAGGAGCATTTGTATCAATGCAGAGAATAGTGTACCATGGGTATCTATCCCACTATGCAACTCACTGTCCGCCATCTGTGACAGAAGCATGAATCCTGCACAACTCTGCATTATTACGATGAGTGTTGCGAGCATGGGCTGCCTGCTCCTGCAGTGTTTGCAGAGCCACAAGAGGAGCTGTGGAGAACACGACAAATGCCTTGGAGGCTAGATTGCTGTGGAACATAGAAAGAAACAATTCAAGGTTGCTGGCAAATGGCAATTGCATTGTGGAACTCCCGAATGCTACTGATCAGTCAGTAATCAATTTGGAGTTGGGAAATCCGCCATGGGGGCTGCTGTGATGCAAGTGTGCTGGGCCATAATCGCCTCCTGCCCAGAGTCACAGTCCTTCATAGCAATGTGCAGGACATAGTGGATGGTTTTGCAGCAAAGGGGTTCCCAAACTGCAATGAGGAGCTAGATGGCATGCATATCCCCATTTTGGCACCAGACCACCTTGCTACAGAATAAATCAACAGAAAGTGAAACTTAATTAATAGAAAAGTAGCCCTAAAAGAAAATCTATGATCAGATAAGGTACATTTTTTCACATATGGAGAAGAGAGCAACAAATATCATTTTCTGACTGAAATCTTCAGGCTCCTTTATATTCTCCAACCTAGAATAAATGAAATATCTGGACACCAAACTGGAGCAGTTTAAGTCTCTGCCTACACAAAAGGAAGATTTTGTAACATGCTTTGATCATTGGGGAGTGTGACATTGTTACTGTGAGATACTCAGTGTAGCAACAGGGAGATGGAGTGAGTGTCTGCTGGGTCAGACGCAGGTGTAAAGGTGCTAATCTTTAAAAGAAACAAATACTTCTACACAAGCCTAGCAGATCTAATGTCCTATAGGACAAGTTTCAGAGTAACAGCCGTGTTAGTCTGTATTCGCAAAAAGAAAAGGAGTACTTGTGGCACCTTAGAGACTAACCAATTTATTTGAGCATGAGCTTTCATGCGCTACAGCTCACTTCATCGGATGCATACTGTGGAAATTGCAGAAGACATTATTATATACACAGACACCATGAAACAATACCTCCTCCCACCCACTCTCCTGCTGGTAATAGCTTATCTAAAGTGATCATCAAGATGGACCATTTCCAGCACAAATCCAGGTTTTCTTTTGGAGGGGGGTGAGGGGTGAGAGAACCTGGATTTCTGCAGGAAATGGCCCACCTTGATTATCATACACATTGTGAAGAGAGCGGTCACTTTGGATGGGCTATTACCAGCAAGAGAGTGAGTTTGTCTGTGGGGGGGCGGAGGGTGAGAAAACCTGGATTTGTGCTGGAAATGGTCCATCTTGATGATCACTTTAGATAAGCTATTACCAGCAGGAGAGTGGGGTGGGAGGAGGTATTGTTTCATGGTGTCTGTGTATATAATAATGTCTTCTACAATTTCCACAGTATGCATCCGATGAAGTGAGCTGTAGCTCACGAAAGCTCATGCTCAAATAAATTGGTTAGTCTCTAAGGTGCCACAAGTACTCCTTTTCTATAGGACAAGCTACATCAAGTGCAGAAGGCTTTTAAGACTACTAGATTTTCCTGGGTTGAGTGGGCTAGAGACATGTCTGACCTCATATTCAGAGAAAAATTTGGTAGGGGATCCACAGGAAATTAACATAATCCACCTGTGGCATGAGTAAACAGTTTCTGGAAAGGCCAAAATACAGCTAACTATAACTCCCTCAAGGGGAAAACTGAATCTACAAGATTGAAAAGATGGACATAGAGTAGGCATTTCAGAGTACAACAGAACTAATACATTCTCATGAATATGTCAGTTAGTCAAAAGTAATACTGCCCTGGCAGGGTACCTACTTGCTGGAGTGGCAAATGACATTCCAGAATGCAAAAGTAAACTGGTTCCAGTGGGCAAACAAAGGCTTGATCTAGGTGTCCATATGGAATCAATGGTTCATGAATTATTGAAGAGTGGCAATCCTCTCACAAGTGCCTCCTTAAAAGGGCATAATGGACTCCATGAGCATCTTCTCTCATTGATGTCCATATCCAACAAGCATTGCTCACATGCAAAAAAGGCAGTGGTTCTGACTACCACTGCTGCCCATTCTTCCATAGCACTGACAGGCAAGCAGTGTTTTCTTCCTGATTCATCATCGTTCATCACCAGATTTTGCAATTGGAACATTGGTTTAACTAACTTTTTTTTTTAATTAAAGCAATAAATCAATAAAAGGCACTGGTAAACCTATATAAGTATGACCACACAAAGGTTTGCACCAGCAAACTAAGTTAACTTAATAACAAATTGTAGTTAAACAAAAGCCTTATTTAATAATTCTGTGGAACATGTACAAAGCCTAGAAGCCAGCTAGCTCAGTTTTAGCTGTATTTGACTCTGCTGGACTAACAAAAGTAAAAAAGAAAAGTCACCACAGTAAGTGGTTAAGACCCCAAATATACAAAAGTTTAAGTTCTGTTGAGAGGAAGCTGCCATTTTATACAATCAGTTTTCCAAGTCCAGCTATTCTTTTATTATATACAATTCTGCTGCATGGGGAAATTATGTAACTTACCGGTGAAGAAACAGAATGATAGAAAGTAAGTGTGTGGGGTGAGGGGTGGAAGAGAAAGGGGGCATGGTTGTCTCATTTGTGGATATATGGGTCCAAGAGTGGATTTTGGGAAACAGCTTTGCACAGGAATTAAACTGAACTTAGAATGAAGGGGGGAAATAAGCGTCCATCTCTCTTGACCTTAGCTCTATGGGGCAGAGACAGATCAGTTTGAGAACTCTGTGTGTATATATATATGAGAGAGAAAGAGAGAGAAAATTAGAAATATTTTAGTTTAAGGAAGTATTATTACTAAAAATAGTGGGGCAAATTTACTTCTTAGGCCTTGTCTATATTACTGCCATAAGTTGACCTAAATTATGCTACTTCAGTTACGTGAATAACGTAACTGAAGTTGACGCAGCTTAGATTGACTTATTGTGGTATTGACACCATGTTGTGTCGACAGGAGACGCTCTTACTCTTCTTGGGGCCTGGAATACCCAAGTCAATGGGAGAGCGCTCTGCCATCAACTTAGCGGGGTCTTCACCAGACCTGCTAACTCCACACCCTCAACGTCGATCTCAGCAGTACCGATTTACCCATAAGTGTAGACATGGCCCTACTTACACTTGGTCCAGAATTTGGTCCAGAAAGGACCACTTTAATCAGTGGTATAACTCCATTGACTTCAGTAGAGATGAATTTGGCCCCAAGTGTTTTATACCTTTTTGCAGCTAGAAAAAAAATCTGCTTTTTCAATCATAGTCTTTTCTAGTCCAAGAAATGTAACTCAGTGGAGGTATGTGGGTGTGATTTGGGCTATCAATCAAAATTGCTTACTAGAGTTTTAAATCACAAACAAACTACATGATTCATTTAATTCCAATACTATATTATTTCTACAGCATTTGTCACAAATTGTATATGCTTTATTTTGTTTCATGTGTAGGAGGGCTCTTGTAAAAACCTTTGGTTCTAAATCTCTGTTTCTTGGAGAGCACTGCAGAAGCATTTTCATTCTTACCTCATTGTGCTGGAAGTGGGGAAGGAGGATGCTGAAGCTAGGCACTGTTTTCTGATCAAATGTTGTGTACAGCCCCAAATTCAGGAATAATTGAACAAATTATGCAAATTTCCCATATTAAAAAAGTGTCATATACATTTCACTTTGCTAAATATATATTAGGATGTTGAAAATGTACCATAAATATTCTCATGGCCATGAGAGTATAACATTTGAGGGACCCCTAATGTTCAAGCAGTGTGGAGGCATGAGGCATAATGCCTTCTGGGCTGATGGGTAGTCCTTGTTTATTGTTAAAAATGTGCAGTTTGTGCTGTGTAATGATCTGGGTCACACTCTCCAAAGAAAACCCCCTTCTAGGGACACTGAATACTGGCAACAATGCTGGCTGCAATCCAGGTCCACTCTCCATTGCCTTCAGTCAATTTGACTGCCTTGTATACAGAGGGAAAGGATTGAAAGAGGATCCCTGAAACCACTCTCCACTCTAGGGCTCCATTCAGAACCAGCCACAATTTAGCCCTAACTGCTTTAAGGTTTGGAAAGAACAACAGGCATTTGTCTCAATAATTTTGTTTGATACTCGGTACTTTTCACTTGATCTGCACAAAACTTTCATAATGAAACCTGAAGCCTTTTTACTTTATTTGTGGATTCACTGAATAAACATTTGGGGTTGCAAACCCACATGAACAAACCCATCAAGTTTCACACTGTTCTACTTTCCACTCTGAAACAGACAATATTTTTTACAACTTACTCTGACAAATAAGGCATCAAAGACTTGTGAATGTTTTATGCTTCTACGACACCACAGAATATTTGCCAACTTTGTCATATGCTAGTAGTAAGAATCAAGTGGCTTTATCTGGCATTGAAAATAAGTCTTTAATGCGCTATACTTTCTTTCAGTTACAGCTCTAGTTGGAAGAAGAAAAGGAGTACTTGTGGCACCTTAGAGACTAACAAATTTATTTGAGCATAAGCTTTCGTGAGCTACAGCTCACTTCATCGGATGCATATGCTCATGAAAGCTTATGCTCAAATAAATTTGTTAGTCTCTAAGGTGCCACAAGTCCTCCTTTTCTTTTTGCGAATACAGACTAACACGGCTGCTACTCTGAGCTCTAGTTGACTAATTTGTTATGTTGTGTCATTTTTTTCCTGCAGAAAAGAATTAGTCATGAGTAAGGTAATGAGCCAAACTGTGTGGGTGTATCACCGCCAGTACATAGGGCAAAACCAAAATATGCTTATCACAGCTTCAAAACCCCAACTTACATGTTTTCTCTCTTGACAGTCACAAGATAAAACAGAGCAGGATGCAGACTCAGTACTAGAAGAGAATATTACATGCATTTAATACTTGTCTCAGATGCTCTGTGATTGCAGTTGTAGGAGTAGGATTTTATATTTGTACTATAAGAATTAATGTATGTCTTGATTTCATCCTGCTAGCCCTCCCCATTTGAATAGCAGAAAGGAATGACCCTCTGGGACTATGAGATTCTGTTTTCCCATATGCATTACAATTAGGACCTGTTACAAAGTTTAGTTAATAAGAGACAGAATTTTGTATTGTGTCTATGTTAATTAGGATTCAGAGTAGCAGCCGTGTTAGTCTCTATTCGCAAAAAGAAAAGGAGTACTTGTGGCACCTTAGAGACTAACAAATTTATTTGAGCATACGCTTTCGTGAGCTACAGCTCACTTCGTCGGATGCATTCAGTGGAAAATACAGTAGGAAGATTTTATATACACAGAACATGAAACAATGGGTGTTACCATACACACTGTAACAAGAGTGATCAGGTAAGGTGAGCTATTACCAGAAGGAGAGCTGGGGGGGGACGTGGGACGATGGGACCTTTTGCCATCATGTGCCAGCAATGCCCCTCTGCCATGTACATTGGTCAAACTGGACAGTCTCTATGTAAAAGAATAAATGGACACAAATCAGACGTCAAGAATAACAACATTCAAAACCAGTTGGAGAACACTTCAATCTCTGGTCACTCGATTACAGACCTAAAAGTTGCAATTCTTCAACAAAAAAACTTCAAAAACAGACTCCAACGAGAGACTGCTGAATTGGACTGAATTTGCAAACTGGATACAATTAACTTAGGCTTGACTAGAGACTGGGAGTGGATGGGTCATTACACAAAGTAAAACTATTTCCCCTTGTTTATTCCCTACCCCCCACTGTTCCTCAGACGTTCTTGTCAACTGCTGGAAATGGCCCACCTTGATTATCACTACAAAAGGTGTTTCCCCCCCACTCTCCTGCTGCATCCAATGAAGTGAGCTATAGCTCACGAAAGCTTATGCTCAAATAAATTTGTTAGTCTCTAAGGTGCCACAAGTACTCCTTTTCTTTATGTTAATTAGATTAAAGGAATGTTGGAGGCCTGAGCACAATGTAAACTGTTTTTGACCACAAGATTTAGTGAAGTTTAATTTCCGTCTTCTCTGTGAGAGACTGTGTGAATGAGGAATGCATGCATCAGGAAAAGATAAGGTGTGAAGGCCATTGTTATAGCCAGATGGTCAAGGAAGAAGGAGTGAAGAGAGTTAAGGACACCAGAAAATCATCAATGGGCATCTATAATGAAGGAAGGGCAGACTGACGACCCTGAGGGGAAGGCTGGCACCCCTAAAGACAATTGATTAAATCGAAACCAGGACAGGATGACCCTCTCAAAGGTGTTTTGAAATGTTAACACCAATCAAGGAGTAACCAGTCAGAAACTGACATAGAAAAATCCATAGACTTTAACAGAGAAAACGATTATCAGAACAGGGTGCTTGGCCATGAGACTTTGGGTTCATCTTGCCACACTCCGGGAGCATCGGATCACGACTGACAGAGCCCTACTCCCCTCTGCGACCAATCTGGCTGGCCACTAGATTGATCCAGACTCTGGACTGGTAACTATTAACATTAACTGGCAGGACTGTGTGCATAGTGTGTGTGTGTGTGTGTGTGTGTGTGTGTGTGTGTGTGTGAGAGAGAGAGAGAGATTGAAAAGCATATGCTAACTGTTGTATTTACAATAAACATGGCATTTTGCCATATCCCTCTTATAAGATCCTACGGGTATTATTTTATTAGTGTAACACAGTGTCAGAACTGAAACAAATGCAATTTTTAACAGCTGCTGTAAAGGTGGAAAAAGCTCAAGTGACTTAAATCCACAAATTAGTTCATGCTGTATATACTATGTATATGAGATGAACTGGTTGAAAGATGCTCATTATGCCCATTGGCAGTTTCATTCGGAATCCAGAAAATGACTAGTCAATTCAGTATATTGTTGAGCTGATAATGCTAGGCAACAAGGTAGAAAACATTTTAGTTGGAGTCTATATCATAAAATAGATCTATCCAGGTACTATATAGCCCTCATAACTGTAGCATAGGCCCCTTTAGTGACACATCATTGTCATTGTAAGATAAAAGCTGGCAGACATTGAATGTAAAAGCTTCTGTTGCTCAGGCAAAAAGCTAAACTATGGCTTATTGGTAAGCATAAAGTAAATGATTCTGTTTGTAGTGGGTGGAATGAATGCCAAGATCAAATGAAATCAAATATTTCCTTTGTATCAGGATTCCAAATGACTGAAAAGGAATATGACAATTTTACAAATCCTTTGCCTACAGAATGATTCAGAACTGTTGCAGGCAATATTCTTCTCTTTCCTTATAAGGACACACACAGGATATACATAAATATTGATTAATATCTTGCAGTGTATGAATCATGATTAGAAAAGATTAATTGACAAACCAAGAGAGAAATGGTAAGAAGTACAATCCTATGGATCACTAAATGTATTGTGTTAATGAAAGCAAAGGAAAAGGCAAGGCACGATGTGCTTTAATGTTTTAATCTAGTCACAGTTTAAGTCAAAACTTAGCAACATTATTTTAAAAATAAGGTAGCTAAGATGAGGTAACTGACTAGTTTCTGGGACACAGCAGTAAAGCTATGGCGTACAAAAGGACTTACGCTACAAAGAGGAGGAATGATTGTCCAATGGCTAGAGGTTGCTCTGCTCAGGATTGCAATGCCTGAGGGCATGTCTACACTTACAGCATTGCAGCTGTAGCTGCACTGAGCCATTGTAAGACTTCAGTGTAGACACTCACTACAGCAATGGGAGAGAATCCTTACATCAACCTAGCACTGTCTACACTGGGGGTTAGATAGGCATAGTTACGCCTCTCATGGGTGTCAATTTTTCACACCTCTGAGAGATGTAGCTATGCCGATGTAAATTTTCAGTGTAGGTAAGCCCCAAGTCATTTTCAAATGTGACAAAGGCTCTTAGGAAATCCCAGTGTGCACTAGTGTGTTACGCATACTAAGTGGGCAGTGTGGATCCTGAAAAGTTCCCTAGTGTGGATTAATGTAGCCCATTAAAACAGGACTACATGAATACGCACTGGGGAACTTTTAGTGGCACCAGCTGGGTCCACACAGGCCAGTTTGTGTGCGCACTGGAATTTACAACACTCTAGTGCAAACTAATGTACCATGTAGACAGAGCCAGTTCTAGCCTATTGGGAGCCCTAAGTAGGAATATTTTTGGACCTCCCTGCCACTACAACACTAAAACAGCCACATTTTTATAATAAAAAGTGAATAGGGGGCCACTTGAACTGCTCAGGGCCCTAAGCAATTGTTTAGTCTGCTTATGCCTAGTCGGCTCTGCATGTAGACAAGCCTTAAATCCCATTTATTTTCAATGAGATTGAGGCTCCAAGTCTTAAATCAATGGTGCATAAATACCTTTTGAGGATCTGGGCCCAAGTGCTTAAATCACTCTTGGAAACGAGACTTCATTCTTACCACACTGAGTGGAAAAATGACAAAAATCTGGGCCTTAGTCTCTGTATGCCTCAGTTCCTCAGAAGAATAATAGCACTTCCCTATGTCAAATGGTGTTGTGAGGATACACACATTAAAGACAGAGGTACTCATATACTGTGGTGATGAGGCCATATAAATATTATGGATAGAAAAGCTTTGGAAAAGATGGATCTTCAGGGCTAACATGAAGTTGTAAACGGCTAACGGCAATTTTTCTCTCAAACAATAACAATTTAATCTAGTGTATGATTTTGCCCTATGCAGGAAACTTGATTTTCTTGTTGGTCTCAGGGTATGAACAGAGGAATGGTACATTCATAGGGAAACGCAGAGCCACCACCACTCCTCAGGCATCTGTATCAGCACCACTCCCTGGGGAGCTGTGTTTCCTGCCTGCACCTAAATCAAACCACTCCTCAAAGAGTAGGATAGTATCATACCAATATCTAAGATAATGATGACAGTGTCTGTGTTATCTGATATGGAGTTTGAAAGCAGATAATGCTGCAGAATGGCTCAGAGTTGGCTTTAAATGATTTTAGGAAGCACTGCAGGTCTGTGAAAGAAAGACCAGTAAAGGACACCTGATACCCTTACATCAAGTATGAATCTATAGATGTCAATTGATAATTCAGTGCTGCTAGGGAAATGGTAAAATACACTGACTTCACCAACCTGCAGCAGGAAATATGCCCTATTGAAGTGAGAAAATTATACTTAAGTCATAATTCTCAGTTTGTATTAATTTTAATGGCAGATGAAATAAAACATTTTAAGCCAGTGTAGGCTGGGTCAGATGAAAGGAAAGAAGAACCTGCTAGGTTTTCACAGAATTGTCAACTGAATCCATACTGATTACAACAGGGCCATACAGTATAACAGCTAGATTATCTGTACCTACATGACCCTGTAACTTTAAGCGTCTATCTAGCAATGATCAATTCTGATTGTTTTTCTAAAATCATCATCAACAGTGAGTCCTGCAAATGTTAAAGAGGTTAAAAAGTGGGAACATGGCTAAGAGGTGATGCCAATCTGTAATACATACAATTTAGTCAGTGTTTGTTGCCCACTTACAATTAATAGTAAAGAAAATATAGCAGGTTGATAAGATCACTGTAGATTGGAAACCCAAGGCAATAAAGAAACTATATGAGAAAGATGTTCATTTCACATTTAAGGGACATTGCTATCCACTTCTTTGCAGGAATCATACCTTCTGAGTCTAGTCCTCTGACCGGATCAGAGGTGATTGACAGCACTAGGCTCTCGCCATTGGCAAACCTGCATCTGGCTGTCTCTCAGTCTCTTTGGGCACAGTCTTCCACACTCACATACACATCCTTTCACTTGCCTAATTCCCCATAACGATTTCTAAGTGTTATCAACTACATCTTTTTCCCCCTAAAGTCTTGAGTAAAGAACTTATGAGAGCCTATTTCTGACCCTCTTCGACCTATACCACTGTGTGTGGGATGTTATCCATTAGAGAACTGTTTTTATCCTCCTGTCCTGAGGGGAATCATCTTTACCTTTAGGTTAGACTTCTTTTTAATGCTCCTTTAATTAAGGTCTTGTGCTGCTGTTTCCAAATCTTTGGTTGGAGAGAGGAGCCTCATTTCTTCCTCCAAACTGTACCAGTCTGTTTTTTTTCATTCTGTAATTTCTTCCACTCTCCTTTCAGCTGGCTCTTCACAAAGGGTAACTGATCTCTCTCTGAGTTCCTTTTGCATGTCCTGGATCTGCACTTGAAATATATATATCTCATATACTCCAGGAGCTCAGTCTGGACTGAGGGCTAGAGGCTAGAACCCTGGCTTCTCTTTCTGGCATTCGTACTTTTCTTTCGGGGCTTGCTGCTTGGCTTCTTGCAAAGCAGAAGTTCCATTTGATGCTTCTCAACCAAAGGAAGCAGGGATCTCATGCCCTCTCCTCTCAGGGCTGTATAAGTGGCCTTAGTTTCTACCTATTTCTGTTGTGGGTTTTGCTGCACCCTCAGATCTTTCTGTAACAGCAAGTGCTGTTCCTGGTCTTCTATCCTCTTCAGATGGGCTAATTCTTGCCCTCATTTTATTGCTTACACAAAGATCCAGTCCCTTGAGGAGTGTATTTCCTCTCACACCTGCAAAGCTGCTGCTTTTTGGTCCTGTAAGTGTTGAGCAGTGCCATGATTTCTGCCTTGACCCTGTCAGCCATGTGACCCCATCTTCTAACTCTCTTATTTCCATTAGAGGTTGGAGAGGCTGCCACCATTATTGAAGCTTCTATTGTGGACACCACACCTGTATTTGGGACAGTCAACATCAAGTCTTTCACTGGGAGGTGAACCTGTCTCCTTGCACAGTTCTCCAAGATGCTTTAACTCTTACCCCACACAGGGATGCAAGTCCCTTGGTAAATTTTGACTGTTCTCCATTTCACTGTACATGCTTGTAGACACGCAGCTCCACCCTTTCCTGGCCCACCCTTGTTAATCCTTTCTATTCCTTAACTTGTTCCAGAGGGTGGCTGTTGATTTCAGGTCCTCATCCTTCCTCTGCTTAATCTCGTCACTTTTGGTCCTGCTGTGGTAAAGAGCTTCCTTTTCCATCTGTAGCCTCAAGCAACTCTATTGCTGCTTCTTCAGTTTCTTGGAGAGCTTGTTCAGCTCTTCCTGAAGCAGAAAGTTCTCCGCATGCTTTGCTGTCTCCAAACTCTGCAGTTGCTCCTTTTGCAGCCTCTTCTCCTCTTTCTCCATCTTCCATTTCACCTCCACTTCTGATCTCAGCTACTAGCCCTGGAAGGGGTAGGTATCCAGATCTTGCTGTTGCTCAGGATCTCCTCCAGTCTTTCCTGAACCTTGTCTGCTCAGTCACACTCCAGATGCAGCTGCCGTTCAAAACCTTCAGTGCAGCGCTGCCTTTTTTCTTCAGGATGTGCTGTCCATCCATGGTGTCTTGCACCTTCAGTCTCAGCTGGTTGATGATGTCTGGCAGCCATTTTAATCCTGTCTGGCTGCTTTTTCCAGAGTCCTTCCATCAGAAGTAGTAGGGCTTGTTCATACTCTTTCCATTTCAGATCTTGGGTATTTGTCAAGAAGGACTAGTTTGTTTTCCACCTTGGCTGCCTGGCACATCTTGGACTCCACATCCCACTGCCATTCAAACTGTGCTATCCTCACCTCCAAAGAAGAAGTTCTGTACTTAGCATGATGAGGTCCACCACCTGTAAGTTGGCCCTTAAGTTTGTACTTGATTAACTCTCCTACCAGTTTGCTGTTGTGGTTCAGTTGTTCCCCATTTGTGCTATTGCTGTGCTCCTCCTTGAGTTCAGTTATTTGGGACTCTGAGCATTGCTCCTCTCCTATGGCCATGGCTCTCCGAGCTTGAGTGTCAGCCACCACCACGACCAGTTCTTCCCAGTCAGATGGTGTCTGGTATTTTTTGTTTTGTTCAGCTGTAAACTCCTTCTGCACCTGGAGCACTGTAGACACAACCTGCCCACGCAGGCACTGGAGTTGCATCCTTAAATGCTGATCTCTTAAGAGCTCGCACTGATTTTTTATCCTGCAAGAGGCCAAGTTCCTTTTCCAATGCATTGATCTGTCCCTTAATCTTAGCCATTACTAAATGACTTCAGGACTTACATTTCAGTAGGAAAGCCTGCATGTGGCCCTGCAAATTGAATAGCTGTTCAACCATATCATTAATGCTCTTGTCACGTGTTTCCTGGTACCCGAGAAGCTCTGGACCCAGTTTGACCTTCCCCAAGCTTTCTTGACTTCAAAATACTAGACAAGGGGCTCATAGTGCATAAACAGTGTTCAACCAACCCCAAGGACTTTCCACAACCTGCTGGAATCTTCAGAAAGGAGAGGAGAGAAGTGAAATTTCATAGGGCCTCACAGCCTCCTCCTCTTAACACATACTGATTTGTCCCTTTTTCAGCCACCAACAGGGTCTTTAGTGAATGCAACTACTTGGAAAAGCTGCATGATGAAATGAAAGAAGTCCAGAGGGCTCTTTGGGCCTCATTCAGCTCCACTGAAGTCAAAAAAATCTGTCCATTACCTTCAAAGAGTGTTGCATCAGGCCTGAGGTAAACATGGCATGATATTGCCTGAGCTTCACTGACTAATATCTTGTGTATTCGGCTTCAGCAAATATTTTTTGTCTTAATTCGATTTTATATTTTTATGCTCAATGCTTCTTTATCCTGTTTCTCATTACCCTGTTTGTACATTAAATCATGTTTCTCTTTAAATTAATTTAGTGCTCATTAATTTAAGCCTGAAGACTAACGTCCTCTAACTTCAAAGACAATGTGTTCAGGCTTTGACCCACCCCACCACTCCATGGTAGATAAAGAGTTGGGTTGAATCGATTCTAACCAAAGTGCCCACATGTCTACCTGACTCTGGTGAATACTACTTTTCTGGGTTTAGTGCATATTAGTTAATAATTAGCAAAGAGCTACTTCCTTATACCAATTTTAATCCTTAAACTTTTTATTTTAAATATTTTATGCAAACTTTACAACAGATTGCATAGTATAAACATAGCACAACATGCAAAGCACGTGAAATTATTATACCAAGTTAGATCTGTGGTTGAGAGAGTGCTTTGCAGATTTGTCCTATTTTAGTTTATTTTTCCACTAAAAGGCCTTTTATGTGCATTTTATCTGTTTGACCAATTGCAGGAGGATGACAACTTTTCACAACTGGGGCATTAGTACAAGCTAATAATTAAAACAGCACAAATTAATGAGATTGTGAAGCTAACCATAGAGGTAAATATGTGTATATGTATTGTGTGGCATGAAAAATCACTGAGTCATATAATTGAAATCTGTCCCTCTTGAAGTGGAGAAGCAGGGGAAGGAAGGATAGCATTGTGCTAAAGCAGATATGAATTCAATTCTTACCTCTACCACTAACTTCTTGTGCAACCTTTGGCTAATCACTTTGGCCCAGCTCCACAGCAAGACTTAAGCATTGTGATGCTGAGTGGTGCAATGCCTTGAAAATCACAGGAACAACACTGTGATCCATAAGCCACGCTAAGCTCCCCTGTACAATGAAGGGGAAGAGACATTCTAGAATGTGATTCACAAAACCCTGCATGCTAGGAAAGGAGCTGCCTAAGCTAGCCAATGGGAGATGCTGATGAGAGGAGTGTGTCTTAAGCCCCTTCCCTCTTGCAGAGATGGGTGCCTCCGTAGGAACCTGTGTCTGCTAGCTATCAATGAAGTGGGGGAAAATAGGTGTTCCTCTGCTTAACTTGCATGCAGGGCCTAATCTGGGGTGAGAGGCCCCTAATGCCACACAAAATGGCTGAGAGAAGGTGCTCCCTTGTAACATTTATCCCAGGGAGTAGGGTACTCAGATGGAATGTGAGAAACCCCTGATTCAAGTCCTTCCCCCCCACACACACACCAAATGAGGGGAAGGGATTTGAAGAGGGATATGCCACTTAGGTGAGTGATCTAACCATTGGGCTAGAGTTTCTCACATTTCCTCTGCTCCAATATTTAATTATTCATTTATTTAAAGTGGAAAAACTTCAATAGGAGAAGTCGAGGGATATCCTACAGCCCAGGGCACTCACCTGTGAAGTAGCAGAGCATTGTTCAGATCCCAACTCCTCCTCAGGGAGAAGGGAGAAATTGAACTGGGGGTCTCCTACATCCTAACTTAGTACCCTAACTATTGAGCTAAAAGTTATAAGGGAGGGTCTCCTTGTTCCCCCTCTCCAGCTGTTTTGTCTGGAGTTAAGTGGCCTCTGAGCACACTTATAGGACCAGGCCCTGCTCGTGAGTTACGAGGAATACCAGACTTCCCCCACTTCATGGATTGCTCTAGGGCAGGGATCGGCAACCTTTGGCATGCAGCCCGTCAGGGAAATCCACTGGCAGGCCGGGATGGTTTGTTTACCTGCAGCTTCTGCAGGTTCGGCCGATCGCGACTCCCACTGGCCATGGTTCGCCATTCCAGGCCAATGGGAGCAGCGGGAAGCGGCGCTGGCTGAGGGATGTGGATTTAGCATCCCAGCCCGCTAGTGGATTTTACTGACAGGCCACATGCCAGAGGTTGAAGACCCCTGCTCTAGGGCTTATGAGGGAGATAAGCATCCAGCTGCTTATAGAGAAGCATTGGTGTGTGCATGTCCAGAGGCTGAACCATAGGTATCCAGTCAGTGGTGCTGGAACACTTTTTACAGTGGGCATGCTAAAAGCCAGTGGTCCCCAAACTTTTTACTTTGCACTTCACTGTATCCCTCTCTGTGCCCCCTCTCCCCAGACCTGGGGCCAGGACCAGGCCATGGCTCTGGGATGGGGAGGGGGATGCAGACAGAGGTAAGGGAGCTGAGGCTGGGACCATAGCTGGGGGCGGGAGCAGAGCCCTGGGCATGGGTCCTGCAGCTGGGACCCCGGGCATGAGTCTGGCAGCGCTGTGACCCTGCGCAAAACCTGGGAGCACTGCAGCACGCCCCCCATCCTTGATTCCCACACCTATGTATCCAGTGAATTTTTACCCTGAAAACTTAGGTGAGGAGTGAGTTTAAGTGCCTACAGGGTTAGGCAGCAGCCAAGCAGATTTTTGGGGGTTGTAGTGGTGCCTAAATCTGGGGAGTAGGAAATGAAGTACCTTTGTGGATCCAGTCCTTAATCTCTTTGGGTCTCAGTTTCCCATCTGCAAAATACTTCTCTATTTCACAGGAATATTGTGAAGCTACCAGATACTACAGTAATGGGGGACTATAGAAAAAGCTACATGGAATACAGGAGCTGAGTCATTTAAAAGAGCTTTAAAAATAAATGTCTGGACTGTTTTTTGGTGCGGGGCGTGTGTGTGTTTTAATAGAAATGTCTGGTACTCTATGTAACCTATGACCATCCTAATTGTGGCTTTCTGCTCTCTCTCATGAAAAGTGATGAGCCCTGACTGACCACTGGCACTGCACCTTACACCCAGTGACAATCTTGATCATCGAGGTTCCAACTGTTCCCAGAGTGATTTCGATGAAGTTGCAAGTGAATAACAGAGGACCAATTTTGGTCTGTTGCTGGCTGAGGGTGTTTAAAGTAAAAAGAGAAGGAGGATGCATAACCTAAATTTTTTATCCTTGTTTTCCCTTTTGCAGAGGACTGGTGCAGCAGAGTAAAAGGAGCTTATCTCAGACTGAAGCAGCACCTTTACTGTGCAAGATTTGTAGCTTACCTGAAACTTATCTGAAAAATCAAATATATTGACTTTTTTGAAATGCTGATATAACTCTCCCTAGAAAGGCTTAGATGCACACAGAAAGGCTACAATCCTGTGAACATTTTCACATAAGCTTGACTTTGAGGGGACACTACTCACGGTAGTAAAGTAAAAGTTAAGTATATACGTAAGAGTTTACAAAATGAGGGCCTAACAGCTAGAACGAGTAAAAAGAATTATGTCTAAAAGGGGGAGCCTACAAGTTAAGGATGGAAATTTAATGCTACTATCATCCTACTCTGATAGATGGAGAAAGCATTGCAACAGCAACCCCCCGCCCCTCCCACACACATGCATGGTTTTTAGACAAACAAGCAAAATGAGAGAAATTGCAATGCTGATGCAAAATCTTGTACAATGCATTTTAATTTTTCTCCTCAACCTGTAGTGACTATTATATATCGTTTCATAATCAGAAGGGGCATTGCCCAGACGTTTAGAACTGTGTATACTAATCCATCCTTTCCACTGCAGAAATATATCTATCTTGTTTCTTACATGGCCCCCCACTCACCATAGTGACTGAGCACATCCCACAAATAAAAATGACAATGATATTACTCTTTTTGTCCCTTTCTCTGTCATCAAGAAGTGGGCTTTGGGGGGGCATATGTTTAAGTATGGCAATAGGGGTCCTGCCCAGGGAAAGCCAGGGTGAAGTTTTGGGTTCCTCTGGGAGGAAAAAGGCTTTTTTCAATCTGTTGTTGCTATTTAGGAAGCAGGAAAGAAATGAAACTGCAATGTAGCCTCTAAACATCCCTCCCCCTCACTAAATTAGAATCTTGTTAATTCATTTTGCTTATCTGCACAGCATCCCTTCCTGTCAATAACCCCCACATACAAAACATGTGAGATACCTGCATTCTGCATGCCTGACTTCTGGTCCCATGCCCAAGAGCATCTTCCTCTTCAGCTTCCTTGAGCCCTAAGGTCTCTTTCTTCTCCTACACTGCCACCTCAGAGCCCTGAGGCATTTTCTCTTTTTCCTTCTGCTTATCCCCTTGGTAGAATCAAGGGGTAGCTCTTGTCCTATGAATGTCCCTTCCTGCTCCCTAATCTCCATGGGAACTGCAGTTCTGTCTGATTGTGAAGTCCCATCATGGATCCTTGGATCCTAACTCCCGACTTGTGCCCAGAACCATGGTTCCTGCCCTAACCTCATCAGTGTAAATCAGCGCTGTTGTGAAAGGCTACCTCAAGGAATGAGGGTCATTTTCTCCCGTTGACCCCTCACAGCGTAGACCCTGCGGTAACTCGACCTAAGGTACATTGACTCCACCTACGTTATTCACGTAGCTGGAGTTGCGTAGTGTAGGTTGACTTACCATGGTAGTGTGGACATTGCCTCAGACCCAGATCCACAAAGCTACTTAGATGTGTAAGGTCTGGTCTACACTACAGAGTTAGATCGACATAAGGCACTTTTACAATTTCGCTCCTGCCAACGTAACTCACCCATGACGCTGACTTAACTCCACCTCTGCAGGAGGTGTCAAGTTTAGGTCAACATAGTTAGGTCGACGCATAGATATGGCGTTATTTATATCAATTTTAGTGGCCTCCCAGAGGTGTCCGCTTTGGTTACCATTTTGGACTCTGCTGCCCAGCAGCCAGATACATAGAAAGCAGGGAGTGACAGCCAACAGCTGATGTAAGTAACTCACAGTGTTTACATGGACATTGCATCTCGCTAACTACACTGACATAAGCCCTACGCCTCTCATGGAGGTGGAGTTATTATGTCGATGTAGTAGGTCACTTACCTCATCTGGACCAAAGCTGCAGTGTAGACTCTCACATGACATAAGCTGCCTCACATTAACCTAACTCTGTAGTGTAGACCAAGCCTGAGATTCTGAAAGGTAACATGATCATGTGCATCGTTTGGTGAATAGGTCACCAGCCATGATCAACTCACAAAAGCTTCTAATAAAATAAAACCACAACCATCGCTATTTCCAACACAGGCACCTATATATTTCTATTTAATTCAAACCTACTGAAGATCAGCTTGCTTGAATCAGATACAAACTTCTTCTTTGTCCACCAAAATTTGTTATGCAACCAGATTCTGTCGGCATGGTCCAAAAATATTCTTTTAAACGAGCAGTTTCATTCTGGGGGCTCGTGTACAGCTGTGCCATAATGGACTTTTTGGTTTGCTGATTGTACAAAAAATTCACATCAACACAATTTTAAAAAGTTTAGGGTTAACTGATAAGTATACAATCATTTTGTTTTGGGTCCCAGGCAATGCTTTCTTTGCCCCCAAAATGAAACTTTTTAATTATGTATTTTTACCTTTTAATTGTATAAAATGAAGTAAATTTCAAACAAAGTTATTTTAAATTGAAAAATCAAGACATTTTATTTAGAAAATGTTAGAACAAAATGATTTTATTTTTTTCAGATTTAAAAGAAAATTAATTTGAAATTTTCACAAATTTGTGAAATTTGTTTGAGTAGAATCTGTTTGGCTAAAAATTTTTGGCCAAAAAAGTCACCCAGCTATAGTTTCATGATTCCTACTGAATGTTACACCCTCTCCAGAGGCATACCCTTTTGGGATCCCTGGGCCAGGAACGGGACCTTTCTTCTCCCTTTTCCCATTTCTGACAAGTTTCAGTTGTTGCTATCCATTCCCTTGAATGGAGAGATGTGCAAAAAACAGTGTGCTCACACGCCTGTTTTCCTAGATCAGCTCTCAATCAAATGGATTTCAGAAAACCATGATCTACAACTACAAACTGTGCATCTTTGAGTTGAGATCTCTTGTCTCAAGTTCCTTTTTAGAGAGTTAAAAGCTCATGAGTAACATGGTCAGTGTTAATAAATATGTTTCAAGAAAGGTCATCCTAACTTTGATTTGTATCACACTACCAAGCGTTGAAACTAGGGCTCTTGATTAATCGCGATTAACTAAAAAAAATTAATCGCATTTAATTGCACTTTTAATCGCACTGTTAAACAACAGAATACCAATTGAAATTTATTAAATGTTTTTGGATGTTTTTCTACATTTTCAAATATATTGATTTCAATTACAATCCAGAATACAAAGTGCACAGTGCTCACCTTATTTTTATTACAAATATTTGTACTGTAAAAATGATTTAAAAAATTTTATTTTTCAGTTCACCTTATACAAGTACTTAGTGCAATCTCTTTATCATGAAAGTGCAACTTACAAACGTAGATTTTTTTTTGTTACATAACTGCCCTCAAACAAAACAATGTAAAACTTTAGAGCCTACACGTCCACTCAGTCCCATTTCTTGTTCAACCAATCGCTAAGACAAACAATTTTGTTTACAATTATGGGTGATAATGCTCCTGGCTTTGTATTTACAATGTCACCTGAAAGTGAGAACAGGCATTCACATGGCACCTTTGTAACTGGCATTGCAAGGATATGTGCCAGATATGCTAACCATCTCTATGCTCCCCTTCATACTTCGGCCACCATTCCAGAGGACATGCTTCCATACTGATGATGCTCGTTAAAAAATAAAATGTTAATTACATTTTTGACTGAACTCTTTGGGGGAGAATAGTAGGTCTGCTGTTTTACCTGCAGTCTGCCATATATATTTATGTTATAGCAGTCTCCAATGATGACCCAGCACATGTTATTAAAATGAACAACACTTTCACTGCAGATTTGACAAAATGCAAAGAAGGTACTAATGTGAGATTTCTAAAGGTAGCTACAGCACTCAACCCAAGGTTTAAGAATCTAAAGTGCCTTCCAAAATCTGAGAGGGATGAGGTGTGGAGCATGCTTTCAGAAGTCTCAAAAGAGCAACACTCCAACGCGGAAACTACAGAACCTGAACCACCAAAACAGAAAATCAACCTTCTACTAGTGGCATCTGACTCAGATGATGAAAACCAACATGCATTGGTCTGCACTGCTTTGGACCATTATTGAGAAGAACGCCTCATCAGCATGGAGGCATATCCTCTGGAATGGCTGTAGAAGCATGAAGAGACATATGAATCTTTACTGCATCTGGCACTTAAATATCTTGTGATGTCGGCTACAACAGCACCATGCAAATGCCTGTTCTCACTTTCAGATGAGATTGTATACAAGAAGCGGGCAGCAATATCTCCTGCAAATGTAAACAAACTTGTCTGTCTGAGTGACTGGCTGAACAAAAAGTAGGACTGAGTGGACTTGCAGACTAAAGTTTTACATTGTTTTATTTTTGAATGCAGGTTTTTTTTAATACATAATTCTACATTTCTAAGTTTAACTTTCATAAGAGATTGCACTACAGTACTTGTATGAGGTGACTTGAAAAGTATTTGTTTTTTACAGTGCAAATATTTGTAATAAAAAATACAGTGAGCACTGTACACTTTGTGTTCTGTGTTGTAACTGAAATCAATATATTTGAAAATGTAGAAAACATCCAAAAATGTTTAAATAAATGGTAGTCTATGATTGTTTAACGGGGCAATTAATTGTTTTAATCGCTTGACAGCCCTAGTTGAGACTAATTGTTTTGGTAATTATTTTCACAGAGCCACCAGCGAATTTTATCACTAATTGCCAAGTAATTTTAAGCAACTCCAATAATACTGATTAATGTTAAGAAAAACTGTTACAAAAATGGGTGTGTTCAGACTGCTTGTTTACACAGTCATCGCCCTTGACTCAGCAACTCTTTCTTGCCCTGCAAAGCTTTACCTTTGTTTCTCATCTCAATGAGAAACTTGCATTGGCTTTATCATCAATATAACTAAACCAGTGCAAATAGCTCTGATTTCAGAATGAATGACTTATGTCACTAAAGTTAAGTCTGTTCCTAATGACATTATTTAAATCAAAGTAAGCTACTCTCGAATCAACCTGAGAATGTTTACACTGCATTGTTTTAAAAACATCAGTTTATAGTTACACCTTAAGTTATACTGCTGCAACTGTCTCGTGTAGACAGGCCCTCGGTCTCACTGCTGCTGCCGTTCTATTCATTAACCGTTCTCTGCATCTCTGCTGTTTTCGTCACACTCCATTTGTTACACAACCTTCGCTGCTGTCAACAAAAAGGCCAAAGGTTCCTTTCATTTTGTGGTCTAGGTCCAAAGAGATTTCATAGCTGAGATAGTGGAATATTTCAATTTAACTATACTCCCCCACCCCTCCCCCAGTCTCCCAACTCTGAGATCTGAACAAGCACTGTATTTTTAATATGGTTATGAAAGAACCTTGTGCCTGAAAAAGGCAGATCTTTGTGAAAGCATTTAGCTGTATTGACTTTAATGGGACTCTGCGTGGCCATGGATCTCATTGCAGAATGAAGGCCTTTGTGAGAGATATAGGTACACAGTGGATTGTTTTTTGAAATCATACAATCTAGCAACCTGATATCTCTTTCCAGTGCCAGCTCTGACAATCCCACTATCTATTAATTGTACAACACTACTTGATTTTTCAAAAGCTCACTTTGGTTCTTAACAAAAATATGTACTCTTGACACCTGGTAATGTCTTGGTGCTTTGTGGGTTATGATAGACTCCTGCTCCAGGTTATCCACTGACTTTCAAATATGGATTAACCCTCTCTGTTAACTGGTCACATTTCTTATCCATGTGTGAAAAAAATAACCGTATAATAGTGGCCTGATTGCCCCCCTCCCTAAACACAGCAATGATTCTCACCTTGAAGCCAAACAAAGAATACAGAGAAACACGTCAGCGAAAGTTCCATTGAAGCAGACAGTTTAATTTGGAAAATAGCCTGAGGTAAACAGAATAAATCACTTGACAAGTCTTTCCCTAGATATTTACCAAAATTTATAGATATTCTTCACTGATCTTCTGACTGGTCCCAAAGTTATAGATGGTTCATCCCTTGCAGATCTCACTGAACAATCATTGGAAAAAGTACCAGTCCATTAGAAAATCATTAGCAATTACCTCACCAATATGGGGCCCCCACCTGACCTCCAGCTGAGTTGCTTATGTTGTGTCAGGGTTGGCTTTACCCAGATCACTTTCCAGCCAATTCATAATTATTCAGCCAGGGTGGGTTGTAGCAGAGAGAACTCTGTTTAAGAATGGGGTCTGGTCTGTTTTTTCCTCTTTCACCAGATCTGATCTAATCTCAGTGACAGCCAGGTGTCCTGTCTAAGCTTAACTATGATGTCTGTGTGCTGCCACCCTGCTGATTTCTCACAACATGGCATGGTAAACTTCTACTTGCACTTACTAATCTTTGGTATTGGACCCCATTGATCTGTCCACTTAACTCTTTGTTTGGAACCTTCCCTTGGTTTCTTTTCCCTCTACTTTCTGTGCCCAGCTTTCTGGTTCAGCTGACATTTTCTGAGCTTGTTGCTTTGTAATTAGATCCCCACCTCAGTGACAGAGCTGTTCGGCAGCCATCTTTCTTTCTAGTCCTATAGACTCCTCAGTCCTGCGTCTTTTCTTCCTGTGGAAATATTCACTAGACAAAAGCATGGTAGGGTAAAATTGCTTCCTTCCCTAAGATTGTAATTGTTTCCGATTTTGTTATAATGCAGTGTTATTCAATTTTCCCCCTCTTTGAGATCTTACTAAGATGTTTGAATTTTTTAGCTCTAATCTCTGCAGTTCACCTTTATGGAATCTAAAAGGCAACAACACACAGATAGGAGGGAGGACTCTGGGATCCTCCTATTTTGAGGATTATTGCAAGGTGAGAACCTTAAATTGTAGAAGAAACAGCAAGTAGGAAAATTGAAATAAATTGGTTCAGCTCTCTGAAAAGTCAGCACACATTTTTCTCTTCTCTACTTCACATCATGTAAAAACCCTCATTTGTGCTTTTTTTTTTTCAAGCTTTGTAGATCTTGGATCAATATTTTATTCTCCTAGTATAAGGAGTGATATTGCAATGTCATTTGAAATCTCACACACTGTGGTACTTTGGCACTTTTTTGAATATTTCTTCAGCATGAGAATTATTTTTTGAACTAGAAAACCAGGAAGATTCTCAGATCCTCCTCCAAGTCAGTAAAACTATGTAATTTATACCAGCCGAGGATTGCCCCTTAGGAGCTTAACCATAAAAAGCATATGTTCATTAAGGAATTAGAAGACAGAGCTCAACTACCATTATGAAAGGTGAGGCACAAGACCCTACAGATACAATAGGTAGTGCTCAAAATATATAAGACAGCAATAGCCTTCAGGAATACAAAACTGTTTGTTTTTAACTATTTATATTAAAGGGGATTTAAAAGATGAATTAAACACTGCATGAGTCAGTGCATTGTATTTGTCTCTCAAAACCATGACATCTCCAATGCACTTTATGGCTCCACATTTCTTTGCAAAAGAAGATTAAGTTCAACTGATCTTCTATGAATACTTTAGCATTTTTAGCATATGGAGAGTTTACTCAGTTACATCATGAGCAACTTAAGCTACTGTGCTTCTCTCAAATCTATATATAGCAATCAGTAACATGTTACATTTAATTTCTTAAATAGGCTTCATCATGCCTTTGGATTTTCTTGATTGGGGTTTTTTCCAGATGAATGGTTGTGGCCATGGCTTTTTGGGGTGGGGGTGGGGGTCTGTGATGAAGTAGATGGCTAGGGGAAGTATCAGTTTTTGCCCATTTATGAGTAATCTTTCTTCAGTTATGAAATGGTGTTATTCTTCAGGTCAGGACCCCTCCCCCAAAGTCCAACATATATTGCCTTTTGTCTTTTCAGGTGCAGAGAATGGGGGTGGGGGGTTGGCAGGGTCTACCCGTTTCTTTTTATAGCCCTGTCCCCACTTTCAAAAGCTGGGAGTAAGGCAAAAGGCAGGCTGGTGAAGAAAGGAAACTCCATGCTATTTCTTTGCTAAAATATAGAGATTTTTCTTCCAGCTCCTTTCCCTGCCAAAGGATGGCCATTTAGCAGGTATTTTCAAATTGTGGGGCACACCCTCCCGGGGGGGGGGGGGGAGGAGGAGGGGGGCCTGTAATGTAGGAACATTTAGGGCAGTGCCACCAGCCCCTGCTAGGGAAAGGGGATGACAGCAGGAGCCCCTGGCCACCAGTCCCATCCCCAACCTGGGGGCATAACCAAAAATTTTAACTCAAAGAGGAGCAGCTCAGCTCAAAAGTTTGAAAATCGTCAATTTAGCAGCTAATGGTATATCAGCCTTATTGACCCCTGGCTGAGGTAGCAGCTTGCCCTTTGTCTTGGAGGAACTGGTTTAGTTACTCCCCAGATTTATCTGGAAAACATGCTTCAGTCAGAATTTCAGCTTATATGCATAATGTCACAACATGCACTGATATTATTGATCAGTAATTTGAGTTTAAGTGATACCTCACAAGTCATACCTGTGATATGGTGCTGGACTCACGGATAGATAGCCCCACTGCCTAACCATTCTGGGGATTAGCTTTATGAGGGCAACACCCTTTTCCACAGTTGCTCACTATCTCTCTCCCTCCCCATGCAGGCCCCCTCTTGTTCCATGAGTTACTACTGCCTCTTCAGGACTCAGCCCTCCAGCCAAGTCACTATACACATTTTCCCCTTCCAAGGGATCAAAGGATTTTCTCCTCAGTCTTAGGCAAGCTTCACATTCATTACCCTACAGTGCCACTTCCTCAATGGTTGGCAGAGGAACCTGGGCCCACTCTTTACTCCAACTGCCAGCTCAGGGACTCTCTAATCAGCAGCTAAGGTCTGTTCTCTCCTGGACCTTACTGCCTTTCCCTAACCATTGGTTTTTTCCTTCTCACTGAGTTTGCCAGCCTCACAACTCCTTCCTCCCAAGAAGTAACTTGGCTCTGTAGCGCTAGAAAACTCCTCCTTTCTCCCACAGAGTAACTATAGATTTCCCCAATAACTCTTTCCTGCTCTTTGCTCCTACTTTCCTGTCTTTATAAACCCAGCCTGGCTCTTATGCCTCAGCTGGGCTCCCTCACTCAGTCAGGGGATTACTTAATCATTTGATTTCCCTCTGCTGTGGCCTTTCAGATTAATTAACCCCCTTCTCAATCTACATTAACCCTTTCAGGGCAAGCAAGAGGTGTCACAATACCTTGTACAAACATTATTACAGTAGTATGTGGAGCGTGAACACAGGGGTGTATTCTGTCACAGTTACCCTAAAATGAGAAAAGAGTTCCACACTTGGCATTTAGTGCTAAGAATTTAAAATATATCTGGTAGATCCCTGGTCAGATCTCCAGACTGTATTTGTAGAGGTCTGCTCTCAGAGGGTGAGGTGGGGGGAAGTTGGCCAGCGTATGTAAACTATTTTTGGTACATACTGCATAGACCAAACAAGAGGAAGGAGATTAAATACTCCTTTATGTGCCTGACCCTAAAGGCCAAAGAAGAGAATGGAAAGGATCTCATTGATTTCAATAGGCTTTGGAATACATCCTGTATCGTCCCTCTCCATTCCCCTCCCACTAGGAATTATTTTGTCTTGTTGAAGTCACAATCAAAAACTCCCCTCTGGAGCCATAGAGGTAGTTATTTTTTATTTGAATACGTTAATCCAGCCCAGCAGCTGTACTTTAAAAAAAAATAGAATGAGGCATTTATTAGGCAGGTGTTAGTAATGGGAGATTTGATCATTAGAAACATAGATAGCTGCGTTTATGATGACCGGGAGAACCATATAGTGACTTGTCTGCCTGGTGCGAAGGTTGCAGATCTCTCGAGGCATCTAGATAGACTTATGTGCAGTGCTGGGGAGAAGCTGGTGGTCGTGGTACATGTAGGTACCAATGACGGAGGAAAGGGTAGGAGAGACGTCCTGGAGGCCAAATTTAGGCTGCTAGGAAAGAGACTAAAATCCAGGACCTCTATGGTGGCATTCTCAGAAATTCCATAGGGGTACAAAATATATCGGAAGGACAGAACATTTCGGGGGGGAGGGGGGTTGTAGTGGCACTATATGTGAAAGAAAATGTAGAATCAAATGAAATAAAAAATCTAAAATGAATCCACATGTTCCATAGAATCTCTATGGATAGTAATTCCATGCTCTAATAAGAATATAACACTAGGGATCTATTATCGACCATCTGACCAGGACAATGATAGTGAAGATGAAATACTAAGGGAGACTAGAGAGGCTATGAAAATAAAAAACTCATTAATAGTGCAGGATTTCAATTATTCCCACATTGACTTGGTACATATCACCTCAGGACGAAATGCAGAGACAAAATTTCTTGATACTTTAAATGACTGCTTCTTGGAACAGCTGGTAGAGGAACCCACAAGGGGAAAGACAACTCTCGATCTAGTCCTGAGTGGAGCACAGGATCTGATCCAAGAGGTAACTATAACAGGTCCGCTTGGAAATAGTGACCATAATATAATAACATTTAACATTCCTATGGTGGGAAGAACACTTCAACAGCCCAACACTGTGGCATTTAATTTCAGAAAGGGGAACTATGCAAAAATGAGGAGGTTAGTTAAACAGAAATTAAAAGGTACAGTGACTAGAGTGAAATCCCCGCAAGCTGCATGGACACTTTTCAAAGACACCATGATAGAGGCTTACCTTAAATGTATACCCCAAACTAAAAAACACAGTAAAAGAACTAAAAAAAGAGCCACCATGGCTTAACAACCATGTAAAAGAAGCAGTGAGAGATAAAAAGGCATCTTTTAAAAAGTGGAAGTCAAATCCTAGTGAGGTAAATAGAAAGGAGCATAAACACTGCCAAATTAAATGTAAAAATGTAATAAGAAAAGCCAAAAAGGAGATTGAAGAACAGCTAGCCAAAAACTCAAAAGGTAATAACAAAATGTTTTTTAAGTACATCAGAAGCAGGAAGCCTACTAAACAACCAGTGGGGTCCCTGGACAATCGAGATACAAAAGGAGCACTTAAAGACGATAAAGTCATCGCAGAGAAACTAAATGAAATCTTTGCTTCAGTCTTCACGACTGAGGATGTTAGGGAGATTCCAAAACCTGAGCCACCTTTTGTAGGTGACAAATCTGAGGAATTGTCACAGACTGAAGTGTCACTAGAGGAGGTTTTGGAATTAATTGAGGAACTTAACAGTAACAAGTCACCGGGACCAGATGGCATTCACCCAGGAGTTCTGAAAGAACTCAAATGTGAAATTGCAGAACTGTTAACTATGGTTTGTAACCTGTCCTTTAAATCAGCTACTGTACCCAATGACTGGAAGATAGCTAATGTAACGCCAATATTTAAGAAGGGCTCGAGAGGTGATCATGGCAATTACAGACCGGTAAGTCTAACATCAGTACCGGGCAAATTAGTTGAAACAATAGTAAAGAATAAAATTGTGAAACACATAGGAGAACATAAATTGTTGCACAAAAGTCAACAAGGTTTTGTAAAGGGAGATCATGTCTTACTAATCTATTAGAGTTCTTTGAGGGGGTCAACAAACATGTGGACAAGTGGGATGCAGTGGACATGGTGTACTTAGATTTCCAGAAAGCCTTTGACAAGGTCCCTCACCAAAGGCTCTTATGTAAATTAAGTTGTCATGGGATAAGAGGGAAGATCTTTTCATGGATTGAGAACTGGTTAAAAGACAGGGAACAAAGGGTAGGAATAAATGGTAAATTTTCAGAATGGAGTGGGGTAACTAGTGGTATTCCCCAAGGGTCAAACCTAGGACCAATCCTATTGAACTTATTCATAAGTGGTCTGGAGAAAGGGGTAAATAGTGAGGTGACAAAGTTTGCAGATGATACTAAACTGCTCAAGATAGTTAAGACCAAAGCAGACGTGAAGAACTTCAAAAAGATCTCACAAAACCAAGTGATTGGGCAACAAAATGGCAAATGAAATTTAATGTGGATAAATGTAAAGTAATGCACATTGGGAAAAATAATCTCAACTATACATACAATATGCTGGGGGCTAATTTAGCTACAACTAATCAGGAAAGGGATCTTGGAGTCATCGTGGATAGTTCTCTGAAGATGTCCATGCAGTGTGCAGCCGCAGTCAAAAATGCTAACGTGATGTTAGGAATCATTAAAAAAGGGATAGAGAATAAAACGGAGAATATCTTATTTCCCTTATATAAATCCATGGTATGCCCACATCTTGAATACTGCGTACAGATGTGGTCTTGTCATCTCAAAAAAGATATACTGGCATTAGAAAAAGTTCAAAGAAGGGCAACTAAAATGATTAGGGGTTTGGAATGGGTTCCATATGAAGAGAGATTAAAGAGGCTAGGACTTTTCAGCTTGGAAAAGAGGAGACGAAGGGGGGATATGTTAGAGGTATATAAAATCATGAGTGGTCTGAAGAACGTGAATAAGGAAAAGTTATTTACTTGTTCCCATAATATAAGAACTAGGGGCCACCAAATGAAATTAATGGGTAGCAAGTTTAAAACAAATAAAAGGAAGTTCTTCACTCAGTGCACAGTCAACCTGTGGAACTCCTTGCCTGAGGAGGTTGTGAAGGCTAGGACTATAACAGGATTTAAAAGATAACTGGATAAATTCATGGAGGTTAAGTCCATTAATGGCTATTAGCCAGGATGGGTAAGGAATGGTGTCCCTAGCCTCTGTTTGTGAGAGGGTGGAGAAGGATGACAGGAGAGAGATCACTAGATCATTACCTGTTAGGTTCACTTCCTCTGGGGCACCTGGCATTGGCCACTGTCGGTAGACAGGATACTGGGCTGGATGGACCTTTGGTCTGACCCACTATGGCCTTTCTTATGTTCTTATTGTTTTTTTCTTCTTACCTAGATCTCAAATATGATGAGAAGCCGTATCAAAGCAGCATGGAGTGGAAAGGTTTGTTGATCTACCTAAAAAGCTAGCATGTTCTCAGAACTGCAGCAATAGTTTGTACCGATAGCAAGATTGTTATAGCAAAGTTTGCGTCAGAGATGACTTACTGATTTTTATTTTTATTTTTTTTACTAGAAAACATGACAGGACAAATTCATAGAAGATAAGCAGGTAGATGAGGGGGTTTTCTATTCATTTTCAATTAATGAGAAAATGTAAAACAATTATTTATCAGAATTTTGAATTTCACTGAATTGGTTTAATGAATTTAATCGAAAACAGAATGTCAAAGAGTCAAGCTTTTAATAACGTGTATTAGTTGCACATGCAGTTTCATATGTCTGGATAGCTCTCAACTCTACCCCCTCACTTTGAATTTTGGGCTGGAGGGATGACTGTGTCACTAACAACAGAAAAGGAGTACTTGTGGCACCTTAGAGACTAACCAGTTTATTTGAGCATGAGCTTTCGTGAGCTACAGCTCACTTCATCGGATGCATAGCATATCGTGGAAACTGCAGAAGACATTATATACACACAGAGACCATGAAACAAAACTTCCTCCCACCCCACTCCCCCGCTGGCAACAGCTTATCTAAAGTGATCATCAAGTAGAGCCATTTCCAGCACAAATCCAGGTTTTCTCACCCTTCCCCCCCGCCCCCCCCCACACACATACAAACTCACTCTCCTGCTGGCAACAGCCCATCCCCCTTTGAAACCCCTCTTTATAATGAGCATGATAATCAAGGTGGGTCACCTCCAGCACTAATCCAGGTTTTCTCACCCCCCCCCACACCCCCCCCTCCAAAAACCACACACACAAACTCATTCTCCTGCTGGCAACAGCTCATCTTACAATGTGCACAGCAATAATCCAAGTTTAACCAGAACGTCTTGGGGGGGGGTTTGCAGGAAAAAAACAAGGGGAGACAGGCTACCTTGCATAATGACTTAGCCACTCCCAGTCTCTATTCAAGCCCAAATTAATAGTATCCAATTTGCAAATGAATTCCAATTCAGCAGTTTCTCGCTGGAGTCTGGATTTGAAGTTTTTTTGCTTTAAGATAGCGACCCTCATGTCTGTGATTGCGTGACCAGAGAGATTGAAGTGTTCTCCGACTGGTTTATGAATGTTATAATTCTTGACATCTGATTTGTGTCCATTTATTCTTTTACGTAGAGACTGTCCAGTTTGACCAATGTACATGGCAGAAGGGCATTGCTGGCACATGATGGCATATATCACATTGGTGGATGTGCAGGTGAACGAGCCTCTGATAGTGTGGCTGATGTTGTTAGGCCCTGTGATGGTGTCCCCTGAATAGATATGTGGGCACAGTTGGCAACGGGCTTTGTTGCAAGGATAGGTTCCTGGGCTAGTGGTTCTGTTGTGTGGTATGTGGTTGTTGGTGAGTATTCGCTTCAGGTTGGGGGGCTGTCTGTAGGCAAGGACTGGCCCACATATCTATTCAGGGGACACCATCACAGGGCCTAACAACATCAGCCACACTATCAGAGGCTCGTTCACCTGCACATCCACCAATGTGATATATGCCATCATGTGCCAGCAATGCCCCTCTGCCATGTACATTGGTCAAACTGGACAGTCTCTACGTAAAAGAATAAATGGACACAAATCAGATGTCAAGAATTATAACATTCATAACCAGTCGGAGAACACTTCAATCTCTCTGGTCACGCAATCACAGACATGAGGGTCGCTATCTTAAAGCAAAAAAACTTCAAATCCAGACTCCAGCGAGAAACTGCTGAATTGGAATTCATTTGCAAATTGGATACTATTAATTTGGGCTTGAATAGAGACTGGGAGTGGCTAAGTCATTATGCAAGGTAGCCTGTCTCCCCTTGTTTTTTTCCTGCAAACCCCCCCCCAAGACGTTCTGGTTAAACTTGGATTATTGCTGTGCACATTGTAAGATGAGCTGTTGCCAGCAGGAGAATGAGTTTGTGTGTGTGGTTTTTGGAGGGGGGGGTGTGGGGGGGGGGTGAGAAAACCTGGATTAGTGCTGGAGGTGACCCACCTTGATTATCATGCGCATTATAAAGAGGGGTTTCAAAGGGGGATGGGCTGTTGCCAGCAGGAGAGTGAGTTTGTATGTGTGGGGGGGGGGGGGGGGGAAGGGTGAGAAAACCTGGATTTGTGCTGGAAATGGCTCTACTTGATGATCACTTTAGATAAGCTGTTGCCAGCGGGGGAGTGGGGTGGGAGGAAGTTTTGTTTCATGGTCTCTGTGTGTATATAATGTCTTCTGCAGTTTCCACGATATGCTATGCATCCGATGAAGTGAGCTGTAGCTCACGAAAGCTCATGCTCAAATAAACTGGTTAGTCTCTAAGGTGCCACAAGTACTCCTTTTCTTTTTACGAATACAGACTAACACGGCTGTTACTCTGAAACCTGTCAGTAACAACAGAGAAATCCTTAAATCAGTGCTGAACACTAAGACCTTTAATGCTTCTGTGATCATCTTACTTTGACATATTTGATTCATGTTTCTACTTGCTATGAAAGCTTTAGTTTCCTTTTTAATCATGCCTCCTTTTAGGACATTTCATAATGTTATATATTATGTAACTGAGATATCACTTCCACAGTCATCTCCTGTAGCGTCTAGAACTGCTATAGTAGGATGTTTTGAGGGCAGTCATATTAGGTTGCTTCCATTCCTCCTCAAATTACTGTTCTTTTACATATTACCAGCCAAATCACAAACACACACTTTATACAGAAGGAAAAACACTTAGGCCAAATTCTGACTGACTCTCTGTAAGTAACTTCCATGGGACTACTCATATACTTAAATGTAAGCACTTGTGCAGATGGGTATACATAATCCCTTATTAATCTTTAGAATATAACTATAAGTAAATTTTCTTTTGTTATTCACTGGACAACATGATCAGTCATAACGCAATTTGCTTCAGTGGAGTTTCATCCACTAACATCAAGGATAAATTTGGCCCTAGCAATACCAATAAGAAGTTACCTTTTCATTAAAAAAAAACCTCCTAACCAATCCATCAAAAACCCTAACCAATCCATCAACGTGGTGCGACTGTTTGAATTATGACTTGGTGTCACATTTATGGATGGTTTAATCATCACTTCTTCTTTTTAATGTTTGTCAGACAACAATATCTGGCAGTAGTTATAAGCATCTCTAGAAAGGTATTAATGATGCAGCTAACTAGTTCATTTTGCTTTGAATGTTTTACTTTTTTATGTATCGTAAATTGTACTGTTCAAATGCTTAAAGTTAGTCACGTGCATAAAAATCAGGGTGTAAACCTATACGTACAATGAAGGATCATGAATATATTGACGAGCCAGACAAGCAAAAATTGAGAGCTTTATTAATTCACTTGAATTTGACAACATAAATGGTTTAAAATCTGTATTTAGCATTGTGCTTTATATGCTCAGAAAAATAATAAGAAAACAAGCTAATATTTCTCTAATATTCTTCTTCTTCTTTAGGCTGAAGCAGCAAAGTATGCCATAGGCATGATCATCACCATAGTACAAGATAACAAAACACAGTATTTTTAAAGAAAAAACCTGCCACTTATATTCAGAAAGGACATAACTAGTAAAAACAAACAAACAAAAACCCCTTCTTAAGGTATAATGTACTGAAAACAGCACAATTCAAAACTTGCATTTTTAATCAGGTGGTCCTGATAACCATATAAACCACAATGCACTAGGGAGCCCCATAAAGAGCTTAATTTAAATCAATGGGAGTTTTGCCATTGACTGCAATGGGAACAGACCCAGACCCAAAAGGAAGTAGTTTTATTTTAAAAAAATATAAGCTGGACACACACTTGTTGTTTGAACACTGCAGCATTTAGTAACAATATTCTGCAGCCCTATTCCACCCCACAAAAAATGAATTAAGAAAATGTTAAAATGGCAAAATCCAGCTTTCAAAAGTTGCTTAATTGGACCTATTATGTTTTATACACTATGATACACTCTTTATCATGATCACATACAATTTTTAGCACAGGACCCCTGCCTCATTCAGTGCATAGGATAGGTGGTGCTGACTGAATGGGAAGCTCAATGTTTCTTTTTATCCTCATCATTCTAAGTATGGCTGTATGCATAATTACTGGGCACCATCCAAACCCTACACTCAAGAGCAGCCCCAGCTGATTTGCCGGACGAGGAAAATGTTTTCAGTGCTGCCTCCACCCCATCTCCCATGAGTGGCTGCAGGTGTGTGGAGGAGGTCAAGCAGTGAAGAGGTATGGGGCCCACCTGGAAGTTAGCAATTAGGGTGGCCACCCTGCTCACCTGTCTCTAGAATCAGCCCTGCCAGCACTGCATATGGAATTATTCATTTCCTCATGGGCTTTTCTATGCAGGTCTCACCATCATGACTTAGTTCTTGAAAAACCTGAATGAATTTACCTTCACCATCAGGCTGTGAGGTAAAATGATATATTACCTCCATTTCAACATAGCAAATAAGACACATAGATCAAGATAGAAATTACCAAAGTACTACATTTGGAGCCCAATTTGAGACCCTAAGGGCCTAAGCAAAGCTTCTATTCAGCACTTCTGTAAATCAGACCTCAGGATTCTACTCACTGTCCCCTCTGTTTCTATCTCCCCAGATCCTGTCCCTGTTCCCACACCATTATTCCCCCACTGCCCTCCTCCCTCTGCTCCTTTTCCCATTCCCTGCCTGTTTCTCCTTCTGCTCCAAATTCTGTCCTCACCACTCCCTGCTCCTATATTTATCTTCTCTTCCATCCAGTCCCTTCCCTCTCTGTTCCTATTCTTCCATGCTCCTGCCCCCTACTTGTTCTCAACTATCCCTTCGTTGCCGATGCTTCCTGCTTCTTTTCCCCCATCCCAGCTCCTACTCCTATCACTCTTCCTTCCTGAACTCCTACCTCTGTCCTCCTGCCCTGAATCTCTTCCCCCCACTCCCTTGCTCTCCATCCTTCATTCAGGTCAGGCTTCTCCCTCTTTCTTCTGAATGTGAGAAGGGGAACCATTAAGAACACTCTCTTTGTTCTCAGTTCTGGTGCCACAGTGGTGTGCAGTACCCAGGAGGAGCTCAGTCCTGCAGTGCTGGGATGGAGCATGCTCAGTCACTCACCAGGGATGGCATATGAACAGTCCAATTGGCATAAGGTAGTCAAGAGGGGATGGAATCTTTAGCTGTCAAATACTAACAAATCTCTACTGAGCATGTGCAAACTGTGTTTTTTTCAGAGGCTTATAACTTAGGCAAATTTAAGAAAAATTATACAAAGATGTAGCAGGCGTATTCCCAGAAACAGGGGTGCCCCCTGCCAAACTTCAAACCTTTGCTCTAAAACACAGAGGCACTGTAACATCTCTACAAAACAGTTGTATTTTTTTTAATATGGGCAAAACACCATATTCCCACTAATCTCTGAGAAATGGCTGATCTATTTTAAGCTGGAACTTTAAAAAAATCAGCCATAGGCAGAGACGTAGCCTGGAAAACGTTAGCCTGAATGGTCTAAAGTTAGGCAAAATTATAAGCAACTGAAAAAGAGGGTCTTATAATGGAAAGTGTTATGCAACCTAAACTATAGCTGTCATTACCTGCACTGCCTATAACACAGTTTCATTATAAAACAGATTCCATAACTGATTTTATATCATCACAACCCTTTGTGCTTTTATTTGGCTTTGATTTTATTATGTACACATACAGTCCTATATAAATTATAATATAAAATATTAAAATAGCATACGTAGGAATATTGCATACACCCTCTCATGGCAAGGGATGGCCCGGCAGGAACCCTGCCTCACTCTCCCTCATTCATTGTGAGAATAGCCCACTTATACCCAGAGTCTTTAAGACTAATATGCCCCCTCCTTTGGGGCTAATCTAATCAGATTAACTAGCTCTGCCCATAAAGGGTGCATTTTTTAGATTTAGGGTTTCCCAGGCCCTCTTCCTGGGGCTGAATGTTTCAAGCTGTGGCTTTCCTAGCTTGTAACTCTCCCCACCAGTTCAAGGTCTTCATGGCCCTCGTTTTTGGAGGGCTTTGTGCTTTTAGTTTTGACTTCCCAAGCCTCTTTCCAGTTCAGGGGTTTCACACTCCTTCTTGAGGCTCTGTTTCTAATCCTGCCCAGGCTGTTCTGTAGACTGTCCCCTTGGGTTCAGGGATTCATAGCGCTCTTCCTTGCAGCTTGTGTCCTAGCTGAGTTCTTCCTCTCAGGGCTTGTCTACTCAATCACTTAATTTGCAGCAAGATGTGGGGTAAATGTACCTTGCACTAGCCTGCCATGCACTAACTCTCCTTATGGACCCTGCTACAGTGCACTAAAAGTTCCCTCCTGTTTTAAGATACTTCCTGGCTTAAAGCAACTCCCCAGTTGACTGAACTTAGATCCTCTTTTTGAGTCACTCACCCAGTCAACTAATCAGTCTCGGAATCCTCCCCAACTGGGTCTAATAAGCCCAATCCTCTGTGTGTGCTGGCTGGGAAGGTGAAGAACTCCTCTGGAGCTGCAGAAGTGGGGTTGGGAAGGTGTATAATTAATTGCTGAGCTGAGAGATGGGCCAAAGGGGGCATAGAATTATTAGAATTTTGAGGTTGGAAGCTCTGTACCATCAGGCACATGGTAAGAGCTCCTGCAGCAGGGGGTGAGAATCACTTTACTCTATATCTGGGAGAGTTGGCACCACTGTAACTGCTCCATACACTGGGAGGGGCAGAGGGAGTTCAAAAATCAAAAGACAGCCCCCCTCCCCCCAAAAAAGGACAAATTGGTCTCAAAATCATGAGATTTATTTTAAAATCTCATTTTGGGGGTATGATGATACTACTGAAGAGAGAGGGTGGGGTGGGATAAGGCTTTCTCCTGGCTCAGGCAAAGAAGAGGCTAGAGGAGGAGGTTTCTTCTATTCAGTGGGTAGTGGTGGGGTTAAGGGCTCACCAGCTGCACCAGTAGTCCTCCAATGGAAATGGGCAGTTCTGCACCCTGTAGAACATCAGTCACACTACCATGACATTATTAGTGGGTTTTAGCCCTATTAGTCCCTAATGACCAGCTACCCATTTCTGAATGCATTATATTAGTGGAAGATAGCTTACTTAAAATGGTCTGGGAATGGACCAACAAGGTGTGTTTCTCAGTTCCTCCCATGTCAGAAGATTTTAGGTCTGACTTTAAGGCCAGAGGAGGTAGTTTAGGTGGCCTTTTACACCATTCTCTGTGTCTAGGGATAGTAGAGGGAGGCTAGAAAATAACTGAAGCAGACACTGAGGGAGAGAGAAAGATGGTGTTGGGGAGCAGACAATATCTGGGAGAGAGAAAGCAGAGGGACATCCCAGACCATTTCCCCTCTCTCCAGGCCCAGAGAGCAGCTGCAATAAGGTCCTCTTCTACCCCTTTCCAGGCCTGCATGGAGTACATTTCATTGCATTCTTCACCTTTTCTTCCAAAGCCTTGTGGTGCAGGAACGGAAAGGGGAGGAGAAGAGAGTGGAGTCCTCCTGAGCCATTTTTCACAGATGGGGAGGAGGGAGCAGTGCCACCCTGAACTGCTGGACATTTTCCTCCTCCCCCACTCCTCTCGTGAGAATGATGTTGGCCTCTCCCCCTTCCCCCCTTACCTACCCACCTCAGGAGCAGAGAGGACTTTGGGGTAAGTGTGGAATGAGAGCTGTGCCTGAGTCATACCCAGGAGGCAGAGAAGTGGGGAGGGCAGCCAATCCTGGGGGATTTCCCCCATGCTAGGATGGAAATTGTGGGAGTTTTATGGCTGGAGACTGGCTTGAGCAAGGGGCCAAAATCACATTACTTGTGATTCAAAGGTTAGCAACACTGCATCAGGCAGGGTAGACCACCTTTAGTCAGAGGAGACCTGCCCCCTGCAAAAAGCAAAGGGGACCCACTCCCTACCTGACCAATCAGTGGCATGTATTTTTTTAACAGACAGAGGGAAGAGTATTTTTACTGAGGGGATGTCATATATATTGCTGGTCACAGATTGTGCTACTTAGATTGTAAGCTCTTCAAGGTGGGATCTCTTTGTTACATGTTTCTTTTATGCCTAGTATGTGTCCCATGAGTGGGGCAGCTAGGCACTATCACAGTACAATGATGAACAACAGCATCGCAGATTAAGGTAGAACAATTTAAGGGTAATGTGTTAAAATTTTGGCATCACATCAATATCTTTTCAGCTGGAGCGAGTTTCAGCCGGAAAGGGTTTACACTGTCATCAATATTCCTCATTTACATGTATTGGAGTCAGAGGGGAACGTTTGTGAACTCAAAACATACTATTCACAAAGGGGAAAATATGCAGACTTGCCTAATGTGCTGCTGTTTATAATTGTCTCCTAGCTACTGCTTTCCTTTCATTAGGTTGTCAAAGGAAAGAGCCCTAAGAGAGGGGAATGGTAACAAATTAGAAATGTGGACATTACTGATCAATTCTGTAAGACCCACTGCAATCAATTAGAGCATTGCTTAGCAAACTGTTTGTGGCAAACTGGAGCCATAGGGATGGGGGGCCAGCTGAAAGGAGCAGTAGTATATACAGGATAGCTTTAACCTTTGCAGAGCAGAGGAGGAGTCCCTTTGTCATAAACTTTGTGGATCTCTGAGCCTGGAAGGCCTGTCTCCCTGCAAAATTTCCAGGCTCCCAAACCTTCTCCGACTTGAGGAATGCTTCCTAGGGTACTCTGTAAAGAGAATTTTTTGAGGCACCTTCTGTCTCCTGTAGGTCTGACTCACATTTACACCAGGGCAAAATGGGTGTTAAATGGTACCATTCTGATTTGGTAGCATTTTACATCTACTGTGCAATCACCTCACCTTGGTGTAAATGACTACACAAAGTACAGGGCTATGGAGAATCAGGACCTATATTTCTTGGTCCAAAGAATTTAATGTCATGTCATAGATGAAAGAAATCCTTAAAAAGCAAATGCAAAAGCAAAGAGAACTGCTGTCACCTCCATATAGCTATTCCAGTGTGGATTAAGTAAAAGTGCAACGTTACTTTCTCCTTTCTGAGGCACAGTACAGAGCAGAAAGAGACTCCAGCATTTCTCATATATTTATTAGAATATTAATTGTTTGATCATCATTTCTGAGCATAAAAGTGTTTGCTCACATTCATCTATACATTCAAAATATTGACAACTTTTATATTATATTTGTATTGGAATGCTAGGGTTAACCAGTTTGATTCCCTCCAGTGAAAGGGAGAAAATCAAAAATTTTTAAAAATGTTTTAGGTTGAGAAAGCTGGTGAAAAACCCAGTTCCCTCACCAAGTAAAATATTTATGCACCAAAACCAAATATGATTGAATGGTGTTTGATTGGTTGGTTTGTGTTTTGTTTTGTTTTTTTGTTTTTTTTTGTTTTTTTTTGGGGGGGGGGGGGAGAATGTTGTCTGCTTTTTCATTTTCTAATTCACCAAGAAGCCACTGCAGAAAACTGACCCAGTTACTAGGATTTGGATTGAATTGGACAGATGAATGGATGGATAGATATAAAGGTAGATATGCAAAAAGATAGCTACACAATAATATGAACTTTTTTTTATACACAGCACTCTGAGAAAAAATCCTCTATCGATTGAGGACTCTGCCTGAAAACTCTTTTTATGATTAAGGATTTGGATGCAAGAGTATATCAATGTTTGTTATTTGGTCTGATAAAATGGTTTATCCAGCCATAATATAAAGTGATAAAGCAGCAGTCTAAGGATCACCACACTCCCTTGAACTATAGGTTCAAATCCTGACAGGACTGACTTAGCCCTTACTCCTTCTGAGGTGACAGACTAAACTGGCATGCAATTTAATATATTTTGGTCTTTTATGAGGCCTTAAAGCTGCAGCCCTGTCTTTACTATGTGAATTGCAAAGATCTCATAAGCCCTTTCCTAAGATTAATGGTTTACACCAATTTCCTTGCCCAAAACTTTTTCTTCTTTTACTGAAGTTATATTATGCTCCATGTGTCTCATGTTTTCCTCTCCAGCTGTTATGTATTTCAGCAGTGGTGTGTTATACAGGCTGAAAAGCATTTTGGCAGGAAATATGCTTTATAAATGTAAATTTAAAAAAACCTACCCACCAAACCCTTAATTTTAAGATAAAGGGACTGATTCTCATTCTCATTAATATCCATTTACACTTCTCTAGCAGTTTAAAGGGGCCTTAAAAGAAATGAGACTCAATCAGGGCCAAAGAGTTTATCTTCATTATATTGCATTGCGTAACATCTGTAGAAAGATATATAAAACTTAAATAAACTAAACAAAAGTACATGCACCAAAGGTGAACTCAACTGTAAATGTGATTCCTATTTATTCTATCCCCATCATCTGCTACCCTAGGTAACTGATAAACTTATTAGGCATTTCTCCCATCAGGGGTTATATCAGTTTAGATAGGTCAAATTGCTTTTTTCCTCTCAAAAATAAATGAAATTACTTTACAGTTGCAGCAAAAGACTCTGTGAAATATATACTGTAGGTGACCTACCTGACCAAACCTGACTTATCTGAAGGTTGTAACTGCTATCAAATGCTATTGTAATTCATTGGAGCAAATGTTTTGTCTGTACTCCAATTTATTTTCTCTAACTGGCAATTATAAGTGAAAGAGCAGACTTCTTGCGTTTTGAAGGGAATTGGTGGTAAGTGATTTCCTCTCAAGTGCCATATACAGTTTTCACTATTTGTGGAAGCCAAAAATTAAGAAACATTCTTAAGTGTTTTTTTTTAATTCTATTCATCCCCTTGGGATTGGGAATACAAAAGCTATGCTGTTAATTTCTGCTGTCAGTTACAGGTGTGACTGCTACTGAGGTCACCCAGTAACATCGCTAGAAGGCACACCTCTTTTTTACCCTATTCCTGAGGATGAATCCAGGATACCTGCACCCTTTCCTCCTACTAGTGTACCAGTGCAGGAGCCGACATGGTTCACCCTGTAGGAATTACTAAATTAGGTGGGTGATGGGTAGAGTTAGGTTAGATATTTGAAAATATTAATGAGACACAGGAGGAAGGGGGTGAAGTTGCAGTCTATGATAGTGATGATAAATTACAGCTGAGGGATAGGGGTGGTTTGGGGTTTTTTTTGTTGTTTAAATAAGAGGAATTGTTGAGGCAATTTGGATTGAAGTATTAAGAGGCAAAGGTCAAGTGTTTTTATAGGAAATCTTTACTAAAGAAAGCTGCTGAAATCTTATAAGAGACACTAAAGATAGTTAATCCTAGCAGGCTAGGAGTCACAGTTAGAAGTTTATCACAGATCAGTAAGAACAGAATAGAAGTTGTATTGTAGAGAATCTATTTTCTAAAATTAGTTATGTCTTTGAGTCAACTAGCCATTTTGGACTAAATATGAGCCAGTGAAGATATGCTAAATAAAACACCTAGTGAGGATGATTTGGGAAATTGTGATCACAGTTCAATACAGTTCTCAATTTTAACCAGTGGAAAAAATTGGGGTGCACAAAGAGATTTAATTAAATTTCTTTAAAAGGTTAAATTTGAGGGTTAACTGAAGTTAAATGAACTGGCAACATTCATTAGCAGGCATTTAAATGGTAAAGTGATAGCAGAGTTGATTCAAGAGGAGTGTTTCCTGCCACACAAAACTGAACCGACCTTCAAGACCAGTGTGAACAAGTGATAAGCAGTTAAAGTTAATTGCCAGTAAAATCAAAGCTCTTTAGTCACAGCAATCAAAATATTGTAGCATTGTTAATTTCTATAGGATGTAAAGAATGTATTCACAAACAGGAAAAATGAATAATTTAGCTAAGGCTATTTAGAAAAGCAATAAGAGATTCATTAACTTTATTGGACAAAAAAAAGAAGGTGAGACCATTAAATGAGCACTAAAGTAAGGAATTATTGGTTACTGAAAAATGATCTGGCAAAAAACTAAATGTTTCCTTCACATCTGTTATTTAATCTTCAGAATAGTCACAATACAGCCATAGAGGAGGTAAATGGCATCAGATAAGTCTGACTGCACTTTCAATAACTAATTGGTTATAGTTTATTTATTTCAATTTGTAAACATGCCAACAGGCACCCGTCCAGCAGACTGAAATATAATTCACCTGAGGATGGCCCAGATTCTGCCCCCATTATTCATGTTAAGTAGTACCTCCCTCTGGGAGAAGTTGCATTTCTTTCCTCATGCAGTAAGGGACTATGCAGTGTGAGTAGCTTGGCAGAATCTGACCCTACAGGTTTAAACTTTAACTTTCACATTGAATGTATCTTGGCTGCTACTGTGATTAATGGGGCTTTTTTTTTAAGTAACTTTCACGGCCCCACCATGTTCCTTATTAGTGAGTTATAATTTGTGGGTGGAGTTAGCACAGCAGGAAGATAGTCTGGAAGACAACTAGCCCAGATGGCTTTTCATGCTGGTGAACTGCAGAGTAATTTTCATCTTCTTGAGCGCTTTTGTCACATATCTAACAAGGGTGCAGAACTGATTATTGTCATGAACTACAAAATAAATGAATATGATGTAACAGGTTTCTTTTGTAAAAGTAGGCTGCTCGCTCTAAATCATCCATTTGTAATTTCAGTATGGCACGTCGTTCTCCTCGATAATCCTGGTATTCTGGTAACAATAGGGTTTTTGTCTGTCTGTTTGTTTTTTTAATATAATGTGAACTGACTGCTCATGAAGTTGCCCGACTATCTGATCCCTGTAGGGATGGGTGGGGCCAAAGGGGCTCCTCCCTTGACAAAAGGCAGGGAGAGGCAAGCTATAGAGGAACAAGGATCAATTAATCATGGGGGACAAAGTATGCGAGAACAGGAGTGCAAGTCATAGGGTCAGAATGAGGGAACCAGAGGAGGCCACCGAGCAGAGAACCCTGGATAATGCCCACTGTTTGGAGAGAGACTCTAAGAAATCAGTGGACAATGCTTAAAGGAACTCTGCCCACATGTGTGATTTAAGGAATGAAGCATGCTCCACGGTTTCCTCTCCGAGTCACTGCCGAAATGGCAGGTGGTAGGAGACTGTAAACCATGCCAACAATATGCCCATCCTCACAGCTATGTGAAGGTGGCACCCACTTATGTCCCAAGCAGGCTTTGTAAGCAACATGGAATGAAAGCTGGCCTATGTGAATTCATTGCAAGCAACTAGGAGAGCTCATAGGATAGGGACCTAATGTCAAGCTTCAGAGGATTCCTTCCCAGGATCTGCAAGGAACTGGATAGTCTTCACCTCCTCAAGCACACAGAGAGGAACATGTGGGGGAGCAGCCCCATGCACAGGGTGAGCATTGGAGGGTCCACCCAACCCTGCCAGCTATAGTCCAGGAGCTCTCTGACTGGTGACACCCACTAGAACCAACCTCCAGTGCACTGAAGGAACCTCCACAGCTGTGCACGTAGATGGGGATTGTACAACACGTGTTCTGGGATATGCAAAAATGGGTAGGGGGAAGGAGGAAATGGAAATATAAATGTGACGAGGAAATGGAAATATAAATGTGACAAAGAAAAGAGGAGACAGGATTGGGGCAACCTGTCCTCTAAAGGTTAAAAGGTCTCCCTAGGCAGATGTCACAGTTAGAGAGTTAGCTGTACCTCAACCCATCTCTGGTCTTTCCTGAGTGCACCTTTTGAAGTGACAGGCCCTGCACCTCCACTCCTCTCAGAATGAATTCTGTGATGCTCCCACTCATAGATCAGGTCTGCAGGATGCAGCATCCATGATTACTGATGAAGTTTCCTCAGCAGATCCAACTGGGTTTGGCACCTGCAAGAGACTTCCTTTCAGGAGCTATGACCAGTAGAACAGCTTATTCAAGACAAAGTATTGCTTAGTTATCCAAAGGAACATAACAACAAAGAAGCTTATGTACATCTTGTTTTATCTAAAGCTTAGCGCTTCCCTCAAAGGTTAGGCAGGCACAACTCATCCAGGTACCCCTACTTCTGGGGACTGGTATTCCGCCTACTTTCCTGCAGACACTGTGTCCCATGAGCTTAGGTTTTTGGTCCAGGTTTTCCACCTAAAGGCCCCCTTCCCTGTCAGAAGCTAGAGATTCAGCTTGATCATAGGCAAAACATTGAAGTAATTGAACACCTGTATTGTCCATTAAGTACCAGTAACTGGTACTTACCTAAAGTCATTGGCTGCCTTCCTGTGAACATGGTGAGAGCTCCTACAGGAGTTAACCCTTTGAACCCATGTATCAGACAGCACAACAACTATCAAACAGAGGTGCACATGGTATTCATAAAAATAACATAGTATCTCCCACGTTCTTCACTGTAGGTAGAGACTGGGAGAGGAGATGGACAAGGAGAGGTCTGGACTGGAAAAGGGAAGGGAAAGAAGGAAGTAAAAAACATGACAGGGAAGGGCAAACAGCACAAAAAATAACTACAACAACAAAAGAAGAAGATCAAAGAAAAAAGGGAAGGGAAAATGAAGTAAAGGACAGTACAGGGTGGCCAGATCATGGTAGGGTGGAGAGAGAAATCCACACTTCTCCCTTTAGCAGCAGCAACAGCACTGCACCCACGTTAAGCAGGGAAGATGGCCAACAGAGGAGGGTCCTTCCAGGAAGTGAAAAGTGACAGAATGACAGCCATAGAAACTGAAGCCTTCAGTTTCATACCTTCATAGATACTAGGGTTAAAAAAATCCAATCATCTGTACTATGTAGAATGACCTACATTTTGCACAGCTGCTCATTAAATCATTCCCACTAATGTCATTGACTTCAATATCGGTAGTGATGTTGCCATGACCACTTCCCTTGGTTATTCATTCCAAGGTTAATTGCTTTTACTGTTTTTTTCACCCCCCAAACATACTTCTAAATTAAGGAGACATAATAGCATACTCTGTGTGTCATTAATCTGAACATGTAATATTCAAAAAGGCTTAGTGTTTCCTTTATCTTTTGAAATTGCTTGTGAAAGAAGAGTGTTCATTTTGGGTCAGAGTTAAGGTTATATTGAAACATGCATTATTTACAGTTTATAAGAATAATTTTTTTAATTATGAGGACAATGTAAATTTTGTAATGAATTTATTTCCTGGCATTTAAGCACTGTGTTTTCTTAATGATCTGACAGGTCAGTTCAGTGTTTTGACTCTGAATCCTTAAATGGATTTTCTGTCATTTTTGTTTTGGAATAAATATGAGATACACCCTGCTATTTACTGAATTATTTTGTCCCTTTTTTTAATTACAGTGCATCTTTGAGGATAACTGCTTCTTTGAGCGTGCCTCTGTATGGACATATATTTAGACAGCTGGTAGATATTGAAAAGCAGTTGCAAAATTATGCTAGACTGAATCTTGTAGCTATGAAGGATACATAGTTCTTTGACCCCTTTCTTTTGGAAAATGAATGGGTATCTTGGGTTGTACTTGCTTCTCACCAGACACTGCTGAGTGGCTTGGTCATTAAAAAAAAATTGCTTAATGACTAACAGTTTTTCTTTTCTGGACAGATGGCAAATGTATCTCAGAACGTAGGAGACAGGGCTGGGATGGGAAAGCTTAGTACCATTTTTAGTCTGAGGAATCAGGGATTTGCTTTTGCAAGGTGGGTGGTGGGGTGGGGCAGAAGCTCACTGTGAATGGGATGTGGGGCAGAAGTATAAGAGGGGCAATGAGGGGAGCTACGTGAGGTGGAGACTACTTGAGCTGGCTTCAGACTGGGGAGAGCCAATGGTTCCTACCTGCTCACTGATCTGATCCCGGGTGCCACCACGGCCACTCCAGCCCCCCGGGTCTTGCTCTCACCTCTGCCCCCTCCCACCACATGTGCAAGTTTACATAAGGGTAGAGTCTCCACAGTATTTCCATTGCAGGTATGTTACGACCCCATTTTCTCCTGGTTCCACCACCCATGCTCCAAGGGGTTGGCTTTTATAGGTAAAAGAGGATGCTGTGCAACTAGCAAGAACTATGAAGCAATGCATTGACTTCAATGGGCTTTAAGCACAGGCTTAAAGTTAAGCAGATGGTTAAGAGCTGTGCTGAATTGGGGCCCTCATCATTAGTGAGCAGCTTCCATTTACAACAAGCTCAATGCACTTAATTCCCCAAAGAGTTTCACTATGCTGAAAATGTTCACCTTGCTCTCTTACCTGGTAATAGCTCTGATGCTATCTGTGAACAAGCCCTCTCAGTCCATTTGCCATAGTTCTGAAACACAGGACAATGTAAACAAAACATCTGGAAACAAAATAAAATACAGTTTAAAATATGAGGTAGGTTTGACTGATAAACTGTGTTTGGTAACCAGTAATATTTATTACTAACCCTCCAGCTGTCACCTAACATAAACATGTCTTCAAAAAGAATCATTTCACTGTCAGTAAATTCAGTTACAGCTCAGTGAGTGTAGCTAATATTTACCAATGATATCCGGGGAGGGGGAATAAAGCAGGTTTATACTTAATGATGTATCCTCCTATGGTGGTAATGGCCAAAATTAATTCATGAGAGAAACTGGGAAGTACAGAAATCAGACTTGGGACTTAACAGAATCTTGCCATTAAAAGAAAAATCAATGGGAAAATAGCTAGTTTTATTTTAGGTGTGTTTGCTGTCCTAACAATCTATATAAAACAATTCTGATAACTAAAGATATTTTTAAAGATTTCTTTACTTTGTTACCATATTTTATTTCTTTTTCTTAATCTTCTCATTAGCTTGTCATTTTATAGACAAACATGAAAAAGCTTTTTACAATGCTTATTATATTCAGGGCCATATTCTCACTTCTACTACCGTGAATGGAAAGAAACCAAACTCAATGCAACCTGCCAGGCCATAGGGCAGAGATGGTGGCATGTCCCCTCTGCAGGGATATGGATCTGTGACCAGGAATGGGAGCATGCAAGGATGGAGAAAGGATGCACATCATTCATTACAAGGCCTCTGGAAAATTCATTGAAAAATTAATGCAACCTGAGGTGGCCCCAGGCCGTGTTAAGAAGTTGCTGCCTGGGAATTACCTGGAAGCATGTTTCCTCTGAAGCTGACCTGTCAGAGAGCTGTGGGATGGTGAAGGCAAAGGGTGTACAAATGGGACTCAAGGTTTCTGGGACTACTGTACAATCTTTGCCCCATTCTGCAAAGGTGTAGAAGAGAGTTTGGAAAGCCTCTCCATTATAAGCTTGAGCTAAACCCTATTGAAATCAATGGAACGACCCCCACAATAGATTTTTTGAACAATTAAATGGATCATGGATAAATTTGTGCAATTAAAAGGGGGCACTCCTGTTTATGAAGCGTATATTAAAACTCTGTACCTAGCCAGTGAACCTATCAGTAGCCTACCATTTCTAGAAAAGATTGCTCAGGCAAGGACTGTGTGAACCAGCAAGGAAAAAGCGTTTGTTTTTTAATTCCCTAAACCTGTTTATCTGCTACATTTCCATAGCCTGCTCCCTCTCTCAGAGATATTTACATCTTCCTTAACTTCCTCAAGTCTGCCTCTTAACAGTGGCTCTGATCCTGAAAGTTGTTCCATGCAGGTGGACTTCAGTAGGACTTTTTATGGGAGCAAGGGTCTGCCCATGTGGAAAAACTGGCAGGATTATGCTCTTCATGATCATGCTTATCCATTCTGAGAACAGAAACAACATCATGTGACTTACATGATCACCCCCACCAACCAGAACAGCTCAAATTTCAAATAATGAACGTCAGATACCTGCAGCAAACTGATCAAAATTGACCCAGAGAGTAAGCCTTCTTCCTTCCCTTTTACGAACATAGGTGCTGGAAATAGGGGTGTTGGGGATATGGCAGCAGCTCCTGGCTTGAAGTGGTTTCCATCATTGAGGGTTTACAGTTTGGGTCAAGGGTTCTCAGCACCCCCACTACACAAATTGTTCCAGGGCCCCTGTCTACAAATAACTTGCAAAACACAGTAAGTTTTAAATAAATGTGAGAAAATCCTGATCTGTTCATAGCCATTCTGCAACGAGAAAAAGTGACTGAATTTGTTGATATTATTTGCTGAGGTTACTTGTTCAGCAATCACCACAACCACTGCTGCTGGTTTTTCAAACCAAATGGCTTTGACAGATACTGCTCCCTTTTATTTAAACACTCAACTAATGCTCTAGACACTTGAAACAAATTAGTCTCTTTTCAATCAGTTCATTTTTGTATCTTACCAATTTTGATCATTCCCATTTAACGTTTTATTATGCTTCAGTATAGCAGTTTGTTGCTTTGCAAAAAGCGCTTTGCTAAATAAATAATAATAATGTCTGGGAAAACTATTTCATTCAGATCAGTTAAAATTATTTTAAATGTCCCCTTGATACAAAGATCACACAATTATATTCTTCACTGAAGTGAATCTGAGAAAATGTGAAACGTCATCCCTTTTTCACACAACAATGAAATATCTGATAAAAATTAAGGTTTGCTATGAGACAGAATGTCAACAGAAGAAAAAAAATCCTAGAAGCTATAGAAAATAAACAAAGTCATTAATCAGGGTCTCTTGACAGTAGCAGAAAAGTTGATTGGATCCTACCATGTCCTCTGCCACCAAGCAGCTATTGCTGTTCAGCACAAGACAGACAATAAAACTTCCTGATTTCTGAGTTACACTTGCCTTAGTTATGGCCCAGATTGTGAGCAACCACTGGACCAGCAAGAAGTCAACTACCTTTCTCCTTGTCAGCTGTGCAGCTCACAGTAACCAACCTTGTACTCTGGGGAATGCATGGTCCTACTCCTCTTCACAGGGCTCAGAAGAGAAAGAGGAGAATTGTGAAGAGGGAGAGGGGGTCAGGGCCCAATTTCCCACCATCCCCTATTTCCCTCATCTTTGCATTCTCCCACAGAGTGAGGCTGGTGCACCAAGGGGAAGCAATCTGCTCCATTTTAATGGAGAGAGCAGATTTGTCATCCTCCAAGCTCAAAAGCAGGCCCAGAGAGGTTGTGTTTATCTAAGCCCTTCTGTTCTCCTCCTGGAGCAGTGTGGCCCTACATAGGGCTGTGGCTTAAAAGCCACAATCTAGTTCAATATGTATATATGATCCAGTAAAGCTTTCAATTACAATATTCAGCATGTGTGATAGCAGAACATGTAATCTATTTACACACCTATGGGGACCTTGTGTAGCCAAGAAAGACAACTTTCTGTGGCTTCTAGGTTTCTTTTCTCATCCTCTCTACCACCTATAAGCAAGCCACCATCCCAGCAGTTGATAAAAGGGGGTTCAAAACTACTGCATTTGCCTCTCCTTTTTCTTCCACCAGTGATCAATGTATACAGTATGTCTAATCCCCATTTTAATGTTTGAGGCCACCCATCACAAAGATATTGCAATGATGGTATAATTCCACCCTTCCCAAGTCCATCATATCCCAGATTATTTCCATTTTACCTATTAGATCTTTGGCAGGTATCCATTTATATAGATCATATTAATGTTCAACATTTAAGTTGTTTCATCTGAGAGATCACACAAAGGGCTTGATTCTGATCTCACTTATGAAGTGTATATCCATCTACATACTCATCTACCTACTCTGCTGTAGTATCTAGGCATTTCACAAAATGTAATGAATTTATCCTCAGATATTATTCCTGTTTTATAGATGAGAAACTGAGGCACAGGAGAATTAAATGACTTGTCCAAGGTTACATGGGAAGTCCTAGTCAAAGCTGGGAATTTAACCCAGATCATTTGAGTTCCAACCCAATGCTTAGTTAATTATTATTGTTGTTTATTATCTATTGTATCAACCACAAGACCAACCTCCCTTAATGGAGTTACACTGGCATAAAACCAGCGTGAGATCAGAATCAAGCTCAGCATTTTTACTTTCACACCTGTTCACTTATACAATATCCACTACATTATCCAAGAACAGCCACAAGACACAGACAAAAGGTATCAGGTTTTATTTCAGCAAGCTGTAGAGGCTAACCACCAGAGACATGCTAGAAGACACAAAAAGCACACAAAAAGCACTTCTACCTATAATGATCTGTACCTTCTACCTATAATGATCTGCTAGTTCGCTTCCAACAACCATCACCACAGCAACAGTATACCTCCACACAGGCATCTGACATATAGATGACATCATCATTACTCTACCAAGGTTCATACGAAAGTGAAAATATGGGGTGCCAAAGTGAAACTATAAAAAATGGTGTTTTGGTGAACATACATTCGTGGAAGGAAACGGTCAAGGTATTTGCTAACAAATTGTGATTTTTGGACTTCCTTTTCATAATAATCCCTTGCAGGTTTGGAACAGAATTATATCTTAGTTGCGATTGGTTAACTCTTATGAATTTTGAAGTTCAAATTCAATAATTTGGGATGGGCTACTTATCTATACACTTTGAGTTTAAAATGTTGGAATGAGGAGACCAGGTGGAGCTATGTGGATATATACCAGTTGAAGACCAGACTGCAAAACTGGGATGGGAGTGCTTAACAACAGAGTATTAAGCAACTAAGGGGAGACTGCAATAATACATTCAATATTCTGGCTGAATAATGAGGTAAACTACTTGGTTCTAAAAGGAATCCTATTCTATTTAGGTCTGGATATTACAAACAACAACAACGAAGTTTCTCAAGTCAGCCATGGCCAATAAGATGGTGGTCATTATATGGGATATTCAGTATTGAAGGTTTAAAGCAGTGGTTTTCAAACTTTTTTTCTGGCAATCCAGTTGAACATTGTTGATGCCCGTGACCCAGTGGAGCTGGGGATGAGTGGTTTGGGGTATGGGAGGGGCTCAGGGCTGGGGCAGAGGGTTAGGGTGCAGGACGGGGGGAGGGCTCTGGACTGGGGATGCAGGCTCTGGGCTGGGGCTGGGGATGAGGGGTTTGGGGTGCAGGAGGGGGCTCCAGGTTTGGGGGGGCTCAGGGCTGGGGCAGGGGCTTGGGGTCTGGGAGGGCTCTGGGCTGGGGGTGCAGGTGCTGGAGTGGGGCCAGTGATGAGAGGTTTGGGGTGCAGGAAGGGGCCCTGGGTTTGAGGAAGGGAGATCAGGCCTGGGGCAGCAGATTGGGGCATGGTGCTGGGGAGCAGGCTTACCTCTGGCAGCTCCCAGTCAGCGGTGCAGCCGGGGTGCAGAGGCAGGCTTTCCGCTTGTCTTGGCACCGCAGACCACACTGTGCCCCGGAAGTGGCCAACAGCAGGTCCGGCTCCTAGATGGAGGTGTGCAAACGGCTCTGTGCAGCTCTTGCCTACAGTCACCACCCCTTCCTCCCCAGCTCCCAGCCAATGGGAGTGCAGAGCTGGTGCTTTGGGCGGGGGCAGTGCATGGAGCCATTGAGCCCCCTGGCATAGGAGCCGGACCTACAGCTGGCCGCTTCCGGGGCGCAGCGTGGTGTCAGAACAGGTAGGGACTAGCCTGCCTCAGCCAGGCAGCACCGCTGATGGGACTTTTAACTGCCCGGTTGGCGGTGCTGACCGGAGCCAGTGCCGTATATTCTGCAACCCAGTACTGGGTCACAATCCACAGTTTGAAAACCACTGATTTAAAGCAGCCTAAACTTGGAGCCTCTTTATGGTCTCCAAATCTCTGAGAACCCTGGTGAAAAACTGTAGCTATGGGTCAAGGTTTTTAAAAAAATGACAAGTGACTTTAGGTACTGTGATTTTGGGGTGCCCAAGTTGAGACTCCTTAAAAGTGCCTGATTTTCTGGAGATGGGTGCTCAGCAGTTCATGAAAATCACTCGTCATTTATAAAAAGCTTGACCATTAATATTACATTAATAAATATGAATGCATCAAATGCCTGGTTTTTTGTTAGTTGGAAATGCATTATTAATGTCTTCCTCAAATTATTTGGGCTTACCTAAAACATTGTCAGATTGCTTCCTTCTGTCTGAAACAAAGGTGAACTCTTATGTATTTCAGTGTCCTCAGAAGTTATCATATTGACAAACGTATACATACTGTATCTTCAGGTGACCTTATCAAGAACATAAATCAGTCAGCATAGTTGCAGAATCAGACATAGTACTCTTAAAATCTAAAACCACCAGTATTGTTTTGTGGATCAGTGTTTTAGTTGTGTGTTTTTGTTTTAGTGAATTTAGTTGTTTTATTCCAGGATTCCAGTTTTTACTACTCCAAATCCATTTATATCTTTCTCCTATCTGCATCAGGCTTTTCTGGTTCAATATGTTATATCTATATATGGATATAGATATACTATAGAGACTACACAGGCATAACTATGTCGGCATAGTCTTGTAGAGTAGGCATAGCGTACACTAACAGAAGAGGTATTTCCATCAGTGTAGGAACACCACCTCCCCATACGAAGTTACCTGTTGACAGAAGTCCTGCTCTGTTGACAAAGCTGTGTCTACTATGGGGGTTATGTTGACATAACTACATCAGTCAGAGTCGTGGCTTTTTTCACATCCTGACTGATGTAGTTATGCCAATATAACTTTTCTGTGTAGACCAGGCCCCGCTCACTCTCCCCCAGCTCTCAGATTATTTTATAAAAAGGGAAGTTGGAGTGATTAAACATTAGTGACCCCTATATTTAGATTGCCTAACACTTTCCACTATAAAGGATTCTTGTGATCTTTTCTTTGAGGAATTCTCACACTTCCAGTGTTTGCAACAAGTCTGATTATTCAGCAGGAGGAAGCCATTTGGACTACAACAACTTTTCTTTGTCCACTGAAATTTCATTTAGATTCAGCTGAGATATGAACTAGTCGAAACAGCCATTTCCCTTCTCTCATTTATGTTCATGAGAAATTTTGCCAGCCCGCCCAAAACACTAAACATTCTGAGCATAGGCATGGACTTATTTTTCCCTGGAGGTGCTCCACCTTTGCTCTGCCCGGAGGCCCCAGCCCCCACTCCACCCCTTCCCCGGAGGCTCCGCCCTCACTGGGCCTCTTCCCACTGCTGCTCCGCCCCTTCCTGAGGCCCCTGCCACTTGCCGCTCGCTGCTCTCTGCCCTCCCCATGCCGCTCCCCCAGTTGCCAAACAGCAGATTGGCAGCGCCCCACCAAACAGTTGTGGCTGGTGGGTGCTGAGTACCCACTATTTTTTCCTGTGGGTGTACCTGCTCTGGAGAACCCACAGAGTCGGCGCCTATGACTCCGAGGCCAGGTTCACATTGCTGCTAAAGCAGCAGCACTGCCACCACCACCACCACCACCACCAACTGCACTGGGAATACCAGGGAGGTGCTGGAGCAACTGCACCGGGGTTGGTGGGGAAATAGAAGATGCACAAGGGGGCAGAATGAAGGTTGCATGTTCAACTGTTAATTTAGCTTTTCCTAACTTTTGAATGCTTAACTTGCATCCTATAGAACATTTTTAACATTGGGGTTTCCCCTCCCCATGTGTAATTCTATTACAAAAGTGCCCAGATCAGGACTGAGGCCTGTAGTGTTAGGCATTGCAGAAATGCTAAGTAAGAAACAGTCCCTGCCCTGAAGATCTTATCTATTTTAATACAAGACTCAAGAAACAGTGAAACATATAAATGATTAATTATTATTACGCTACCAATGCTTCCTTTCTGGCCATCATTCATGATTCCAAATGGAGAATATGTCCAACGGACAGACAAGCTATGGCACCTGCAAGTACGAATGCCCCAAATCTGATTCATTTGGGCTCAGCCAACTCAGGAGTGGATAGGAAAGGAGCAGATTGGTAGGGTCACTTCTAAGTCTGGGTTTCAGTTATGGTGCACAACAGGCAGCCAATGAAGGCTGATTGAAGAGATTTTTCACCCTTAGCAAATTCTTTATTTTGCCTCTAATTTCTCCATTGATCTTTGTGAAACAAAGGCAGTTCAGACAGATGAAAAAATGTCATTTTGCCAAGAAAAAGGCAAAAATTCCTCAAAAAATGAGAGCATGATATTTCCCTCTGCAAACTTTTGTCACACTTGCAGGAGAAAAAAAGGTGTTGGACAAGTTGAATAGCTCTAAATGGCTCCAAGTTAATTTCAGATATTCTTATGAAAGTTAATTTTTTACAACAAATTTGGTTCACTACTGGCAGCATCTTGTCAGCATCCAATTATAATAAAACGTAGGCCAAATAACTCTGACAGGCAATACTGTAATTTTTTTGCCTTGTTTATTTAGCAGGAGCAATCCTCCATAGTCACATCCACGCAAGCTATCAGTGTAAATATGGTACACACACAAAATAGGCATAATAGACATGTTGGGAGGAAAAAAGAAACAGTTAGCTGGCAGTGAACATACATTAAATTTGCTCAGTGTTGCTTGACAAAAGGCAAATGTAAGCCGTACTCAGATCATTTAGATTTCATACCGTTTGACTTACCTTTGCCCCACTTGGGACTAAGAATTATAACGTCTTAAGGAATGCCAGGAGCTATAGTCTTCTTACTGAATGGTATTCTTGATAAGAAAACTAATGGAAAGATCACATTAGTGATATGGCAGAGCAGTTACTATTCTGATGCTGAAACACTCCCAGGTGGTATTCTTTAGGTCCTGATCCTGCAAACAAACAGTGCAGTATAGTGCTTACTACAAAGAGAAGTCTTGTTCAAGTCAATGGGGCTATCACAGTAAGCACTATGCCCGGTAACAAGTGCTTACTGTTTCAGACCCTAAGACTGTAAACCATTTGAGCCAGAGACCATAAGCTAAATTCTCTACAGGTGTAACCCCGCTGAAGTCGAACAGGGTTATGCCAGCAGAGAATCCCCATTGTGTGTGTTGTGTGTTGTGTGTGTCTGTAACTTTACAACAACTCTTTAGAAGCTTATTTATAGGGAGGGCCGGTAGCACTGCCTATGATTAAGGTTGCCCTGTACTTCCCATTATCAGATCCCATTTTAGTTGCTTATAACTTTGCCAGACTTGAACCACAGGGGTTGAAATTTTCCATGCCGAGTGTCTGCCATAGTTTTTGAAAAATTTCAACCCAAACCGTCCAGCTATTTCCAAGATTGAAGGTAGGGAAAAAAATACATTGTTTTGCCCATCTTACAAAATTCTCATGACCTTTTCTTTGAGAAGCTCTAGCACCTCCATGACTTGGAGTAGAGACTTGAAATATGTCCTCTTTTCCAGGGATGCACCTTTTGCCATCTCCGTGAAAATCTGCCTAAATTTGGCCATGTCATAAGCCTTTGAACTATCACAGCTCATACATGCTCACTAGAGGATTGCCACAGCTTTGCACTCAGTTCCTTGAAGATTCCATATACAATAGGCATGATCCAGCCTGTAGTTGACCAAGACTTTCTCTGCAACTGAGCTCTGGGTTGCTGCAGAATGGGTCAAAGTGGGGAACCAGAACTGAAAGCATGGAGAGTGTTTCTTTTGCTCTCAGTGACCACCCTTCTGATGCCCAGGCAGCAAGGAGGAATTTGCTTCATTCGAATGCAAAGGAGACAAGAGCCACACCTGTGAAGGATGGGGGAATAGATTGGGACAAGGAACCAAGGGAGGAGACAAAACTTGGACTAGTAGTAGGAGTAAGGGGGACACTGGAACTGGTGAAATAAGGAGAATAGGACAACTGGTGGAGGGGGACACAGAGACTGAACAACGGAGTGAGTCTGGGGAGTGACAAGGAAGAGAGCCCAGTGTGGGAGACTGGAACTGTGTGCCAGTGGCCTTGGGAAACATGAGTGAAGAGGAGGGAAAATGGAGGCCAAGGGGGTGGGCAGAGAGAATCGATGAGGAATTAGGAGGGGGAAACTGGGGGCTGGCTGGGCGGGCAAGGAAACTGGGGACAAGGAACTGGGGGATGGGGTGAACTTGAAATGGCTGAGTAAGGGAACTGAGAGGTGGGGACTGGGATGAGGAGTTTAGGGGGTGAGACTAGGACTGGATGGTCAAGGAGAATGGCACTAGGACCAGGAGCCAGGGATGGAAAAGAGGCAGGAGTAGGGCAAGAATGAATTGCAGGGAAAGGGGCAGAAGGGGTAATAGGCAGAAGAGTCTGTGCTCATTAGAGAACACTGCCCCTCCCATGCCAGAACCTGGAATTTAACCAAAGATTTCTGAGTTTCACCATTCCTCTGCAGCTAACAAGTATCTGTGAAACCCACTGACACAGTGTCTCACCCCTTTTAGTGCTGGTCCATACAGAGGATAACAACCTACTACTGCTATAACTACTATTTGTTAGTTCAAGTGTCAGAGCTCTGTGCATTGAATCCAAAAGTTCCAATCCTTCTGATGATTCATGTGAGTATCCATATGATACTACATGATGGAATGTCTGATATTTCTGTTTGTTTTTTTAAAAGCCTAGGAAATTATGCACACAATGTATTTTAGAAGATTATTATGGTTGCAAACGCTCACAAAGTTAGGAAATGCCAGAATTAAGATTCCCTGTGCAACACAGCTCTACTTTCTTGTGCATATGCATTATGATGACATTAATTACATGATCACATACTATTTTTCCACAGTACCCTTATCTATCTCCAACAGAATGTAAAATATATACTGTAGATCTTTAATTTGTAGCCTATGTTCAGGAATGAAAGTAATGACTCATTAAGTGAAATATAAAACTTAAGCAATATACTTCCTCCCTGTACATAAAAAGTCTAATTTCAACAAGTTATTATTCTATTAATAAGTAATAGAAAACAACTAACTAAGAAGACTAAAGAAGTTTCCCTGTGTAAAAGTGAACAAATAATATTAAGTTGCAAATGTGCTGCTCTTTTATTACAGATCTATTCTGAGATCTCTTTTGGTCAAAATAAACTGGAAGTGTATAATCTGGTTAGGCAAATTGGCACATAGCAGCCAATAGAAGAGACCCTCATTAATGGTTAAAAGTACTATGTTTTAGAAGAAAAAACAGTATCTTTCTCTTTAAGAAGAATTTGTCAATCCATCCTCAGTTAGAAGACTTGAGTCATGAGGATGCAATTTATAAACAGCCTAGAATATAGTCCATCTTCAGCATTCACTATATCCATCTCAGTACTACAGTTCTCCATCGGTTCTGCCAGAAAGTCATGTAGATCTGGCTGAAATGCAGATGCAAGATGCAAAGCACTGTTAGTAAAGAGAAGTAACTATGAAATTTAGGATAGAAACTAGGATATTTATTTATTGTTCCAAATATTGCATTATTTCATCATACTTCCATAACTCCAGCATTTTCATTAGACAGATATAGACTTTCAGCAGACTAAACAAGTTATGTAAAACTACTGAAAGACTGAGTTTTGGAAGGGGTCTGATCTTTCCCTGGGGACATGTTATCCCATAACTGCCTTTTGAGGGGCTTCTTGCACCTTCCTCTGCAGCAACTGGTTGCTGTTGGAGACAGCATGGTCAATTAGATGGACCACTGGTCTCATCCAGTATGGAAGCTTGAAAGACCCTTAGGAAATTCCATTTTAAAAATGGTATTAAAATAATGTTAAGATTGCACTCAAGAGTTAGGAAATGATCAAGGTAAGTTTATTTCTGTAGCCTTAACACTGTCCCTTGTGGCAGGGCATTAGAATAGTCTGTAATTACATAACCCGTATTATTATTTCTCTGGAACCCTGCCTTAGAGTTATTGAATTAAGTAATAATCTAAGCTATGTGTTTTGACAGGCTCATGACTGCCACTTATAGTAGTCAACCAAATGATAACCCACAGCTTCTAATCTTTCAGTACTGCAATCAGCAATTCATATTTCAATTTTATTTATAAGCCTTACTTACTACCAACTAATACTATTAAAAACAATATTTCTTCAAAGGTTTAGCATATAATTCAGGAGAACTGTCTTTTGGAAATATTCCACACTGGTTAATACTTTGGAAAATACTATAGTCCATTATCAAAATTAATTGTGTGATTCACTGAGAGTTCTCTTCAGACAAAATATTACATGGTCCAAGCATCTGTATAAGGAGCTGAGGGGTAAAGAGTATGGGCCCATAGAGGCAACCACAGAAAAATGTTGGGGCAGAAATAACACCAGTGGACTCATATTTTGCCCTAAACATGGCAAGGGATGAAGAACTGGCTGCACACTGGAGCTCAGTTCCCCTTCCAAAAGCTCCTTAGTAGCAGCATGGTCTACATTTATGCCAGACAAGTGCATCCACATGCACAGAAGCATACATTCATGTGTTTGAATAGGGCTCTGTCTTTCCCAGGGCTCCATGTCCACCCAGCACATTCTGGGCCCTCTGTGGCACTCCCCCAGTGCTATGTCCTACTTCCCGCCATGTTCTGCATTATCTCCCATGTTTTGTATCTCCATGGCCCTCAGTGCTCTGTCACCCGCATCTGTGGTCTGCATCCCTGTCCCCTCTGGGGGCATTCTCCAAAATAAGGGTCCTCTCAAAAAGTACTTTCCTATCTCCAGAGGTCTCCTCTGCCTCCTCCCATGTACTTTAGGCCTTGGGGAGGATGTGGAGGCAGGGAGGGGACATATTTTTCCTTCCCCTTCCTGTGAGAGGAGCCAGGAGGAGGAGAGCAAGGCTCTTTCATCCAATTCTCTCAACTGTCTCTTCTTCTCCACACATTAGCTCATAAGCTATTAGGCAGCTCCCACAAAGTGAAGAGGAGGAAGTACAAAGCCTACTGCTGCTTCACACACTTATGGGGCTGGGACTGATCTTTCATGGCCTCTCTCTCATGGCCTCCCTCCCCTCCCCTTAGCCACAGTCTCAAAGTTGCTGGGAGGAGGGAAATATTGCTGCCCTCCCTTTAGAGATTACAGAAATCTAGCACACAGTAAATGGAGAGGGAGGAGAAGGGGGGAGGGGCGCAAGACTGCCTTTATTTCTTGTTTACACAGTCTGCCTCCTTGCTCTAAGGCTAGGGTTGCCAACTTTCTGGTTACAGAAAACCAAACACCCTTGTCTCACCCCTGCCCCTCCCCCGAGGCCCTTCCCCATCCTGCCCCTTCTCCAAGGCCCTGCCCCCGCTCACTCCATCCCTCTCCCTCTCCACCACCCTCACTCACTCTCTCATTTTCACTGGGCTGGGGCCAGGCATGAGGAGTGTGGGATGCAGGAGGAGGCTCCGGGCTGAAGGGTTTGGAGTATGGGTGGGGGTGCAGGCTCTGGGAAGGAGTTTCAGTGTGGGAGAGAGCTCAAGTCTGAGGCAGAGGGTTGAAGTGCAGGAAGGGGTGAAGGCTCTGGCTGGGGGTATGGGCTGTGGGGTGGGGCTGGGGATGAGGGGTTTGGGGTGTAGGAGGGGTCTCCGGGCTGTGGGGTGGAGCCAATGGGTTCGGAATGCAGGACAGGGTGCAACCTCTGGGAGAGAGGGGGGCTCAGCGCTGTGGCAGGGGATTGGGGTGCAGGCTCCAGGCAGTGCTTATCTTAGGCAGCTCCTGGAAGTGGCCAGCATGTCCCTGCAGCCCCTAGGTGGAGGCGTGACCAGATGGCTCTGTGCGCTGCCCATCCACGCAGGCTCTGCTCCCACAGCTCCCATTGGCCATGGTTCCTGGCCAATGGGAGCTGCGGAGCTGGCGTTTGGGACAGGAACAATGCACAGAGCCTCCCTGGCCATCCCAGTGCCTAGGGGCTGCCCGGACATGCTGGCTGCTTCCTGGAGCTGCGTAGAGCCAGGGCAGAGAGCCTGCCTTAGCCCTGCTGCGCCGCCGAATGGACTTTTAACAGCCTGGTCAGCAGTGCTGACCAGAGCCACCAGGGTCCCTTTTTGACCAGGCGTTCCTGGCAACTCTATCTAAGCCCCCTAGTGGTGGATCTAAACATTCACAACTAATACATCATTTCCCTACCTGAAAGCTGGCAGGAAGGTACCCCTGGTGGTTGTGTGATTAAGTATGGTACAGCCCTCAGCTTCTGTAAATTGCATAGCTCAATTAAAGTGGATGGCTCTATGCCAATTTACACCATCCTCTGGCCCCCGGTTTTTCCCCCTTACAGACTTAGGGCCAAACCACCAGGAAGTCTGTGTCCAGAGAAGACCACAAAATACTTTAAATCTGTTTGGTATTTAAAACATCATTCCAAGGGAGAAAGCATGATATATGAGTTCACCAGGCTATTAGAGAATATGGACGTAGGTCCATACTGTACTCTAAAGCTTGTAGGTTGTGTCTCTCTTAAACACATGTTTCACAACCCATTTTTTCCTGTCATGATTAGTGGGTCTGTGGTTTTCAATAATGCTTCACTATGGTTGTTCTAGATAGTAAATTTTACTGAGAAAATGCCAGCATAAGTTAAGATAAAAAAAATATGTCAAGGACTAAGATTTTAAATAATAAGTGAATGTTAAAAGACAGCACAGCTGTCGGTGAATTACTGATTATAGCTCTGAGAGATTGAGAGAGGCCAGAATAGGAAAAGAGGGTTATGAATCTTTAGAGCGAGAGAGAAACCATGTTGCCTAATATAAATAGATGTATGAATCATTCACAATACTGAGCAATTTTCCACCTTTTCTGCTATTTATTTTTTGGAATAAAAATGAATAGTAACAAGTATAAAATAACAGGTTTCAGAGTAGCAGCTGTGTTAGTCTGTATTTGCAAAAAGAAAAGGAGGACTTGTGGCACCTTAGAGACTAACAAATTTATTTGAGCATAAGCTTTCATGAGCTACAGCCCACTTCATCAGATGCATTCAGTGGAAAATACAGTGGGGAGATTTATATACATAGAGAACATGAAAAAATGGGTATAAAATAAGTGAGAGAAGGAGGATAATGAGGAAGATGCCATTTCATTTCTCTATGTAAACAGCATGGCATCACCAAACAACAAATGCTCCGTTGAGGAGATTACAGCTTTTAAATATATTGCACCATTTTTACTTTATATTTAAAGGATGGGAAGCTGCATATTGGACTCAAGTTCATGACAGCCACAAGGACGGAGAGGATAGGAGCAGGAAAACCAAAGGCCAGAGGTGCCGCCTTGTAGAAAAGTGAACCTAAAACAATAGTTCTCTAAGAGCAATTCTCTTCATCAAACAACAATACTTCAATATTATAACTGCAGCCCTAATTTGGTTACAGTGGAGACATCTTGGGGATTGATCCTGCAAACAGCTGAATACTCTGGCTCCAATCCAGCAATTCAATTAAACATGTGGATTGGGGCCTAAATGAAATTTGTCTTGAAGAAAAAATGGGGTAATGGGTAAAAAATGCTAAAATCCTGACACAAACATAGGTATGGTATCAATATAAACAGCACTAAGAAAGCTAAACTGAGACCTATAGAATGGCACTGCCTGCATTCTTTGCTATTCTCATTGCAATTTAAGATTTTTTCCTATTCCCTTTACTACAAAATGGTTCATACCAAAAAGCATAAAAATCCAGAATAACACAGAGCCACCCAAAGTGCAAAGGGGAACTCATATTCACGGAATTTAAACGTTACTTTGCAGTCTGTGTTTGGTTTATTAAGCTTCATTTGAATGTCAAATAATGGCACAGAAGTACAGTGAAAAAGACCTCTTATTTTTCAAGAGGCAAAAATAGCTGAACCCTGCAATTTGTGGAAATTCAATATACTGCATGTAAAGGGGCAGAGGGGTTAAGCCTGAGGTAGCACAGGTGTTAGTATTACACTGACAGCCCAGTGCTAGGGAACACTGAAAGCCACTGGGGGGGGGGGAAGGGGGGAGAGGAGAAAGTTTTAACCAATATTTCAAAATACAAATAAAACTGAGTGAAGTTTAGAACATATCACACTAGAGCACCTGTTGGACTGAGCACAGGGCAGGGAGAGACCATACTGTGCCTACCATCAGTAGAAAACCTTCTCTCCTTAAACACCCACTCCAAACACAGATAACAGACAGCAGGGTAATACCTAGCTATTCTGGGGCCCTATGCAGCCCCGCTGTGGGGGTGCAGGAGGGGAAGGGGAGGGGCAGGCCTCTGCGGGGGTGGGGGGGGGAGAGCAGAGGGGCTGGCTTAGGGGGCAGGGGAAAACTACCCTCCAGCACGGCTTGGGCCGGGTCTGCACTTCCCGCTGCCGGTGAGTGCAGGCCCAGCCCTGTTGCAGAGCTCAGGGGAGTGGGGGCAAAAAGAGGTGGGGCTCGGGCAGGGGCCCTGGGGAAGAGCTGGAGCAGGGCTGGAGCAGCATGCAGCTGCGCAGGGCACACATTTCTTGGTGCCCTACGCAGCTATGTGCTTTACGTATGGGTAAGGACGGCCCTGACAGACAATGGAGAAAAAAGCTGATATCAGCTCTTGAACTCACCACATGCTATCCATCAAGCCTACTTAGAGGATAAGGATTTGGCAGCTAGGAGGGCTGCATATCATCTAGCAAAACAGATGGTTCAGATCGGACTTTGGCAAATGAAAAACCAGTGGTGGGAAAAGAAAGTGGTGGAGTTACAACTGGCAGCAGACCACAAAGACCTTAAAAGCTTTTTTGCTGATTTCTGTGCTGTGTATGGCCCCAGGTGCAACAGGATAATCCTTCTATTCATACGGGATGACAATCAACTCTTAACTGACAAAAAAGAAATACTTGCTTGATGGAACATTTCAGTTTGCTTCTCAACCACCCTTTGAACATCTCTGAGGAAGCAATCAATGCTGTTCCCCAACACCCACTAAAAGAGCTTGCATTAGCCCCTTCCTTATACAAGACCACAACAGCAGTCAAGCAGATGTCATAAGGGAAAGCACCTGGACTGGATAGCATTCCAGCAGAGATTTACAAGCAGTATGTCCACCATATTGCAAGACATCTTACAAGGCTCTTCTGCATTATCTAGGAGCAAGAGTCGGTGCCACAGGATTTCAAGGATACCAGCATTGTTCACTTTATAAATGTAAGGGTATTAGGGCAAACTGTGCTGTGTCCCTACTCTCTGTTCCTGGAAAAATCCTTGCATGGGTTATATTGAATGGACTTAATATCTATTTTGTGGAAACCATTTTCCCTAAGTCTCAAGGTAGATTTTGGTCTGGACGGGGCACTATACACCTGGTCTTCACAGCCATCAGCTTCAGAGAAAATGTTGAGAGCAAAACCACAGCCTTTATATGGTTTGCTGATTTAGCCAAGGTTTCTGAGTCTTTAAAGCATGAGGGACTCTGTAAGCTTGTGTTGATCTTTGGATGCCCTGCAAAATTTATTTCTGTCATTCGGTCCTACCACAATTGTATGATGGCCAGAGTGGTGGGAAACTGCAAGATATCAGACCCCTTTCCGGTCACTAATGGCACCAAATAGGGCTGTGTGCTGGCTCCCACACTCTTTCGGCTCTGCTTATGGATGCATTTCACAACACTGACCGAGAAGCATTTATTCAGTTCTGCACCAATGGGAAGTTGCTTAATCTGCAATGCTTCTGTGATCACACAGAAGTGGCAGATTTACTTAAGGCACTTTTATTTGCTGATGACTGTGCACGAGCTGCTCATTTGATCAATGACATTCAATTTATAACTGATCACTTCTCTTGTGCAATCAATTATTTTGGTTTCACAATTAGCCTAAAGAAAACTGAAATACTGTACCATGCTGTGCTAGGGTATGCACATGTCCACCCAACTATTAAGATCGACAGTGTTCCTCGAGTCCATGGAGAAGTTTTGTTACCTACTTTTGCAGAGTGCAGCACGTGATCATGAAATTAACCATCTCATAGCCCAGGGCAGCTCTGCATTTGGAATGTTGCCACACTACCTATGGAAAGATAAGGGTGTCAAAATAAGCACTAAGCTAAAGGTCTATCAGGCAGTTGTGCTAACCACACCTCTATATGGTTGTGAGGCATTGTGACAGGTCCGGCACCACAGCACCGCTTTCTGGCAGGGGTGGATGGGGTGTCGGGGCCTTGTCACGCTTAAGTTCCCACGCCCGTCCCTTTAAGGGCATTCCAATGTGGCCCAATGGCCGGTTTCCCCATGCTCGCCCAGCATATCCAGGCAGCGTGGCCCAACGGCCAGAGTCCATATAACTCGCCCCGTGTATCTGGGCAGCGTGGCCCAGTGGACAGAGTCCATATAACTCGCCCTCTCAGGCGGTGAAGTGTATCCCAATGTCGGAGTGGTAAGGGGACCTGGGCCCGCCCTCTCCACCAGGTCCTGACCCCGGGCTTGACTATTGGCAGGGTTCCCCCTCGCGGTTAGCTCAGCGGGGATCTGCCCACAACATGTGTCAGTGCAGCTTTAACGCCGCTTGTCTCTAAAGTTCCCCTGGGTCACTTCCTACCCTCAACGTCGTGTTCTCCACTCTGGCGGGGGAGGGGGTCCTCCGGTCCATCCCCTCCTGTCGAGACCTCCGTCTGGGAGGCCAGGTGCGTCCCAGCTTGGCTGGATCCTGGAGCATTGGCATGGGTATGATCTGCCATATATGTGTTCATTTATAGTGTTCACTAAATCCTTGTATGTTGACACTGATGTGAGACTTCATTCAGACTCCAGCCATATAGCTCATGTTACTTCAGCAATAACCTCCTTTCTGCAGTCTACAGTACTTCCCAAGTCTTATTTAATTATGTACATTTCACCTTACAGTGAGCACTGTAAATAAATATATCAGTTAAAGTAACTCACCCTAAACCTCTGGCCTCTGTTATTTACTGATGTCTAGTAGCTATCAGGATTCAGTTGGCCTTAGGCTCTCTGTACAATTGCCTGAGCTAGGTGTGAGAGAATTCTGACTAAATAAATTACCAGTACAAAAATGTATATGTCAGATGTCTTTAAAAGACGGGACCTCATTTTCAACAGAAAGGCAAGGCACAAAATTTATAAGCCAATGTGGGTGCACTTAAAATTCTCCTTTCACTTCTACTGATGTAAATCAAGAGAAACTTCAAGGAGTTACACTGGAGTAAAACCAGTGTAAATGAGAGGAAAAATCAGGCCACATGCATGCTAAGGCTTGTAGGCAGTTCATACAGACCTCTTTTATAATGTATTCATTTTGCTAGTTCCAAATAAACTATTCCTGATAAAGTCAATGAGAATCAGAAGATTACCTCTCCTGATAGCTTTACTGCATTTAGATATGTGAAATATTTCCTAACACTTTAATGTAAATATGGATGTAAATATCATGGGTCTTATCCTGGGACCCATTCCAGCAGCTGCTCCACCAATGCAACACAGCCAGAAAGATAGCCTAATCAGCTATCCAAGGATTCCCCTTGTATATGAGAATTTCTAGGTGGCATAGGTCTCACATAGCTGCTCATGTGCCATGTTCTCCTCTCAGCACCCAGATAAGTGAGTATTGGCAGGGAGTCTCTCTGACAGATCTCTGGATGCCAGAACAGCACCTAGGGCCATGGATAGTTGGGCATTATTTAGAGCAGCTGCCCAGTCCCTCACAGAATTCCCAGGAGACCATAATTAGAGCATGAAGCCACTTTTTGCCCCTGCCCCTACTTCCTGCTCCTGCACTGACCAGATAATGCAGCCACAGCAGTTTCTTACAGGGAACAGGAATATTAGCCATGTATTTAATATATTTTATCTGTCTTTTAATGAAATGTTGTGACTGAAAATGTGGCGAAAGAGCGAGAACCATGTGCTCAGCCAGCTCTCCAAGGATCACCAGCAAGTGTTTGGTAGACCACCAGGGGTCCATGGGCCACAGCATGGGAACCTCTGCACTAGACGATATTTTCCTATGACTAATGTGGTTTGAAAATACTGTATGCATAGACAGATTCCATGCTATTGGAAAATGATGCAATATATTAATAGGGTACATCCATTATGTTCATTGACTAAATTAACTTTCATCATTGTGCCAGGAAGTTAGAATTCCTGTGGGATAAATATTGGTACATGCAGATGGTTGGTAACAAATGGACGCAATTACCTAAGGAATTGAATGAATGTTTCGAAGAATGCTTTGTACAGGATGTGCAATAGACAGGTTTCATCTCTCATCAGCCTACTGGGAATTTATGAAAGTAACTCCCATTAATGTGTGAAATGTATGTTTGAATTGGCTCTTCCTGTACATGAAGTGATCTCACCTCTAAAGAGCTAATGCACAAAATGCTGAGAAATATACCAGAGAAATTTTAAAAAGGTACATAGGCTTTGATCTTATTCAAGAGAAAGCCAAACATGAATTCATCGTTTCCCCCCAGGTTTAAAGGTAAATGCTTCTGAAGCCAGCCTATAAGCAAAGACAAATAAGCAACTGCGAAAAAATAATTCCTGAAGGACATGTGTGGAGACAATCCTACATGAAATATTTTCAGTCTAACACAGATAATTAATAAATCACTGACTTAATCTGTCACACATTACTCAAGTTCTGATGGCATTTATCAGAGCCAAAACTAATTCCAGGGACCTTAACTTGACTGTCTGACTTTTGGTCATTATGTCAGATGCTGATCTCCTCAATGATTAGTAGGTCACTTGCCCTTATACACATAGGGGGAAAATCTGTTTTCTGTATTCCCAGCTTTGCAGACACCCAGTTGAAAGTATAAGGTGGTTTGTCATATTAATTGTGCAACAGTCACATTTGCAGGTGACCAGCATCATCCTGGTCAGCAGAAAGTAAGACTAAACTACATAAATGTTACATCCCCAAAAAAACTACCCTAGCCTTTGCCTTATTCAGCACCCCCTTTCAATTTTATGCAGCAGATGAGGCAAGGGTCCTGCAGACAAGAGTGAAGAAAAAAAATGAGGCAGGGGTCCTGCATTAAAAGTGTGGCCATATAAAAAATGGTTACTAACTTTTTGTAACTGTTGTTCTTCAAGCTGTGTTGCACATGTCCATCCACTCTTGGTGTGCACACACCACGTGCACAGTCGTCAGAAATTTTTCCTTCAGTGATACCCATTGGGGTGGCTTGAGTGCCCTCTGTACTTCCTCACGTCACTGTGCACCAGTGTAAAGGGTCCAGCTGAGCCTGGACCCCTCAGTTCCTTCTTGGCAGATGACTCCAATGCAGATGGATGGAGGGGAGGTCATGGAATTGAAATGTGTAAAACATCTCAAAGATGAATTACAAAAAAGTTAGGAACCATTTTTTCTTTTTTGAGTGATTGCACAAATGCACTGCACTCATGATGCCTCATGTGCAGTAATGCAGGAAGAGGAATCAGAGTTCATATACACACAGATTAGAGTTCAACTCATTCAAATTTAGAATATCTCCAGAGTATTGAATGATGGAATAATGAGATGGGAAGGTGTGAACTGAAGACCAGGTTGCTGCTCTACATATGTCTTGGATAGGGACCTGTGCAAGGAATGCTGCTGAGGCTGTTTCTGATCTTGTGGAACATGCCGTCAGTTTGCCTGGCAGGGAAATGCCTGCCAGATCATAACAAACATGAAGACAGGAAGTTAATCCAAGACAAAATTTGTGAAGAAACAGACCTATTATTCTGTCTGCTATACCCATGAACAGTTGAATTGACCAAAAAAAAAAATTAGTCCCATCTGTGTAGAAAGCCACTGCCTTTCTAACATCTAAGGTATGAAGCAGTTGCTCTTCTCTATTGGTGTGGGGGTTTGGGTAAAATGCAGGTGAGTACATTGACCGGTTAATATGAAATTTGATACCACTTGAGAGAAATCTTAGATGAGGGCATTAAAAAAAAAGTATAAGGTGGTCTGGATGTCAGAGTATGCAGGTCAGCCACCCTCCTGGCTGAAGTGATAGCCACCAGGAAAGCAGGGCTGGCCTTACCATGAGGCGAACTGAGCCAGCCACCTCAGATGCCAGACTGTGGTGGGGGGGCCACTAGGACCCAGAGGGTAGAAAATTGGGTCTGCTGCTGGTGCATATGTATTCTCTCTACTCTAGATGCACAGAGATGATGGAGTGCTGTGCTGGAGGAATGAGGGCACAAGGGACATAACAGGCAGGCAGGAGAAAAGGTGAGAGGGAATAACAGAAAGCAGGAGCTGCAGGGAGAGAGAGGAGGAGGAGCCTCTTATGTACCTCTCTAGCACCCCCAGGAGCCTGGACTGATTAACACCAGCTTCTCAGGGAGCTTCCTGTTTCCTGCTGCTTCCCTGAACCCATTTGAGGAGAACAGGCAGTCAACTGAAGTAGTAGGAGCCAGTTAGGCCCTTAAGACGCTGATATCTTCCCTCACTCAGGCCCTGCTACCAGTCTGCTTATTTGTCCCCTTCAATTGAGTGTTGAGAGCCACAAAAGCTGGCACAGAACAGTCATGAGTAAAGGAAGAAAACTCCCCTCTGGGTAGCATTTAGAAGAAAGAAAGAAAGCAAAGGAAGCTTTTCTATCAAAGCAGGAAGGAGCTCTCCTGAGATACATAGACACAAATGTTCCTGGTGAGCCTTCCAGCCCCAGTGAGGATGTGAGTGGTGAGGAGATGCCTGATCGTCCAGTTAGTCAGAGCGCAGGTGACCTGGCAGCTACTGCAGCATCCGTATCTCCATCTCAAATGGATGTAACTATGCTCATTCCTGAAGAAAAGTGTAGATCAGAGAAGAGTGTGGTGGAGGCACAAGAAACAACTGCTGCTGAGTTTAGTTCCTTAAGTCTAGATGATCCAGGACTGTGGACCCACTTGAGCAGTAGCCTGAAGGACTTCCTTGTGCTGCATGGGCCACAGCAAGTGAAAAACTTCATGTTCCCCAAAGACAATGAAAATAGAAGTTTCCATCCAACACATTGCTGGCGTGAAATCCCCAATGGTGACAAAGTGGAGAGGCCATGGCTTATGTACTCAAAACCCCAGAATGCTGCATACTGTTTTTGTTGCAAACTCTGCCAGTCTAATGTTCCAGCCACATTGGGTTCTACAGGAACAAAGGACTGGAAAAAATCTGGCTAGAAATCTGGCATGCCATGAGAAGACAGCAAATCACCAGAGAGCATTCCATAGGTGGAAAGAGCTTGAGATGAGATTAAGGTTAAATGCAACCATAGATGATCAGCATCAAGAGAAGATTGCATCAGAGTCTCTTTACTGGCAAAATGTTCTGAAAAGGCTCATTGCCATTGTGAGAATGCTTGTTTGCTACCCAAAACATAGTACTGCGTTGTACTTCAGATCAGCTGCATGTGCCAAAAAATGGAAACTTCCTTAAAATTGTGGAGCTGATGGCTGAGTTTAATGCTGTACTCCAGGAGCATCTAAGAAATGTACACACACCACCATCTTGGAAAAACAATTCAAAATGAGATCAAACAGTTACTGGCAACAAAAGTCAAACAGAAGATTGTGACAGATCTGAAGTCAGCAAGATATTACTCTGTTATTCTGGACTGCACACCTGACATCAGCCATATGGAACAAATGACTTTAATGGTGCGTTTTGTAACAGAACGTAGTGAAAATGTCCCTGCAATGGTGACTGTCAGAGAGCATTTTCTAGAATTTATTGACATTGATGATACTACAGGAGCTGGTATGATAAATGTGCTTCTTTAAAAGCTGGAAGATATGGGAATTGCAATAGCGGACATGAGAGGTCAGGGCTACGATAATGGTGTCAACATGAGAGGAAAGAACAGAGGAGTGCAAACTCAGATCTGAGAGTTAAGCCCTCGAGATTTTTTTGTTCCATGAAGTTCTCATTCATTGAACTTGGTGGTCAATGATGCAGCATCAGCTTCTAGCGAGGCTGCTGAATTTTTTAATGTAATTCAAAGCATCTATATATTTTTCTCTGCATCAACTCATTGATGGCAAATTTTGAAGCAACATCTGGACATCCTCTGACACTGAAACCACTGAGTGTCACACGATGGGAAAGTCGAATGGAGGTGATAAAGCCTAACACACACCAAATTGGAATGATAGATGATGCCATCGTTGCTATTATGGAGGATAAGGCTATGACAGGAATTGTTCATGGGAGAACAGTGGCAGAGGGAAATGGAATCAGAAACATACATAACTTCACATTTCTGTGTGGCTTAGTGTTGTGGCATGACATACTGTTTGAAATAAATGTTGTAAGCAAGAGACTCCAAGGTGTTCACCTTGATATATCTGGAGCAATGGAACAACTGGACAAAGCAAAGTCATACCTACAGTCTTACTGGTCAGATGAGGGGTTTCAAAACGTTCTGAAGAGTGCACAGAAGTTGGCAGAGGAACTTCACACTGAAGCTATTTTCCCACCCATTCAAGAATACAAGAGTCACCAAAGACGATGACATTTTGATTATGAGGCACGGGATAAACCCATAAGAGACCCCAAACAACAATTCAAAGTTGAATTCTTTAACCAGGTGCTAGATTGTGCAATACAGTCAGTTGAAGAATGTTTCATGCAGCTCAAGGAACACAGCAGTATATTTGGGATGTTGTATGATATTCCGAAACTCCTCACTATACCTGAAGACCTAGACCAGCAATGCAGGACACTAGAGACAGTGTTGACACATGATGACATGCGTGATATTGATGCGAGTGATTTAGGTGATGAACTGAAAGCCCTTTCAAGATACATTTCAGCAGGATCAACTCCAAAGGCTGTTCTGGAATATATGTGCACAAATAAAATGACCACTCTCTTTCCAAATGCTTTTGTTGCTCTGCACATACTTCTAACACTTCCTGTAACAGCTGCCAGTGGAGAACGCAGCTTCTCCAAGCTGAAGTTAATAAAAACACATCTGCGCTCCACAATGACACAGGAGAGGCTGGTCGGCCTTGCAACCATCTCAATAGAGCATGAGCTGGCCCAGACTGTGGACCTTCAGGAAGCAGTTCAAATCTTTGCAACCAAGAAGGCATGGAAAGCATCACTTTGATTATTCAAACAGATAAAAATGCCAGTGTTTATTATGCAGACAAGAAAAGTTAACTTTCAAATGCCTGAACAGCAAAGGTAAGTGTTACTTAAAATGTTTGAACAAGGCATTTAAGTTTTTAGTTCTCCTTTATTGGGGTAGGTAGCAGAGCAATACCATGAGAGGAGTAGAACAGGAAGAAGGCAGAATTGAGACCTTTCAAAGTTTTGGCCCAAGCGAGAGGACATGGGGGCGTCATTTGAGCTCCCTGCCTCAGGTGCCAAAATGTTGTTGGCCGGCCCTGCAGGAAAGACACCTTTGGAGAAAGGTGTACTAAGGAGCATGTTGCTAGAGGCTCAGATGAGGGTCCCATAAGCTTTGGCAAAAGTAGGTTCAAGTCCCAAAGGGAAATAGGTTCTCTATTTAAGGGTTTAACCTTTTCAGGACCTTCATAAACCTGATTGTCATGTCATTCGAGAATACAGACTGCTATCTACATGAAGATGGAAAGTTGATATTACTGCCAGTGGGACTGTGATAGAAGAAATTGATAGAAGAAACCCATGCTGTTTTAGGTGCAATAGATATGCGTTGCATAGAGGACTGCATTGGTGAGACTCTGGTTTGAAGAGCCCAGATAGAAAAACATCTCCATTTTGACAGGTTAGCCAGCTCCAATGAAAAGCTTTGCACTATTCAGCAAGACATGGTGAACTTACTCCGAGGAAGACTCCTGCCTGGGATTTAGCCATGGAACTTCCAGGCTGTTAAGAGAAGGGCTCAGAGGGTGGAGCAGCTGACCATGATCTTGGGAGATCAAATCCAGGTGTAAAAGTGAAATTGGAGTTGCCACCACCAGGTCCAGAAGAGTGGAGAACCAATATTGGCAAGGCCATTCTGGGACTATTAATATAACTCAGCCTTGCTAAGATCAAGTAGAACCAGCATTCAGTGCAGGAATGGGACTCAGGAGAAAGCGTAGTAAAACATGCTTGACGAGGGTAGCAGGAAAGCATCTGTGATTGAGCTGGGACGGTGGCCTTGTAGGGAGCAAAACAGATGATATTTATGTTGGCCTTGTTTGCAAATAGGCGTGAGGAGTCCCCCACTTTTGGAAAATGTGTCTGGCTACATCTGGGCAGAGACACTGATGGGCACTACTTGGCTTTTCCCTTCCCAAGCAATAGTACTCCTTTGCAGGTTCCTCCTACTACCTGCCTGGTTCGAGCTATCCAATTCTGGAATCATTAGTAAGTATTTAAACAATAATTATTATGGAAATGAAATCATTAACACTGAAGCTCTGTTGGTCAGACAGAATCACAGTGGGGCAACCTAGCTAGCAGATAACTCCTTGCCAGATAACTCCACACACACACACACACACCATTTTCCACCAAAATCTGTTCTCTGACCTTAACCAATTGTGTTCAGAAATGATTAATGAAAACCACCAAAAGAGTATCATATGCTAAGACATCTCCCAGCCCTTATTACAAACAGAGGAAGTATGATTTCTGGAGACACTCTCTATTCATCCATATATATATATATTGTTTTATATATATATATATATATATATATATATATAAAACAATTGACCAATCATAGAATATCAGGGTTGGAAGGGACCTCAGGAGGTCATCTAGTCCAACTCCCTACTCAAAGCAGGACCAATCCCCAACTAAATCATCCCAGCCAGGGCTTTGTCAAGCCTGACCTTAAAAACTTCAAAGGAAGGAGATTCCACCACCTCCCTAAGTAACGCATTCCAGTGTTTCACCATCCTCCTAGTGAAAAAGTTTTTCCTAATATCCAACCTAAACCTCCCCCACTGCAACTTGAGACCATTATTCCTTGTTCTGTCAACTGCTACCACTGAGAACAGTCTAGATGCATCCACTTTGGAACGCCCTTTCAGATAGTTGAAAGCAGCTATCAAATCCCCCCCCATTCTTCTCTTCTGCAGACTAAACAATCCCAGTTCCCTTAGCCTCTCCTCATAAGTCATGTGTTCCAGTCCCCTAATTTTTGTTGCCCTCCGCTGGATGCTTTCCAATTTTTCCACATCCCTCTTGTAGTGTGGGGTCCAAAACTGGACACAGTACTCCAGATGTGGCCTCACCAATGTCGAATAGAGGAGAATGATCACGTCCCTCGATCTGCTGGCAATGCCCCTACTTATACATCCCAAAATACCATTGACCTTCTTGGCAACAGCACACTGTTGACTCATATCCAGCTTCTCGTCCACTGTAACCCCTAGGTCGTTTTCCGCAGAACTGCTGCCTAGACATTCGGTCCCGAGTCTGTAGCGGTGCACGGGATTCTTCTGTCCTAAGTGCAGGACTCTGCACTTGTCCTTGTTGAACCTCATCAGATTTCTTTTGGCCCAATCGTCTAATTTGTCAACGTCCCTCTGTATCCTATCCCTACCCTACAGTGTATCTACCTCTCCTCCCAGTTTAGTGTCATCTGCAAACTTGCTGAGGGTGCAATCCGCACCATCCTCCAGATCATTAATGAAGATATTGAACAAAACCGGCCCAAGGACCAACCCTTGGGGCACTCCACTTGATACCGGCTGCCAACTAGACATGGAGCCATTGATCATTACCCGTTGAGCCCAACAATTTAGCCAGCTTTCTATTCACCTTATAGTCCATTCATCCAGCCCATATTTCTTTAACTTGCTGGCAAGAATACTGTGGGAGACCGTGTCAAAAGCTTTGCTAAAGTCAAGGAACATGTCCACTGCTTTCCCCTCATCCACAGAGCCAGTTATCTTGTCATAGAAGGCAATTAGATTAGTTGGGCATTACTTGCCCTTGGTGAATCCATGCTGACTGTTTCTGATCGCTTTCTTCTCCTCTAAGTGCTTCAGAATTGATTCCTTGAGGACCTGCTCCATGATTTTTCCAGGGACTGAGGTGAGGCTGACTGGCCTGTAGTTCCCAGGATCCTCCTTCCCTTTTTTAAGGATGGGCCCTACATTAGCCTTTTTCCAGTCTGGGACCTCCCCCAATCACCATGAGTTTTCAAAGATAATGGCCAATGGCTCTGCAATCACATCCTCCAACTCCTTTAGGACTCTCGGACGCAGCGCATCCGGCCCCATGGACTTGTTCTCGTCCAGCTTTTCTAAATAGTCCCGAACCACTTCTTTCTCCACCCAGGGCTGGTCACCTCCTCCCCATGCTGTGCTGCCTAGTGCAGTAGTCTGGGAGCTGACCTTGTTCATGAAGACAGAGGCAAAAAAAGCATTGAGTACTTCAGCTTTTTCCACATCCTCTGTCAATAGGTTGCCTCCCTCATTCAGTAAGGGACCCACACTTTCCTTGACTTTCTTCTTGTTGCTAACATACCTGAAGAAACCCTTCTTGTTACTCTTAACATCTCTTGCTAGCTGCAACTCCAGGTGTGATTTGGCCTTCCTGATTTCACTCCTGCATGCCCAAGCAATATTTTTATACTCTTCCCTGGTCATTTGTCCAATCTTCCACTCCTTGTAAGCTTCTTTTTTGTGTTTAAGATCAGCAAGGATTTCACTGTTAAGCCAAGCTGGTCATCTGCCATATTTACTATTCTTTCTACACATCGGGATGGTTTGTCCCTGTAACCTCAATAAGGATTCTTTAAAATACAGCCAGCTCTCCTGGACTCCTTTCCCCATCATATTATTCTCCCAGGGGATCCTGCCCATCAGTTCCCTGTGGTTGTCAAAGTCTGCTTTTCTGAAATCCAGGGTCCGTATTCTGCTGCTCTCCTTTCTTCCCTGTGTCAGGATTCTGACCTCGACCATCTCATAGTCACTGCCTCCCAGGTTCCCATCCACTTCTGCTTCCCCTACTAATTCTTCCCGGTTTGTGAACAGCAGGTCAAGAAGCGCTCTGCCCCTAGCTGGTTCCTCCAGCACTGGCACCAGGAAATTGTCTTTGTTAGGTGGAGCCCGTCTCTGCCTAGCACTCCCCCTTCTTGGATCACCATCCCATGGTCAAAGAATCCAAAGCCTACACCACCTGCGTAGCCATTCGTTGACTTCCACAATTCAACGGTCTCTACCCAGGCCTTTTCTTCTACAGGGAGGATGGACGAGAACACCACTTGTGCCTCAAAGTCCTTTATCCTTCTTCCCAGAGCCACGTAGTCTGCAGTAATCCACTCAAGGTCATTCTTGGCAGTATCATTGGTGCCCACGTGGAGAAGCAGGAAGGGGTAGCGATCTGAGGGCTTGATGAGTCTCGGCAGTCTCTCCATCACATCGTGAATCCTAGCTCCTGGCAAGCAGCAGACTTCTCGGTTTTCCCGATCAGGGCGGCAGGTAGATGACTCAGTTCCCCTGAGGAGAGAGTCCCCGACCACCACCACCCGCCTCCTTCTCTTGGGAGTGGTGTGGGAGACGTTATTGATACATTCACTGTATTGGCCCTACACTGTGAGCGCAGCCTGCAGAAACCACTTGTGGTGACTCATAAATGACCTGCTGAGGCAGTCTTCTAGCTCATTTTGCACCCCTGGAAGGTAAGAGGCCTTGAGGTTGATTGAATTGGCTATGCAAAAGTTCCATTGCAGAATTGCTGCCTAACAAAGCAGGAAAGAGTGAGCTTCCCCTTGCCTGTTGAAATAAAACATCATTGCAGCATTGTCTGTGAAAACAAACAGGCTTTACTCCTTGGTATGAAGTAAGGCGGCCTGACAGGTGAGGCGGGCAGCCCTTAGCTCTTTGATGTCCATATGACAGGAGAGATTCCTTGAGGACCACACTGTGATGGGCTGAGCCCCCCTTCTGGGATGCCACCTGAGGTACTGGAATTTCACTGAGTCTCTCCTGCTCAACGAGCCTTGGCTCCCTCTCCCTGCTTTGCTGAATTAGGCTTTCCGGCCTCTTGCAGCACACACACACAGGTAGGGCCACACCCCACTGCAGACCCAGACTGAAGTCAATTCTGTGTGAGAAGACCCCCCCAACACTCATGTGCACACCTCTTTTGGGAGGTAAACCCAAAATAAAACTCTTGCACTGTATAGAAAAATCTGCACAGGGCAAGCTCATACCTGCAGGCCCACATATGTAGCCTGCTCCAGGACAATGAGGGCTGCAGGAAGCGGCGCGGGCCAAGGGATGTGCTGGCCGCCACTTCCCGCAGCCCCCATTGGCCTAGAGCAGTGAACCACGGCCAGTGGGAGCTGCAGTCAGCCGAACCTGTGGATGCAGCAGGTAAACAAACCAGCCTGGCCTGCCATGGGGCTTACCTTGGTAGACTGCGTGCCAAAGGTTGCTGATCCATGCTTTAGATACTAAAGGATTGGCAACAGCGTGGTTTTGGGGTAAGAAATGAATTGTATATTGACCTGGGTGTGTGGCTGGTCCTTTTGTATCAGAAGAACCTTTTATTTGAGGAAAGTGGTTTAAATTGATTTAATGCTGCTAAATTCGACTTCAACTCCTAGTGTAGACCAGGGCATAGTGTAGACCAGGGCTAAGTCTAGTGTTTTCAGTGGTATTACAAAGACTGGAAACCTAAGGAAACTGCTTTTATGACTTTTTGTTAGCCACTGTGGTGAAACAGAAGTTTACCTTTGTTGCTGGTTTGATATATCTCATGGGAGAATAAGCTCCAGTTTTGGGGTGTTATTTCTCAGCAGTCTGTCCTGAATTTGGTATTCTCAGTTGTGACCCACAGAGGCACACAGTTACACCCTGTAACTGTGCCCTCCACTTCTAGCTCCTGCTCTTGTCACTGTGTTTTCCCCCACTTCTGCTCTTATCTTCCCCTCCCACATATCTCCTGCCTTACCCCATCCCTGCTCCTATCCTCCCCATCTTCCTTTGCTCCTGTCTCCCCTTGTTGATCCTGGATCATGCTCCTATCCTTCCAATCCTCTCAACTGCCCTACATCTCTTCACCCTCCCCTCTCCTATTCCTTACCATCTGTATTCAAGTTAAGCCTATTCCTCCTCCTCCACCACCACTCTGCCTGGGAACCAGCAATGAGAATAGTGCAAGCATAGGACAGATTGTCTTTGGGAATGGCTGACCCATTTTACTGAAAGTTTCCAAAAAATTCAGTCCAGAACAGACACCTGACATGGAAAATGTATCGCAAACTTAAAATCTGGCAATGTTAGAAGAAAATGAAAAACATGTAGTATAATGAAAAAAGTGTGGGACTACTTTAATAGGCATCACTACCTACTCCACCTATAATAAACTTCAGACTTGAAACCTAGAATCCCTACTTACACAGATTCAAGTCAGATTCAGGCATGATCAAATCAGTGTTTTATGTTTCCACAGCATACAAGTAAAGTACTCTATGGAAGAATTTCAAGGAGAAAAGAGGCCAGCTTCTTAAATCAGAAATACTGATTTCTATAAAGTGAGGATCTCTATTAAAATAATTCTTGTTTGCTTTACAGTAAAGAACGTTAAAAAAGCAAACTATCTTGTAAATAATTTCTCCTGTCACCTCTGTTATGTAGCATTATCCCTGACTGTTGTCCTCCACTCTGAATGTAATTCCATTTCATTGCAGGCTTCATTTAACCCAACAATTATAAAGCACTTCGAAATCCACTGGGATGAAACACTACATAGACATAAGTTTTTTATATCTAACTTGCCCCTTCCCCTGAAAGTGAAGCTAACAAAAGAGTTTAGATTAAAGTGATCATAAATAATAATAATAATAATAAATAAATACACCCTTATACAAGGTCATAGCAAGTTGTCAAGAAAATTCAAAGTTAAGGAAACAGCAAATAAAGATTAGAAAATGAATATTTGCCCAAACATTGTTGTTGCATATTCTGGTCAAAGACTTCATTAAAACTCCAGAAAGCAACTGAGGTTTACATTAAATACAATAGTTGTAAATGCCATGATGTTAAAACGCAGTCCCTTAAGTGCAAAGAATTATTTTGACAGTTCTCCTAATTGAAATGATCAAAAGAAACTACTTATACAGACTTCCAAGGTGCACTAACCTCTGGACACAATAGATGTTACCTTAACCAGAGAAATGGGAACTTTGGAAAACCTAGTATTGTGGTAGAAGTGTAAAGGAAAGCACAAGAAAAAAAAATTCTGTGACCATAGGTCATAACAATAGCCATTTAGAAGCAATGGCTATCAAAGTCTGTAATATTTTGAGCTGCTAAACATATTGAAAGCATTTCTCTCTCAACATGAAATCATGGCTTAGAATAGCAAGGGTGCCAGGAGTTGTATCTAAGTATTTCTCATTTCCTGTATCATTACATAGCTTGGATTGGATTTATGCCCTATTTAATTAAATAGCTGGATTGTGACTTTACACAGCTACACAAGGGAGGAAGGGGGCATAAGGCCACATAGGACTTACTAGATTTTGAGTACAAATACAGGGAGAACAGTGGGGGCTGTATACCCAATACACCTTGCCTCTTTTGAGCAAGTGGGCAGAGTAGGGCCAGAGTGGAGATGGTTCCATTTACTCCCTGCCAATCTCCATTACTCCAACTCCCCACCACAAAAGGAGCTTACTGGAAGCGATGGGGGCAGGGAAGTATGCTGCATCTGGTAATGAGTTGAAGATAAGCTTCTTGACCTATTGCTTAACCCCCTACTTAAAGCACCAGGGGCTGCTTCTCATTTAGTCCCTACCCTTTGGTCTATCCAGCTTGGGTGTTCCTAGCAGGAGTTAAGATTCATCCCAGCATTGTAGAACACAAGCCTTCCCATCTCCTCAAAGACAAGTCCCCAGGGAAGGAAGATTACCATGCACCAAAAAAACCAAAAAAAAAAAAAATTAGGCATGACATTTATTTGGAACATTCTAAGTGGCCATTTGCAACTTCAACATAGAAGTGGCTTGGAGTAGCATTCTGTGCTTTCCTTTATTTTTGTTCTGTTGCTCATACTCCAGTAACATCTGAACAACATTCACCAAGCCCTACGCTGCAGCACAATGAAAAGGGAGCACTCCCATCGTATTCCACTTCACTTGAAACCTTATGAGACAACTGCACCTTTTAAAAAAAGGTTTCAGAGGTAAACACAGAAGAACCTGATTTTAGTGAACTCAGATAGTAAAACTCCATATGCATTGAGGCAGAATTTATTATTTAAGATCCTAATAAGCAAATTCATCTTGTATAAGCAGAATTATACAATTAGTGAAGTTGTTTTGGTGTGTGTGGGGGGGAAGACACTTCGCTTTTAGTGTTACAACAATCAACATATTCTTAATCAAAAGAGGGGAAAGTGACAGTGGTCCCAAACAAGCACCTCTTAAAGATGTGCTTCAGAAGTATGCTGTATGTGAGACTTGCCATTCAGAGAAGGTCTATTTTATGAGACGTGTCTGGTACAAGCAGCACACCCTCCCACATCTTTATGTCCACTTACTATCCACAAATAATGGCTTCTTTCAATCTGATTTTAGACATAGGTATTGGATAGTGCCTGTGCCAATTTCATTGGTCAATGATTTCCTGATAATGAGAAAAGGCTGAATGACCATGCTGATCATCTTAGACTTATCAGCTGTCTTTGGTGTTGTTGGTCATGGAACAGAGATGGCACATCTGCCATCTTTGGCAGAGACAGATGGAGTAGCAATGGGGTAGTTCAGTTTGCTCTTTTTGGAGAGAGCCCAGTGGGTAGTGCTGTGTAATTGCTCTTCTGACTCAAGAGGTCTCTCTCTCTCAAGTGTATTTCTATTTTGTCAGCCCTCTTATTTAATATATAAATAACACTGTAGTGAGGGTCTGAGTTCCAATGCCACTAGCATGCTACTAATAGTCAGCTCAGTTTCCCTGTTTTATCAGGCCTTACTTGTGTGATTTCCCAGTGGCTGGCCAAGAAGTAGCTGGCTGCAACTCAATCCAGATTTAAAAGAAAAATAATGTTGGAGAAGCATTCAGAGGAGACGATGGAGGAGTTATGACTACCTTGTGATAAAGAAGTTGCAGCCTAGAATTACTGTTGGATCCTGTGATATCCTGACCCTTTAAATGTTTGAGCACTGTTCCCCTCCGCAGCACAAAGCCTCGCTTTTGGGTTGTTTCAGTTTTGCTGCATGAACAATACAAAAGTTTCTATGACAGCTAGCTGTGCTTAAATGGGCTCTTCTGTGTCTGCATCCCCTTCTCTGCTGGGTCCAGATATAACAGAGCCCTAGTTCCTTCTAGATGCCCAAACAGCAGCAGTAGCCAAAAATGCTTATTTCCATTTTTGTCTTGTTACCTGGGGTTCTTTAAACCCAAAGCTCTTGGTAACTTTACTCTGTGTGAGCTGGTGTCACAAAATAAATCAATGGAGACCAGGGGTTGCCAACTGTCTAGTTGCACAAACCCAAACACCCTTGCCCTGCCCCAAGGACACACCACTGTCCCACCCCTTCTCCAAGGCCCTGCCCTAGCTAACTCCATCCCTCACTCCATACATCACTTCCTCTCCCCCACCCTCACGCACTTTTACCAGGCTGGGGCAGGGGGTTGGAGTGCAAGAGGTGGTGTGGGCTCTAGGCTGGGGTGCAGGAGGGAGTAAGAGGGGGTGGTGCTTACCTAGGGTGGCTCCCAAAAGCAAATGGCACATTCTTCTGGCAGTGGCTCCTGGGGGGGGGGGGCGGGGGGGGGCATCTCCACACATGGCTGTCCCTGCCAACAGGCACTGCCCCTGCAGCTCCCACCAGCCACAGTTCCTGGTCAATGGGAGCTGAAGAGTTGGTACTTGGAGCATGGGCAGTGCGTGGAGACCCCCTACCCCCACCCTCAGGGGCCGTGCCAGCTGCTTCCAGGAGTGGTGTGGTGCTAAGGCAGGTAGGGAGGCTGCCTTAGCCCCACTGCCCTCCCAGACTGTTAGCACCTAAAATCTCCTGGCTTGGCTGCAGTAGCTTCCGGGAGGTAGAGCACGATTCCGGGAGACTACCGGGAAAACTGGGAGGGTTGGCTACCCTAATGGAGACATGGCCGTCCTCGTGATAGATGGCTTGCACAAACAGTATGATACAAGAGTGCTCTCACTTAAAGCTATACTTGTAGTCTCAAGTACTTCTACATGTCCACAACAGGTTAGTAAACCCCCCCCCCCAAAAATCCCTATTTACTCAGGGTCTTGAGGAGGCCTCAAGTGAATAACTGCAAATGTCCAGTGGCCAGCCGGCCGTCTGCCGGGGAACTTGAGATGTCCAAGCATTCAAGTGTCCATCGAGCTCAGATTTCTTCCTTTTTTCAATCCAATTTGTTAGTATTACATAGCTTGTTCATAAAAAGCCCCAATACATACACACCCCAACACTGGTAAGCAGAAGCTAAATTAAGTGTGGAGATTTCCAGCCTGTTAGGCAGGGAATTTTCCATCAGTTAACCAGCTGTATAGCAATAGTTAACTATTACCAGACTTTCAATCTTGCAAAAACCACATGCTTACACACACACACACACACACACACACACACACACACACACGCTCAAGTCAGGAGGGCATAGGGTCATGTTCACTCCTTTAAGGTTTCAGAAAGTCCTCCTTTTAGCTGCTTTCAGTAATAAGCATAATTGGTTTAAACCACCGCCAGCAGCTGGAATACATGTTACTAGGCTCTGGGTTATCAAAAAATCTTCTCCTAGTTTAAGAGCACATGTGAAGACCATTCAGATTTCAGCTAATGTCAGATGTGTCTCCCCACTTAGTAATATTTCACACACGGAACACATTATACTAGAGACTACACTGGCTTCCAGTTCATTGAGGTGCAACTCAAGATGCTGACTTTGATTTTTAAAACTCTTAATGGACAGTCAAGCTCAGCAGAGGTGTGGTCCTGGGGACTGAGGCCATGATATTTTCAGTGGAAGGCCCTTCGAATCTAGAACTGCCTTCTGCCATGAGTCATTTTCTGCCTTTTCCTCAAGGTGTGAGTCCAATAAAAAGAGGTGTTTTTTTTTGTTAAATGTGCATGTGCAATTCATTTAGCTCCATTAAAAATAGTCATTTTAAACTATTTATACATGAGCTTTTCAAACTGGGTATGACCAGCAATGGGTGGTAGGTGCATTGTATATATTGAAAGAAATAGATAACACCAGAATTAGCAAAGATGCCAACCCTGGATTTCAAGTCTGTTGCCTTTTTTGTTGTTAAAGGAAATCAGACAGTTGGAGTAACTCAAAAATGCAGAGTCAGCATACAGAACTTCTACTTTTCAAAAGTAGATTTTCCATCTTAAAGTGTAATCCAAAATTTACATTTTGTTTGGAATAATAAAACCCTCCTAAAAATCACTAGCATCATAGGGAAAAAGATATGGTCAATCTTACAGAAACATGTCTTGTTAATTATAGCCTGAAGTAGATTTTTAACATGAGATTACTTCATTTTATGGTACTCACATACCTTATTATTTTCTCTTTGTAGAAACAGAACTTCAAGCATAACTATATGCATCTTGGGTGCACCAACATCTTGGATTGCTGTTAGCAGTAGCACTGACTTCCTGTAAGTGGGCATGTAGTGAAAGGCATGTGGGAGTAAATGGCGTATTCTTACTTTTGATTTCTGGAGGCCAGAATAGGACCACCCACCTCTTGCCAGTTGCAAAAGCAAAAAGTCTTAAAGTATTCCAGGCTCTCAAGTTTACTAGCTACATGGACAGCAAGAAAAAATTAGCACAACTATATCCTGACATTCTTATATGGGCAAAACTGGAGACGTGTCGATGTACAGAAAGCAAGTAGGATCCTAAAGAGCAAAACATCCACTTTAAAAGTAGTTACACAGCAGCTGACGGTCTCTTTGGAACCATCCACTTTGACAAATAGAGAACATATCAACGTGAAGATTAATAGGTAGCAACACCTAGCTCTTATATCGCACTTTGGGTTAATAGATGTCAAAGCACTTAAAAAGGGATCAGAATCATTGACCCCCATTTTACAGATGGGGAAACTGTGACACAAAGAGGTGAAGTGACTTGCCACCGGTCATCTAGCAGGTGAGTGGCAGAACTGGGAATAGTACCCAGGTGTCCTGAATCCTAGTCCAATGCTCTGTCTAGTAGGGCACACCGCTTCTCCACATTAAGTATCAAACTGTTCACATGTTGTTCGCAATAGTCTTGCGGAGCTCACCATTTTCACAAGGCAGGTATAACTGATCTGATAAACCATACAATAGATGGCATGTAAAGATGTGCCAGTGACTATAGTGTACTTTTTTTTCTACTTACAGCCTCAAAGATGCAACAGCTCTTAATAGTTTATCTAGGGGAAAATGTCAGAGATTGGAAAGTATATGCTTTCCTGCAGTTTTGCAGCACCATGTTTCAACAAAAATTTTCATTGAAACAAAAATCAAATTTGAATTAAAAAAAGTTCACAAAAATTTCCAACAAAAAAAGGTCAAATATTTTGGGGGTTTTCCGCCAGCTCTGTAGTGGGCCAATTTTTTTGGACAACTTAAAATTTTTGATAAAGCTGAATTTGACTTTCTTTAATTTTGAAAAAAAAACCAAGAATAGTTCTATATATTTACTAGGATAAAAACAAAAACAAAAAAACCCCACCACTTTCCCCTACCAGCTCGAGTTGGTCCTAATTATCACCTCTTGTTTGCAACTTCAGCAGAGAGAAAAGGATTCATTTGACCTCGCATCCTTAGAGGAAGTCTTTGCAGCACAGGATTTAGGCACATTGGTGGAGCAATGTGTTTGCAGGAAGCTTGTTCCGCCACTCCCTGTGCTGTATTTACTCTGAGGATAAGTAGGATTCAAGTCTTCAAGAGCTGCCAATATGGTACCTTCCACCAACACAAAATTATCACCATTTACCAAATATATAGATCAGAATCATCCTTGTGAAGTACCACTCCTTTCCTTCCTGCATCTATTTACAGGAGATAAATCCTTCTAAGTTCTGTAGTTACCCTGGTTATTGGTCCTTGCAAGAAAATGTGTCTATTTCCAAATAGAGTTTCCAACTCAATATAAAAAAAATCATGCCCACTTACAAAGCTAACAATTTTGCTAATATTAATTACAAGTTACACAAAATACCCTAGCACACTGGACTTTCTTGTACCTGTCCTTTGCTACAGTGTACTACAGAAAAAAAAAACAAGTGTTTTGGAGAAGCAAAAGCCCCATTAGATCCCACCTTATTCCCCCAACCTCCAGTGCAGAGGGAATGGGCTGAAGACAGGAAAAAGGAAGGAAAGAAGTTTATAGGGGGCAACTGATCATCTCCCCATATCATCATCATAGCAGATGCTGGATTGGAGTGTCTGAGCTTGGATTCTGAACTAGGATGTGGCTAGAAATCTGTTTTCAGTTGGAGGCTCATGGGCAAATCCAGTTGTCTTAACCCAGAAAGGTAAAGGACAGACTGGTCTTTGCTCAAGGACACTCCAGCTGAACAAGAGTACAAGCTCTGGCAGAAAGAGACAACTCCCTTCTCCTTATATGATGTCCTCTGTGACACTTGGGAGACCCTATTAGCTAAAAGCAAGTTGCATAGGTATGGCCTTGCCCCGATTTCAGTTGTCCAACAAAAACAGCCGGAGGCAATTCTGCTGAAAGCAAAATCAAAGCTTCTTCTGAGAGGCCCCATTTATTAGCCTCAGATAACCTCAAATAAAGCAGTCAGATTCAAATTCTCTGTTCAGTCCCTCAGAACTTGCTATCATTATTATTATTTGTGGTAGTGCCCATGAGCCCCAGGGATGGACCTGCACCTCATTGTGCTAGGCGCTGTATAAACACAGAACAAAAAATGACAGTCATTACCCCAGAGAGCTTCCTGTCTGCACAAACAATCCCAAATGTAAATAAAAAAAACTTACAATAAGCTAGCTCATGGGAGATGCCAATGACGGGGGGCGAGGGGGTTGTCCTCAGCCCTTCCATTGTCACAGAGATAGGTGCCCAAGCTACAGCTGCAGGGAGGCACCTAGCTCTGCTAGTGAGCAACGAATGGGAACCCTCTCCTGGAGTCAGGCTGCTTAGTTGTCTAACCTGTTTCTTCAGGAATGAGTTAGGCACCTGCCTAATGCCACAACAACAACAAAAAACCAGCACAAGGTAGTAACACCCAGGTGCTCCTTCTAGCCCAATGGTTAGAACACTCAGCTGGGACACAGGAGACGCAGATTCAATTCTCCTCGATGCCTGGAGAAGAGATTAGAACAGGGGTTGTCAAGGTTCCTCCCCCACTCTGAACTCTAGGGTACAGATGTGGGGACCTGCATGAAAAAAACCTCCTAAGCTTATCTTTACCAGCTTAGGTCAAAACTTCCCCAAGGTACAAAATATTCCACCCTTTGTCCTTGGATTGGCCGCTACCACCACCAAACAAATACTGGTTACTGGGGAAGAGCTGTTTGGACACGTCTTTCCCCCCAAAATACTTCCCAAAACCTTGCACCCCACTTCCTGGACAAGGTTTGGTAAAAAGCCTCACCAATTTGCCTAGGTGACTACAGACCCAGACCCTTGGATCTTAAGAACAATGAACAATCCTCCCAACACTTGCACCCCACCTTTCCAGGGAAATGTTGGATAAAAAGCCTCACCAATTTGCATAGGTGACCACAGACCCAAACCCTTGGATCTGAGAACAATGAAAAAGCATTCAGTTTTCTTACAAGAAGACTTTTAATAGAAATAGAAGTAAATAGAAATAAAAAAAAATCCCCCCTGTAAAATCAGGATGGTAAATACTTTACAGGGTAATTAGATTCAAAACATAGAGAACCCCTCTAGGCAAAACCTTAAGTTACAAAAAAGATACACAGACAGAAATAGTTATTCTATTCAGCACAATTCTTTTCTCAGCCATTTAAAGAAATCATAATCTAACACGTACCTAGCTAGATTACTTACTAAAAGTTCTAAGGCTTCATTCCTGGTCTATCCCCGGCAAAGACAAAATATAGACAGACACACATACCCTTTGTTTCTCTCCCTCCTCCCAGCTTTTGAAATTATCTTGTCTCCTCATTGGTCATTTTGGTCAGGTGCCAGCGAGGTTACCTTTAGCTTCTTAACCCTTTACAGGTGAGAGGAGATTTCCTCTGGCCAGGAGGGATTTTACAGGGGTTTACCCTTCCCTTTATATTTATGACACGCCCCCCAAATCTCAGCTAGGGTGAAACACTGGCTGGGATTTCTTCCTGGAGCTCTAGGAAAAACAGAGTTAATAAGACACATGCATCTCTAAATATACTACCAAGTACATAAAGACTAACAATATTTTCTACATCTCAAGGACGATTTTAACCAGTTGATTCTGGGAAACTTTCACGGGAGAGTGCATCAGCCACTTTGTTAGAAGCTCCTGAGATGTGTTGGATGTCAAAATCAAAATCTTGGAGAGCTAAACTCCACCGAAGAAGTTTTTTGCTATTTTCTTTGACCGTGTGAAGCCACTTCAGTGCAGCATGGTCGGTTTGCAGGTGGAAACGCCGTCCCCAAACATATGGGCGTAGCTTTTCCAGAGCGTAGACAATGGCGTAACATTCTTTTTCAGTGACTGACCAGTGGCTTTCCCTCTCAGACAGTTTTTTGCTGAGAAACACTACAGGGTGGAATTCTTGATCAGGTCCTTTCTGCATTAAAACTGCTCCCACACCACGCTCGGACGCATCTGTGGTTACTAGGAACGGTTTGTCAAAGTCTGGGGCCCTTAGTACAGGGTCAGACATGAGTGTCGCTTTAAGCTTGTTAAAGGCCTTCTGACACTTTTCGGTCCACTGAACCGCATTTGGCTGTTTCTTTTTGGTTAGGTCTGTCAGTGGAGCGGCGATTTGGCTGTAGTGCGGTACAAATCGTCTGTAATAACCGGCCAAGCCTAAGAAGGATTGAACCTGTTTCTTTGACTTTGGGACAGGCCACTTTTGGATAGCATCCACTTTGGCCTGTAGGGGGCTGATAGTTCCTTGACCCACCTGGTGTCCAAGGTAAGTCACTCTGTTTAGGCCTATTTGACACTTCTTAGCCTTAACAGTTAGTCCTGCCTCCCTTATGCGCTCAAGGACTTTTTGTAGATGTTCCAGGTGGTCTGCCCAGGAATCCGAAAATATGGCCACATCGTCAAGGTAGGCGACTGCATATTCTCCTAATCCTGCTAGGAGACCATCTACAAGTCTTTGGAAGGTGGTGGGTGCATTTCGCAGCCCGAAAGGGAGTACATTAAATTCATACAGCCCGAGATGTGTGGTGAAGGCTGACCTTTCCTTGGCAGATTCATCTAGCGGTACCTGCCAGTACCCCTTGGTTAAGTCCAAGGTAGAGATGAACTGGGCCCGTCCCAGTTTCTCTAATAGTTCATCTGTGCGTGGCATTGGATAGTTGTCTGGGCGAGTTACAGCATTTAGCTTACGGTAGTCCACGCAAAAACGTATTTCCCCATCTGGTTTGGGAACTAGAACCACTGGAGATGCCCATGCACTTTCAGAGGGGCGGATTACACCCATCTGTAACATATCCCGGATCTCCCGTTCTATAGCAGTTTTAGCTTGAGGAGACACCCGGTAAGGTTGGACTCTAATTGGGCGAGCATTACCTGTGTCAATGGAGTGGTATGCCCGTTCAGTCAGTCCTGGGGTGGCTGAGAACGTTGGCGCGTAGCTAGTGCACAGCTCCTGGATCTGCTGTCGCTGCATACGCCCAAGGGTCATGGAGAGGTTCACCTCTTCCACACCACCAGCACATTTCCCTTCGTAGTAGACACCTTCAGGCCACTCAGCGTCGTCTCCTCCCTGGGCTGTAAACTGACAAACCTTTAATTCTCTGGAATAAAAGGGCTTTAGAGAATTAATATGGTACACCTTAGGCTTTCGGTTGGAGGTGGGGAATGCTATGAGATAATTAACAGCTCCCAGGCGCTCCTGGACCGTGAATGGCCCTTCCCACGATGCTTCCATTTTATGGGCCTGGAGCGCCTTTAAGACCATGACCTGGTCCCCTACTTTGAAGGAACGCTCTCTGGCATGTTTATCATACCAGGCTTTTTGCTCTTTTTGAGCATCCTGTAAGTTTTCTTTAGCAAGGGCTAAAGAGGTTCGGAGGGTGTTTTGTAGGTTGGTTACAAAGTCCAGAATGTTAGTTCCTGGAGAAGGTGTAAATCCCTCCCATTGCTGCTTCACCAACTGCAATGGCCCCTTAACCTCACGGCCATATACAAGTTCAAATGGGGAAAACCCTAAACTGGGGTGTGGTACAGCTCTGTAGGCAAAGAGCAACTGCTGCAACACTAGGTCCCAATCATTGGAGTGCTCATTTACGAATTTACGTATCATGGCCCCCAAAGTTCCATTAAACTTCTCCACCATGCCATTTGTTTGATGGTGGTAAGGAGTGGCAACCAAGTGATTTACCCCATGAGCTTCCCAAAGGTTTTTCATAGTTCCTGCCAGGAAATTAGTCCCTGCATCTGTGAGGATGTCGGAGGGCCAACCTACCCTGGCAAAAATGTCTGCTAGTGCCTGGCACACACTTTTAGCCCTGGTGTTGCTTAGAGCTACTGCTTCCGGCCATCGGGTGGCAAAATCCATGAAAGTCAGTATGTACTGCTTTCCTCTGGGTGTCTTTTTCGGAAAAGGACCCAGAATATCCACAGCTACTCGCTGAAATGGAACTTCAATGATGGGGAGTGGCTGGAGAGGGGCTTTGACCTGGTCTTGGGGCTTTCCCACTCTTTGGCACACCTCACAAGACTGGACATAGGTAGAAACATCCTTGCCCATTCCCTCCCAGTGGAATGACCCCCCCAAACGGTCTTTGGTCCTGTTCACCCCAGCATGGCCACTAGGGTGATCATGGGCTAAGCTCAAGAGCTTGGCCCGGTATTTAGTTGGAACTACCAACTGTCTCTGAGGATGCCAGTCTTCCTGGTGTCCACCAGAAAGAGTTTCCTTGTATAAAAGTCCTCTTTCTACAACAAACCTGGATCGATTAGAAGAGCTGAGAGGCGGTGGGTGGCTCCGTGCCGCCGTCCAAGCTCTCTGGAGGCTTTCATCTGCTTCCTGTTCGGTCTGGAACTGTTCCCTTGATGCTGGAGACATCAGTTCCTTATTGGATTGTGGACCTAGGCTTGGTCCCTCTGGAAGCGATATAGGGGATGGGGCTGTTTCTGTTGACTGTGAACCGCTCTCCGCTGGTGAACTATGTTGGGATTCAGGCTCCGGCTGAGCCTCTTGTGTCGGGTTATCGGCTGCTGTCGGTTCAGGGTCGGTGGGGCCCTCTGGTGTTGAGGTTGCAAGTACTGGATTCAGTGCTGGCAATGGGTCTGGTGTTGGTTGTTCGGCTGGTTCCGGTTCTGGGACTGGTTCCGTCTGGGTCTCTGGGACTGGATCCACTACTGCTGTTGCAGACATTGGTCTGGGGTCCGGATCCATCACCTCTGACCGGGTCCTGATAGAAGTTTCCGGAACAGAGCTAGGCCTCACGGCTTGTTTAGCCTGGCTGCGGGTGACCGTTCCCACCCTCTTGGCCTGCTTCACATGATTGGCCAAGTCTTCCCCCAACAGCATGGGGATGGGATAATCATCATAGACTGCAAAAGTCCACATTCCGGACCAGCCCTTGTACTGGACAGGCAACTTGGCTGTAGGCAAATCGAAAGAGTTGGACTTGAAGGGTTGAATCGTCACTTGGATCTCTGGGTTGATTAAATTGGGGTCCACTAAGGAAGCATGGATAGCTGACACTTGTGCTCCGGTGTCCCTCCACGCGGTGACCTTCTTCCCGCCCACACTCACAGTTTCCCTCCGCTCCAAGGGTATCTGGGAGGTATCTGGGCCTGTGGACCTCTGGTGCGATTCCGGTGCAATGAACTGTAATCTGTTGGGGTTCTTGGGGCAGTTGGCCTTTACATGCCCCAGCTCGTTACATTTAAAACATCGTCCAGCTGACTGGTCACTGGGGCGAGGAGGGTTGCTGGAGAACGGGGTGGAGGGACGATAAGGGGTCTGGAGGGTTCTTTGGGAGGTAGGTGGGGCTTTGGGCGGCCCCCGGTAATAGGGTGTGGTCTGGGGTTGTCCCTTCTGGTCTCCGCTCCAACTGCGACCAGTTTTCTTCTTCTCTGCCACCTCCACCCATCTGGCTCCAATCTCTCCTGCCTCGATTACAGTTTTGGGCTTCCCATCTAGGATGTATCTTTCTATTTCCTCAGGAACACCCTCTAAGAATTGTTCCATTTGCATTAGGAAGGGCAAATTTACTGGAGATTCAACACTTGCTCCGGATATCCAGGCCTCCCAATGCTTCACAATGTGGTAGGCATGTCGGGTAAATGACACATCTGGTTTCCACCTTAGGGCTCTGAACCTCCGACGAGACTGCTCGGGTGTTATCCCCATTCTGACTCTCGCCTTGGATTTAAACAGTTCATACTTGTTCATGTGTTCTTTAGGCATTTCAGCTGCCACCTCAGCTAAGGGTCCACTGAGCTGCGGCCTCAGCTCTACCATGTATTGGTCAGTAGAGATGTTGTACCCAAGGCAGGCCCTTTCGAAGTTTTCTAGGAAGGCCTCAGTATCATCGCCTGCTTTGTAGGTGGGGAACTTTCTGGGATGGGAAGTGGTACTTGGAGAAGGATAGCTAGGGTTTGTTGGGATATTCTCCTGAGCCTTTATCTTCTCTATCTCCTCCACATACTTCCTCTCTTTTTCCTTCTCCTCCAGTTCTTTGTCCCTTGCTTCCATAGCTCTCCTGTGAGCAGCCGCTTGGTGTTGTTCTGCCTCTTTCGCTGCCTCTTTCGCTGCCTCCCTTTCTTGTTCCTTCTCCTCCTTCTTCAGCCGCATGAGTTCTATCTGTCTTTCATGTTCCCTTTGTCTTTCCTCAGCCTGAAATCTGGCTAATTCCAGCCGTAGTCGAGCCGCAGATTTTGTCATTCTAACCTCTCTGTTTTTAACTAACTTTACACCCGAGGTTTAGAAATAAACAAAAAAAAAACTTGGCTGTAAAATTTTGCTGTGCTGGAATAGAATACCTATTCTCTGATAGTGATTGTCAGCCTACAAAAAAAAAAAAAAGACAATTCCCTTGTCTCTGCTCTGGGCCCAAATCAAAGCAAAAACTTCCAGCTACTTTGAAACCTGTTTACCCAGCCCAAAGAAAAACCAAGTTTCCTTTTTAAACTTGTGCTCCTTGTAAAAAATCAAAATCCAAAAAAAAAAACCCTTGCCACTTTTGTCTCCAGGCAAATGGGTAGAACACCCCCCCTTCTATTTACTTTTAGGGAAAAAAAAAAACTCTGGGTTGGAAGACTGTGAATTTCCCTGCAGGAGTTAAGTACCCTGCCTCCAGGCAAAGAAAACCTGCAATTCACAAAGATAATCCCCTTTTGTCTCTGCTTGGCCACAAAGCAGAGAAAAAAACAAGCTGCTTTCAGTTTCAGCTGCTTCTGGACTTCCTTTCCAAAGGAAAGAAAAAAAAAATCTCCTTTTTTAAAATCTGTATTTCTAGTTCAAAAAAAAATCTCAACTGGATCTCAAAATGATTTCAGGTTAATCCCACCACTCTGCCACCATGTCAAGGTTCCTCCCCCACTCTGAACTCTAGGGTACAGATGTGGGGACCTGCATGAAAAAAACCTCCTAAGCTTATCTTTACCAGCTTAGGTCAAAACTTCCCCAAGGTACAAAATATTCCACCCTTTGTCCTTGGATTGGCCACTACCACCACCAAACAAATACTGGTTACTGGGGAAGAGCTGTTTGGACACGTCTTTCCCCCCAAAATACTTCCCAAAACCTTGCACCCCACTTCCTGGACAAGGTTTGGTAAAAAGCCTCACCAATTTGCCTAGGTGACTACAGACCCAGACCCTTGGATCTTAAGAACAATGAACAATCCTCCCAACACTTGCACCCCCCCTTTCCAGGGAAATGTTGGATAAAAAGCCTCACCAATTTGCATAGGTGACCACAGACCCAAACCCTTGGATCTGAGAACAATGAAAAAGCATTCAGTTTTCTTACAAGAAGACTTTTAATAGAAATAGAAGTAAATAGAAATAAAAAAAAATCCCCCCTGTAAAATCAGGATGGTAAATACTTTACAGGGTAATTAGATTCAAAACATAGAGAACCCCTCTAGGCAAAACCTTAAGTTACAAAAAAGATACACAGACAGAAATAGTTATTCTATTCAGCACAATTCTTTTCTCAGCCATTTAAAGAAATCATAATCTAACACGTACCTAGCTAGATTACTTACTAAAAGTTCTAAGGCTTCATTCCTGGTCTATCCCCGGCAAAGACAAAATATAGACAGACACACATACCCTTTGTTTCTCTCCCTCCTCCCAGCTTTTGAAATTATCTTGTCTCCTCATTGGTCATTTTGGTCAGGTGCCAGCGAGGTTACCTTTAGCTTCTTAACCCTTTACAGGTGAGAGGAGATTTCCTCTGGCCAGGAGGGATTTTACAGGGGTTTACCCTTCCCTTTATATTTATGACAGGGGTGTAACAGGGCACACACACCTCTGACAAGCACCCCCTTGGCTGAGTAAATGTGCCTGCACTCTTCCCCGCTCCAGGATAGAGCAGTGGCCCAGGGCTCCCTCCCTGAAGGGAGCATCTTCAGCCTATCATATCCTTTCTGGTCACAGCTCTCCATTTGGGCCACCACCATTCGGTGCCTCAACATTCAGGTCAATTCCCCTAGTGGCTAATGAGGGGGTGGAGGGAACCTAGGCCTGCCCACTAATCCAGGTCCCAACCCAGGGACCCCGTAGATAGGAGCCATCCACTGTGTCCCTTTATCTATGTCACACTGCTGCTCTAATTCCTTGGGCGACTTCCCCAAGCCCCACATCATCATCACCCTTACCCCAGGGCCTTGTTCTAATTGAGTCCCAGCAACCACCTCACACCTCCTTCTCGCTTTCCCCAGCTTCTGGCAGCACTGCCCTGTCTGAGGCTCTGCAGCTCCATCCATCAGCCAGTCACACTCCTCCAACTCTAGCAAGGAACTGACCTGCCTATGGTCCTGCAACTCTTCTTATACTAGGCTGCTGGGCCTTGATTGGCAGTGTCCTACACAGCCACTCTAGGCAGCTTGAAGGACCCTCTCCACTGCCCTTTTCTGGGGAACCTTAATCAGAATATCCCATATCTCAGTGCTTAGAGTACTCTCCTGAGAGGTTATAGACCCCTTGCAATGGGGTGTGGCAGGGCCATGAGGCCTCCAAAAGGGTCTGGTATACCCTATCACAAGGGGTTTATCACCTCTCAGGAGAGTACTCTAACCACTGAGCTATGGGATATTCTGATGTAAGGTTCCTCTCAAAATCTCCTGTTTAAGCTGTTCCACTGTGGACAAATTATTAGGGAAACTTTGGACCAGGGGGACTGGACCTTAGGGGTACATCTAAACAGCCTTCAGCAGCAAGTCTCAGAGCCCAGGTCAACAGACTGGGGCTCATGCTACAGTGCTAAAAACAGCTGTGTAGAAGTGCGGCTCAGGCTGTGAAGCCCAGCTCCCTCCCTAGGCTTCAGAACCCAAGCTGTAACATCTACATCGCTATTTTTAGTTCTGTAGCATAAGCCCCCTGAGCCCAAGTCTGTCGACTGGGGCTCTGAGACTCTGCCACTTGCTGTGTAGCTGTATCTTAAGTCCCCAGCCCTTCAGGTGGGTACCTCACCACCACACCACAGCATCTGCAATAAAACCAGACAAACCTTTCTTTCCTTTTACCCAAGCACCTGCAGTCCCATCCCAATTACTTGTATCAAGCAAATAAACTTAATGTGTATCTGGAGCATTTTATTAAACACAAGAACACACAATCAAATCTAATTATAGTATGACCAATTATTCTGAATTATTTGGCTTTACTGGCCATGACTGCACACTGAACGAAACATCCGTAGCCTAAACAATAAAATTGAGACAAGCAATTAAACTGTTTAAAGAACATGCAACTCTGTAAAAAACAAAATCAATTACAAATAAATCTTGAGGGGAAAATAGCCAATGCAGACCTTGCTGGTTCTTAACCAACTCTGAAACTGTTCCCTTGTCACATTCAGCCTTACCCCGAGCCTTACACCCTGCCTAGCAATTTCAAATTTGTTGTTGTTCTTACAGGACCAGAAAACGATACATAAAATGTTTTCTCTCTGCTGGTCACCTCCATGTGTGTGGCTGTTCGATATGTAAATACGATGAACAGCAACCACGACAGCTGTGATGGACTTGTGGTATTCCACTAGCTGTCAAGAGCCTTTTCAGTGCAAAGAACCTCGGTATGGAGCCAAGAAGAGGGGAATTATGTGAAGAGCAGTAAATCATTGCCATTGCCTCTGAAAACAGAATGTTTGCATTCATTTAATTGTACTCTTATTTCTAGTATTGAGAAGCAATGTTAGAACAGTCTAATATCTACACTGGAATTCTACAGTAGTCTGACTATATTTTAGATTCTTTTGGATGAGATGTAAAGTCCAGGTTCTGACCACTTATACTGAAGTATGAAAAGTTTCAGTATTATTCACCATTCCTAGATTGCCTCTAGTTTCAACTGGATATGAGATTCTTCTTCACTTCATGTATTAGGCCCCTATCCTCCAAGATGTTCCACACAGACAACTGCAAATGTGCAGTCACACCAGGGAGCACAGAGGGGGTATTTAAAATAAGCTGATGATAAAATAGAATGTTCTTAAAAATCTCCAGTGACAGAGATTCTACAACCTCCCTATGCAGTTTTTTCCAGTGCTTAACTACCCTGACAGTTCGGAAGTTTTTCCTAATATCCAAGCCGAACCACTCTTGCTGCAATTTAAGCCCATTGCTTCTTGTCCTATCTGTAGAGGTTAACAGGAACAATTTTTCACCCTCCTCTCCTAACAACCTTTTCAGGTACTTGAAAACTGTTATGTCCCATTTCATTCTTTTCTTCTCCAGCCTAAACAAACCCAGTTTTTTCCATATTTCTTCCTGGGTCATATTTTCTAGACCTTTAATCATTTTTGCTGTCCTCCTCTGAACCCTTTCTAATTTGTCCACATTCTTCCCAAAATGTTGCACCCAGAACTGGACACAATACTCCACTGAGGCCTTATCAACACAGAGTAGAGCAGAAGAATTACTTCTCGTGCCTTGCTTACAACACTCCTGCTAATACATCCCAGAATGATGTTCGCTTTTTTTGCAACAGTGTTACTTACACTGTTGACTCATATTTAGCTTGTGATCCACTATAATCCCGAGATCCCTTTCCACAGTACTGCTTCCCGGGCAGTCATTTCTCATTTTCTATGTACGCAAATGATTGTTCCTTCCTAAGTGTAGTACTTTGCATTTGTCCTTATTGAATTTCATCCTGTTTACTTTAGATGATTTCTCCAGTTTGTCCAGATCATTTTGAATTTTAATCCTATCCTCCAAAGCACTATGTAGATGTTTTTCTTCAGGTCCTCTCTTGTGCCATGAGGTTGGCACAAAATGATGTCCTAATGTCCAAGCTGAACCTCTCTTGCTGCAATTTAAGCCCATTGCTTCTTGTCCTATTTGTAGAGGTTAACGGGAACAATTTTTCACCCTTCTCCTTCTAACAACCTTTTTAGGTACTTGAAAACTGTTATCATGTCCCCTCTCAGTCTTCTCTTCTCCAGATTAAACAAACCCAGTTTTTTCAATCTTCCCTCATAGGTCATGTTTTCTAGATCTTTAATCATTTTTGTTGCTCTTCTCTGGACTTTCTCCAAATTCTCCACATCTTTCCTGAAAAGTGGCACCCAGAACTGGACACAATACTCCAGTTGAGGCCTAAACAGTGCAGACTAGAGCAGAAGAATTACTTCTCATGTCTTGCTTACAATACTCGTGCTAATACATCCCAGAATGATGTTTGCTTTTTTTGCAACAGCATTATACTGTCGACTCATATTTAGCTTGTGATTCACTATGACCCCCAGATCCCTTTCTACAGTACTCCTTCCTAAGCAGTCATCTCCCATTTTGTGGGTGTGCAACTGATTGTTCCTTCCTAAGTAAAATACTTTGCATTTGTCCTTATTGAGTTCCATCCAATTTACTTTAGCTCATTTCTCCAGTTTGTGCAGATAATTTTTTAATCCTATCCTCCAAAGCACGATGTAGATGTTTCTCTTCAGGTTCTCTCTTGTGCCATGAGGTTGGCACAAAATGATTGCCATGTTCCATCCCAGAAGGATTGCCTTCTAGGGACAGGTGAATGATCAACATGGCCCAGATCCAGAGACACTTACTCATACTGAGGAGCACCGTACTCCATAAATGGGCTTCAAAGGTTGTCAAGGTTCCTCCCCCACTCTGAACTCTAGGGTACAGATGTGGGGACCTGCATGAAAACCTCCTAAGCTTACTTTTACCAGCTTAGGTTAAAACTTCCCCAAGGTACAAATTAATTTTATCCTTTGACCCTGGATCTCCACTGCCACCACCAAACTCTAACTGGGTTTACTGGGAAACGTAGTTTGGACACGTCTTTCCCCCCCAAATCCTCCCAACCCTTGCACCCCACTTCCTGGGGAAGGTTTGGTAAAAATCCTCACCAATTTGCATAGGTGACCACAGACCCAAACCCTTGGATCTGAGAACAATGAAAAAGCATTCAGTTTTCTTACAAGAAGACTTTTAATAGAAGTAAAGAAATCCCCTCTGTAAAATCAGGATGGTAGATACCTTACAGGGTAATTAGATTCAAAACATAGAGAATCCCTCTAGGCAAAACCTTAAGTTACAAAAAAGACACACAGACAGGAATAGTCATTCTATTCAGCACAGTTCTTTTCTCAGCCATTTAAAGAAATCATAATCTAACACATACCTAGCTAGATTACTTACTAAAGTTCTAAGACTCCATTCCTGGTCTATCCCCGGCAAAAGCAGCATACAGACAGACACAGACCCTTTGTTTCTCTCCCTCCTCCCAGCTTTTGAAAGTATCTTGTCTCCTCATTGGTCATTTTGTCAGGTGCCAGCAAGGTTACCTTTAGCTTCTTAACCCTTTACAGGTGAGAGGATTTTTCCTCTGGCCAGGAGGGATTTTAAAGGGGTTTACCCTTCCCTTTATATTTATGACAAAGGTACTGTTCAAAACTGGTAAGCATATTAGAATCTGGCCCTATATGAGCAGTCTACCAAAAATCTAGGATCCTTTAAGATAAAAGGTGCTGAATAAATGGAGGTTATTTTTATTACTTGTCTGAGCTTAGCATTGTAAGCAAGGTAGATGAGGTTTTCAATAAAGATGTAGTCTCATTCAGACAAATTAGTCTAACAATCAATTTTAGCGTACTTGTGATTTTCAGGTATTGCCTTCCTGTCCTAAAAATAATTATGGGTGTGAAACAATTTTCAAAGCCAGATGATCTAAATATATAAACCTTCATTAAAAACTAGGTGTTACTATTAGATGGCTAATTTCCCCCTAACTTCTTAATGAATTTAGCTACCAGTAGTCTGATCCCAAGTAAGTCATTTATTAAACAGTTGATTTTTTCCCCCTGTCTAACTCTAATTTGCATTAGCAGGATCATATCAGGGCAGTCTTCATACCACTGTGCTTTTAAAACCCTTCCAAGATCATAACTGTAGTTTAGATCTGAGCAAATCAAAACATTATCAATTTCCAGACCCAGATCCAAAAACCATGACCTGTGCCAGATAAGAGATTTCCAAAATAAACTCATCACTTTCACCATTCTAAGCAGAAAACTTTAAAATGTTCTCAGAGGATCTGAATAAAGACTGTGTGCTAAAAGATATCTAAGATATATGCTAGATTTTGAAAGAAGATAGAGAACTTATCTGCTAGATGTCTGGCTAATAAATGTTTATAGATAACCTGAATTACACACTTCACAAGGTTGTAAACTCAACCTAGTTTGCTTTTAGAAATTACAGATTGCTTATTTTTATTTCTTTTATTGCATGTTTTAGAGTCTGAAATTTTCAGGAGACACAGCAAATCTCATTTGGATAGACATTAGGAATATTAATGTTTTCCAGTAATTTTTGCACATTTACCGTGCCATAGACTTCTTGGGCAGTATGTAGAATATATAATGATCGATAGAATATTTTTCCAGGTGTAAAGTGTGACTGGGTGCCATACTGAGAATGCCACAGTCAGAGCAGACTGCAAGAATCAGGGCAGACTATCCTTAAGAATGGGTGATTTATTCTATAATTAGATTCACCAAGCCAGTAACAAAAGAGCTTCCACAGTATCATGCCAGTTAACCAGAAGCCAAACACAGTCCCCTTTAGGAATTCCAGCCCTTGGCTCCCATCCAGACAAACAGCTCTAATAGAGGTTACTGAAAACCCATTTCACCGTATGTGAGGTTCTCACTAATCCCAAAGGATCAGACATTTATCCTCAGGTCAATATGTATCTGAAATCTTACCCAAATACACCATGTCAGCCAATCCTTAGTAAACTAAGTGAAGACTCATATTTAAAGTTTAAATATGTGATATATACCAATGTGATATATGCCATCATGTGCCAGCAATGCCCCTCTGCCATGTACATTGGCCAAACTGGACAGTCTCTACATAAAAGAATAAATGGACACAAATCAGACATCAAGAATTATAACATTCAAAAACCAGTCGGAGAACACTTCAATCACTTTGGTCACTCGATTACAGACCTAAAAGTGGCAATTGTTCAACAAAAAAACTTCAAAAACACACTCCAACAAGAGACTGCTGAATTGGAATTAATTTGCAAACTGGACACCATTAAATTAGGCTTGAATAAAGACTGGGAATGGATGTGTCATTACACAAAGTAAAACTATTTCCCCATACAAAGTGATAAATGTTTATTTCCCTCCCCCGCCCAAGCCACTGTTCCTCACACGTTCTTGTCAACTGCTGGAAATGGCCCACCTTGATTATCACTACAAAAGGTCCCCCCACCCCCTGCTCTCCTGCTGGTAATAGCTCACCTTACCTGATCACTCTTGTTACAGTCTGTATGGTAACACCCATTGTTTCATGTTCTCTGTGTATATAAAATCTCCCCTCTGTATTTTCCACTACATGCATCCAATGAAGTGAGCTGTAGCTCATGAAAGCTTATGCTCAAATAAATTTATTAGTCTCTAAGGTGCCACAAGTACTCCTTTTCTTTTTGCGGATACAGACTAACACGGCTGCTACTCTGATAACTGAAGACTGTTTGTCTTAAGTTTGTAGTAGTGATGGAATAGACTACTGGCTTGCAAAAGTCTCTCCAGTAACTTCCAAATGATTGGCAGGTCCTCAGTCCATAATGCAAGATACTCCTTTTAGTTGTAAATCCACAGTCAAGAGAATTAGAGCAAGAAAGAGGCAAAATGGAGATGTCTCCAGTGTTTTATATCCTTCACCATGTGCATGGAAATTTACTGTCCCAAACAAAACCCACAGCCCCTGTGTATGGAAAGTTAGTGGCCCAAGATGGAGTCCAGGGTCACATGAGCATATCATACGCCCCTACATGTTTTGCTGATTCACAGTGCATGGCCATTGGCTCCTCTCTGTCTGAGGCATCCACAGGAAAGGCCTGCTAGGTGAAATGAGATTCTTCAATGGCCTATTGCAAGAGTATAGTGTCCTTCATGGGCTACCAGCATATAACTGTCTAGCCCTAATATAAATCTATCTGGGGGGGCTGGGGTGGGGGTGGGGAGTGTTACCCAGGAATACAACACGTTTAAGATTCAAGTGCATAACCAATATTCATAACTTCAGATGAATTTGATGATACATACATATAAAGATAATCATACTTAGCATTCATAACTTTTCTATTGATACCTTAAATTTCATACTTTGTACAAAATTTATGGTAATCATGTAACAGTGGTAATAATGGTGATATAAATGGTCACCTTTCTTATACACAGCATCACAAAGTGTGTAAGAATAATACAATAGGTTTATAATTACTCTGCCATAGACTGAAATGGTTGCACCGCAAAAATTTGGGAAAGCAGCAACACTGCATATTTCCAGAACTAGCTCAGGATTTTATATTTCCACATATTGTTAAACAGCCTGCAGAGTGGGCTAGTCGTGAATCTACTCCTAAGAATGGAGAATGATAAAATGGTAAGGTTAAAGCTGGGTAGCATATATCACTTGGGATATTTAAAATTAGACTGGATAAAACTCCAGAGCAGGGGATGATTCTGTATTCTTTAGGAGGGGGACAGATTAAATTAAATTAAATCAAATCAAAGGGGGCCTTTCCATGTGGATCTCATTGCAGGACTGGGGTCCTAGAGAATAATCCAGGAAAGGATTTAGGCATTGCAATGCTGAGCAACACAGCACCAAACTAAAAACCTAAAAAAAAAAAAAATCACAGCAACAACACTGTGATCCGCAAGTAAGTTGCTGAGGTGCCCTATGAAATGAATGGGAGAGAAAGGAGCTTTAGGATGTAAGCCACAAAATCCAAAATGCTAGGCAGCTCCCTGCCTAAGTAAGCCAATGGGAGACACCAATATACTAAAACCCGACCCCTTCTCAGAGATAGGCATCTAAGTCTCAGCTGCAGTGAGGTTTGCGATCCATGAATGAGAACCCCCTCTTCAGCTTGAGTGTCTGCATAGTTTTCTGTGGGAATGAGTTAGGTGCCTGCCTCACTCCGCAGAAAATGAGGGGTGGTGGTGCCCACCTTATAAATTTTGATCCACTGGCTAGTTTCTGACTTGGATTGTGGGAGACCCGGGATCAATTTTCCATCCCTCTCTGGCAGAGGTAGAGAAAGGATTTGAACAGGGATCTCCTGCCTCCCAGGAGAGAGGCAGAGTGCACATGCGCACGTGTGTGTGTGTAGGAGAGATAGAATAACTCTGCAGTCTAGTAGTTAGGGCACCTACGGCAAATCCAATCATTCTCTCCTTTATCTCATTCTCTTTCTTTATCCAGAGTGCAACAGCCTAAACAGGAGAGACTGAAGGAGCCCCACATCAGAATATCCCATAGCTCAGAGGTTAGCACACCACCACCTCCTCCTCCTGGATTAATAGGGCCCAATACAGTAGGCTCCTGCTGACCATGCCTCCCTGATCAGGCCTCTGAATCTTGGACAAGTTAGGCAGCTGAACCCCTGGTTTGTGAATCGCTCTGCGACTTTGGTGGTAGATAGGTATCTGGACACCTAGAGTGAGGCAGCAATGCTAGTGCCCACAGCCAAAAACCAAGGTGCCTAAGGAATTTTTACTTTGAAAATCAGTCTCTGAGTGAGTTTAGGCCTACAGGGTTCAGCGAGAGTTTTGTGGATTGCAGTGGGGACGTAGGCACCTAAAAATCAAATTTAGGCACCTAAATCTGGGTTTAGGTGACTAAGTAACTTTGTGAATTGCACACTTAAAGACCACAATTTTATTAGATTTTAAAGATAGTTAAACATATTAAGATATATTTAAATATATTAAATGAACATATATTTAAGAAATAGCTGGAGATCGGGCTCATCTCCCCATCCAATCACCACACAAACTGGACATGATTGAGTGTCTTGGTGGCAGAGAAGTCTAGGACTGAGTTGGAGTGACAGAGCATGGATAAAGTCTGCAAAAAGTCTGACCACCCTTGGAGCTTGGTTCATACACATTCACTTACTATCATAAGAGCTAAATGAATGCAAAATGGACCAAAACCAGTTGTAAAATTGAAAGTCGTCTGAGTTAAATATAAACGGAGACAAAAGCAACAACAGTGGGTATAAAGGCCAAAATTTTCAAAAAATGGCTGCCTAATATTAGGCCGTAAATCCACACTTAGGCACCTACGTCTGTGTCTTGATTTTCAAAAATGCTGAGCACCTGGCAGTTGACATTAACCTCTATGGGAGCCACCAGGTGTTGAGTATGTTAGAAAATCAAGTCATTTATTTGGGTGCCTAAATATGGATTTAGAAGCCTAACTTTAAGCAGCCATTTTTTGAAAACTTTTGATCAGAGTCCTGAAAACATTGAGCAGAAGGGTTTGATTTTTTTTTATTTTTCATGAAAGCGTATGCTCAAATAAATTTGTTAGTCTCTAAGGTGCCACAAGTCCTCCTTTTCTTTTTTGGATACAGACTAACACGGCTGCTACTCCTAAACCAAGCAGAAAAGCAATTCTGCTTTCATGTTTATGACAGGATAGTAATCACTCTTCCCTTTAGAGAGTCTAGTCCCTATAGAGCAGGGATCAGCAACTTCTGGCATGCAGCCCATCAGGGAAATCCACTGGTGGGCCAGGATGGTTTGTTTACGCCAGTTTGGCCGATCGCAGCTCCCGCTGGCTGTAGTTTGCCGTTCCAGGCCAATGGGGGCTGTGGGAAGTGACGTGGGCTGAGGGATGTGCTGGCCGCCGGTTCCCGCAGCCCCCAGTGGCCTGGAACGGCAAACCACAGCCAGTGGGAGCTGTGATCAGCCGAACCTGCGGACGCTGCAGGTAAACAAACTGTCCCGGCCTGCCAGTGGATTTCCCCGACGGGCCGCGTGCCAAAGGTTGCCGATCCCTGCTATAGAGGTTGCAAGATTTTACAATAATGCAAACTGGCAATTGGCTTTGCTTTCGTACTTGTCCCCATATTGTGTTGTTATATACAAAAACAGAGGCTTTTGAATGGAAAAACTGGTAATCCTCAAAAGAAAGGTAAACAAGAAAAAAAGTGGTCTAGGAAAAAGAATTTTTGGCTCATGGAAGATGTGGGATACATTTCCATCACTTAGTATCATTATTTTTTAACCTCATCTGTAAAGGTTTGTGTAAGTGATACAATTTAATGAGGGCACTTGCTCTATGAAAACTGATTCTTAGAGGCCTCTATGCAGCCTCCCAAATCCTACCCCTTTTTTCAACAGCATAACTCTTTTATAAAGATGGAAACACAGTGTCAGTACTTGTGGAAACTGATGAATGGATTGAGAAAGAGTGAGGGTAACACTAGGTCTGCATCTTGGACTTCCAGTTTTGTTTTGTTTTTTAGATGAAAGCCTGGTTTTTTTCCAAAGAATGGGGGTGGATCTGCATTTTTAGCAGGTGATCATTAGATTAATTGGGTATAGTAAACCAAATCTAACTTTAAGCAATTTGCTGATAGTGGTGAAAACTCAGTTGAATCAGTCACGAAAGACTAGGGCCCCACCAAATTCAAGGTCCATTTTGGTCAATTGCATGGTCATAGGATTTAAAAAATTGTCAATTTCAGTTTTAGGTATTTACATCTGAAATTTCACGGTGTTATAACCATGGTGGTCCTGACCCAAAAGAGGGTTGGGGGTGGGAATGTCATGTTATTGCCTAGGGAGGGATGGAACTTCCTCTTCTCTTGCAGGGGCTGCTCCCAGGGCCAGGTGAGACCCACCTCTGTGAACCTCCCCCAGCTGCAAGAAGCTCCATGGCTGCTCCCTGTATAGTGACCCCTCCCCCATGGCTGGGAGCGGTGGGGGCAGATTTCATGAGGAAGACCAGATTTCATGGTCTGTGATGCATTTTTCATGGCCATGAATTTGGTAGGGCCCTAATTATGGAGTATTTTAAACATTTTCATGCAGCTTGCAGGCATTTCACTCTTGTGTCAGTTCCTTTTAATTTCCATTTAACTAGCTTACTCATTTTTGTGTAGCTCCCCTTTTTGAAGTTAAATGCTACTGTGGTGGGCTTCTTTGGTATTTCTCCCCCGTCGCAGATCATGCACACCTTGTTCTCTTTTGGGATGGGGCATGGGTCATCATAGGCCCATGGGCGAGTCTGCACGACCCCTCCAGATCTCCGAGTAATGTGGCCTAACAGCCAAAGTCAGTCTACTCACCCTCTCTATCCTGGTGGGGTGGTCTGGCAGTCAGAGTCCCTATTGCCGCCCTCTCTATCAGGGCTGTGCAGCCTAGCAACCAGAGTCAATAGAGAGAGTCAATAGGGTTGCCCTCACAATCAGGGCTGTGTGGCCTAGGGGCCAGTCAGCAGAGCTGCCTGAATGATCAGGGCAGCCTAGAGGCCAGAGTCAATAGAGCTGGTGAGGCAGGCCACCACCCCCAGGTGGGTGGCAGCCAGGACAGGGGGACTCGGGCCCTCTCTCTCCACTGGGTCCCAAGCCAGGGCCCTGTCTGTGGGAGGGTTGCCTGCTACCAGCTCGCAGGGATCCAGCCAAAACGCACAAAGCTAAGTCTCCAGTTCTCCCACCATCTCCCCGCAAAGACTCCCTGGGTTAGGTCCTATCCGCTTCTCCACAACTTGTGGTCTCGTGGTTCCCCTTGTTTCTCCTCCCTCTGTGGCGTCTGGAGCCTGGGGGTCAGGGGTCGCTGCCGTCTGGCTGGCCTCCACATAGTGAAGTTCTGGCAGTCCTTCAGCAGGAGCCTGCAACACACCTCCTTCCTCTCCAGCAGTCAGCCACAAATGAACTGGGCTGCTCCCTTTTATACCTGGCCTCCAGCCAGAGCAAGCACAGCAGAGTCAAGGGGGCATTGCCTCCTCAGCCCAAAGAGAGGAATTAATCTCCTGCAGTCCCAGCGTGGGGCATGCATGCCCCATCACATACTCCCTACAAAGATGTTACATTTAATTACATTATGGTGGCTATTACTGAGCGTTTCAGGTATATTCACTTCTTGGACCAGATCCTGTGCTCCATTTAGGATTGAATCAAGAATTGCCTCCCCCCTTGTGGATTCCAGGACTAACTGCTCCACGAAGCAGTCAGTTAGGCACTTGACAATGCCCATACAGCATTGCCCTATATGAGAATTTAAACTAGGGATCTGTTATTTTGATACTTTTATCAATGCTAAACTTAGATTACAGAGTAGCAGCCGTGTTAGTCTGTATCCGCAAAAAGAAAAGGAGGACTTGTGGCACCTTAGAGACTAACAAATTTATTTGAGCATAACCGTTCGTGAGCTACAGCTGATTAGGTTCCCTGAGAAGCTGGGAACGTAATGGAAATTGAAATTCTTATTCTATGTTCAGCTGACACCAAAACTCATCTTAGCCATTATTAGTTTACTTCTGGTCCTGCTGAAGTTCTAGATATTCCAAAGAATTCTGTAGCTACTGCCCCACTGTTTACTTTTAACATTAACTGGCACATTTAGAAGCATCTTTAATAGAAGATCTTATCCCACTAAAGTTCTCCTTGTTTTAAGAAAACATTGGGATCCAGTTTCATTCGTATAAGATGATCATGCACATTATTCTGAAAACACAAGTAGACTCAACATTTACTAAGTGAAGTACTGTAGTTGCACTGTTTGTGTGCCCTTGAATAAGGCTATGTCAGCATTTAAACACCTATTTTATGGGCTTAGAGCGCAGCTGCAAAACTACACTGGGCTTACAAATGCATACCTGGGGAGGAGTTTTAAATTTATTTTTTAAAAATGTTAAGTTGCAGGAGTGAAAACAAAACAGAGTTTAGGTGCTGACAGAATTCAAACAGGCTTTGTTTTCTAACCTGAATTTTGCAATGAATATTGACCAAGCTCCTTTTCTGGCTTGTTAAATTGCTTCTGTTCCAGGTCTCTGGTGAGGGTTTTTGAGAAGTGTTATCTGCTGTGTCAAGCAGCATTCTATCCCATATAAATGTACCTTTTCCAGTTAGAATACCTTAGTGTGGAAACTAAAACTTCCATGAGCATTAGTGTGAATGAAATGTGTTACCCCAAAGGTGTGTGGAAAGTGAATATTAAAGAGACATAAGAAGCAAATTCATTTTTAAAATTTGCTCTGATACTTGCTGGATATTTTAGTCAACATCCAGACCCACAAAAGCTGATACCCCAATACAATGACATTCACATTTCCCTACTTTGCAATATTTTTTGAGAGACAGGGAAAGTTCTCTCTTACTTGTGAATTTTCAGTCCAATATCCTCCGTGTCAGACAGTTTTTACAGTGGACATTCCCCATCTCCATATAAGTTGGGTCAGCCCAGATCTTTGTTCTGAGCCGGGACTTAGGCCCATTCCCAGGAAGAACTCCTCAGAATGATCATTTCCAAAGCTGAAAAACATTAAGGACTAGATTCACAAAAAAACTTGAGGGTCACCACACCTATGTTTTAGGCACCTAGAAAATCAATGGGATTCACAAAGCCAAGGCTCCCTATACAATGAATGGGGGGAGATGGGAACTTCAGGATGGGATTCACACAAAAAAACAAAACCAGAAGGCTAGGCTGCTCCTCGCCTAAGCCAGCCAAAGATGGAGGAGGAGGAGGTCTCCCTTATAACTTTTAGCCCAATGGTTAGGGTACTCACAAGGGATGTGGGACACCTCTCCACCTAAAGGGGAGTAGGGATTTGAACTGGGATCTAACATCTCCCCGGTGAGTGCCTTAACTGGTGAGATATGGGATAGTTTGATATGAGGGAAGGGGGGTGAAGGGAGCAGTTCTTAGGATGTTATTATCCAGAACCATAACAAGACCACTTCCTATTATATGAGAATGACTGTGTTGACTTTGAGAGCCAAGGCCTGGTTAGTTCACAGAACTACTATGTTTGATAGAACATGTAATTCAAGTTTCATTAAGAGCACTCCAAAACACCCTTAGACAAACAGGTGGCAGGAGGCAAGATACTTTCAGTGTTAAGACAAAGAGATCTACTAACTGTGAAACTGAGAGGTTGTAGTATACAGATCAAGATCATGTCAGGAATCTGCATATTGTCAGAGGACTGGTAATACTCAGGAATCTGGTGCATGGTGGTGATAAGAGAATTGCATGGGCTTCTTACAGTGCAGTATGCCTGCAGTTGCTGAATTGTCTTTCCAAAAAGCATTGGCCTTGAGTCCCATGTCAGGTCATCTTGTAACAATACTCGAATGTCCTTTGTTCCAGCTGAATTTGCCCTGATCTTGATGTCACACTCTCTGAAGTGACTCACGACCATGAGTGTCTATCTCAGGGCAGACTATCAGAAAACAGACCAGACACCCCAAATTGGTAGTGTGTTCCAGAATTAGATTTCACCAAGCCTGTAACAAATGTGAATGCCTGGATCGCTCTACCAGTCTTACCATGAAATCACAGACAACACCCTTAGACTCTCCAGGCTATATTGCCACCCAGACAAACTGGACTTTGCGATAAAAAGTCATTTACACCAAAAATCACACCATATGAGGTTGCTCCTAGTCCCAAGAGCCCAGTCATTTACCCCAGAGCAATTGGCACCCTAGTATTTACGCCAAAGACAATGCTGGTAGCCAATTCTATAGTAAACTGACTAAAAGTTTATTGGCTAAGGAAAGGAAATGAGAGTTATTGAAAGGTTAAAGCAGGTAAAATATATGTACAGGCGAGTCATAGCCTATAATTCCAAATGATAGCAGAGATGTAGTAATCTGCCAGTTTACCAAAAGTCTCTCAGAAGCTGGGAATGGGCAACAGGGGATGAATCACTTGACAATTACCTGTTCTATTCATTCCCTCTGAAGCACCTAGCATTGGCCACTGTTGGAAGACAGGATACTAGGCTAAATGGACCATTGGTCGGAGCCAGTATGGCCGTTCTTATGTTCACCCCATAGACACCGACTCTGTGGGTGCCCCGGGGCTGGAGCATTCACAGGGAAAAATTGGTGGGTGCAGCAGCTCCCCACCCCAGCTCACCTCCTCCTCCGCTCTGCCTCCTCCCCTGAGCGCGCCGCGTTCTCTGCTCCCTCCCAGTGCTTGACACCGCAACACAGCTGTTCTGCGGCGGCAAGTGGTGGGAGGGAGTGGGAAGGGGAATGTGGCATGCTCAGGGAAGAGGCAGGGCCGGGCGGGGATTTGGGGAAGGAGTCCAATAGGGGCAGGGAGGGGGCAGAGTTGGGGCAGGGACTTTGGGGAAGGGGCTGGAATGGGGACAGGACAGGGGGTGGAGTTGGTGCAGGGTTGGGGGTGGGGAGTTGAGCACCCACCAGTGCCAGGAAAAGTTGTCACCTATGGTTCACTCTGTTAGAATTCAAACAGTCCAGAGAAGTAAGATTCCTCCATCAATCCATACTTATAGCTTCTTCTCACTTAAAACAAGCTTACAGGGTCACTACCCACGTAGGCTCTTCCTTTGATGACTGAGAGTGAGGAATGCATTTAGAGTCTCTGAACTCCGATCATCGCACACAATGACCACTTGCTTTGAAATTAGTACTTTTCTGTCAAAGTTCTTCATTTGCATTCCACAAGGCTTCTTCCTCCTTTGATGGGTTATTTAGTTACAGTGTATACACAATGTAAATGTTTGCTACTACATTATAATGGGATACAGGTAAGTGAAAACAATGCAAGTAACATCCCGTTAGTCTTCTTGAAGTTTAAACACCAAATGCACTCTTATACATTTAACAGTCACTTTGATCTGTACTAATACAAAAGTGTATTGGCCTGGCTATGCATTTGTAAGCATTCAATGAGGCCTGGGGCTTTGGCATGAGCTGGCACATAGTCTGCCAGCATCACAGTTGGTCCCTTGTAATACTAATATCTAAACCTCACGTGGTCCAGAATTTCCTCCAAGATGCGATGACCTTCTCAGAATGAGAGACTAAAGTTCCTTCCTCTCAGCTTCCCAGCTGATGGGTTAGGCAGCAATGGATTTTGGATTAGGATAGATCATTGTTGCACAATATTTTTTGTGTGTGTATTTTGGGAATTTGAGAGGAGATTACAGTTGCTTCTAAATCAGGTCTGAGAACCAAGAGTTGAGGGTTAATGAGAAAGTGAGTATCATCACTGTGGCCATATCAAAGTCAGAGGAAGCATTAGTCCTGAAAAAGCTGCTCGGAAAAATCTAGTTTTCAGGGTTTTTTGTTGATGGTGGGTTTTTGCATGCACACAATGACCTTTCAGTCACGCATAAACCTGCACAATGGGAGATTGCACTGAGGCTGCTGTATCCAGATTTAGTCTAAGTGATGATCCTATTTTCCTGTTTGGGTTGGGCAGGAATAGTCCCACAGCTGATGTGACTATGTCCTTTACTAAGGAGGCTGCAGCAGGCTTAACCATAGGCAGAATGATGAAGAACCTTTAGTCCTTAGGTACAAGTAGGTCTCAATAGAGAATTCACATTCCACCTTAATTACCCCCTCCTAAAGCTGGTGAAGAAGAGTTACACAGCTCTTCTTCAATTTTGCAGGATGTTTTGGTTGGGTTTTTTTGGTGTTTCATTTTCTAAAAACATAAGAACATTTGTGGTTAATTCTGGGAAGCCTGTCTGAGAGTCTGAGCTTACCAGAGTATACCTCAGCTTTAGGCCAGGTATACACGACACATTTGTATCAGTATAACTACATTGCTCAATGGTGTGAAAAATCCACAGCCCTGAGCTCCATAGTTATATTGACTAAGCCTTGGTGTAGACAGTGCTATGTCGACGGTAGAGCTTCTCCTGTAGCCTTAGCTACCGCCTCTCATGCAGGCAGATTAACTACTCTGACAGGAGAAGCTCTCCTCTCAGCACAGTAGCATCTTCACCAAAGCGCTACAGCAGTACAGCTGCATCCTTCTGTTTAGAGGATCTAGAGGGAGACTCTCATGTGAGAGGTCTTAAAACATTGAATACCCCTTTAAGAGCTGATTGTGACCAATTTCCTTCACCAGGCCCTGGGCCAAACCCCTGAGAAGAGGGTAGGGGCCCTGTGAGGGGGTGAGTGTGTGATCAGGGAAATTAATAGGACAGCCTATGGGCATGTACTCAGCACATCTCCCTAAGGAAAACAGCCTCTTTATGACCATCTGTGGGACCTCTAGGGGCTGGAAGGAGTGAAGGAGGTAGGCTCATTTCCCAAGAAAGGGCTCTGAATCACTTCACCCCATGCTTCCTACTGCTGAGTCCAGACTAAGTGGGGACTGACTGGGCAGAATGAGGAGTCAGCCAGCGCCAATGAAGACAGATAATTTGTTGGTATGAGAACGGTCACAGGAGTTGGCACCTTTCATAGCAGCTGGGGCCTCACAGATAAAACAGCTTCTGAGGAGAGGGGGTGCACTGTAGCCTTCTCAGCCATCTTAGCATATGCCTTGCCTATGTGCTGGTATGAGAACAAGAATTTCTCCCTCCTGGTTGCTGCAGGAGGACCTTGCCTTCCTCTGAGATCCAGCAGGCTCCAGTGAAACTTTCCTGGTTGCTCTATGAGCTGTGGGAATACAGGTCCCATGCCTACCAGTTGGGGGCTTTGAAAACTTTCTCCTATTTCCATACTAGTGATTCTGGTCTCAGTGAAGGGAACTTCCATGCAGCCTGTTTAACTGTCTTGGCCTGTACCTTGTCCACACACTGGCTGGGAGCTGGGTTCTTGTGGCCTACTCATTTCTCCATGTGGAATTCACCCACATTCTGGCCAGGTGCTGGGTTCCTGTGACGTGCTGGCTGTGTCTGCCATTTCTGAGAGAGAAGCGGTGCTGTCCTGCTAACCCTTCTCAAAATACATATATAAGTTTAGCAGTTTTGAGAAGAAACTTCAAAGCCAATGAAGAAACTTACAGACATTAAAAATCTATTTAAAACACTGTGAAACTTCTGCTACCAAGCAACCCCCACTGTCTGCCCCATGTGCTACATGGAGGCAGAGAAATCTGGGGAGATCTTTCTAAGAGATGGTCCTGAGCTCAGACTCACAGCAAAGACGTCCAGTCTCCACGGGAATGGAGAATGCCCACTGCAAAGACTGTCTGGCATGATTGTAGAGGACTGAGAAATCACTCTTCTCCCAGCCCTAATTTAATTACACAGTCTTCCCACTTAGCTTTTTTCCCCCTTGACCGTACTGGACCCTAAGACTGTGTAATTAAATTAGGGCTGGGAGAAGAGTGATTTCTCAGTCCTCTACATGCCAGACAGTCTTTGCAGTGGGCATTCCCCATTCCCATGGAAACTGGACATCTTTATACATATATGTTTTAATGTTATTTTATTGTATTTTTATTTGTTGTACAACTACTCAAGTGTATTGGAGAGGGGGAAAGATCTTATTCTCAGTTTAAAACTTATATTACTGCTACCGTATCTAGTTTGGACTTGCTGATGAAATTAAGAAAAATTGTTAAAAAGCTATTTATTCTCTACACTTTTGGTCACTGAGGCCTGATCCACAAAGGGATTTAGGCATAGCAACACTGAACATTATAACGCCTAGCTTTCAGATGCCTAGAAAATCACAGGAACCACACTGCAATCCACAAACATCTAGGATGTGATTCACAAAAGCCAGCACAGGTGGGGAGCTGCATAAACTAGCCAATGGGAGAGACCAATGACAGGGAATGTGTCCTAAGCCCCTTTCCTCTCCTAGAGATAGGTGCCTAAGTCCAGGCTGCGGGGAAGTGCTTTCCTCTGCTAGTGATCCATAATTGGGAACCCTTCTCCAGGAGTCAGGTGGGTTAGGTGCCTAAGTCATTTCTTGTGAGAATGAACTAGGTGTCTGTCTCACTCCACACCAAAGGAAGAAGAGGTGGTGACCTTATAATTTTTAGCCAGTGCAAGAGCACTCATCTGGGATGTGGGCAACCCAAGGTCAGTTCCTCCCTTTGCCTGAGGGGGAGAAAGGATTTGAAAATGGGTCTCCCACACCTTATAGAAGCTAACTCTAACCACCGAGCTATGGGATAGTCTGATGTGGGGCTCTCTCAGTCTCTCCTGTTGAAACTGTCCCACTTTGGATTCAATACTGAAAAAGTGTTGGAGGGGGGAAGGAATGACAGAGGGAGGGAGAAAGAGAGAGAGAGACTGACTGTGGTGACTAAGGCACCAGTTTAGGAGGTGGATGACCTAAGGTTCAGTCCTCCTGTTCCAAATACTCTATTTATACAAGTGCAATAGCTTCAACAGGAGAGACTGAAAGAGCTCCACCTCAAAACATTCCTTAGCCTAGTGGTTAGGGCACTCTCCTGAGAGGTATGGGAGACCCCTGTTCAAATCCAGATTTTGAACCGGACCCAATCTGGTAGGCAGCCTCTGAACACACCTACTTGATTGGAGCCTGCAGGCAAGAGAGGTGAAGGAGCACCTATATTCTCCCTGATCGTGGATCACACAAGATAGGCATCCAGATGCCTAGAGTGAGGTAGCAGTTCGCATACCCAGAGGGAGAAACATAGGGACCTAGGGAACTTTCACAGTGAACTCTGAGGTGCTGAGTGAATGCAGGTAACTACAGGGTTAGACAGCAGCTAAGCAGAGCTATTGTTGATTGCAGTTGAGTCTAAAACTGGGATTTAGGTGCCTATGTCTTGCCAAGTTCATCATCAGAAGCAAGCTCCCCACAGGACACACCAACTTAAAGCAGCACCACACCCTGCCAGAACAACAGATGCAAAACCTGCAGAGATGTCCCCACTGCTACAATAATTGAAACCCATACAACACACCTTTCAGGATTCATTGCTCCAACACATGCCAATCATAACACACGGTGTACCTCATTTAGTGCATCAGATGCCCCAACAACAATTATGTGGGTGAAACCAGACAATCACTATGTTCTTGAATGAACTTACATAGAAAAATGATTAGATAAAAACACCCTAATACCCATGGGAAAACACTTTTCACAAAGCAATCACACCATATCTGATATCTCAGTCCTCATCCTCAAAGGCTGTATAACACCTTCAAAAGATGAGCCGAGGAACTTAAATTCATAACTGTACTGAACGCTAAAACTGATGGACTTAACAGACACTCTGGTTTTATGGTTCATTACAACAATTTGGAACACTCCCTATTGCATGCTAACCCTTAAGTATCCATTTAAGTTTGAGTGGTCTCCTACAGCATGGGTGAACCCTTACACTTAACAATCTGTCCCATCTTGTATTTATCTCAGACACTCTGGTTACCTTCTCCAATCCAGACCTGATGGAGAGCTCTGTGAAAATAAGAAGTCGGTCCCTTCCACCAGCAGAAGTTGGTCAAATAAAAGATATTACCTCACCTACCTTGTGTCTCTCTAGAAACATACAGATAGACAGACTTAGTATATAAGCTCTCCATAAAATACCTATAAAAGAGAGACATTTAATTAGTAAGGAATGTTGTGTTAAAGGATTTTACCATATTTACTTCATGCATGTGGTATTCCTTAGCTGATGAAATGTCCACATAGTAAGATACATGTTGGCAAAATGATGATTTAAATAGGCTATCAGTTAATGCCCAGGAAAAGACTGGAACTCTTCTGCTATGGAACATTAGCTGAAATTCAATTGGTAGAGATGGAGTGCAGTAACTATTCAAAGGAGGTTAAATAGTTTGATGATCTTGAGCCCAATTCTCATTTACACTAAAGGAGCTTTACATAACTTTGGCAGCCTAAATGGGCTTTAAACTTTAAACAAATTACATTTACATTCATTTTACAGCCCCTTCACATTGCCAAAGTACCTTTAGTATAAATGAGAATCAGGTCTCTTGCATTCAATAGGATTTCTACAAAACATATAATAGGCCGGAAGCTCTACATATAATGGGATCTTTGGTGAATTTTGCAGCTTTTGAGAAATTATCTAGGATCTCAGTTTATAACAAGACATAATGACACTTTTGTCTTGATTTTAAACAACTAGAGACACTCTCTTGGCACCCAGGAAGTTGTACTTTGAATATACTATGTTGCTCACATTTTGTCATAGATCTTCAGTCAATTAAACTATTAGAGCATTTCCAGACTGTTTTTTTCCAAAGAAGAGCTCTCATTTCACGTTGGCAAATAGTTTCTATACTAATGGAACTTCCTTAATGCTATGTGTACAGGGTACGGAAGAAGGGAAGTTGTTTGGATTCTGAAATTTAGGACTTTTGAAAAACAGGAGTGTAAATTATCCTGAAGTGTTTTATAAAGCAGTAGTATTTCATTATTTTGCATTAAAGACTTATTTTAAATAATTGAATTTTATAGATTACCAGGTACACAGACATAAAGCAGGAGTAATGTAGCACAAAATATTTTGCACATTTAATTGTGAAGTGCAATTTAAATTACTTCTAATAATAATGCATCATAGACTAGGAAATGTTCTGCATGAATTCTTAGTTACTTGAAATCTCACTACAGCACTCAGCTATTAAATCTTTGATGAAAAGTAGGGAGAGATCATTTTTTGTTGTATTTGTGCAATTTACGGGTTCAGCAAAGTGCTGTTTAGTGAGTTTCTACTCTATAACTGTAAATCAATGGTAGGGAAACGAGGCAGGCAAAGAGCTCAACAGGCAAAACATTTGAAAGATGCCAAACACTAACAATGTTTGAGTTACTGAAGTTGAATTAGGCACAGGAATAATGGATTACCATTAAGTAAACTAGCCAGCTAATTTAGCCTATTTTGCATTATGCTGCGATTATAATGGGACACCTGGGAGATACCTGTATTTGAATGTTAGGGTAGCTCATCAGTATTTGGGAAGCTTGGACTGCGAAAGAAAACTTTTATACTCCATAAAATGGGAATTTTAGGTGCTCTAAATTTCAATTAGAAATATGATCGGGAACTTTGTAATCAGTGCCCCAGAGTTTCTCAGTTTCAGACTGGAGACTAAGTGGCACCTCATTCTTGATTCAGGTTTTAAAAAGTCCCATTTTGTAGAAGTTTGGTGTCACAATGATTGGTTTTTGGGACAATCCCTAGAGAATGTTGAACATATTTATATTGTGCTCATTCTTACCCTGTGACTCACCTGTAGTTATTTCTTGAGCCTATGCCTTCATGATATAGTCAAGAATAGCCTCTCTTCTTGTGTGTTCTAGAACTAGTTTGTCCCAAGATACAATAGAAACATATCAGCCTCCAGGAAATTGGCATGACATCAGTTATAATTTGTGGGAGGTACACTTTTGGGAGGCAAATAGGCTGACCTCATATCTTTTCATTTGTTTAAGGGGCTAACAGTTCAAGCAAGGAAGCAATCACCATTAAAAAAATTCTGAGCATCATTACTCCATTAATGTGATTACATGATTACAGATTAATCCTTATCACTTTCCCAAAGAAATGAATATATTGATAGATCTATAGTATATATTTTAAAATATACTAATACAACTGATTAGGAAGAAGAGCAGTTCAGCCATATATTTTTTTGTGAAGGACTAGGTTAAGTGGGGGAGGGGTAGGTAAAAAGCTGTTTGTTTTTTGTTTGTTTTTGGAGGATAGATGGGGAATTGTTTTAGAAATGTTAGTATTTCTTTTTAGATTTAAAAAGGTATGTCAATGTTTTTAGTGTGTGTGTGCACAAAGAGATCTGCTAGGTGTACTATAGATAGAGGTAGTAGTGCTGCCTAAAGTTAAGGTTGTCTGTGACACTTTGGGGGTTCACCTAGACCAGTGAGGGGTTCTGTTGCTGCCTGACTTGTATCCCTCTGTGCTATGCAGCTTTGGTTCAGAGCCTTGACACCAGCAGCATCCCCACAGCTCCCTGGCTTCCACAAGCCTAGTTACTCCTTGCCGGATGACCCCCAACAACCTTTCCAGTCTCAAGTCTCCCCAAAACCATCTCCCCGCCAGTGTCCAGTCCTTCTCCCTGGATACTCAGAGACATAACACCAAGTTCACTGCTTCCAAAGAGCCTGCACATGCAACAGCTTGTTAGTCCAGCTAGGGTATAAACTCCACCTTAATACACAGCACTGAGGTGGTTTGTAGTAAAACTAAGAATAAATTTATTAACAAAGAACAGATTTACATGATTTCAAATAAGAGTGAAAGAGAGAGGAAAGGGTTACAAACAAAACAAAAAATACAAACAAAACAAAAAATAACATACTTTCTAGTGTTTAAAATTTAATTTTAGCAAGATATATCTTTGCCTAACATATTTTCTTACTCACATCAAATTGGCAGCATTCTCCATTCTGTTTTAGCAGGGGGACCAATCTTTCACAGATACAAAGTGCTGGCTTCTTTGATCTCTCAGGTGATGGATGACTTGCATGTCTCTTTGCCCTCCCTTATATTACCCCAAAGTTCATAGCCTCTATTTATCGAGAGAAGGTTCATTAGCTCTGTTTCAAGAGTCAGACTCCATCATGATCATTAAGTGGTTATCTCCACGACTTGCTAGCTTGATTACTTTATTTACCTTATATGTAAATGTACTTTTCACTGTCTTCTGTGACCAAGTAAATACACATTGCTTTGTCTAGGGCTGGCTGGGCTTTATGCACTGCCTGCCAAATACATTTTAAGATCTTTCCAGCATACATTTTGTACACATTCTATACATGCATCACCATAATTTTCAGGACCAGCATGTTGTCAATTTGCATATAATAATTTACATGAAACCTTTTAGATACAGATTATGACAACAGTATGTTGGGGCAATGAGTGGGTCAGGCCTGATGTGGGTCATGGTATAGAGCACGTTCTTCCAGTTGGCACTGAGGGACTCCCAGGGTCACACTGACACTTTCCATTAAAGCACTCTTGTTTCAGTCACTTATAAATTTGCCAAACTTTCGCAGTTCGGGATGAAAATTTTCCGTGCCAGGTGTCTGCCTCAGGCTGAAAGTTTTGGGAAAGTCTCAGCCAAAATGGTTCAGCCATTTCCAGGACTGAGATTGTTTTGTCTATGTTCAAAAATGTCTTACAACCATTTCACTGAGTAGTTGTAGTGACCCCATACTTTGGTGACTTGAAATTTGGCAGGACAATTTCCTAGAGTCAGGAATGTGCCTTTTCACTATCCTTATGAAAATCGGATTGAATGTGACCAAGTTATAAGACTTTGAAAAATCTCAGTTCAAACACATTCAGAAGAGTTTGGCAGCTAAATTCTCCAAAGATTCCTTCTGTATTGAGCATGTCCCAGCCCAGAGCTGCAGGGCTTAGTAGGACTTTCTATGCAATTGTTCATCCCTGCTGCCAGGGCCCTCTGTGGTGCCGGGTATAGGAACAGAGAATAAGGATACAGTTTCTCTTGTAATCTCAATGCATCCCCTGATGGTATCCAGGCAGGAAGGATGAAGAGGAGGAAGGCGGAGGGATGGAGGAGAATAGAAGATGGGGAGAGAGGGTTTAGGAGCCAGGAGGTGGGTGGGAGCAGAGATGGTTGGGAGAGTATATAGATTCAGAGGGAGAGGGATAGAGTAGTTGAGGGGTGGGGTAGAGGGTAGACAGGCACAGAAGAGGAGGGGGCAGAACCCAGGGGGTAAGCGTTGCAGAGAAGTAGAAGGGGGCAGGAGCCAGGGAGGTTGGCGTGGGAGGGGTGGATAGGAGCAAAGGATGAGGTCGGTGGATAAGAGGAGAAAGGGGTGAAGAAAAGCTGGGGGCACAGGGGAAGAAAGGTCTGTAACTACTAGAGCCCACTCCCCTCCAGAACTTAGAAATTAACTCAGGAATGTAATCTCTAATTCCTTTGCTATCAGCAAATATCTGTGAAACTCACTTGCAAAGTGTGTGTCTCAGTTCCTTCTAGTGACTGCTTCACAGAGAGGATAACAGCCTACTACTGCTACCGGTTACTCTATTAGCTCAAACAGTAGTTGTCTGTGCTGTAGATCTAAAGATTCAAAACCTGCTGATGACCTGAGTTGGAGGTCAATATTCATGTGATGGAATTTCGTGGGGAGGTTGGTTTTTTTTCAATAGGAAATTACACTTTTTAAAAAGTATGTTAAAAGAACGTTAAGGTTGCAAAGTTAAGCACTCAAAGTTAGGAAATGCCAGAATTGAAGCTGACCATGCAATTAAGGCAACCTTAATTCTGGCATTTTCTAACATCTATGTGCTTGGTTCTGCCACCTTAAAATCTTTTAACATAGGGTTTTTGTTTGTTATGCAATAGACATATTTGAAAAAATAAATAAAAATACATGTCTACTCTCTCCTAAAGGTCTCTCTTGTCCAGCGTTTCTACAGTTGGTATATGAGAGAACAGTTTATTCTAGAATCATAACCCTATGGCCTGTTATGCTTATAAGATACTATATGAAACAAAAAAAGGATGTCCTTAGGCACATATACATTATTTCAGTATTAAATCTAGTATCATTCTGTCAGCACATTAGCAACCAGTCTCTGTTTTTGAAGGGCACAAACTCATCAGCCTGCTAGAACAATCAGACATCCCATGATGACGAGCACTGCAATGTTTAGCATTACTTAAACAGAAACAACTTCAATGATCATTTAAATGCACTAGGCTAATCACCTACATTAAATCATAATTCCAATAGAATCATAGAAGATTAAGGTTGGAAGAGACCTCAGGAGGTCATCTAGTCCAACCCCCTGCTCAAAGCAGGACCAACACCAACTAAATCATCCCAGCCAGGGCTTGGAGATTCCACCATTTTCCTAGGTAACCCATTCCAGTGCTTCACCACCCTCCTAGTGAAATAGTTTTCCTTAATATCCAATCTAGACCTCCCGCACTGCAACTTGAGAACATTGCTCCTTGTTCTGTCATCTGCCACCACTGAGAACAGCCTCTCTCAGTGGTGGGCAACCTGTGACCCGCGGGCTGCACGCAGCCCATCATGGTAATCCGCTGGCAGGCCGCAAGACAGTTTGTTTACATTGACCATCTGCAGGCACGGGCTCCCACAGCTCCCAGTGGCCACGGTTCACTGTTCCCGGCCAATGGAAGCTGTGGGAAGCAGCGTGAGCCGCAGGGACTGGATGCAAAACTGGATGAAATACTCCAGATGTGGCCTCATCAGTACCAAATAGAGGGGAATAATCACTTCCCTCGATCTGCTGGCAATCCTCTTACAAATGCAGCCCAATATGCCGTTAGCCTTCTTGGCAACAAGGGCACACTTTTACTCATATCCAGCTTCCTCTCCACTGTAATCCCCGGGTCCTCTTCTGCAGAACTGCCGCTTAGCCAGTCGGTCCCAAGTCTGTGCAGTGCATGGGATTCTTCCGTCTTAAGTGCAGGACTCTGCACTTGTCCTTGTTGAACCTCATCAGATTTCTTTTGGCCCAGTCCTCCAATTTTTCTAGGTCACTCTGGACCCGATCCCTACCCTCCAGTGTATCTACCTCTCCCCCCAGCTTAGTGTCATCCGCAAACTTGCTGAGGGTGCAAGCCATCCCATCATCCAGATCATTAATAAAGATGTTGAAGAAAACCACTCCCAGGACAGACCCCTGGGGCACTCTGCTTGATACTGGCTGCCAACTAGATATCAAGCCATGGATCACTACCCTTTGAGCCTGACTATCTAGCCAGCTTTCTATCCATCTTATAGTCCATTCATCCAATCCATACTTTTTTAACTTGCTGGCAAGAATACTGTGGGAGACCATATCAAAAGCTTTGTTAAAGTCAAGATATATCAAGTCCACTGCTTTCACCATATCCGCAGAACCAGTTATCTCATCATAGAAGGCAATCAGGTTGGTCAGGCATGACTTGCCCTTGGTGAATCCATGTTGACTGTTCCTGATCACCTTCCTCTCCTGCAAGTGATTCAAAATGAATTCCTTGAGGACCTGCTCCATGAGGTGAGGCTCACCGGTCTGTAGTTCCCCAGATTCTCCTTCTTCCCTTTTTTTAAAGATGGGCACTATATTTGCATTTTTCCAGTCGTCCGGGACCTTCCCCGATTGCCACAAGTTTTCAAAGATAATGATCAATGGCTCTGCAATCCAACTCCCTTAGCACCCTCGGATGCATTAGATCTGGACCCATGGACTTGTGCACGTCCAGCTTTTCTAAATAGTCTTTAACCTGTTCTTTCATCACTGAGGGCTGCTCACCCCTCCCCATACTGTGCTGCCCAGTGCAGCAGTCTAGGAGTTGACCTTGTCTGTGAAGACCGAGGCAAAAAAAAGCATTGAGTACTTCAGCTTTTTCCACATCATCTGTCACTAAGTTGCCTCCCCCATTCAGTAAGGGTCCCACACTTTCCCTGACCTTCTTGTTGCTAATAGTCCTCTTGTGTTGTGAACTCTCTTACTTGACATCACCTTCTGTTTGTAATGCATTACCTCTATCATAGTTACCTCCCAGGCAGAGAAGACTGCAAAGGTATGTGTTACTGTATAACCCCAAGTCTGTTCCGTAGGTTTTCAGAGGACTCTAGGTTATGCTTTACCTCCTCACTCCTCATTACTCTCCCCTCTAACATTTTCCTGTTTGACTTGGCACTTAATAGCAGAGACAATTATTGAAGTTTTTCCTTTCAAGGGCAGCACTTGCTGACAGAAGGATGCTGATTGTATTTAAATTTAAAAAAACCATGCTTAATGTGAAGTGGCTGGAGATTTAATAATAGGAGAGCTGACTATTATGCCCATAACTATTATAAAGATCAGTTGATTTAAGTTTTTTTCTTGAACTGGGAATAACACAAAAGCTATGATATGATATTCCTCCAACCATGTTTATTATCATACTTCCTTAGAAATAATTAATATTGATGGTTACTGCTAAGAATATAATAATAAATATCCATAAGAATTTAATCAAAGCCAGTATATTTTTTTCTGGAGAATCTGTTTTTATGACAGGAGTTCTGGGAGTTGTTGGTTCTGAACAGATTACTTTGTTCCTGTACTAAATATAAAATGTCATACCTTTAGCTATTTTAAATGTATTTATTTCTATTGTAATTGCTGAGAGAGTTGAGTACTGCCTTATAATATTGACTTAAAGTTATGGCAGGAATATTAAATGAATTATCCTTATGTAAAATTTCAAATTGCTATTATCTAACATGACAAATATAATAAAATGCCTTTGTCTAAGATTACAGCCAACCGTGTTGTAAAGGTGCACAACAGTAAGGCACATTAATTAATTTATTATTATTATTATTAATTATACAGGGTCAAATTACAACACTTTACAGAGTCAGGTACTGTTCAATAAATCTCATTGTAAACCAGGAGATTGCTTTTGCATATGAAGTCTGTCTTCTATAAATTCCAGGAGCAGAAAAGGGAAAGAATTGTGTCTCTACACCCAATTTGCTCCAGGGGTGTTTAATCTGCTAGTGGCCAAGACCAGGACTGTGTTAGTCTCCTTTGCACTAGCTCACCTATGTTGAACAGCATATAGGTGGGACAGGGCCAAAACTCCATCCATTCCCACTCATTTGCTAGGGATGGGAGTAGTGGGCACACAGAATCTGCTTTCTTCCTTGCCCCAATCCCAAGGTCTGTCCCAAGGAAGTATGTCTTACTCCCTTTGTGCTCCTGCATGACAGCATAGGCAGAGCACTATCTGACCCAATAAGATTACTTGTGGAGTAAAAAAACTACTCAATATGAGAGCAAAGGTGTTGGAATCTGGTCCTTATTATTTATATTACAGTAGCACTCAGAGGCACCAATCAGGATTGGAGTCCTGCTTTGCTCGGGGCTGTAAGAAACAGTTCCTGCCTCACAGATCTTACAATCTATTATATCGGTGCAGAAAAGATTTATGCGTATAATTTCCATTCACATGAAGTATTAGCCATTTGAAGCAAGGCACTAAAATGGATAATTCATTAGTACTAATAGAAGTTAGTATTAAGGCAATGAAAGGAAAATAGAACCCACTGACTTCCCCAGGATTCCTTACAATAGCAACTTGTTTATGTCAATTATTTTTACTAGGAAAGGCAACTTCCATTCCCTCACTCTATTTGTACAGGAAACCTCCTGACATGTGCATTTCTGAAACACAATAACTTTGCTTTGATTTCAAAGAGGGTACTTAAAACGGACAAGTCAGCCCTCTTCAGCAGCACCACACTCTACTCAACTATTTTATTTTAAACCAATTTAACCCTGACTACATGAATAAATGCTGAATTTTGTCAAATTGTTCTCGCTCCCCTTTCCCCATACAAGCCATTATACCAAACTGCAGTGAGCACTTAATGGGGTCAGGTAGTAGTAATACCACAACCTGTTTCTTTACAGTGGAACTCAGCCAATAACTTGTGTGCCAGAACAAAAGCACAAGGTCATTCAAAAATTCTCCCTTTCAAATTCTCTCTCTTATCAAGGAGACAGTGGGTACCAAAGAATGAATTTACTGCAGAAACCGAGGCATTCATTAATTTATTCTCCATCTCTCTGTTAAGGGTCACTGCCTAATTCTTTATATCCTCACAATGTATTAAATACAGATAAGGCAGGACTGCATGTAACTTAACTTGAATGAGAGCACAGTGAAACAGAACAAAGTAATTCTTAAAATAGAGGAGAGACAGGTATTATTAGGCAAAAAAATGTAAATGCCCTTTTTATAACCTCTCATGGATAAGCGTGTAAACATTCAGATAATAGTTTATTTAAAATGGCTTGGGTGAATAAAGTGTGCAAACTGACAATACTTTGCTAAAACCAGAGACAATGCACTTTAGCATCTCACTTACTAGCATCTATAAAATTAAGACATTAGTAATGGCGGGGGGATTATTTAGGGTCAATCAAGCAGAGTGTTATTTTTTATTTTATTTTTTACAAGCCACATATGATTTTAAAGAGAAGTGACCATATATGCTTGAGAGCAGGTGGTAGGCAAATATTTCTGTGGAAAAATCTATATATGAAGAAGGAAATATTATACGTATGTGATGCTCAAGGACATTTCACGGGGATAGCATACATTACCTTATCAGTTGTAGTGCAAATTCTATCCCATCCTCCATGGCCTTGAAGGAACCTTATATCATTGACATCCCTCTACCATAGGGGCTGAGGGTAGGCAAAATGCTATACTGCATGCTGTGACCAATTCCAGAAAAAAAAATGGGTATAGGTGATGCAAAGATGCAGCATTGATGGATTTCTGACTTTGAGAATCATACTGTGAGAGGTGGTGCTTTGCAGCTATGGAAGAAATACCTCCTTCAGTCCCTACAGAACTAACCAGTGCAAAACCGGCCCTACTTGCTTCGCTTATGGGCCAAATTCTGAAGCTTTTTTTAGCAAAACTCCCATGAGACTTCCTTGGGAGTTTTATCTGGGTTGAGACAGCATGATTTGACCCATCATAAAAATTACTGTTTTATTCCCTACGTTGAATCTGTACAGATCAAAAGCAAAAATGTTAAAGTTTTTAGTGACTATTGATAATCTGCATTTGAAATATGCTGTCACAAACCTTTCAGACCTTGAAGGTGTTAGATGGCATTTTTAGAATTAGTTTCACAGTGAATGACATGACAAAAAAACCCAGCATTGACAATAAATATTTAAACTTGATGCCAGTCATTCCTTCTTTGCCAGTTCAAATGTACATCCCTCCAGGATTTGCACTGATCAACACTGGCAACTAAAATACCCTACACAATATTAATAATAAATGTAAAGAATGAAAACACCCAAACACATTAAGGGGGACAGAAGGACATACATTGTTCAATGCCACTTTTCAAAGGAACTATCAGTGGCAGTGCTAGAGCTTTCCTTTAACGCAAATGGGTTTTTAAACCCTCACTGCAAATATTTGCCAAAAAGGGAAAAAAGGTTTAGAGTAGCCACAGTGGCAGAAATATAAGGAGAAAAAAATTTCTAGTTTGGACACTAATGGAAGATGTTCACCTCCCCTCCCTGAGCTAAAAATGATACAAGTGGAAGCTGAGATACCAAGCTACCTCCAGTCAGAGAACTATGGACAACGTGTTACCATCTCGTAGAAAAACCTACAGGAGTGTAGAAACAGCAAAATATCTGTATGTTTGAACTTGCACTTCCATCTGGATTCTCCCGTCGGAGAGGAAGGGTTGGGGGCTGATGATGGCTAGGGGAGTGGCCTGCAAATCTCATGGATCCTTGACCATGGTAAATGCAGGAAATAAATCCTTGGATCCCAGGCTATCCCCATGTAGGTAGGACACGGACCTCTGCCAACTTTTTCTGGCTTCTTTACCAACTCAGCTGCCATTGGCAAACATGTACTCCAGTCCTGGGGTGTGCCTCTCCCAACTCCAAAGGGAATTAAAAGGGATGAAAGGGAGTGAGTTACTGCTGCTCTAAGATACAGTAGCTATCAAGCATATTTCCACTCTGAAAGCCAAGGGTTAGGCAGTAGAATACTCCATCAAATTAACTCTTTGCATATCACCATGGTCTCAGCTCAACCTCATATCACCATACTCTACTCCCATAGATTTGTAGCCCTTTACTACACAGCATTGAAGAGGGGAGACCTCTGTCAGCAGGTGAGTATGTAGCTGAGCTGTTGCTTTTCTGCTACAGCTCGCTCCCACCTGGAGCAAATAATGGAAGAAGGTAGCGCCTTCTCCATCTCAAGAGGTGTAGAACTGACTAAAGAAATGTTTGGAAAGTGAGTCACCTAAAAGGCATCTTGAATGTCAATGAGACTTGGACTCCTAGGCTACTTAGGAACTTTAGAAACTTTTACTCTGTGTTGGTAACATTTGCTACACGTGCAGACGAATCACCATACTGATTCAGAAGGTTAGAAAAGAACAGGGACTGTCTACTCTGGTCCATACTTGATGGGAAATTTACATATTCCCCAGGAAATACCAAGCACTGTAACTTGAGACAGTCTGTTTTATGGTATTGGCCTGCATATAAATTCTATTTTGTAGTCCTATTTATAGAGAAATTCATATTGAAAAACTAGGAAAAGTTTTATTTTTATGTTAAAGCAAAACTGAGTAATTTAAATACAATTTTTGTGGCATTTTCAGTGATGGTACAAGCTAGTATGAAGTAATGAATTCATTTTATTTGAATTTTGGGGGATTTATTATGGATATCTAAATTCAATTTTTGTTCATCCATGGAACAACATGGAAGCCCTCCAGTGACCAATATAATAACATCAGTATAATAAGCAAACAGACAAAAGGCCAGTGTTTTGAAATATAGAGGCCCAGGTCTCTATGCATCCACATTTGGATATGTGTTGGAAAATATCTATTTGCATGTGAATTTAAATAATCTGCACACACAAATGGAGGTGATTTGTGGATTTTGGCTTATCCTTTTAAAACACTTGGCCCAAAGTATTGGTATTATATTTACAAGGAAGCAAGATGGGTGTTGTGTTTTGATTAACATTTCTAATAAGTCTATCCCATTTATGTGACTGCAGTTGAATACTGTAACTTAATATTTTCTAAAGCAAACAAAATGTTAACCAGTCCAAAACATACAGAACATTCTAGTAGTTAAAAAAGAATGGTTGAGCTAGATACATTATCTAAAAAACCCAGCCTTGCTACAGGAGGATTAGCCATTTAAGTGGTCAAATGACAACAAAACACAATTAGGATTAATTTGGTCCAATCCCTAGTTCACAGTTCCCTTGTGTGGTTTCATAAACATTAATAGGAAGTCCAAATTTAGCATTAACTTTCTCTTCTTTAATCTGTCCATTTCAATGGACAACTGTTCTTTGCTTTGGCTCTTTTTATAGGCATGGTCTCATCTTTATATGGATGTACTGTTTGGGTTTTTTCCTCAAACTTGGCATTTTGTATCATTGTTTTTGAAATAATCCTGAATGTAAAATTGACATGTATTATTTGAAAATATTATAATGGCACATTTGCACTTTTATAATTATTTAACGAGGGGAAAAAATCCCTCCAGGAATCCCTCCCTTCCTCTCAACCTAGGAATGATTCTTTTTTTAAATTAACATTTTCAGACAAATGACATTTGCCATTTTAAAGTGATACTGCAGCCTGTAGTCATGTCTTAGACCTTCTGAAGTTAAAAATGTGAGGGCAGCACGACTGTCCCTTAATGATTAATTTGTGGTTGCATAGTTTTAAAGAGATTGTTAAAACTATGTCTTTGTAAAAGTATACATGGTATGGCTTCATAACTTACTGGTGCTTGAAATTTTGAGTTAGCTATTCTGAGGTTCAAAAGATAAGTGGGACTGAAATGGTGCACAGGCTCTTTAAAGGGTCACTGCACAGGGCTGAAGTCCAGAGTATGTGGTTTAATATGCCTCAGTAGTACCCACTGAAGAGGTGAAGCTATTAATGTGCAAGTCGGATGCTAGATGCAGCTTTGTACTTCCTAAGAATTTATTTGCACCGTCCTTTCAAAGTAATAATGAGAATAAAAATGATTAATGGGTGAAATGCCTTCAAGTTACTGAATCCTCGATTTCACCCCATCCATCATTTTTCAGAGATTCCGGTAATATTGGACCAGTATCAGTGAGTTATTTATTTAGGTTGTTTCGTTAATCAATCATTGCGGGGGGAGGCTGAAATTAGAAAGAAAGGGGCTGTGTATGTCCTCTCCTGAAGAGACACACAGTTTATCTTTTGTAGATAGATAATTTTAAAAGAAAGCACACCCAAAGGGAGACGCATGATCTATTGACATCTCACACACAAACCATAGAGGAGCAGGCCTTTCAAGCAACACTAACTTCTTCCTATGAAGAGAAAATACCAAATCACGCTGCATATATCTGATCTTAAAGCTGGCCATGAAAGCATTGCAGTGGCACAGAATCACCTTCACACCCAGGCACTTCTGTCCCCAGCCAACATACCCATTAGCTGAGACCTGCTGCAGCAGGTAGAGCATAGAGCCAGCATAGCTGGCTTTGCAGCTTCTACAGAGGGTTTCTGCACAGGGGCTACTCCTTTAGCCAACACCATGTTCCCATAGTACAAGCCTGAATGCCTTCCAGTGAGCCAACACTGGATACACTGATCATGACATGATCTACACTGTCTGAGACATTCCAGGTAAGGTGCAGTCATTCCACTAATTGCAGACAGACACGAGCTTTGCAAAAGAAACACTTCTTGGCCCAGATTTTGAATGTTGTGTTGGCCACACAGGCACAAACAGTCCATAAAGCCAGCAGCTCACCCTAATTTAAGGTGTAGAGCTGACATGATAGCTCCAAGGCCACCTCTCTCCCTGCAGTCATACTGGTCCAGGTACTTCTATCCTGCTGATCCCCTGTTACCCTATTGTCTCCTTGAGGCAACTGAGTCAACTGATACAAGTTACAGCTGTCCTCAGGCACTCTAAGTTCTGCTGGGGGACTGATCGGGTGCATGGCTGGTCCAGGCCTGGGAGATCGCACCGGTGGCCTTTCCATATATCCCTCCTGAATTGCATTGTGTGTGCCTTGATTTTAATCACTGAGCTGTGCCTTCAACGTCAAGACAGATTCCATCCTCCCTTCATCACCCACTCAGCTTTTCTTTCAGTTCAGTGGTTTGTACATTGGCTCTCCAAAGAGATGAGCATTTTTACTGCATGGTTGGAATTTAACCAATAAGCTGAGCAGTGAGGATAAGCTGCCCACATTGTTGGAGACAAAGTATGCAGTAAACAATTGTCACTGTCCCAGCTAGACAAATGGTTTAAGATATCTATTTCTTATCTGCCCATCTAAATGGTCTTCTGGAGATGATCTTTTCTGAAAAAGCACTGATAAATTTTTTTTTATAAAATCTTTGCATAACAATGTAATGGCCATTTGCTGATTATTTATGTTTGTCCCTCTACGATTATAAGTAGTTAAATGTGTATTCTGTGTTATTAAGAATAAGTGAGAGTTTTATTACTTACTTTGACAAACATAAATCCACTTTTAAAGAGATAGTTGTCCTTTTCCTTGTAGTAAATACTAGATTTTTCAGACATATAAACAGATCATGACATTGAACATCCATTCACATTATAATCTGAGTCACTAAATGAGCTTACGATTTCAATACTCCTTTTAGGAATCCTACTCCAAAAGATGTAAAGGAATTTGTATAGACTTCCAGGGTCTCTATTTTCTACACTTTATATATGAGTTGACCCACCCTTGTATTAACTATAATTTAGTGCAACAGGAGGACTGACAGAAGAGCGGGATGCTATTTTAAAAGCAAAACAAATATTAAACTATTGAAAATATTTACACTGCACACTGACATTTTACATATCTCTATAGAGCACTAGAAAGAAAATTGGCATTAAGAAAAATTTGGGTGGTTTGCTAAACTCACTTGCTCATTTCTGTGAGCTGAGCTAATGCGCCAGCAGTGTTTCTGTGCAAAAGAACTAAGACTTACAAAGTGATTACTGGAGTTGACACCTATACAAGGAGTACTTGTGGCACCTTAGAGACTAACCAATTTATTTGAGTATAAGCTTTCATGAGCTATAGCTCACTTCATCCTTTTCTTTTTGTGAATATAGACTAACACGGCTGTTACTCTGACACCTATACAGAACATCTGATTTGAATTTAAACTTTTTCAAAGTTCCAGGGTGTTTGGATCCAGTTTTTTAATATGGGATTCATCTCTAGTTATGAAAGACAGTATTATAATTTACTCTTATTAGTAAATGGTATGGTATATTTGCAATAAAATCTATTAGAAACGTTGTGATTGATAGTACCATATGAAATCCTCCAAACCAGAAGTGGAGTTTAAAGCTGCCTTTTTTGTCACACCACAGCAAACCATGTAGATGGCAAGGTGGCCTTTCCCGTCAGTCCAGTTTGTAACAGCACCATAACTTAGCAGTACCTGAAAAAGTGACCACTAATGAGATACCAAACGTATCCAAAACAATAGTTCAATATGACAGCCACTCTGCAATTCTTTTGAGTTAGGTGAAGGAAGGCATAATCAACATAACAAAATAATACAATGGGTGTGATACTGCCATCTTTCCTGGTCTTGACGCCCCCTGTAAGTTGTTGATCTTGCTCAATGGGTCTTCAGTGGCTTAGCCCTCCAGCCAAGTCACACAGTCTAAAATGGATGAACCCCTTCCAGGGTAGCAAATAGTTTGACAGGCTGTCTCCCCTCACCAGTGTTTTCAGCGCCACCTCTGGGCCCCTTGAAGTCCTGCCTTTCACTTGGGCTTCCCAACAGAGCCTTTTCCCTTTCTTCAACCACTTCACTAGTAGACCAGTGGGGAGACCTGGGCCCGCCCCCCACTGCAGGTCCCAGTCCATGGATCCTACACACAGCAGCAACAGTTGCTCTTGCTATTCCCTAGCCCTCTTCCCATATAGCCCCTTTCTCTTCACCCTTACCTTGTGCTGAAAATTTCAGATTCTCTTCCTCCTCGCTGAATGCAAGTACCACCAGAACTCATCTTCTGGTTCTCTTCTTGAGCTGTGACAAGCAAGAAGCACCCTTCCTTGCTTCTCTAGTCCCAGCCAAGAGCTGACCTGCTCAGGTCCTGCGACTCCTTTTATCTGAGCCTGCTGGGCTCTGATTGGTTGCTCCTATGCAGTCTCTCTAGGCAGGCCTGAAGGACCCACCTTAGCTGCTTCTTTCTTGGAGCCAGGATGTGGTAGGAATGTGGAGCCACAAGCAGGGGGCCTCAAACGGCCCAGTACACCCTGTCACAAAGTAGTTACCAAATTCACCCTTTGGATAATTTTATTTGAATTATAAGGATTATCTTGAGGCTAATTCTCTTCCTATAATCTAACTGACTGAGCATAATAATATTCAGAAAGTTGTCTTCTTTTAGATTGATTGATGCAGAAAGTCAGACAGTTGCTCTGTTTAAGAAATGCATTTAAAATGTTATGGACAAGGACCTAGTTGTTTCCATTTTAATACAATCATCTCTCTCACTGTGCAGAGTGCAAATTCACTAATAATTTATTTGCCACATCTTTTGCAAAGAAAACAATCAATTTCAAAACTGTCATTTTATCAAGAGGAGATAAAATCATGAAAAATATAACGCGCTTGTCAGATAAAACAATGGAAACAAAACTTACTAATGTCCCCTCAGAAAGCACACATTTGCACATTTATGCACATTTCAAAAATATTCTACAATCATCTTGGAAATGTTTCAAAACAAGGAGGACCTTTAAATGACTCATCTTTGTATGCATTGTAAATTCCATGCAAACAGTCAATGAATCTGCACCATCAATCTGGCTCAAATATTGACTAATTCAAATATATAGATTTATAGTCTTAAGTTGTTTAGGAACAGTTGTATTTATTGTATATGAGTATACACACAAAGTAAGACACATATTGTTTAGGTTTTATAAGGCCTTTCCTTCATCAGAATAAGAAATTCTTACCTTTCTCAAAGTAAAGCATGTTTCCAAACCTATTTTCTTACTATCAAATTAGATATTTAGCTCCAAGCACAGCTCTCTGTAGGTGAAACCCTGGTCCCAGTAAAGAGTTTTGCCACTAATTTCAGTGAAGCTAGCATTTTACACTTTGATTCTCAAGAGCTACTTCCTTTGAGGTCTTCATAAGAATAGACCACGTAGCCAGAGGTGCTGACTTCCCCAATTCCCAGGAGGTGCTCGATCCCAGCTCTGCCCCAGGCCCTGCTCCCACTCCACCCCTTCCCCACCTCTTCCCACCCTGCCCCCACCCCATTCCGCCCCTCCTCCGCCTCTTCCTGACCCCACTCCTCCCCCCCCCCCGAGCCTCCTGAATGCCGCTGAACAGCTGATCGCGGCGGGCAGGAGGCCTTGGAAGAGAGGGGGAAGAGGCGATGACTGGGACCCGCCGGCGGATGGGGAGCTCTGAGGGGGAGGATCTGATCCACAGAGCTGCCGGTGGATGCTGAGCACCCACTATTTTTTTTCCTGTGGGTGCTCCAGCCCCAGAGTTGGCGCCTATGAGCATAGCACACAGTAGTAGGTTGGCAGCTGTTATTGCAAACATTCTTTCTAACATACCTCAGAAACATCTGTCTTCCCCCCTTCCCCTTCATCCCCATGCTACCCATTCCACCACCAGCAATAATGATATGCAGGTATAAGACTCACTGGGTGAAATCCTAATTTCCTTGAAGTCAAAGGCAAAAATTCCATTGACTTCAATGGGACCAGGATTTCATCCCCACTGTTTCTTTCTAGAAAGCTGTGTTTTCAAAAGTCAAGGAAGTAATACTGTAACTGTAAGTGGTAATTAGAAATCTGATTAGAATGTGCAGAGAAAAAATATGAAACTACTAAAAAAAGGAAGGTTCAAAAACCGCACTGACTTGCCATTAAAGCAGCAAATACATTCTTAGTGCATCCAATTTAAAATAAGCTTTGGGAAGCAGACACTTGTAAACTGTAACAATTCTCATTACACTTTGTCATGATATTAAGAAGAAAAAAAAACAAGACAGGTTTTTAATAAAACAAATGAAAACATTGATTGTCTTCTGTCTCGGAAAGTTATTGGTGAAATATACAGGTGAGAGTATGCAAATACTGAATTATAATTACTATCAATTTCATCCTGACTATACTACAGTCGATTTCATTTCACAGTGATATCTAAATGATACTACTGTGATTCCATTCTGTTGCCCCCAGGGCTAAAAATTACAATGGAAAAAAATGCCCATTAAACACACAAAATAACAGGCAGGTCCTCCCCAGACTGAAGTTATTCAAAGCAAAAAAAAAAAAAATCAAACTCAAGGCTCCTTGTCTATCCTTAATTCATTTTTTTGTTTTGTTTTTTTATTTCTTGGTATAAAATCACACATACATCTAAACATCAGCAGTACTTAAATGGGGCCTAAGCTGAAATTAAACAAAGAATGGAATTCTTAATTCTGAAATGCTTTGGTTTCTCTGAATTAGACTTCTAAATGATAAAATATCATTAATTTCCTTTAAAAACACTCCAAAATAGCTTACATAAACATATAATATATTTATTATATCATAATTTTAGGAAAAAATATATTCCCTAAAAAATGAAAACTATTAGAAAAAGCAAATAATTTTTCAGTGGCTTCTACATAGTCCATTGCTTCAATAACGAAGTGAGGTATAATACAAACACTGAGATTACATTTTAGAAAATAAATAAGGCAGAATGTAAACAGAGGAACCATTTTGATTCTTCCAATGACATACTTATGGATTCTTTAGGGATATTGTCATGGTAACTTTGGTCTGGGAGTTTGCTCAGTAGGAATATGACACAATGACACAATGATAAAATGCTTCTTTTAACATCACATTGGGTCTTAACCTCCTATTTCATAACTGCAGGTGAAAAAATTATTTACTTATTACTAGAAATAGTTGAAAATTTGAATTTCTGTCCAGCGATAATTTACGATATTTCAACATTTGTTTTCATCACTAATCAATATAAAAGGTTGAAATAATTAAATTTTTCTCAGAACAGAATGATTTAAATTCAGATATGTCAAAATGTTTTGCTTTCACATTTTCAATCAAAATGAAAATTCCTGGGTTGAAACATTTTGTTTTGGTTTTTGAACCAAATTGAAATTAGTTTCAATTTGGTTCGATATTAAATTGTGTCTGTCTAAACTACCACTGAATGTCATCTAGTCACACTTTGGGTACCTTTTTTGGATGGGACTCTCGTGATACACCACAGCGGTTCAACCAAAGGGATGTATCATGGGAAATGTAGTCCAGCCAGGTAGGGAACCAGCCTACATACAGCCCATAAAATTAGGCCCCTGAACTACAACTCTCATGAGGCAACACAGCAGCACAGCCAGATATCAAACTGACCTGATAGTGGTTTTAAAAAATTAAATGTTTCAATTCAGGAAGAACCTGAAATGAATTTTTTTTTGTTTTTAATCAAAATTTAAATTTTTCCTGCAGAAACAGTATTTTCTGTTCAAATAATGTTGCAATAGAAAATTCCCAACCAGTTCTGTTTTTTAAGTTTCCACAGTTAGGATCATTTTAGACTTGATTCTCATGGTCTTTCACCTTGTTTAGTTATTTACACCTCTGCTTCCAACTCAGAATGATGCAAAGTAGTGAGGGGGGACAGGGGAGGGAGAACAGGCCCGCTACACACTGAAACAAAAGAAATGAGAATTAGAATGAGACACCATTATTAATGTGCAAGTTAAATGTGATTAGGATTCATTTTCTATATGTACCACACTAAATTAACAAATTCCTTCTATTAAGCATTCTATATGGAACTGTAGTTTCAGCTGTAATTACTTCTGGAACAATTGCTCCGATATCCTTAAAGGGCTAAATTTTATCTTTGGGCAGTCCTGAACAAAAGGCAGTGTGTAAGCAGCATCACCTGAAGAGTAGTCCTGGGAGGTATTGTCCTCTGAAGCACAATTCCACTCTGATTCCTTATTACTCCTGACTGGAGAGGTAGTAATTTGCTATTGGCCTACACTATTTGACTTAGAAAACACCCTGCACTAGCTCATCTGTGCAGTACAGTGCATTGGGGAGGTGGAACCTTGGCTCCATCCACTCCCCACCTTTCCTGGCCCACTCCCTGACCACACATTATGCTCGTGAACAAGCAGAATGTACTTACTCCTGCACAACCAGACCCTAGGTCCCAGCCGTGTGCACAGGGATGTATGGAGTACCTTACTTCCCCTTTCCTATTTGCATGGGTATGATCACAATCCATCCCCAAAAGATTTTTAAAGCCCTAACAAGTTTTTCACTATCAGTACTTCAAAAAAGAGGCCCATGACAGTCTTAAACTCAAATTCCACACATCCTGGACTGCCACTGAGGCTAGATGGCAGTCCAGGATGTGTGGTTTCAGGATAGTGAATGCTCAGATCATGCATTCCCTGTACTCTTCCTTCTTGCTGTGGTCTAATGAAACAACAGAGGAATGTCGCTGGTAAGGTTCCTGATCTCTGAAGTCCAGAGAGGGCATGAATTTCATAAGTATAAAGCCACTGCCACCCATTCCAAAACAGGAAGAATGAGAAAGACAGCATAATGTGGTTGCTTGCAATGAAGCCAGTCCACTGAATTGGTTGAATGGTTGCCTAGCTTAGACACTGGTGTAACCCACATGATTTACACTGCAGTATTTGACCTTTTTTTGCCCCAAGAAAGGAAATAAACTGGGGGAAGGAGACATGGATTTGAGCTGGAATACTCTCTCTCTGCAACTCAGCTAGAAAGGCCTAGAAACATCTAGAAATAGGGTGTGGCAGTTACTAGATATGCTCATTAGCTCTTCTGGGTTCTACAGGAAGTTTTCATTATGGGCACTCTACTGGGCAAGTCAGAACCCTAATCACCTTGTGATAGCTGAACCAATCAGAGCACAACTGGGTAAGAGTAAGAGTTAAAAAAAACAGAAACTAAATACACCTCTGGTCTACATGGACTCAGCAGGTGATCCATGTAGGACCAAAAGATGGGTTTGCTGTGAGGGCAGGGTCCCAATACCTGTAACACTTGGGATACAGGTTAGTGTTATTCCAGCTTTATTTACTAGGGAAGCCCCTCCATTCAGATAATATTTGGTCCATCATGGTGCATTTTATGGAATTAGAGAGGAAGCTGGGGGAGGGGGGGAACATATTTGCACAGATTCATAAATTCCAAGGCCAGAAGAGACCATTGTGATCATCTAGTCTGACCTCTTATATGACACAGGCCATAGAAGATCTCCAAAATAATTCCTAAGGCATTTTGTTACCCCCTAGAGTCCACAGAGCCTGTGGAACTGATATTTAACTATAAGCTAACTGCTTTAAACTGGGATTCTGTCTGAGGGCAGATCCACGCTAGAAGGGCTACTTCGGTGCAGCTGCACAGCATCTGCTGCAGAGCGTGCTTCCGTCGGCATAATTACTCTCCCTCCATGAGAGTAGGAAGCTATGTCGGTGTGGACAGCACTTAGATCACTGTAACTTGCATCACTTGGGGGGTATGGGCGGGGGGCTTTTTCACATGCCTGAGCAACGTAAGTTAGATCGACTTAAGCAGTAGTGTAGACCTGCCCTCAGTTAAAGAGAGATAATGGGGAAGCACTGAGTGAGGTGAGAGTTTGTACATTCTCTCTTGACTTAGGCTACATCTACACTACAACCTATGTCGGCAAAATTTATGTCGCTCAGGGGTGTGAATATTCCAACACCCCCATCCCAAGCAACACAAGTACTTGTTTGTACTGCGTAATGTCGGCAGGAGAGCTTCTCCCATCGACATAGCTTCTGTCGCTAGCAGGGGTGGGGTTTTTATGCTGAGGGAAGAGCGTTCTCCCGTTGCCATAGAGCACCTTCACGAGATGTGCTGTAGCAGTGCAGCTGTACTGATACAGACATATAGGTATCTCTATCCGTATAGACATACCCTCAGCTGAGCTTAGGGGGATAATATGGTTCCATGTAAAGTGAGAGCCTTACAGAGCTCCAGGGAATGGATATTTTATATGTTGATCCCAATATCTGTATCACTTTGGATACAGGCTACAGATTTCTGTTTCACCAGCAACTGAGAAGACCATTCAGATATATTAACCCAAGGACTGGAATGGCGATAGCTGTGACGATTCCAACATTGTTTGTTTGCTGACAGGGTACTATGAAGTGTTTGAAAGGACTGAGAGGCTGCCATTCTCCTCAAGCTCTGAAGGGTCCAGGTGACACACACCCCAGACTGTGATCGCAGTACAAAGACTGAAAAGCCATCTCTGAAAGAAGGTCAGAGGGGAATGTGTTTTGATGTCTGTGCTAAAGTATAGAAAATTGAAACTTTATATTTGAATGTACTTAGAAATAAAGTGGGAAAGTCTGTACAAGGAACACCAATAGATTTACTGTCTAATAGCTTTTGTGTAACAGTTGCTCAAAATATTCTAAATGCTATTTACAATGTTTTAGAATAGTGCTTCCCAAACCAGGGCTCCCTTGGGGACCCAAAAAGTGTTCATGGAGAAGCCACAAGCATTTGGGGAAAATTGTTATTTTCAAATTAAGAAAACTATTGAACTGGACTTAAAAATCACCTGTGTCTTATCTATGGGTCTGCATCTGATGCTTCTGCTACTGGGAACCTCTCTGTGCCCTCTGCTCCTGCAGGGGGCCTTCAGCAGACAGACTCCCTGCAGGTGAAATTTCTCTGGTGAAAGTCCCTCCTGGAACAGAGAGCACAGAGAGGGTCCTGGGGCTAGCAGCACCAGCATTAGCAGACAGAGGATGATGATTTTAATAAAGTTAAAGAGGAAAAGAAGCAAATGAGACAACAGGATGGTAGTTCCATTATGTTTGGATTTTCATGTCTCAGTATTGCTGTGGAAAGTCCACAGCCACAATGTGCCATTTGTTTTCAAGTGTCAGTAAATGAAAGTGTGAGGCCAGGGAAGCTACAGTGAGGTTTAGAAACCACACACCTAGAATCTGTGCCACAATGTTTCCTTTGGAAACAAGAACTAAAGCAGAGAAAAAGGTCATGTCTAAAGACACAACTGTTCCTCAAAAAGCCTGAGCAGGATTTTATGTTGTGGCCATGCAAATTGCAAAATGCAAGCAAGCACACACATTGGTGAGATCTGTCAATTGCTGTGGGAAGTAGAAATGCGTAGAATTATGATTGTTGAATAAGCAGCCATAGCCCTGAAAACCATTCCTATATCAAGTAGTACCATACGTCGATACATTGATGACCTTCCAGAAAATGTCCTGGAGCAGTTGATACATTTTGCACTGCAGCTTGATGAATCCACAGACATAGCCAACATGGCTCAGCTTCTGTGTTCTGTGAGATTTGTCAAAGCAGGTATAACAGTTGAAGAACTTTTATTTTGCAAAGAAATCTCAACCCAAACAACTGGTGGGGAAATATGCAAGATCCTTGATAAATTTGTATTGATAGAGGTCTTAACTGGACTATGTGTGTCAAATTTATTAAAAGAACAGAGTGAAAGTGAAAATGCTATTAAAGACCAAATATTAACTAATTTGTCTGGACTGCGTTCCTATTTTAAAGAATATTTTCCTGGAATTGAAGATGAATCTCCAGATACTCACTGGATTCAAAACCTGTTCTCAGTAACAGCTGACTCAGTATTTTGGTTCAAGAAAATTTCTTGACTTGTCAAGTGACCACACGCTGAAGACCACACTTTCAAATTGAACAAACCATGAATTCTGGATTTCAGTTAAAGGAAAGTATGAAGAACTCAGTGATGAACATATGAAAATGCAGCTTCCATTCACTTCCAGTTACCTCTGTGATGATGAGTTTTCAGCAATGATTTCTGTGAAAACTGAACATAGAAATCATTTAAACTTGAAAAACAACTTACATCTGGCAGTATCAGATTCAAACAAACATTGTACAACTTTGCAGTTTGATACAGGCCCATTCTTCTTATTAAAATCTTAGGCTGTGTCTGCCCATGTCAAAAAACCTGTATTTTCAAATTACAGTTTGAAAAACATGGGTTAATTGGACTGTATAATTAAACAAACTATATATAGTTGAATAAATTTACAAACCAAATCAAACTCTAGTGTCCCTCTTGAAGCTAATGTGCTGAGTCAGCAAAAAAAACCAGACAAATAAAAAACAGTATTTGGTTGCGAGGATCCATGAAGTTTTAAAACATCTGTAAGGGATCCTCTGTCTAAGAGTTTGGGAACCCTGGTTTTAGACTATTTTCAAAGTTTTCTTGTGAATTAAATGTTTGTTTTACTAAGAAATCACATGATATTCTCTCTTTGAAACTGACTGGGAACTATCAACATCTATTTCTCAGGCTTTTACATATAATAGCTCTGAGGCTTAACTCTGAATAATGATTTCTGAAGAGTCCAGGAAAGACAGAACTTTGTTCTATGCCTCAGCAAAGACTTAAGCTGAGGTGCAGGAAGAAGGGAAGTGTAATTCATCTTATTCTTCAATTTCTGTACCTCAGCTCAACAGCAATGCTGAAGCTGAATGAAGCCTTTTCACCACTTTCTGTCTCAAACAAATCTAAGATTACTTGCTCTCCAGTCACATAATATGACTCCTCCCATTTCATCTCTCTGTGCTACAGCAGTTACTGTTGCCAGTACCCATTTGAACGAATCTGGTGTTAGCATGCATCCTTGTCTTACTTTCACTATGCTGTCAGCTTCTTGTCTACTCGGACCACACTCGCTGGCTTGCTGTAGATCTTCTCAGTCAGCTTGATCAATTTCTCAGGGATCCCATACATTCTCAAAACTTTCTATAGCCCTTTTTGCCAAATGCTATCAAAAGCCTTGTGAAGTCTCTAAAGCTGTTGTAAGCAGGTTCATTTGAGTTCTGTGTACTTTTCCGATAGCCGTTCTATCACTAATAGCTGATCTATTGCACTTCATCCTGGCTGAAATCCGGCCTTTCCCCTTCCATGTATCTCTTCATTCTCCTCTGCAACGTCTTGGAGAATGCTTTTCCTGGCACACCCAAGAAGCTGATTCCTCTGTAGTTCTTGCATATCACCTGATGGCAAATGAAGAACATGATAGGGTTCATACTTGTGAACCGCATATGGAAATCAAGTGTGTTGTTGTGCAGATCATTTGAGGCCAATATTGAATTGAATAAGTTAATACTAGCGTCAAAGAGGTCGAGGCTGAAAGCAATTGAAAGAATGCCAAGAACTAAGATCTAGGACATGGAAAAATAGAAAGAGCCAGCCATGAGAAAGAATAGAGAGAAGCTGTGCAGAAAAACATCACGTCTCTGGTGAAAGAAGAAATGAACGTTGAAGTATAAAAAATGGGATTATGAGAGTGGCTGCACAAGTGGGCTACAAGGCCAGATGGAAAATGGATGAAGTGCGTGACAAGTGTAGGAAGATGACGGAAAATAAAATGAAATCTTTAAGAGCTGAGTACAATAGGTTGACCAGAGAGATAAAAGAGAAAACAAAGAGAGATAGAAACAATTAAACAGGCAAATAATGTAAAGAAGCAGAAGAATATGTTAACAGAAATCTGACTCAGGGGTTGTTGAAGATGTCAGAAGTGAAAGACAACTGCAGGCAAATAATTGAGGATGAACAAAGAAGAATAAGCAATGGAAAGAATATTTTGAAGAGCTGTAGAATGTACAGAACACAGTAAATGAAGCGGTCCTGGAGAAGTTTCTCAGCACAAATGAAGGACAGCAGAGGTCAGGATTCTTAGAAGAAGTAGCAAAGATCTTGAGAGAACGCTTGAAAAAGAAAAAGGAAGTGACAACAGAACCACAGAACTGCTGCAAGCAGGTGATGCCCAAGCTATTCAACGAGATTTACAAACAAGAGGAAGTTCAGAATGAATGGGGGAAAGCAATAATAGCACTGATCTATGAAAAAGGAGTTAAGTGGAGTGAAAGAACCACAGAGAGAGTGTTATATAGAATCTTTCATCATCATCCCCCCACCCTCCTCTCTCACTACATTGGCATTTTATAACTATTTTAAGGTTAGTAGTAAAAACCTATCAGGAGGACATTTTAAAAGCAGATTTTTTTTTTCGGGATGGGAGCACATTTTGGGCCTGTAAACCTTGATAGTATCCCTTTAAAGTACAGTGCAACAGGAAAAAATGAAATCCAACCCTTTGAATGAGACTGGAGCCACGTTGCAGAAACAAGCAAGGCTGCATAATGCCTGATAAGCTTCCCCAATCCTACAGAATTCCTTCTACTCTGTTATTTTACATGATTCATTTAAGCAAGCAATTTAGTTTTCTTCTAGATGCATGGTTTGATGAGTTTAAACAGTAGCATGTGACCTTTGCTATAGCAATATAATCTCCCCAACTCATACATAATACACTGAATCTATTATCAGTTTGTACATATGTCAAAACTACTTTATAATATATAGAGACAATAATTCTTCAGAAGGAAATATGAGACTTCTATGTTACTGTTACTTCATCCTCCCACTCATCCTTATGCTGTTTTTCTGTTTCATCAGCCCGTTATATTCTCTTTGACACCGAGATTGTAAACTTTCTGGGGCAGGAACTGACTTTTTTGTTACTTTGTTTTGTACAGTGCTTACCACAATGGAGCCCTGATCCTTAACTGGGTTTCCTGGATACTACTAAATTAACATAATAGTACCCAAGGTGTAGAATTACCTCTCTCAGTAGTGTCCAAGGCTGTGTGCATAAAGCGTTGCTAAGTCTGTCATGGCTACTGTGTTTGCCTACATCAACACAGTTACTTACTACTAGCTGCTAAAGGGCACTGAAGTTATTATTTGCATTATACTAGTGCCCGATGCCCAGATCAGAGCTCCACTGTGCTAGGTGCTGTACAAACACGTACCAGAAAGACAAGTTGAAAGGAGATTGTAGCAGGAGGCTCTGAACTGAGACCTCTTTTGATCCCACTACATTCCTACAGAAGGTGACCTGGGTAGTTACAAGCAACTGAGAACACCAGTTGTTGGTGTTACCCTCTTGTTGTTGTAAATCTCACAAGATTGTCATTCAATACTTATTAATGTGTCCAGTGGCCTGATTGGGGCAGAGACCCTTTATGCTAGATGCTGTAAGCCTTTGGGGGCAGGGCTTACTATCTCTATGTACTTTACTCGTATTTTGACGATTCTACAGTATGAAAGTGCAAAAGCAAAACAATTAATTCTTGTTTCTCTATATATCAGTTTTACTTTAGAAAACCAAACCAAATTTAATAATTTCATATCTATTCATTGTAGTTCCTGTGCAGGTTTTTTCCATCATATTATTTTTATATCACTGTGATGGTATGGACTAGGTCCGAAGGCCCCCTGCTGGAGGCTTTGGAGCCCTGCCTCACCCTGTCCCAGAAAAGAGCAGAGGAGAAGTCCTTCAGGCAGCCTAGAGTGGCTGCAGAGGAGCAACCAATTAGAGGGGCTCCAGAAGCAGCCAATCAGGGGCCAGAAGGGCCCTATAAAAGGAAGTAGCAGCAGCAGACCACCCAGTTGCTGCTTGGAGGTTGAGGAAGGAGTAGTGGGTGCCTGGATGGCTGGAAGAGCAGCAGGATCATGGACTGGTCAGTGTGGGCGTGTTGAGCCCAGAACCTAGACAAATGGGGTGTGGATACTGTGATGGACCCTGGTGGTCTGGTTAAAGACTGAGCCTAGGGAGGGTTGCCAAAAGGACATCAACTGAGGGTATCGAGATGGGCCCCTGTTGGGCTGTTAAAGAAGGCAGTGCCCCTGGGGGGAAGCCTTGGTGCTATGGCTCCATACCAGGGCTGTGAGAAGGAACTAGAGACTGTACACCCCGAAAGGGGGGACACCATGTCTGACTTGACCAGAGGGCTGAGTCACTGAAAGAACCATCAGCCGGGGGCATTTGCAAGAGGTGGGTGCCACCCCATTGTAAGAACAAAAAGAAAAGCAGGTTCACACCCAACTAGAAAGGGGATGCCTGTGAGAGATGGGTGCTAATGCTGTTACAACCATTATCAATGGGCATGGAACCTAATAAGTGAAGATGTGGTCTGTGTCCAGAAGAACTTATAATCTAAGTGAGCCAGAACTGGTGAGTGATGTTAGTAGACACTGGAAGGGAGGAAGAAGAAGATAGATGCAGTATTTCTTTAAATGTGCAAGGAGCAGCCGGAAATGGCCAGGAAGTGGCTAACCTTACATGCCTGTGGCACGCCAATCGCCTACTACAAGGATTCATGCAGACAATCCTCTCGAAGAACCATAGTTAACAGGGTAAGGAACTGTTCTTTACCTCTTCTGAACAGCACAGCAGATTTGTGAAACTCTGTGGTTCTTGAAGGTTATCTGTAGATTATTTGTTCATTAGAATATTCATGTTTGTTTTCTGTCAATAAATGGTCATTTTTGCAACATCCTGTACTATGAATTTATTTAACCAAGAGCAGGACATAGAACATCACACAGTGCTAGCACAAAATATTTTTATAATCCTTTCCCAATATCCTATGATTGTCTCCTTTGTGTCTCTGTGCTACAACAGTCTGCACAGGAAGAATAAGACATGCTAATGAGTTAGTCTCTCACATTACTTTGCACAGTCAACAAATACTTATATTTATTCTGTACCAACAATCTTGTGACATAAAAGAGCCACTTCAAACTGATATGTGCCTTTACTCCTCTGACATTTGAAAACTTCCCTATAGCTTATCTCCTAAAAGAGCTGCTGCTTCCCCAGCAGAAAGGGTGTTTGGTTAGTTTTGGATGAGGTGGCATTCAGTCCATGCACAGGATAGAGCCATAAGCAGGGTATCGCTGGTCTAAGATCTATTCAAATATAATCTGATCCACTGACAAACTACCCAAGAAATAGGTGCAAATATTTTCCATTCCAGCTGTCAAAACTATCAATCCTCAACAACGATTCTGAAATCTCAGGAACTAACATCCTATCAACAAGTAGTCACAGCCCAGTATAGCGTTTCATCCTTTTATTCCACATTATAAAAATCACCACTGTAAAAAGTGTATTCTTCAAATTATGGACTCCTGGTCAGCATTAAGTTTCCAAAGAGTGCACATGATCTTCTAGTGGGTGTTAAAGTTATAGCCAGACCTAGATTATTAAAATTGCTTCACCTCTTGATATCTACATTATAAAACATTAGGAGTATGGAAACATATTCAAACCCTTATTTTTCAGGACACAAATCCAGGCTAAGGTTTTTACTGATTCTGTGGGGGAAATATTTTGCCCATAGACAAAAGACAAACATCCTTCCTCATGCCATTAGATCTGTCTGTATATTTGGGGTTATCAACCACAAAGTTGCGAAAGACAGCTATTCTTCCTTCCTGAAGGAATTAGTATGGTCAACCATACTAGTTACATGAGCCTATTCTTACACTTCAAAGGAGCGTTATAAGGCTCAGCCATCAATGTTTGTATAGTGCTTGAAAAGAATAAAGACAAATTATTATGTATATAGTTTATATATAAACATTTCTGCTTTCTATGGACACTTTGTTAGCATCTCCTAGAAAATTTCTTATTCCCTTTCCTCTGCCACCCCCTTCCTTATCCTCAAGATGAACTCCTAGAATCCACCCCTGCAAATTGGTGGTATTATTAATTATTATTATTATTATTAACAGGGACATGTAGCTCATTTTGAAAATATAATCAGCCATTTAGATCAGATTTTCCACTGGAAGGACAAGCCCACTTTAACATACAGTGACTGCTATCTCTGCATAATTAGATGATAATTCTAATTAGATTGCTACAGAGTTCTGTGACTGAGGTCATATGAGAAAGAATGACCATGCTGTAGAAAACTTGAAATTTGCAAAAGCCTGAAGCAATTATTAGAAATGTATGAAGTGGGTTTTATAAACCCAGTAATATGTGACAGCTGAAAGCACTTTGCACTTTTGTTGTTTATTGCTGGAATTTAAAAAGGTGCACAAATGCTCACTGATCAGCTACAAAATCTAAAATGGAGAATGTTACTATGGTTTTGACCTGTTTTTTCAAAGGTGCTGCGCCTTTATGGATCCAAATGAATTCATTGGGATTTGGGGACACTCAGTTCTTCTGAAAATAAAATCATTTCTGCTTACAAAATAGGAGACTAGCTTTAACCCTTTTTATGATGGAAAAAGTTCAGTTTGGTTTGTAATCACCCTACAATGGAATTGGATAGGAGTTTCTTAACAAATCTTGAAGCCACATTGAAGACTTAATTGTTTCATGACTTTAGACAATTTTTAAAGTCATTTTGATGGATATTCAAAGTGTTTTCAAACAACTTTGTCATGTGTACATAAAGTTCCAAATCTGCAAGTGTTTCTTCATTGGATAAGGATATAGCATATCACACTTTCTTTTTAGAAAGTAAAAAGCCAATAAATCAGAAATTGACAACATAGCCTACCCATATCACAGGATTTTATGACAATTTATCAAGACAGCTGGTCCTTCCCAGGTGACAGCTGTTTCAGAGTTTTGGGTCCCAGACCCTAACTGTCAGTCAGACAGAGAGGATCCAACCCCACCCCCACCGCCAGGACTGGAGAACAAATGTCTCCAAACAATACTTGCTAGTGCCCCATCTGCTGCATATGATAGTAGTGGAGGGAAGTGGAATGGACTCTCAGATTCTGCCTTTGTGGTAGAGGGTGGGGCACCAGGCAACCAAGTAACAGCTACAATGCTGCTACTGAAGGTGGATCTCTTTTCTCCTCTGCAACACCATACTCCAAGCAGACCGCACAGTTCCCAAATGCTCCTCAGCACAGGAGGAGGGAGAAATTTGACCTACACTGTAAGTGGGTTCCTGCCCAAGTTATTATCATAAAGCTTTTACTTCTTTCCCATCCTTTCTGATGGTCATTTACTGCACCAGGTATAAAAATGACAAGTTCTCTTGGAAGGGAAGTTGTACATCTTTTCCAGTCAGCTGTGACCAAGGGTGATATATACAATAGGAGATTGTGACATTAATGCATTGCTCCAAGTAGGGGTGGTGCAGACTTGCTCCCTCCCAAGAGAAGCTTCAGATAGATTGTACCTCAGGAAAACTCCATCTCTCTTTAGCTTATCTGCATGGAAGAGAGTGTGTGCAATCTGCTCTCTCTGTTAGGGTTACAGGAGATTCCTTGCAGAGTGCACCACCCTCTGCTCCACAAGTCCATGCAGAGGGCTCCCCCACAAACCCAGGCTCCTCCTTCTTGTGCCCTAACTGATTAGGAACTTCTGGAATGAATCACACAGATGCAGTATATAGTTTTAAAACAAAAGGCCACAGAGCCCTGGTTTAATCCTGCAGCTCACAGAACACAGCAGGCAGTTTATCTGTTGGTAGCTAACTGCACTCTCTAGTCAAAACCAAAACCTGGAATGGAGTCACATTACTGGGCCCATATACTTGATACTCTTAAAGACCATCACAGATAATGGAATGGATGCTCCACAACCACTACACTCCTTACCCTCTGTTTGGCCTCCTGTTTTCCCCCAGCAAAAGCAGGAGTAAATGGATCCTGTGCCCCACACAGTGCAGTTGCGCAAATGAGCCATTGCAAGGCCCTCAGCAGTGACCTTCCAATCTAGCTTTAAATAAGTAGCACAAGGTGACCAGCCCCTGAAGACAAGGAGCATACCTCCCGAGTTTTCAAGTGGCTAGTGCGGAATGAAGTGCCACTAAGCTTTGGCCCATGCGCCCCTCTATAGATGGAGACAAAGTGGCAGACAGTCCAAACCTATGTGCCAGGTTGCAACACTACTCACTTTGGGGATCCTCTCAAACGAAGGGCGTGGGGTGGGGCAAACTGCCCCTTCTCCTCCCAGCCTTGTATGCAGGAAATGTTCACTTCATTTAGGATAAGGGGATGTGGGGGCAAACTGGGAGAGTCTCACAAAACCCAGGACGGCGGGGAGGTTGGAATATGTCACCTCTTCCAATTTTTGTTTAATTCTACCCATGACCTCTGTCTCTGCTTCTGCCTGTGCAACATTGTACCTCAAAGGCTGAATCTAAGTGCTGTATGTTTTTCTTTAAGTGAATGTAAAAATATTAGTGAAGGAAATGGGAAATACAGTTTAGCAGATAGTTACATCTCTGTTAAGGCAAGCTGTTTAAAAGTAGCAGCTATCTCTCACAATTGCATTAATGGTTAATTAAGCACTGAACACAATGTACCTAGGGCAGGCAGATGACAATCCAAACTTGTCCAGTGCTAAAACTTTTAAAATAGTGAGTCTCTGATTAGCACAAAGTTACTAAGTTGGTTTACAGCAGATTTTGACCAATATCTATATCTAAGGCAAGAATGTATATTGCAAGAACCATCATGAAACAAATTATTACAAGTAAATTATGAACCCTCCAGAAGGAGAATTTAAAAGAAAGTGCTGACAGATTCTTAATGCTGTAGTGCTGCCAGATGTTACAAAATGACCCTATAGTGCTGTTGTTAGATGTTTGGCTGTGTGTGTGTGTTCCCTCTGCATGCCGTCCCAGCTCTGCACAGACAGCTGCCACAGCAGACCTTGAGTGAACCACCCAAGGACCACAAGATCCGTGAAGGTACAAAGGTGCCCAGCCAAGTTTATTGTTGATGAAGCACGGTAATAGCATTTGGCAGACTCTACGAGGATACTAAGACATGTATGCTCGTGACAATGGATGGAGCTCAGTGAATGGCGGGACTTTCCATTCCCCCCTAAGCTGGCCAAAGACACTCCCTCTGAGATACCTCTTTATACACCAATACAAACAAGTTATATATTGTCCCTCTGAGGTGGCCAGGTGCCACCCTCTGACGTATCCAGGGGCCACCCATTACCTTGTACATGTTGGTTCGATCAAGACATCTCTATCCATTATGCTGTCATTCTAATCTTATCTTTAAAATGGGTCAGTGTGTTCCAGTTATCTTTGGGGAATGTGCTGGTATCAGAGTGTTTTGGTACCATCCTTCTGGAATGTGTTCATGTGTGTGTTCTTGTGCCTAGCACTGCTTAGGAATGTGTGTTTCTGCAATATCAGCCCTGTTCTTGCCAGATTCTGTGAGAAGGCCCTGCCTTCTGCACACAACTGAACTTTGCTTTATAGCAGCAAAGCTTTGACCATTACTTTAGTTTAGGTCTCTGGCCTCATACCAGGCCTCTAATACAAGGGCTTATGTTTCAGGCTTTCTTCCTACTACAAGTGCCAAAGTGTACATCTAAAACTTGCTGAATGATACAACTAGGTTGAAGAAGTTAATTCATCAGACAGGGGCCCGAACCACAAACTGTGGGAAAGCTCAGATCCAAAGTTCAAGGTGTTTCAGATGTGATGTTCCCATTCTATTTAATATGTTCCAGTTTGTTTTTTCAGTCAACATTATTAAGTGTTTAATGAACTACTGCTCTTGATTCTCCCCTCTCTTACATTGGCATAAGTCAAGAATAACTGCACTGAAATCAATGGAAGCAAACTGCTATGAAACTGGTGAGAGAGGAGAATCAGAGCTACCATACCAGGATCTGGTGTAGGAAGTAGAAGTGATAGGAATGTTATCAAGTAGCCTGAACATGAAGCTACCAGCTGTTGGTATTAGAGACTTTGTGAGCACTGTTGTACATTTACTTCATTTAGGATAAAGGGACAATGGGAACCAGAAGGGAGACTTAAGTGGTTGTAACCATACTCGGCAGAGCCACTCCCATTTCCACAACTACACAGTATCATTGACTGCAGTATGGCATCTTTAGTGGACCAAAACACTCTAGTATTAGCGATTGCTGGGTGAAATTCTGTGTTATTCATCAAGTCAGATTACCATAATTGTTCCTTCTGGCCTTAAAATCTAATAGATCTATGAAATTGCTTGATACTGGCCCTAGGTCAAAATTTTCAAAAGTGCTGAGCATGCACAGTACCAGTGGGAGATATGAATGATCAGCACGTCTTACATTCAGACCGCTTATTTAGGTGCCTAAATAAGGATTTAGGTCCCTAATTTAGGCCCATATATTTGAAAATTTTGGACATGGTCAAAATAAGTCTATGTGATAGCTCAGAGGACAGAGGCAAGAGACAGATAGGAAGAGTTTTGTCATAAAACTTTTGACACATTTGTCATCTTGTATCTATTTGCATCAAGATGAAAGGAGCTGAAGTTTTATATTTTTTTCAATATCATTTTAAAAACCATAGATCCTGTTACTTTTCTGGCATTTGCTTTACATTGCTTACTTCTTGTGTCTGACCATGTGACAGTTTACATAAATTTTCATTAAAAAAACAAATCACATTATCAGCAGGTCTAGCTTTTCTATGCTTATGGGCTGCAATTTTCTATATATGAAATCTAAAGGCAGCAACTTCCTGGACACCAACGGATAATTCTATGTGCAAAATAATGACAAAGAACTGCAAGTCCATGGTACTTTCTTTTTCTTATGTTGTTTAAATGTAAGTGTTCATTATACAACATTGTACGCAATTAGATACTGATCGGCTGCCATACAGAATATCCTGGCTGGGAAAACAGGTCATTTTGTTTTTCAGCCAATTAAGGAGATGAAATGCTACCGGTACAGGATGCACTTACAGTACTTTCTCACTCTTTTCCAGCCCAACCCATCAACCATTCCAGGTGCAGCACTGACTTAATCTTTTGACAGAAAAGCTCATTTTTCCTGGAATGTGGTGTGTTTACTTGGACAATGTACAAATAGATAGCAAAAAGAGGAATGCTGCAGCTCAGAATGATAATAAATATGAATACCAACCCCGGTTTGTTAGCCTTTTGACTGACTTCTGAATGGTGGCAAAGAAAATGTAAACACCAAGAAACCAAACAACCGGTAACACTAGTTCAGCACTTCCTTGAAATTATCCCATGGGTTCTGTGGCCCATAAAGAGTTTAAACAATGAAAACCAACTTTAATGTCTCTTGCTTCAAAATAAGCAGTTCAGCTCATGATAAATTACTTTAATAATCCTGCTTGCTCCAAAATAAGCAGTTGTTTAAGAAGTGATAACTTACTTTAATAATATTTCTTACTCTAAAACACATATTAGCGTGTAACAAATTGCTTCCATTAATGCGCCTACCAAGAAAAATAAAAATACAAGGTTTTAATGGGGGATTGGCATGCCACACCCAAAAGAAGAATCAACATGGAATCTGGGAAATAGAATATTTTAGGGCCCTAAAATTATCCGTATTTTCTCAAGACTCATACTGTCAGTTTTTCTTTGTATTTTTTTAAACCATCTTATTAAACGCAGGAGTAGACTAGAGTATAAATAATAAATAGCACATCAGGCTTTGAAGAATTCTATGCCTGTAAAATGTTCTTAGAAGCAGTACAAACTGGTGGGCCTTGCTACAATGTTTTTAATCCATTAATCCAGGGCCAGATCCCCAGCATGTGTAAACTGGCTTAGTTTCATTGGCCCTTCATCTTTGTGCCATGAACAAACTGAAAAAAATCTGTTTGGAACACTCAGGGGGACACATTATTTAGGATGTTTTCATAGTAAAATCTCATAATTATTTCATTTCTCCCGCTCAAAAAAATGGTCTGTGTAAAGTAACGTTTAGGAAATGTGCAGCTCTGGCAACTAGGTTGAGGCAGTACTGCTATCAAAGCAGTGTGCTCCTTTCCGTTGGTGTAAATTTTCTTTTCTTTTTGTGAGAGACAAAAGCAGAATCTTCACTAAATGGGCCTGTGAACGAGTAATTGAATTCCTCTTCATTTATCCTGCTTATTCTTCCAGAAATTATTTTCATTGAGATGAAAAGCTACATTCGAAGCCGTATTTTGATAAAATAAATGACAACTTCCAATAAGAACAGCAAATTTGTGTCAATGGTTAAGATGGAAATGCACAGCAGATCAGAAGTAGAGGGGACAAAAGCTTTTTCTAGTGGAGTGCATTTTTACCCCACAGTTCAGTGTTAGATGCTTTACTGCACCAGGGGGAGTCCATCTCATTAAAATTCATTAAAAGGCTGCAAAGCTTTGTTTTACCGATACAAGGGATGTTGTTAATTGCATTTTAAGCTCATCACCTATCATTTTGTATAGCAATATAATGGCAATTGGTGAACAGTGAGAAAAAAAAGCTTATTCCAAAAGAGAACGTAAAAGGACAATTTAAGGTTTTAACAGCAATACACCAACCCTTTGAAACATGAAAGCCCCTTCCGTGTGTGATTTTTTGCATCTGTGTAACAACATGGAATTTAACATGTGCATCTAGACCATATGTCTTTGCAATTAACTAACTTCTTTTTCTTAGAAATTAATAGCTACCTCCACATTACACACCAAATTGTAGGACTAAGGAGTGGCAAGGGTGCAATAGGAATTGGAAACAATTATCTTTTGTGTTCTGAGTTGCTCTTTGAAACACATACATTTCTTGTAAAGTATGATAAATCAGCAAACAAGGAAAGTAAAAAAAGCTGCCGAGGGCCATTTTAGCTTACACCCTAACAGTTTATGTACATTTTATACATGGCTATATTTTCTTCTCCTCAGTGAATAATGAGGATAGTGGAAGCCACTTGTCAATTCACTTGTGTGCGCTTTGTGTTATGGTTTCAACAAGGTAGGGGAGTTTGGGCTGATTGCTGGAGAAACACCCTCAAACTGGAAACTTGTGTGGCTGGTTCAAAGGGCAAATCCAAACAGGGTTTTTCTAGTTAGAACCCCAAAACACTGCTTTTTCACAGGTAAATGAAAAAAGAAAAAAGAGGGCGGGGACAGGGGTCTTGCCATTGGAATACAATAAAAATAGATAAAAGGTGAACTCAAAGCCTCTTTGTCCCCTTGTTCCAGGGCAGTTTTAATCATAACATCTCTCCAAACTCAAAGAACAATAGCAACCTTGAGCACTCAAAAATCATGAGATTTTACACAGTTTTTTTTATTTGTCTGCTAGAATTTAAACATTCAGGGCTCACATTTTAAAGCTTTTCTCTACGGCCGGGAGGGCTAGAACCTTACTAAAAAAAAATCAAAGCTGAGATTTTACTGCAGTCACATGATGCTGGGGGGTATAGAGCTCAAAGAAAAACACCCAATATTGCAAGGCTAACTATCATATGTGCTGACAACACTAGGACAATTTAAATGTTCCATCTTCTCTTGTGCTTGATTTCAGCAGGCTCAGTAGACCCTGAGTAACAGCTGTTTCATTAGCAACAGGCAGTGCAACAAGCAGACAGCATTTCAGGAAAAAGATCTTTGTTAAGCATTCATAGAGGCCAGTATTACCTGCTGAGAGGTCTGTGCAGAAATATGCTGCAGGTTGCACACCTAAGCACCCTGATGTCACATCAAGCTAGGTCCCTCCTGCCACCTGACCCTCTTTCTCCAGTTCCCACTCATCATACTACAACCACCTAATGCAGTAATGGGCCACAGCTGAGCCTCATCACGTTTCCTCTCTCACACACCATGACTGGGCTGCTGGGCAGTCCCCCTGCGGGGAGGTGTGATAATTGGGCCTACAAATTTACCCTAATTATGAGGTCCAGTACATGACAGGTCATAAGATGTCATAATAACCTATAATAACAAATGTTGATGGACAAGTTAGGAAAGGAAGACAAAAACTGAATTAGTCCAAACAAAAAGGCCTTGTGATATAATTCAAGGACTGTGTTAAGATCATGCTTGGTAAACAAAATAATGAGGGGATGGGCTATTCTACCCATCATTCCCTTTTGGGGTACTTAAAAAGATTTTTTTGGGGGGGGGAAATGGCTACTGGAGTGAGCTTCACCATCATTCACTGTCTCCTGGGACCCCAGATCTTCATCATCCTAATCCTGAAATATGTCCTGATCAGCCTGGCTAGGGAGATTGGACACAGATGATATTGCCAGCTCTAGCTTAATCCCATATACCATCTAGGATGCAAAACTTTTTCTCCCTCCCTCTCTCTCCCTTCCCCACTGCTGTTCCCCCCAAAGTGTGTACTTCTCCTTCTCTACCTTATTTCTTCTTTTTCCTATCTCTCTCCTTTTTCCTTCTGTCTAATAAGAGTCTGGCTTAGCTGGCCAAAACTGTATATTTTACAATACTGTTATAAGCCTGTGACTAGAAAGAGGCAGCTCAAAGCAATGCCCTAAACAGTAGATGCTGATACAAGATTGCCGGGCCTCAGAGTGACTGGTAAAACCGTGTGCTGTACTTGTTTCTCCAGCAGTGATGTTGCAAGTAAAAATCAACAAGAGACATAGAAACTGCATTTTCTATCTTTGCTGTTCTTTTCTTTTCCCTTTTGTGTGTTTGTTTTGTGATATCTTCTAGGAAACGAGATCAGACTTTAATAACAACAGCAACAATGACAGCTCTAGCCCATCTCAGTTATCTCCTGTCTTTGCCCCAAAAAGGATGATTATTACCATCTTTGATATCATCTAAAAGACTGTCAAACAATGTTTTTTTTTCCTTCTAAAAACTCTCTCCAGTGAAAGGGAACAAGGGATGTTTTTAAAATGAAAGTCTTATTTAATACCTTACATTTCAAACGCTCTAATTGCTTTTCCTTCTTGTCTGTATTTTTAATAAAAGGTTAAAAAAGACGTTTATGTGTTTGCCATGGTACTAAGCAGGCTGAGGTCTCTGTATATCAAACCCCAAATGTTGTTTTACATTGTTTAATGTTGGGGAGTGACTAGGCTGTAGTCCCCTTTGGCCCATTTATTCCATCTAAATTAATCCAACAGAGGTCAGTACCTATTACAGATGTTCTGTTCAGGGAAAGTGGGTTAGCACTACAGCATCTGCCATCACTGCAGATGGTGTGTGACCCTTGAACTCTCAAATTATGACCTTTGCCTGGTTCTGTATTGAGGATCTTGGCCATACTACTAACTTGGTTTAGAGAGAGTCAAGAAACTAACTCCCTTTGTTTTGTGCTGTCCTCATTTTTTCCACTTTTGCAGCTGAATCTTCTGTTCTTGAAGGCTGCTTATGTTGTAAATACTCTTGCTAGCAGGATGGGCAAAAGAACTGTCTTCTAGGAAGTTGATACTAATGCCAGTGCTGTGTAAGGTTGGCCACTTGTGCTAATGCAATGAAACTCATCAGGTTGTTACACATATGGGGCCTCATTCTCAGAGACATTGAACACTTGCCTCTCTTATTTAAACCAACAGGAGTTGAACATCAGGCCAGCTGCATTTCTTCCATCCCTCAATCATGAATGGTGTGCAGAAAGTGAATAAGGAAGTAATATTTACTCCTTCATATAACACAAGAACCTGGGGTCACCCAGTGAAATTAATAGGTGGCAGGATTAAAACAAACAAAAGGAAGTATTTCTTCACACAATGCCTAGTCAACCTGTGGAACTCATTGCCAGGGAATGTTGTGAAGGCTGAAACTATAACTGGATTTAAAAAAAAATTAGATAAGTTCCTAGAGGATAGGTCCATCAATGGGTATCATCCAACAAAGTAAGGGATGCAATCCCATGCTTTGGGTGTCCCTATGCCTATGACTGCCAAATGCTGGTACTGGATCATTTGATGATTCCCCGTTTCTGTTCAATCCATTAGAAGCATCTGGCGTTGGCCACTGTCAGAAAATAGGATACTGGGTTAGGTAGACCACTGGTCTGACCCAGTATGGCCACCTTTATGTTCTTACATAACCAGAGCACTGGGACAGAAGATGTGGGGGATAAGAACTAGGTAGGAGAGAGGGGCAGGAGCTGGGGACAAGGGAGGACAAGAGCCAAAGAATGGTGGCAAAACATAGGCAGGGGAAGGGGGATGGAGGGAACAGGATAAGAGTTGGGGTAGGAGTAAGGCTAGGGGTATGGGCAGGGTTCAGGTAGACAAAAGGGGCAGGAGCTGAAGAATAAGAGGAGAAACTGGGGCAGAAAATCTGTAAGTACTAGAGCAAATCTGTAAGTACTTGCTACAGAACCTGGAATTGAACCCATAATTCCTGATTCTCAACATTCCTGAGCTGTCTAACAAGTAGATGTGAAACCTACTAGCAAATGCCTCTAGCAACAGGGCCACATAGAAAATAACAGCCTTCTATTGCTACCAGTTGCTTCGTTAGCTCAAGTGGTAGAGGACTGTACTGGGGTTCTAAAGGTCCCAAACCTGCAGCTGGATCATATGTCAGAGGTCGATATGGTTCCACATGATGGAATTTCTATTTTTTCAGTTTTAAAGTTTTTTTAAAAACATAGGATATTACATTTAAAAATACCTTAAAAGAATGTTAAGATAGCAAAGATGAGCACTCAAACGGTTGCTATTGCAACTTTAGTTCAGTTTCCTTGTGTTTATGCAGTATGATACAGTCCTTAATTACATGATCACAAACTCATTTTCCCACAGGAATCCTGTCTTATTCAGTGCACAGAATGAACCCGCTCTGGGGATGAATCAGAGTTGTGTAGTGAAGGAAGCTCTTTTCTGTAGGCTCCATGCCTCATTTGTTGCAGAAGTTGGAAGGTGTGTATTCTTTGTGGGTACTGAGACAAGGGGAGTGAGGCCTACCCAATGCTAGAGGCTCATCTCCCTCCACCGAGGGGGAGGAGCCATTGAACCTAGGCCACAAGTGAATACTGGGGACAACAAATGAAAAACAGATAGGAGTGAAATTTAATCCAGGGATCCAGCGGGGGACACTGAGTAGAAAACCCCCAACAGTTGCCACTGCTCATCTAAGAAGTCGGTGGCTTCTACCTAGTGGAACTCTGTCCTGAGGTGTGATGAAAGACTGGAAATAGGATCCACGGTCACAGAGCAACCCCTCCACTTTCCAGCTTCCTCCTCCTGGTATGATAAATGGCCACCTTGGCCAGCGCCAGGAGGAGGTTGAGAAGGAGGTCTTTGTGAAGCCATGGTTGGGGTATGCATAAATGAAGAAGTGTGGGGAGAAGCACAGTCAGAACCCTATTAACAAGTTCTGGAGGAGGCAGCAGAGGGGCTTCAACCTGACACACCCAACACACACATGCACAGAGTCTCCCTCTTGTCACAAAAGGAACAGGTGTCAGGGGACTTCATGAACTGTGCCAAGCATGTGCCTGTATTTATGGCTCCACTGAGGAGCCACCAACTAATATCCCTGGCAGGCTGTGGAAACACAGTAGAGTACAGATTGGCCTGCTGCGGTTTCTGACCCTCCTTAGATGGCAACAGGTCCTGCTACTTGATGTACGGGTGGGACATGAGGGTGAGGAAGAGCATGCTATGAAATATGAGCATGTACAGATGTCCTCTGGGTGCTGTTTGGAGATGGAGGCTCCCAGTACAGAGGCCCAGTGACGAGTTCTGGAGGGCTGGAGTGAGAAGTGGACAGGGAGCACCTTCTGCAGGACTTGTTTGAGAAAAGTGAGAGAAACAGGAGGCAAAGCTGCCCACACTTCCTGGATCACACAACAGGGGACACACAGGAGCACCACAGACTTCACTCAGTCCCCCTGATCATAGTCCAGGAGGTCTCTGATTCTGGTGGCACCAGCCAGAACCATCCTCTGGATCACCAAGGCAGTGTACACCACCTGCACACTAAAGTGTGCATTGTGTAGCAAGGGTTCTGTAAGGACGTCCTCCCCTCAGCAGCCACTAAGGACCGGGTCACTGAAACTAGCTTCCAGGATACTGAGGAGATCCTGGTAAGAGACCAGCAACTCAGAAAGAGCTCTGGGGAGGCCTCTCAGGTGGAGACAAAAGAGCTGCCAGTCATATTGGAGCCCTCAGAGGTAGCAGAGGAAGGTGTGTGCCAGCATACTCCACTGTAAAGGAGTCTATGCAGGGCTAAAGACCAAAGGCATGGACCTGACTGTAGATATAAGCCAGGCCCTGTCCACCATGCAGAGGAGGCTCAGGACACCCATAGAGACACACTGCAGTCCTGGCCAGAAAAAGTCCAGGATCATCTTCTGGAGGCTGACCAGAATTCCCAGGAGTGGGTTCGGGGTGTTGAACCAGTGACAGAGCACAAACAGGACCAGCTGGTTGAGTACTACCCCCTACCCTGAGGGAAAAGGCACAGGAGTTCTCCCATCCACCTCTGCAGCCAGTCAGACACCCTGACCTCTACATAAATCAAATTCTGCAGTGGGAGGGATCAGTGGCAGAAAGGTACACACCCAGATAGAGCAGTGAATCTGTGCCCTACTGGTTGGCACAGAATGCAGGTGGGACGGAGCTTGCCTGTCACCTATCCCTAACCATCAGGCCAGAACTCTTGACCGAGTTGACCTGCATAGAGGAGATTGCCAAATAGATGGCTTGTAAGCCTCCACCCATGCCAGGTCTCCCGGGACCTGGCCCACGAGAAGCATGTCATTGGCATATGCCAACAGGACCACCCGCAAGTCCAGCTCCCAAAGCAACAACCCTGTCTTCCTCTTGCCAAGGAGATGGACAAAGGGCTTGATAGCGATGGTATAGAACTGGCTGGACAGCAGGCAGCTTTTATGTTCCCCTCAACCGAAGGTGACAGGTTCAGTCAAGGCCCAGCTGAGCTTGACCAGACACTTCACAGAGGCATACAGAACCTAGAGAAACCCTATGAAGCTGGGCCTGAAGTCAAACGCCCACAGAGTGCCCATGAGAGACCCACAATCCATTCTGTAAAATGCCTTTTTCTGGTCCAGGGACAGAAGGATGAGTGAAAAAGCATTCCTACACACTAGACGGAGTAGATCTTGGACCAAATAGAGGTTATCAAAGATGGTCAGGCCCAGGATGGTATAGGTCTGGTCAGGATGGATCATGTCCACAAGCAATGACTTCAGCTGCAGCATGATGGCTTTTGCTATAACTTTGTAGTCTGTGCTGAGGAGTGAAAGTGGGTACCGATTCCTTAGGACACAGAGATTTTCCCTTTTTAGGCATCAGGGAAAGCAGAGGAGGAGCACATTGCCCTCCCGCCCTCCGCAAATGTCTTGGCCCAGACAGTGGCAAGGTCTGGGTCAAGCATGTCCCAGAATGTGCGGTAGAACATCACAGCCATCTCGCATATGACCAGAGATTTGTTAGTAAGCATCAGATGGAGGACTTCTGAAAATTGCGCCAGAGTCAGAGGTTGCTCTAATCAGTCCCAGTCACCTGCACTGACCAAAGGGAGTTCATCCAACAGGACCCTGCAGCTGTCAGCATTGGTTGGATCCAGGGAGAAGGGGCTGGATCTCCACTGCATCTGTAAGAGGGGTGATATCCTCCACCAGGAGGCAGGTGATATGTTTTTTGGCACCTCTATTTCCAGGGCATAGAAGATGAGGGAGAAATGTTACTGAGTGCTACTATAGTTTCTTAAAATAAACCTCACTCACCAATAACGTTTATTCTTTTTATAATAGTTTAATAATCAGGGATGTTTCTTCATGCCCATATTTGATGCATAATTATAAGTGAAAATTAATCTCCATTCTACAAGCCATGGAAATCTTTAGTCATTTAATACATTATCCACCTTACATTGCAAAAGCGGCATTGTAAATTGCATTCCAGCATGGGATTTCTAATGACTTCATTCCAATGTTCAAAGTATCAGTTTCTTGCTCTGAAGTCCGGTATTTCAATTTATGTTTGTTGGTAACGACACTACTCTAATTTAAACAACAAGGAGTCCGATGGCACCTTAAAGACTAACAGATTTATTTGAGCATAAGCTTTCGTGGGTAAAAATCCCACTTCTTCAGATGCATGGAGTCTGAAGAAGTGGGGTTTTTACCCACAAAAGCTTATGCTCAAATAAATCTGTTAGTCTTTAAGGTGCCACTGGACTCTTTATTGTTTTTGTGGATACAGACAACATGGCTACCCCCTGATGCTCTAATTTACACTACCTAAAGTTTGGCCTGATATGTTTAATTTTTTCATGGTTTATTTGGTTACATTTTTAAACTAGTATTACAGACATTCTTCATAATGCTGTAACTACAGTATTTTATAATGCTAGCAGTCTTCCCTTATGGTTTAGATTGTGCAGTGATGGAACCCAGTTTTTGTGGTCCAATACTTAGAAGAGGCTCTGCTCCTTGCTGTCCTACTAACTTGCTGTGTTACCTTAGACAAGCCACCAAACCTCTCTGCATTTATCATGTGTGTAAATTGTATAAAAATGCTTAATATCTACTTATCTGTAGTGAGCCCTTTTCAAATCAGGGGGCTTGATACCTTCCCCCTCCTACTCTCCTTCTTCCCTCCCAGCAATATTTTCTAAATAACATTATCATCTTGAAAATACCAGCGCCTATTGCTGTGAGTTTATTATTGTAATACATATGCACATTTAAAACATCTTATCTATCAGAATATACTATTTTTCCTGTTCATTTCTTCCCCATCGTTACCTGAAAAAGCATTTGCTATCACCCTATTCTCTTAGGCTCAGTAAAAGTGACTGACTTTTTCACCCCAGGTCTACTACCACCTCCTAAATCCTGTTCATTGTGTTTCACTATTGAGGCCCTTCATTCCCTTCTTCCTGAGCACTCTGATTTGTTGGGTTCATATCATCATTAGTACCAGCCTCCCTAAGCAAAAGATATTGAACCATGCAACTTACCAGGAACAGCTTGTTAAACATTTTGGGGGCATATTGCCCCCACTCTGATGCAGAGACTCCTGAAGCTCTTTTTGAGAAGACCAAATGCTCTCTGACTGTTCAAGCACTGCATAAGGTTGCTCTCAGACTTGCTAGAAGATTTATGATGAGTGAAGAACCAAGTTCTTTAGAAGATATGTCTCCTGAGAGAGGTGCAAAATACTAGCTAGGATATGCCTTCTACCATTGTCATGAATACATGTGGTCTTGTGCAAATCTGTACGGTCTGGATATTAATGGTCTTTTCTATTCACTCCATATTAAACCAGACTACTTTTTGGAACAGTATTGGTATGGTTGATCTACAGAGGACAAAGGAGTCATTGCAAAACCAAGGGAATCTTGCTACAAACACCATTAAACTAACCTCAGGTTGGTCGGTCGTCCTCCCTGAGTGGGTCGGTCGTCCTCCCTGGGTGGGTTTATTTTCTACTCCAGAAGGCAGCATTGTCTCTCCTAGGAGCTCTCCAAAGTATTGAATGCACTATGGCATGCCAGGCACTGATGGAAAGTATGCTAACTCCAGAGTTCCTGCATAGTTTTTGTCCCTGTCTTCTTGGTTCACTCAAACAAGCACCCAAACAAGTGAGACCCCAGCACAACTGCAGACAGATTCCAAAAATCACCTAAGCACCTAAACATGTGCCAAGTCCCAGCTGGAGAGCACACCAGTTGTCTTAAGCATGTATAATCATTTGAAAATTCCAGCCTAAGTGTCTTACCTAATGTTCCAAAGGAAGTCTATCCCAGTGCTACATATCAGACCCAGGGCTCCTGACTCACAGACTAGCCTTAACCATCCAGGGCAGTTGTTGAAGCAATGAGGATCTACCAGATCTGCAAACAAAAATAGGTCATTAAAAATAGTTACTCTGATTTGTACATGTATTTAGTCTGGGGTGCAAATTTCAGTTAGAATTCAGTTATGCAATTGCAAATATTACAAGCACAAATACCATTTGTCAGGAGGGAGACTAAGCCTTTTGAAAATCTGACCCTACGTGTCTGCACAGTTTTCAGTACGTTTATTTAAAGCACAATGGCAATCAACTATTTTTGCAACAAATATTTTTATACATTTTCTCTCCCCACTCACCTTCTCCCAGAATAGCAAAATTACCACATCAGTTACCAGCCTTATAGTATTGTGAGTTGAGATCTTAAATTACATTATTTTTAAAAGCCTTACTGCTAAATGTTAAGCTTTATCATTTTCCCACACTTATATATCTAAAATGGATCTGTTGTTAGATTAAAATTGTTCAGGACACTAATCCATAATTTAAATTACTTTCTTTGGGATATTTGTGTTGGGAGCAGAGTAGAAGTGAGCAAGTTATTTTGTTTAGACAGTTCAGAGTTCACACACACCTCTGTTTTTATTAAAAACATTATTATTATCTGAGGGTATCTGACAAACAGACTTTTTTCCCCTTTTTAAAAAAGGATTTAAGGTCAGCTCTATCAGGCTTAAAGTTCCAGTATCCAGACTTTTTGTTGGTTTATTTCACAACTTTAATTAGGTTTGAACATAAGAGGAAGGGAACAGAATATTGGATGTTAGTGTATAAAAAGAAAATATGTTCCCCCTTCAGAATATAAATAACTATACAAAAACTAATAGATTATAGTTCTAGTAGAAGAGGAGACAGTGTCATTTTATGATTCAAGTCAATTATCAGGGATACAATCAGTTTGGCAAATTAGTGTGAGACCTTGGAAAAATTCTCTTCTATTTATAGAAGAGCTCCAGAGCAAATTCTGCTCTTTTATATTAAGTAGCAAAATTACAAGTGCAGAACAAGCACTTTGGAGGATCTATGGCACTTGGCAGGAAATGGGAATTGGTTCTAAGCCAAGGAAACGGCAGCAGAAGAGCTGCTGCTGCTGCTTTGGAGGAAAGACAGTGAAAAGGAGACGTGCAACAAACATGAGAAGCAGCTCAAGGGAACTGTGACCCAAAGAATGTGCAAGGGGCAGGATATGATGGAGAAGAGGTTAAAATGGGCAGATATTTGGGCAGTCTTCTGGGAATAGCAACATGCAGCCAAACGACTACAATATATTCATACAAGCAAGAAACAATTCTTATGGGAGAAGTGTTAGGAGATTTGTCAATATTTTCTTCATGGTATTTGAAAGCAACTTTACCCCCAGATGTGGGTGTGAGGGGGTGTCTCTCTCTCTCTCTCTCACTATCAGTCCATGAAATTCTGTCTATTGGGGGTAGTTTTTCTGGAGCCGAAATGAAGTGGAGTGTTAGTGTCTAAGTTGTAAGATGTCAGAACTGTGAAGTCCTGCATGCACAGGGCCTCAGTATCAAAGGACCAGCCCTATCCCCACAAGCCTTGGATTGATTAGGAAGCAGGCAGAGCGGGGAGCTGACCCCAGATCCACAGATAGTTAATGAACTGGGAAGAATTTTTTTTCTGCCAGCCCACTTATCATGAGAGGATTGGAATACCACTTCAGTGCAAGAACTCTGCCCTGCAGAGCTCTTGGGGACAGGGTGGTTACAGGTCACCTGGTTGGTTCTCAGCCAATTGGCTGGCACGGCAATGAGGCTGGAGAGAGGAGCCATCCAGCTTACGCAAGGATATGTGCTTAAGACCATCATTTGGAGGAGGCCTGAATATCACCGGGGTTAGGGGAATAGCCAGAGGGAGCAGGTTGCAGCACATTTGCAGCCTCTTTGGAAGAGCAACCCAGATGCAGCAGAGCAGCCCTGACCAGCATGGCAACCGCAGATGTGGACACCAGGCAACACAGCAGAGACTGATACTCACCTGTCCAAGCTTGCACCACATAGGGCAGAAGGTATCCTGTTTCAGGACTAAGGCCCAAACTCATACAAGGTATTTAGGCTCCTAACTTCCACTGACTTCAGTTGAAGTCAATGGAAATTAGGAGCTTAAATACCAAGGACCTAGCAAGGCCCTAGAGGGCCCTGGAGCAAGAATAGATTGGGGCTCCTTTCCCCAAAAATTGGAAATTTCGCTTATCTTTACCATCTTGGAAAATTAGAACATAATTACAATGGTGCCTATGGTAGAGTGGCCTCTCCTGATTGGGCACCCATAGCTTCTTGGGCCATGGTACAACTGCATCACTATAGCTATGCTACAGTACTGCTAAATTCCATTGTGGATCTGGGCCTAAGAGACTGGAATTGCAGGCTATGGAATTGGACTCTTAATGGGGTTAGAGAGTATTAATTTGTATGTCTAAACATTCGAGAGACTCAGTACATTGAAATGGAGAAACGTATTTGAGAGTCCTCCTAGGTGCGCCTAAACAGTCCCTTACACTGAGATTTTGCCTCTGCCCACATAAAAGCGTTTATTGCTGAGCAAAGCAACCATTTCTGGAGTTAATTCCTGACTCCCTAAAGACTGTGGAAGGGATCTCAGCCTACTGTGGAAAAAAACAATATTATCTCAGGCCATACGAAGCTATGGGATCCATTTAATGAACATGGGCCCTCACCACAGGAACTAAAGTTATTTCCTACACATTTCCTCAGGTCTTAGACTATTGAGTAGAATTGTACAAAGCAGAGGCCCATGTTTAATGTCAACTTATTTTCCAACTTTGTTTTTCAGGGACTAAAAATTCAAAGGAAATTCAACAAAAACTGACATGAAACCAGACAGAATTTAGCAAATCCAGGAAAACCCACTGACTGTCACATGGCTTACATTCCTCACTATAAACCAGCCCAGACCCAGTTTTGAGAACCTTACTTTTAAGATTGTGACCCTCATCTGGTTTCATCACACAGCTCTGCTGTTGGACACAAATCAGTAGTACAGATATCACTGGGAAATCAGTAACCCTAACATGCCACTTATCACTGCTGGTGTCCACGGAACTCAAGTCAGCCAGGCCAAATGTGGAGTCCAATTTAAATTGTGCTGACACCAGATGGATGTCATGTCATTATTACTATTATAAATTGGCAGGGGAAAATATCGTTTTTACCAAAGGGGGGAGAACTAGCTTCTGTAGTTGCTAAGATCTATAAAGACTTCTGCTTCCTACTGGTCCCTCACAAAACCACACGTCAGGTGATGAATTCCACAGACTATATCAAAATCTCAAAAACATCCTTTTCCTCAAGCTTTAAGAAGCAACTGAGTTAATCAAGATGGACAACTGCATACTGCTTTGCCCTGACAGCTGCATCCAGGAAACTGTCCTAATGTTATGTTCTTTTTGCCAATACGAGAAGTCCTATACTTACTGAAAGTTCATAGTGTACTCACCTCTGTTAAAAAAAACAACAACAAAAAAGGCATGGTTCCTACCCCTCTGATTTTACAATCTAAGGACCCAATCCTCCAAATACCCATCCACATTAGTAACTTCATTGACCTGAGTCGAGTTCACACATGCATGTTTGCAGCATCAGGACCCAATCAGCTATGTAGTTCAGATACGTATGTAGCTATGTAGTTCCAAGCTATGTAGTTCAGATACGATACTCTGGAACAATTCTGAAGCAGTACAGATATTCTGGGGGAAATCACAGATGAAGGCCTATAAGTGTGTTATAAGAAAGGATGTGTGGCCATGATTCAGCAAAGCCCTTAAGCACATGCTTAATTTTAAACTTTCTTTGAAACATGGGCACTGACTTCAGCGGACCTTAAGCATGTGCTTAAATCTAAGAATAGCCTTAAAGATTATGCTGAATTGGAGCCCTTAATGAACAGAAGAAAATATTCTGAAGCCAAGGGGCAGTAAGGAAGGACAGGAATTGAAGGATATAAAAATAGCTGGGAGAGGCTGTTAGGAGGGTTGAGAGAGTGCAAGCAGTTGCAGGAATCATATGGAAGAAATCATGGAGATGGTTGTGAAAGAACTGATTGTGCAAGGGAACAATGCTATAAAAGGCTGTATCAATAGGGAGGGATAGATTTATCCAATGCCTTCAAGGTGGAGACAAAGTTTGAACTTGATGCAGTGGGGAAGAAAGAGCCAGTGGTAGGATTCAAAGAAGAGAGAGAAATGGTCAGATTGACAGGGTAAGTTCATGATCTTCCCAGTTACATTTTGTATGGTATTTGAATCCTTTCTATACCAATTGTCCCTTACGGCATGAATAAGGCTTCACCATCCCTATCTGTCCTGGGCCACTCTTTGCATGTTCTGTGTTGTTAAGTCCCATAAGTTTTCCTTCTCCAAGTACTGTCCAACTGAAGGATTCTTTTGGTTGGCCTCTTTTACAGTGTTCCTCCAGCTGCCTAATGGCATGCCTGCCAAGGCAGACATTCTGGCTTCGTTATTATGTCCCAGTGTAACCTACACACCTCCTGGGTGTGGTGTTCTGTCCCATCTAGTGGCGCAGAGAGAGAGAGAATATGAGTCTGCTCTACAGCCTTAGCTAGCAGCCAGTTGGCTTTTAGCTCATGTGGTAGAGGCTCATGCACTAAGCTCCAGAGGGCCCCCGTTCAATCTTGCCCACTGACGGCCGGGGTCTGTCGGTGTGACACCAAAAACATCCATTTTCTCTTCTGCATAACTTTGGAGACAAGGGTTGTTGAACTCTGATGAATCTTGGCATTTATTATAAATTCATTGCATTTAATACTTGGAAGGCATTTAAATGTCTGTACATTTGGTGGATTTCCAGCTTTCACATCCCTATATTAAAGTGGAAACAACGTGTGAGTGAAAAGATTTGTTGTTTGGTCTTTCAGTTGTAGATTTTCAATTACTAAATCTTGTTTAAGTGGTGGATGCACCTGTCTCTTTCTAAGTCATGAAATTATTCCCTCCAGATAACCCCCATTAGCTTGCATATTACTTCTAAAGTATGTGAATTGTCTCACCTCTTTTATTCCTCTGCTTCTAACATAATGCTCAAGTTAGGAGTTGCTTGGGTTCTCATTAGATTTGTTTTTTTCATTACTAATTATTAACCCCTTTTTTGCAATGCTGGACAATCTTTTGGTCTTTGCTTGCATGTTGAACTATCACTTAGAAGAGCTATGTCATCAGCAAATCTAAAAATTTTGTATACTGTTAAACCCTGTGATGCCTGTTATATCCATCTATACTGCTAACATAAATCAATGGCAATGCCAAACAGGAGAAGTGAGCGAATATATCCTTCTTGGACACTAGTGTTTGTTAAACTATTTGCCCAGGTAGGCATTACTTTAATTGTCAAGCTGCACCTAGATATAAAGCCTTGAGGATTATTTTTGTTGGTATTCCGTAACACTGCAAGATGTTCAAGAATAAATCGTGGAGGCTGTCAATGCTTTCTTAAAAATCTACAAAGATTATGAAGAGTAGATTTTGCCCTTTGATCACAGGTGTCGGCTTCCTTCCTTCCTTGGGGTTGCTCAACCCCAGCTCAGCCCCACGCCCTGCCCCCATTCCACCCCTTTCCCCAAAGCCCCACCCCACCCCTCCTCTTCCTGCCCCCTGCTCTACTTCTTCCTACTCAGTTCCACCCCCTCCCTGAATATCCCTGCTCCTCCCCCTCCTCGCAGCACCTCCTACATGCCACAGAACAGCTGATTGCAGGAGCGGGCACTGGAGAGGAGGGAGGGAGCTGGTTACGGTTAGGTGCTAAGTACCCACTAAATTTTTTCTGTGGGTGCTCGAGCCCTGGCGCACTGACAGAGTCGGCGCTTATGCATTTGATGCTGTCTTTGATTATTATGCTTTGGTTGAAAACCTCTTCGACATGATCTTCCAGGTTGAAATTCAGCCTGCTCTTCACTTAGGTAGAATAAAGAAAGCTTTTAAGGTAAAGCTAAGATGATACTGCAGAAGATTTTGCCTAACACTGAAAGGAGTGTAACAGCTCCCCAGCTGATTGCAGTTGCTTAGGTCACATCTCTGGTATTTTGATATATGCCATTTTTTCATTGTTTGAGAGGCTCTTCCTGGTCCCATAATCTGAAAAGTTTGGGGATTACATCAATGGTCTCATCACAAGCTTTCAACATTTTCCTAGCAGCTTGCAACTGCAGCTTTCTTAGGTTAGCTTTATTGTGTCTCTCACTTTTGTTTGTGATAAGAGATGTCACATCTAGTAGTGTGTGTCTAATTTAGTCAGTAGTTTCTAGGAGTGTTGAAAATACTCTGCGGATCATTATTCATTCTGTTACTAAGGCCTTTCCTTGTTTATCTGTAACAGGCTTGCCAGCTGATGTAAACGTGCCAGTTAATAAAAAGCTATTTACTCAACAAAGTTCTATCATCTCTTGCAGCAGCTGCTTCAGCTCCTTTGGCGATCTTATCCATTTTTCTCCTCATCTCTTCTTGCACTGCTTTTTACTGCTTTGTCCTGTGTTTTATACAGATTTTTTGCTATTGCTTTTTCTGTAGGTGTTTTTGAGAAAAATATTGGCCTTGGCTGGTGTCACATGCTACTCAGGACAGTGGCTCACAGCTCTGGATGTTTCCTCTCTGCCTCAGCAAGAGTGAGCTATGCTGGTGATTAGACTGTCAGCTTCCTGCCATACCAGTTTGTCTTCCTTACCAGCAAATTCCTTGAATCTACAAGTCATAACCTTGCCTTGCAGGTAACAATGAACTCCAGCCCCCGAGCTCCTCACAGATGTGTCTCTGCAGTACACAGCCCCTATCAATTTACATTCACTGCGCCTTTTAAAAAGTCAATACATTTCAGCTCAATTTAACACTTATTTAAAGCACAGCACTGAACTAGTTTATAGTAAAAACAAGTTTATTAACAGGAAAACATAGGCTAAGTGATACCAAGAAGAAGGAATAAAGATAGAAATGGTTAAACAAAAGCAAAACACTCTCCTAAGACTAAAACTTAATCAGCTATTATTCTTGTTCAGCATGGTTTCCCTATTCACAGCAATTTCTCCAGCTTGACTGGCTGTTCCAGCCAGGATCCACCCTTACAACATCAAAATGCTGGTTTCTTTGTTCACTTAAGAGTTGGATACCCTCAAAGTCTTTAAACAGTTCCTTATATTCCCCAAAGTTTATCTTGGACTTCAGAGTCAGGAAGCCCTCCTGGGGGCTCAGCTTGACTCTTCTTGCTGAGTACCCCAGAGAGCTGAAGCCATATTGATTTCACAGTCTCCTGTGATTTTACAATGCAAATGCCCTTCCTGCAATCTCCTGCAAATGAAGTCCATTGTCCATGTCTCTGGTCACACCTGACTCACTTCGCCATTGACACTGGTGTTTGTCTTCCCTTTTCTCTGGGGAGAAATGTTGCCTCCTTTGTTTAGTCTCCAAAATATAGCAGAGTATCCATAGCTTCACCATCAGTGTTGTTACAGACATTTCACAGTGATTAATGACCAGTGCGTTATTAGTTTTCAAATGATATATTACGTGACACCTTTTAAATAAAAGTGTGTGAGGTGTAATGAGCTAATCAGGCTAGCTGAGTTTTACTGTTACATACCAGGAAAACCCTTACCATTTTGCATTTGGGTGCTCTGAGGTCACAGGTTTCCTTTCTTTCACACATCCTTTCTTTTCTTTCACACATCTTTTTCCATTCTGAGGTCACAGGTTTCCATTCTTTCACATATCCTCACTCACCCAGACTATAGATTTGTTACTCTGGAAACCAAACTGCAGCTATTGCCGCATCTGTGATACTGAGACACAGGAAGGGCCAGGTCGTGTTAATGTTGACTTCTTGTTGTGGATCTAAGCCCTGAAATCAATTCATTTTGAAAAATCGCTGCTGTAATGTTTTGTCTGCTAGCCTTTTGTTGTCAATTTTCTTGATGCTTTTCGGGCAGTGTTTCTGGAGTTTGATCTTCTGTCTTGCCACACAAATTGTGGTCACTTCCCGCATCAGCTCCGTTTGCTCTGATGTCCTAGTGCAGTGGTTCTCAAACTTTTTTTTACTGGTGACCCCGTTCACACAGCAAGCCTCTGAGTGCAACCCCCCCTTATAACTTAAAAACACGTTTTTATATATTTAACATCATTATAAATGCTGGTGGCAAAGCAGGGTTTGGGGTGGAGGCTGACAGCTTGCAAGCCCCATGGAATAACCTCACGACCCCCTCAGAGGTCCCGACCCCCAGTTTGAGAATCCCTGTCCTAGTGAGTTGATCTAAACAAAACATACATCTTGCTTCTGACAAATTCTGCGTATACAAAGAACAGACAGTTTAACTACTAGTTCCCCCTTTGTCACCTTGATCACAGCATCAGGGCGGCACCTGTGAAAAATGCATATACAGCAGGTTCAGTTTATTAGCAATCCCTCAGTTGCCAGCAAAAAGTTGTCATTATCTAGCAGTTACTAATAAGTGGAAAACAGGTTTGCAAGGCAGCAGCCAGGGAAGGAAGTGCTGGGACATGCCTTCACTGGCTGCAGCCCTGCAAACCTGCCTGCAACCAGGGCAGCAGTGGGAAGGGGGGCTGCAGCCTGGATGCCAGGGCTTTCTATGGAAAGCAAGGGTGCTGTGAGCCTATGGGGTTGCACCTTACCTCTTCCTGCTCTGTGGAGTTTGGGGCTCATCATGTCCCAGTGTTTCCTTCCTTGTGTGCAGTCCTCCACCAGGGCACAGCCAGGAGAGTGCAGGGAGAGATACCATGCAGCCCCAACATCTGGACTGCAGCCCTCTTCCCTGCTGCTGCCTTGCCCACAGCCTCCCCTCCCAGTCCCGCCCCTTATCTCCAATATGCAGGCAGGTTTGCTAGGGTGCAGCCCCAGACTGAAGCATTTAGGATGGACTGAGCATTGGCTGCAGGCAGGCTTTTCTGGCTGCAGCCCCACAAGGCACATTCTATTGATGTTAATGGGATGGGACTGGTTCCCAGCAAAATGTTGCCATTAAGTGAAAGTTGCTAGTATCAGTATGGCTATGAAGCAGAATCTACTGTATGTAGCTCTATGCAAGCATCCAAAGTGCAACATCTGTTTGAGCAAAATGCATAAGTGACAACACAAGCAAAATCACACAAAAAACTATGTTTAAAACAATCACACCCTTAAAAGTAACCTCCATTCATGTATTAGAAATAAGTATTTCTAAGTCACCATCATGCCTGATGCCATCGAGAACTTTTTGTTTTGTTTTGTGTGGGTCATTGCTAATCTGAATGGGTGTTCTTTAGATCTAATAATTTTTAAAAAAATGTAAAGGCTAGTGGATCACTGTGTAAGTTAGAAACTGGTATGCACTTCTCAACTTCATCCTGGTGACTGAGCTCACTTTGAATAATGAATGAATTGCGGTAAATTGGAATGGGCATAATCATGGTTTAAACCCATAATGCTGCACGTATGAGGAGTGAAACAAATCTGGAGTAGTGACTTTTTTATAATTAGTTACTATATATTACTATCCATTTATATTGCAGGTCACCCTTACTGCTGGGCATCGCCACTTGCTAAGCTTCACCAGGCAGTAGCAGCTATATCACTTTTCTTGTTGAGCCATCTTGTTGGGATGGTGCCGAATTGGTGTGGCCATACTGAATGAATGGTGAGAACATGGCTTGACATGACTGAACTGTGAAAGAGGATTCTGGGAGCAAAATCCTTCTCTTAGCATCAGGCAGACAGCATAGGTGAAACTGACTGGCTCCATGCTGCATGTATGATCAATACTGATCTTTGAGTCAGCAAATATGTCCACTTGAAAGCAAACAACATGTGTAGAATATCGCAAGTGGAGCATGGGCTGACCAGGGCATCTCGACCCTGTTGAAGGACATCACACAGGGGGCTGAAGTGAAAGATTGATAAGGGAGTGAATGTGGGGTAATGTTCAGTTGGCACCACTCTGCAGTCTCCTCCTAAAGTATTAATTAGGTAAAAGTTAGTAGCCACACGCCCACTGGGCATGCTTTTCAAACATGTGACTCCTTTGAGGAAAAAGAGTATAAAAATCAAGCAAATTCAATTACTGTTGGGGAGATTCCTTAATTAACACTTAAATAAGCATCGCAACTAGACAAAGTAGCCAAAACTCTGTTCAAGTAGGACTGTGAGCCAGAGGGGTTTCCAGGCAGTCAAGGCCTTGCCGCAAGGGAATCAGAGACAGACCAGAGAGTTGAGGAGACTAGACCTGGAGAGAAAAAATCATCCATAGAATTGGTAACCACCTTCTCTGTTTGCCAAGCAGGAACTGTGTGAGGCTAGCACAGGACCTGTTTGTGTATGTTTGTGAAAGAGAGACTCACTAAGAGGAATGTATAGCTCTTAATTTATAGTTCTTTAATGTCTAACATGGGAGTTGTGTGCTTAATGTAACCCTTTACCACTTGTGTAATTCCTTCTTGAATAAACTGCAGTGTATGCAAGTTAATTACTATGGACCTTTTTCACTGGTATGACAGTAATCTGCTCCACTGGGAGCCATTAAAGATCCATTCAGGGATTGCAGCCCCCTCGTGCCAACACATTGCAGGCCAGACACAAATTGTGGTGCCCAAGGATGTCACACTGACACATATGCCAATATTCGTTTGTAGAGCAGCAGGCCACATGTGGTGTCCTCCAGATTTGATTGCTAGATGAAATACCAATAGTTGTGGTAGCTCCAGATGCTTCTGGTAGAGGTCTCCTTCCAAATAACCCAGAGAATGGACAACTGCCCAATTATCAAATATGGTGGTGCCACGGTCCAATATCTGTAGAGATACAGCAAAGGGAGTGTCTTCAGTGTGTGCACTTTGAATTAACAGAAGCGTTTTATTCACCTTTTGAAACTTAGTTTGTTGCACAGATTAAGCAATTGTCACAGTACCTTTCACATTTCTTAGACCCGGCCACCAACCTAGTTTTCAATTTTTGCATGGTTTTATCAGTTCCCCTTGATATCCTCCTGAGAGAATATCATTTACCAAATATAAATCAGATCTTTACAAAATTTGCTCTGGCACCACCCATACTGCTTCCTTATTCTCGCTATCCGTGACTAAGCAACTCTCCCTTGCTAAGGTTAATTTTGGTTTACAAGGTTTTTAAGGGCAAGTCCTGTGACAATTCCTTCCCTGCCTGCACCTGTTTTATTGCTTCTGACAACACTGCATTCTGCTTCTGCAGTGCTTGCAAATCAGGTATGGTCTCTGCAGTGGTCAGAATCTTATGTGAGGACAGTCTATCATGCCGCCTCCTCACCTCCCATTGGGCACCTGTTTAGTAAGAGAGTGAGCTACAGACTTTTCATTCTAAATGTGCTCCATTTCACTATGATTTTTAACCTTCAAAATGAAGGAAGTGGAGGGCACAGGTAAAAAAGACAATAAAATAGTAGGGATGCATAAGCTAGTGGGGAGCCTGCAGAAGTAAAATTATGAGAATGCCAGAAAGGAAGGAATTCCATAAGGGCGTTACAAACCCGGGCAGAATCACAGCTAAAAAGAAAGGGGAGTGTAGAAGGAGTGAACCATTACAATGCACAAGCCACAGCAGCAAGTTCAGCATATTGAGCCAAGTGAGGGGGTACAGGAGAGAGAGAGGAAGAGAGATGGGTCAAACAGAGAAAGGACTGGAACGGTCTGTAAAAATTGAATGTATTAGAGGAGGGAGGTCAAGGCTGGAAAGACTGAGGTAGTGAGGATGGGGAGGCAGGCAAAGATAGGTCCTCAGCCTGTCTTTGCCTTCCTTACTTTTCACCTTTCTCCTGGTTACATCTATTTTGATATCTTCCTAGTATCTCTTTTATTTCTTCCAAATTATGAGCAAGAGATTTGAGGGTACTTACACTTAATACTTTTAAAAAATTATTTATTTTGTTCTTCTAGTTTTAATCTTTCCTTTAATTCTTTTATTTACTTACTCATCTGTACTACCTTATTATTAAGGGCCATGCAGGCCATATGGAAGCCCCTGAACTGCTTTTGATTCTCCTTTCCTTTCTTACCTTTGTCTTATCTTGCCTATACCCCTTATAAATATAACTCCATAGATCCTTTTTGTGTCGTGTCCAGCAAAAATGAAGCACATCCATATTCCATTATATATTACATTTAAAAAAATGCTTGAGTGGTTCTTTATTTTCTATCAGCATTGTAGAGGCTTCACCTATAAAAGTGTTCTGTTAAAATCGGTATTTAAACAATTACACAGCCTTGCTGCTAGCATATGCTGTACCCCCTAGACTGTTAGCCATCAGAGCCTTATCTCTATACTGCTATCACCTATTACTGCTAACCAAGCTGCCGTCTCTGTTAAGGGGCTTGATTGATATGGGCTATTCATATCCCATCTGGGGTGCCAATTTGTTAGCTATTGGGGTTAAATACAAAGTGAGTCAGATAACCAGGGTCAATTAATTAAAGGTCAGCAGAATACATAAGTACTTAGCACCGAGCTAGTTAACTATTTTATGCTAATAATCCCTGCTGCAGCCATCACTGGTGGTGGCCCTGTAGAACCCCAGCAAAATTTTGTGGCTCCTCAATCCCTGAAAGAGTGGTAATGGGACTTTTTTTTGAAAAACAAAATTATTTTCCCCCCACCAGTTTTTGCATGATTTACACAAAACAACTGATTACCCCTAAAAGAATAGAGCATCAACAAGCCATCTGAATTTGAGAGATCCTTTTCATATGAAGTTTCGCACACATAAAAGTTAGTGTCATTATCATGTGACAAAGCACACGTAAGAATTTTGAAAAAGCTACTCCAGGAAGAGAAGAAAGTGGTGGCCCTTCAAAAGTCAGTCTATTTGTATTACTGTAATATCTATGATCTCTCGTCATGGACTAAGACCCCATTGTAGTGAAATAAGCTCCACGCTGAAAGCAAGGAGACCTTGAGTGCTAGTTTCATTTGTGCCTCTGACTGAATCTTAAACCTTATATTTGCACTTACGTAGTACTTTACAAACATTTAATTAATAAGTCAGTAAACATAAGCAGTCCCATATTACAGGAGGAAATTTGACCCTTAACCTTTCTAAGGGTTAGATTTCTAAAAGTAGCCTTGAATTTTAGATCCCTTAGTTTTGGATGCCCATCTTTAGATACCAATGGCTTGATTATAAAGGGTGCTCTTATTGACTCCTTTTCGAGTTGGGGGTACTCAATACTTTTGAAAAGTCATGCCCTTAGAAACTTAGATTTCAGAGATGGCAAACTTCAGTCGATTGTCAATAACCATTTCTTCTGGAATGCCAGAACAAGAAAAGACTTGTCCTGGAATGCCAGAACAAGAAAAGTCCTAGATTTGTAGATGTTAGTCACAGGAAATAGTCGCTACTGTATACAGTATGTCCCTGTTCCGTACACAGGTCTGGTGCTATTCTTTCCCAAGGCCTAACAGCTAATGCTGTGGGTAAGAGCTTTGAGCTGCGTGTGAGCGTCCGTATCCCCTTTTACAGGACTATGATAAATTTCATACAAAGTATGCCTTATGAGGTATCATTTGAAAACTCAATTTGCTGATCATTATGGTCCTGGTAAAGTGCGTGGCCACACTGTATGTAAAGATATAAGATTATACTGTATGATATTACTGAGCCATGTTCCAAGTCTGGAGCACAGTCACAAACCAGTTCCCACGAGACAAAAGGCTAGCCAACACCTCAGCTAGGTGTCAACAAAATCAAATGGACTATCATCTGGTTAACTGGCCATTCTTTGGCAGGAAAGAGGATGTGGGAGAAAATCTGTACCTTGACAAAGACAGCAGGGGGACTTTGTCTCCTGAACCTCACCTGGAGATGATTCTCAAAGACACGAAGGGAGAGGAGATGCCCCAAATGAGCTCTCTTTTTCTCTCTACCCATGGCATCCACAACACTTGAAAAACAAAGGAAGCAGCATTAGACTGGCGAAGGGATCCTAACTGAAAGATTTAGCCAGTAAGGCCTTGTCTACATTACAGAGTTTTGTCAACAAAAGGCAGCTTTTGTCCACAAAACAAACAGTGAATGTGTACACCTTGCAATGTGATTTTGGCAGCAAAAATGTCCAGTTTTGGTGACAAAATAAAACCACCCTGACAAGACACATAAGGCTTTTTGTGCAAAATTTTTGTCGACAAAGTGCCAGTGTAGACACCATGCTTGATTTTATTGCTTTAATTGGCTACCGGGAGGTGTCCCACAATGCCCATCCTGACCACTCTGGTCAGCGGTTTGAACTCCACTGCCCTGCAGCCAGGTAAACAACCATCTACCCCCCCCCCCCCTTAGAAGCCCTGGAAATTTTTGAAATTCCATTTTCTGTTGAGAGGTCTCATTGCATCTTCCCAGGTGACCGTGGTGGCTTATCGCAGCAAATACTCTCCCACTTGGTCCACTGCACAACTGCTGGATTTGCTCAATATATAGGGAGAGGAGACTGTGCAATCCCAGCTGTGCATGAGCCACAGGAATTTTGATACCTATGGGCAGATTTCTCGAGGCTTGTGTGAAAACAGCTATGATCGGGACACACTGCAGTGCAGAGCGAAGATAAAGGAGCTGAGGCAGGTGTACCATAAGGCGAGGGAGACAAACCGTTGTTCCGGCATTGCACCTAAGACCTGCCAGTTCTATAAGGAGCTGGATGCTATCCTCTGTGGCAACCCCACCTACACTGCCAAGAAACCTGTGGATACTTCGGCAGGCTGGAGACAGCAGAAAGAGGACCTAAGCCGGAGGATGAAGTCATTGATAAAGAAGTAGAGTTAGACAATTATGTGGAGCTCCTGGTGGGGTTGCACAGTGGGGCAGGCAGCCAAGAACTGTTCATCACTCCGGAGGTGTCTAGCCAGTCTCAGCAGTTGCTCTCTGGTGAGCAAGAAGCCGGAGAGGAGATGCGTGGTAAGTGGCTGTGGTTTGTATAGTGCGGAGGTGGATTCAGGGTATAAAAATGTACAAGGCTGGGCATTTCCCTGTGCAGCTAATCAGTGCATTGGAACAGGGTGTTGATGCACACCGAGATCTCATGGGAATCCTCCGGAGAGATCTCTAGGAAAGTTTCCTGGAGGTAGTCGGCAATCCTCTGCTGAAGGTTCCTTGGCAGAGCTGCTTTGTTTCTTCCCACATTGTAGGGAACTTTCCCACGCCCATTCAGCAATCACTTCTGCAGGGACCAAAGCAGCACATAGGCAAGCAGTATAGGGAGCAGGGCAGAAGCCACAAGCATGTAGTAGACATACCCTCACTTCCCTGCTTACCCTCAGTAGTAAGAGATCTGCTACAATGACCCCCGCCTGTAGAAAAGTGTGGGAGAATTTTACAATTTTTCCCTAGTCAGCTGCATCCTGGCATGGAAAATACTTAACCTGACAAACAGCTCAGTGCTGGCTTCCAACAGCAAAATAGATTAGAGTACAGCCTTTCTAATTTCTCAGTCAGCAAGGCCTCAACTTCCAAAAGCAGCTGAACCACTCTCTGATAAACAACATTTTTTAAGGTCAGATATGATGGACCAGAGGCAAATTGACATCAAACTTTGTTTTAAAAGAGATCTGCAGTGTTTCATTTCCCTCTCCTTATTTTGGCTCTAAGTATGAATCTTTGGTTTCCCCACTACCATTGCACTCTGGACTTTGTAAATCAGTGAATACGCTCAATGTAATTGGGAATTACCTGCTGAAGTCATTTGACTGTGCTACTGTTCAATCACACAGTGCAGTAGTCCAATTCCCCTACTTTCTTCCTCGAGAGTTAACACGGTTATTGGCAATCATTTTCTGTTATTAGGAATCCTCTGCTCTTCCTTTGTTACAAGGGACAAGGAAGAGAAGGAAAATGGCATTGCAGTGTTTCAAAAGCAGCTCCAAGTATTTGCCAATGTCAATCTTAAAGTTCTCTGAATTTCTGCTACAAAAGTCAATCCTAAAGGAGTATTTTAAAAGGGACTCTGCACTGTCAGATAATTGTACCAATCCCAACATTAGTAAAACTCTTCTAATCCATCATGGGTTTAGAAGTGCTTCATTTCTTTTGCCCTGTGGTTCTTACTTAACAAAAACTCTTTTTGTTGCACCTTTCATGCAAAACAGATCCCAAAATGGTTTATAGAATTAATATTGGAAGTTTGTAGCTATTTACCCCAGAGAAATAAAACATTGGGTGGATGGGGGCATGACAGCAAAGGAAAAGGAATAAATTTGCAGATGAGAATTGAAAATTGAGTTGATGAGGCAGAGACAAAAAGATTTTACTTTTTTTAGTATTTTGTGATTACATAGGAAGGATTTTCATTGCTGTAAAGTGATTTCACAGTAAGGTTCTCACTGATTCGCAGCTATTCAGGCAGACCACTTCATCAGTTGCCCTCCTACATCTAAGTGGGAATCTAGACACTTTTGAATTAGAAGAAAAATCAAGCAGAGAAGAAAAGCCTTTCAGATTTACAAGAAGATTTACAGTGCAGTCTGTCCTTTGCCATCTCTGCTTGGTTTAGCTCTATATTTGTGTATCTGACAAATGCATCACTGGTTTGGTAATCTGTTTTTTTTTTGTTGTTGTTGTTTAATTCTGGCTTTACTTTTGTTTAAATTAGTAAATTATAATTCAGTCCTTATGGGTTGGCCAAAAGTAATTATAACACAACATCAAGCAGTTCAGAAACACTGCAGTGCATCTTGTTGGCTGAAACATCACATAACCCTGCTAATATTCATACTTTATTCTCACAATATTCTGCCACACAATGGATTGGTTCTGAAATTTTATGTTATTCAATTTTGATTGTCTATTTGACAGACACCCTTGTTATTTAGTTGAGAACTACTGGAGATTTGCAAACCCCAGCCCATTCTCTATTCTACCTCTGAAGAGTGAGGCCTGAATCATGTATTAGGTTGTTTAACAATGGACACCAAGCCTCCTCCTAGATTGTGAAACTATTGACCTTCAAACAAATTTCAGGTTCTGAAAAATTTTCTTTACAGCAAAGGCAAAAGCCTGTTTTTTAAAAATCTTGTAAAACTGTGGTTCTGAGTATGTCATATTAAAATATGTTCTGAATGCAATTGAATATTTCAGGATATATGATAGTCAGGATTACACTGTTCCGAGCTTTGGAATATTTTACGTGGAAAATTCATTAGCAATGTCTATTTAATGTAATGTATTTTAATTTGAAATAATGGTGTTTATCTGAAATCAGATTGCCAGCATATTCCACAAATGCCAGCACATATGTGTAAACGGGGGGTGACAATACTTACTTTTCTTTGTAACGTGTTTTGAAATCTATGGATGAAAAGCAAAGTTAATTATTATGAAAGGATCCTTTCGATACATCAGAATGTGAATAAGTGTAGTAAAACTACTAGAAAGTTATAATTCAGTAAAATTGTGTGTGCTGGAATTCATGTATACATATGGGCTCAATCCTGCAAGTTGCTAAGTGCATCTCTTAGAAAAGGCTCCGTGCATTGCAGGATTGGGCCCTAATGCTACATGCATATACACTCTCTGTGCTGGCACTTGTGGAATATGCTTGTTGTGATCTTGAGCAAGTTGGTCAGCTGAGCCAGGAGAACAACCCAGAAATCCTACTTGCAGCCCAGTTCCCCATTTACTAAACCACAGTGCCTCCCAGATTCCCATATGTAGGTTAAAAGCAGCAGAAGTGTACTAACATAGGGCCAAATTTTCAACAAAGTTAAAATTTTTGGCTCTAAAGTCGCACACACAAATAAGGTAAACTAATTGTGTAACTATCCAATTTGTACACATAAGTGAAATTCACACAATAAAAGTGAATTTTTGCATAATAAATGCAGCTGGGATGTGGAAACACAAAATTTTGCCTATAGTTTTAGAAGTCAGGTCAACGCTCAGTGAAACTTTGAGCCATAAACCCTGGACTTCATAAATCAGAAGTTCTCAACCCGGGTGGTGGGAGGGAGCGTTGTCAAACTTTCAGGGGAGGGGGGCATTGCAGTGAGGCTAATAATTCAGTAATTATGGTAAAAGTATTCCAGGCCAAGCATCAGGTTGCAATGCCACTCACTCAAAAATTTTGGGAGGAGGGACTCCAATAAAAAAGAAATTCCAAAGGTGGGGCAAAATTCTAAAGGTTGAGAGCCCGTGTCAGATATATGTATCCAATCCCAAAATTATGCAAGTAAACATGAGGTTAAATTCTTGAAATATACAAGCAGAAGAAAAGAAAGGGGGGGAAAGTACCAAGCAGAAGAAAAGAAAGGGGGGCAAAGTACTATAAAGGTATACTCTTCTACTGTAGCACACAGAGCTTCTAAACCACATACCAGATGTATTGCTCCTTTGTCTGTTAACATTTCCCTAGAGTTAATGGCCTCAGGATAAGCGCAGGACCTGCTTCACCATCTCACAGTAACATGCTTTCATTGCCTTAAGCAATTGTTGCTGTCATGGAAAGCTATTGTGTAAAAAGACTTGGCACTGGACTTAAGGTTGGTTTTTGACCGGAACGCCTGGTCGAAAAGGGACTCTGGCGGCTCAAGTCTGGTTGGCAGCACAGCAGGGCTAAGGCAGGCTCCTGCCTTCCCTGGCTCCGCATGGCTCCTTGTAGTGCCGGCATGTCCAGCTCCTAAGTGCAGGGGGCAGCCCTGAGTGCCAGCTCCACAGCTCCCATTGGCTGGGAGCCACAGCCAATGGGATCTGCAGGGCCAGCACCTTTGGGCAGCACACAGAGTCCTTGGCCCCTCTGCCTAGGAGCCAGATATGCTGGCCACTTCTGGGAGCTGCCTGGAGTAGGCACCCCAAATCCCCTCCTGCACCCCAACCCCCTGCCCTGGGTCAGAACCCCCACCTGCCCCCGACTCCCTCCCCCTTCCCCAGCCCAGTGAAAGTGAGTGAGGGTGAGAGAGAGCAAGCGATGAAGGGAAGGAGAGAATGGAGTGAGTGGAGGTGAGGACTCAGGGAAGGGGCGGGGCAACGGTGTTCAGCTTTGTGAGATTAGAAAGTTGGCAACCCTAACAGACTTTTTAGACTAGATTTCAATGGGTGATAATAGCATACCTAAGAGTCTTTTGCCATTTCCATTAGATACCCCATTTATCAAAAATGGTTTATTGCTTGCCTCTTTTATTTTTCCATTGGTGTGAAGATTGCTTATAAAAATTGGGCATCCTGGGTACACAGTTATTTTGTTTGTTTTTTAAATAAACTAGGATTTAAGGGCTCGATCCAAACCCTTATTCATACAAATAATGCAGTTCCCTTCTATTAAATGGGCTAGTTGCATGAGTAAGGGTTTCCATAGTCAGGCCTGAGTCAAATTTGCTGATCCCATAAAGTGCTATTTGTTCTCACTTTGAATTGAAGGCGCACATGCTGCACCTCATAAGAGATGTTCTGGTTTTGCAGGACCCATAATACCTGAACCTTAGTCAGAGACCCTTTTCTAATCCAAACACTCAGTAACGTGCATTCAGAAAGGGTGCCCTCTCCCCAGTTAACAAGTTAGAATGCAAACTAACAGCAGAAGTCTGCTGCTTGCCAGGGGCTAAGATTCGTGATGTGACGGAGAGACTGCCGAGACTCATCAAGCCCTCAGATCGCTACCCCTTCTTGCTTCTCCACGTGGGCACCAATGATACTGCCAAGAATGACCTTGAGCGGATCACTGCGGACTACGTGGCTCTGGGAAGAAGGATAAAGGAGTTTGAGGCGCAAGTGGTGTTCTCGTCCATCCTCCCCGTGGAAGGAAAAGGACGGGGCAGGGACCGTCGGATCGTGGAAGTCAACGAATGGCTACGCAGGTGGTGTCGGAGAGAAGGCTTTGGATTCTTTGACCATGGGATGGTGTTCCATGAAGGAGGAGTGCTGGGCAGAGATGGGTTCCATCTTACGAAGAGAGGGAAGAGCATCTTTGCGAGCAGGCTGGCTAACCTAGTGAGGAGGGCTTTAAACTAGGTTCACCGGGGGAAGGAGACCAAAGCCCTGAGGTAAGTGGGAAAGCGGGATACCGGGAGGAAACACAGGCAGGAACGTCTGTGAGGGGCGGGCTCCTGCCTCATACTGAGAAGGAGGGGCGATCAGCAGGTTATCTCAAGTGCTTGTATACAAATGCACAAAGCCTTGGAAACAAGCAGGGAGAACTGGAGGTCCTGGCGATGTCAAGGAATTATGATGTCATTGGAATAACAGAGACTTGGTGGGATAACTCACATGACTGGAGTACTGTCATGGATGGTTATAAACTGTGCAGGAAGGACAGGCAGGGCAGAAAAGGTGGTGGAGTAGCACTGTATGTAAGGGAGCAGTATGACTGCTCAGAGCTCCGGTATGAAACTGCAGAAAAACCTGAGTGTCTATGGATTAAGTTTAGAAGTGTGAGCAACAAGAGTGATGTAGTGGTGGGAGTCTGCTATAGACCACAGGACCAGGGGGATGAGGTGGATGAGGCTTTCTTCCGGCAACTCGCAGAAGCTACTAGATCGCACGCCCTGGTTCTCATGGGTGACTTTAATTTTCCTGATATTTGCTGGGAGAGCAATACAGCGGTGCATAGACAATCCAGGAAGTTTTTGGAAAGCGTAGGGGACAATTTCCTGGTGCAAGTGCTAGAAGAGCCAACTAGGGGGGAGCTTTTCTTGACCTGCTGCTCACAAACAGGGAAGAATTAGTGGGGGAAGCAAAAGTGGACGGGAATCTGAGAGGCAGTGACCATGAGTTGGTTGAGTTCAGGATCCTGACGCAGGGAAGAAAGGTAAGCAGCAGGATACGGACCCTGGACTTCAAGAAAGCAGACTTCGACTCCCTCAGGGAGCGGATGGGTAGGATCCCCTGGGGGACTAACATGAAGGGGAAAGGAGTCCAGGAGAGCTGGCTGTATTTCAAGGAATCCCTATTGAGGTTACAGGGACAAACCATCCCGATGAGTCGAAAGAATAGTAAATATGGCAGGCGACCAGCTTGGCTTAACGGTGGAATCCTAGCAGATCTTAAACATAAAAAAGAAGCTTACAAGAAGTGGAAGGTTGGACATATGACCAGGGAAGAGTATAAAAATATTGCTCGGGCATGTAGGAATGAAATCAGGAGGGCCAAATTGGAGCTGCAGCTAGCAAGAGATGTCAAGAATAACAAGAAGGGTTTCTTCAGGTATGTTGGCAACAAGAAGAAAGCCAAGGAAAGTGTGGGCCCCTTACTGAATGAGGGAGGCAACCTAGTGACAGAGGATGTGGAAAAAGCTAATGTGCTCAATGCTTTTTTTGCCTCTGTCTTCACTAACAAGGACAGCTCCCAGACTGCTGCGCTGGGCATCACAACATGGGGAGTAGATGGCCAGCCCTCTGTGGAGAAAGAGGTGGTTAGGGACTATTTAGAAAAGCTGGACGTGCACAAGTCTATGGGGCCGGACGAGTTGCATCGGAGAGTGCTAAAGGAATTGGCGGATGTGATTGCAGAGCCATTGGCCATTATCTTTGAAAACTCGTGGCGAACGGGGGAAGTCCCAGATGACTGGAAAAAGGCTAATGTAGTGCCCATCTTTTAAAAAGGGAAGAAGGAGGATCCTGGGAACTACAGGCCAGTCAGCCTCACCTCAGTCCCCGGAAAAATCATGGAGCAGGTCCTCAAGGAATCAATCCTGAAGCACTTACACGAGAGGAAAGTGATCAGGAACAGTCAGCATGGATTCACCAAGGGTAGGTCATGCCTGACTAATCTAATAGCCTTCTATGATGAGATTACTGATTCTGTGGATGAAGGGAAAGCAGTGGATGTATTGTTTCTTGACTTTAGCAAAGCTTTTGACACGGTCTCCCACAGTATTCTTGTCAGCAAGTTAAAGAAGTATGGGCTGGATGAATGCACTATAAGGTGGGTAGAAAGTTGGCTAGATTGTCGGGCTCAACGGGTAGTGATCAATGGCTCCATGTCTAGTTGGCAGCCAGTGTCAAGTGGAGTGCCCCAGGGGTCGGTCCTGGGGCCGGTTTTGTTCAATATCTTCATAAATGATCTGGAGGATGGTGTGGATTGCACTCTCAGCAAATTTGCAGATGATACTAAACTGGGAGGAGTGGTAGATACGCTAGAGGGGAGGGATAGGATACAGAAGGACCTAGACAAATTGGAGGATTGGGCCAAAAGAAACCTGATGCGGTTCAACAAGGATAAGTGCAGGGTCCTGCACTTAGGACGGAAGAACCCAATGCACAGCTACAGACTAGGGACCGAATGGCTAGGCAGCAGTTCTGCGGAAAAGGACCTAGGGGTTACAGTGGACGAGAAGCTGGATATGAGTCAGCAGTGTGCCCTTGTTGCCAAGAAGGCCAATGGCATTTTGGGATGTATAAGTAGGGGCATAGCGAGCAGATCGAGGGACGTGATCGTTCCCCTCTATTCGACATTGATGAGGCCTCATCTGGAGTACTGTGTCCAGTTTTGGTCCCCACACTACAAGAAGGACGTGGATAAATTGGAGAGAGTCCAGCGAAGGACAACAAAAATGATTAGGGGTCTGGAACACATGACTTATGAGGAGAGGCTGAGGGAACTGGGATTGTTTAGTCTGCGGAAGAGAAGAATGAGGGGGGATTTAATAGCTGCTTTCAACTACCTGAGAGGTGGTTCCAGAGAGGATGGTTCTAGACTATTCTCAGTGGTAGAAGAGGACAGGACAAGGAGTAATGGTCTCAAGTTGCAGTGGGGGAGGTTTAGGTTGGATATTAGGAAAAACTTTTTCACTAAGAGGGTGGTGAAACACTGGAATGCGTTACCTAGGGAGGTGGTAGAATCTCCTTCCTTGGAAGTTTTTAAGATCAGGCTTGACAAAGCCTTGGCTGGGATGATTTGATTGGGGATTGGTCCTGCTTTGAGCAGGGGGTTGGACTAGATGACCTCCTGAGGTCCCTTCCAACCCTGATATTCTATGATTCTATGAAACTAAGAGCTGTGGACTCTTGATCCCTGACCAGGTCTCGGGAGACATCTAAAACCAAACTATAATCTATATGATGGGGAAAGCTAACACACTGACAGTAGATATAATTAAGGCTGTAATGTAAATAAGGGAAACAAATATAAAATTAGTTGAAGTAGGCTTTGCAAGATATAAGGCTTCCAATCAGTAAGCATGAGGCCTTAATGCTTGACTTAGTGTTATAAGATTTCATAATATGCATCTGTGATAAACTTGTTTTGTAGTTTATGGGTTTAAAATAGGAACATTTTAGAGGCTTTTGGTATATGTAACCATGGAGCAAAACCACAATTTACATATCAAACCACTGGGAAATGTATTGATGCAAATAGCGTAAGATAAGTCAGAACCCTAATATTTCAGGTATTTACTAATACGTTGCAAATTATTACAATAGACACTAAACTTCACTTACTGGAGTAATGATTGCAGTACAGATAGTACTGTGTTGTCCTTAGGTTGGTTTGTGTAACAGGGTACACTTCATCCCCATGCTCTGATGCCCCAGAAACGATTCAGACTCTGTCCAGTAAGTAGTAACTTCATATGAAGAAAAGGAGTACTTGTGGCACCTTAGAGACTAACCAAGTTTCTAAGGTGCCACAAGTTACTCCTTTTCTTTTTGCGAATACAGACTAACACGGCTGTTACTCTGAAACTTCATATGAGTTATATATAGGCCCATTACCAGCATCAATAGAGTCTTGTGTAGCAAAATATTTATAGTGTTTCTTGCCTTTTAGCCCTTTCCCACAGGGCTAGGGAGAAACAGTTGTCTCCCCCTCTTTACAAACTGGGTGCATACTAAGGTTACTTTACCTAAATCCTCCCCTGTATTTCCTTCCTGTGTCTTCTTTTATACCCTTCAGCTGATGACCAATTGATTCATCAGCCCTCCCACTCTGATCAGCTAATGAGGGGCATATCCCCAGTCAGCCTTCATCAGGAACTGACTGGTGCCCAAGTGATCAGATGGCTCACCTGCCAGCTTTCAACATGCTCTCACAGTCTGCTAAGTCACAAACTTCAGTCATTTAAAATGCGTCACCTAGTCACTAGATGGTGAATTTCAACCCTATGGAGAGGGGTGGCACAAATCCTATGCACCATGTAAGTGCCCTTATGACTTCATGCTAGCCCTCTGCACAGCGGTGAATTTCACCCTCTGGTGTATTAGCAACATTCCATTCTAATTTTCTTGTGGTGCCTTAAAAAAAACAAACGTTCAGCATGAACTAAATGTACAGTACAAAACACACTTGCATCAGCAGGGAACTGGATAGGAGCCTTGATCTTGTTCACATTGGACTAGATTGTGCAACCCTTTCACACACTAGTGAGAACTCACTCACATCAGTATCCCCAATGGAGCACTATGTGAATATGTACTCACTATTGTCGAAAGCGTTCGATTCAGTGACAAAACTCCTACTGACTTCAGCTCTGTAGGATCAGACACCATATAACCGAATAGGCTTTTTTCCATCTCCAATATGTATGATAATTCATTCTTAATTAAAATAAGGATAAAAATAAGAATAGAGTTTCACAGGAATTCACAGTAGATGAATGTATAGACCTTTTGCAGATTTATTTTTAAATAATCTGTTTATTGCAGATGCAAGGGTTAACAAAAACAAGTGGATATGTTCAAGATACATTGTGAAAGATAGGAGCAGTATAAGAGTACAAATTATTTGAACTAATGCTCTATATAGTAAGTTCTTACAAAAATGATCAAGTGGCATGTCAAAGTAACAAGGCTAAAGAGTTCAAGCCCTTTTGGATTTTTCAACATGCAAGATAATGACAGGCAGGTATGCATATATTTTATGAGTTTCTCCTGGACTGTGTCATTTCCTCCCCTTCTTCCCCCCATCAAGAAAGTGTCCCAAATTTTAACATTTCATCTGTTCAAGTCCAGTGCATTGGGATGGCTCCATTCCCTGAGTAGCAAGTTGTTGTAGTTGCAGATTGTGAACCTCTTTCCCCACGGCATCATGGGAGTTGTAGTCTCTAAGGCTAGATTGCAACACATAAGCTTTTCCCTGGAACACTCCCAATAAAGTTCAGAGGCCCCTCTAGTAAAGGTTGCATATATATATATATATATATATGTGTGTGTGTGTGTGTGTGTGTAAATCTGTTACAAGAAAAATACAAAATTGAGAAGAGCAAAATAAATTATTCTTTCCCCGTTATCACATTTAAAGAACAGTTGGTGAATCAGACTAGTTGAGGCAATTTAATTAAAGCAGTCTGGCTAAAATCAAACATTTGAAGTATACAATTAAAAGAAATTATTTTTCCCTCCCAATTTCCCCTTTCTATAATTAAGACTGCCAGGGCTTCCCTGCTGGAGGGTTAACAATATCACTAACCTGCTGCAAAATGTTTCAGAGTTAGGGAAAAAGCCTGCTTTCTGCTCTTGGGCTCAGCTACTCCCAACTCACACAGTGCAAGTGGCTTTTGTAAAGCAGCTGCCCTGACTGCTTGTCTTCATGGAGTCTGAGTCCAGCTACAGGGAACCTATTGAGCATACCCAAACTTACCACAGCCACTTCCAGAAACTTCTGGATGTGGCATGCTAAGGAAAAAGAGAATAGGTTCAGGTGATGCATCTGCCTAGCAACAATGACCCAGACACAACTCACTCCTACCCATCACCCCTCAGATAGATCTCTGAAAGAGATATCTCCCTATTAGGCACCGGGGTTACATTTGCAGGGTCAACTCCTGTGGTCAGTGCTAATTAAGCAGAAAGCTGATTGCTGAGAAAAGATTTGGTGATAAGTAACATACAGACTTCCTCTTGGGTGATGACCCAGATCGGTCAATTGACCACTTTCTGAAATTAAGTACCAATGTAAGGAAGTGTACCTGCTTGTGTATGTGTTTTAGAGATTGTCAGAATTACAGGGTGTGTCCTTGTTTTGTAACAAGTTCCAATAGAGGTTGTTCTAAAGTTGCTTTGAAATGGAAAAAGTTGTTGTTCTGTGTGTGTGTGTGTGTGTGTGTGTGTGTATTCTTACTATATGTTCCATTCTATGCATCCGATGAAGTGGGCTGTAGCCCACGAAAGCTTATGCTCTAATAAATTTGTTAGTCTCTAACGTGCCACAAGTACTCCTGTTCTTTTTGTGGTTAACTAAGATGGTAGAACACTGTATGGGTGTCTCCCATAGCTAATGGTTTCATACTGCCTTTCAAGTTCTATGTGTATACAGACATAAAATGAGACCAAGTATGCAAGCCTTTTGAACTGTACTCAATCTATACATCTTGTCATAAGCTTATTTAGATAGGGTATAAAGGCTGTTTACCCATATTTTCTGTGGGGCTGGAGGTGAAAAGAGAAGTGGCTCTCCCGTTGAGGGAAGATGAGCCTCACTCAGCAACCTTCACCATAAAGTGAATGCATACGCATATAGAGAAACAATTGCCATGATGAGCTATTATGATGAATCAAAAGAAGCTAGTGAACTAGTACAGTGGCAACCACAGGTTTTTTCACTGGTGTCTCATGTATTTGCACTTCAGAACAAAAACTAAAAACATGAAGTGACGCACAGAAGTGTAGTGAAGTGTCTAAAATATGCACTGACGTTTTAAGAATATGCACACAGAATATTAAATAAAGCCCTCAAGTCCATTTGGCTGCTGACTAGAACCAGCAGTGCCTTCTGTTTTATATGCAGCAATGATTTCACAGATTTTCTAGTACTGGAATATGCACACTGGTGAAAAATCTGATCAGCCACAGACAGCTATAAAAGCACTTAAAGCATGCCAAGAGTTTGATCCAGGGAATTTTCATGCATAAATTTACTGCATTTAACAGCATTCCCCCCTTCTCAGCAGACATAGTTTGTGATGGTGGGGAGCAGCCACCATTGCTTGACTATCCTTGGCACTATTAGATGGATGTCTATACTGATCTCAATATATATGTCTATATGGATCTCAAAATTAGTATGGTCTAAATATTGCTGTCAAAATTATTCCCCACCTATTGGTTTGACCTTGTTATCCCCCCCTTTTTAAGGCATTTCACTGGCTTTTCATTGTGCCATGCTTCAAAATTCAAACTTGTTTTCAAGGTCCTACATACCCTAAAATGCATTGTTCATAAAAATAAATATTGAGAATTTACTAACTTTTAGAAGTGAATGGTTTTGCGTGTATTCTCTTTTCTTTTCCTCCCCATTCTTTCAAAATCTTCTCTCTGCTTCCATTTCCCACTTTTCAGCCCTGTTCATTCTCTCTCCCCTTTCTGTGCATTTATGTGCTCATTCCCTTTTATTTCTTCTTTTCTGGCTCTGTTTCCCCACCTTTACTCTGCTTTGACTCTCCGCTCCCCACCCCCACCTCAGCTCCAAGTATGACTCTTTGGCCCCAAAATGATCTGTCCCTTTCACCTATTACAGTTATTGGGTTTCCACTGGCTCAGTCACCACCTGGACCCGTTCTCTTTTCCCTTCAACCTATTTCCCTATGCTCTAACTCTACAGTATTGCCATTTGCCCTCCCTCTGCCTTAATCATTCTCTTTCATTCCTTCCTTCCCAGTCTTTTCTCCTGCCTTAGTAACCACGAGTCTGAAGATTCCTCATGATCCAGGGCATACACAAATCTCTCATTTATGGAAGTTAGAAGGAAACTTTACCTCAGACAGTGATGAACTTGAAGATTTTTTTGGCATTGTCCTACTTCAGTGAACACATTTTTTTTCCTGTGGCAGAAGTTCCTGGCCACTGACAGAGGCAGGATACTGGACTAGATGGACCACTGATCTGATCCCATCCAGCAATTCCTGTATGTTCTGATCCATCCATAAAGATGCTGGTACAGGGCTGGGGTGATTTACATGGTGCTTCTCTGTTAGGGATCAGTGTGCAGAAACCTTCTTACTGCACAGCAGTAAGAGTGGCAGAATAGCCACAAGTGGCATTGCAAGAGTGATGCCATGTAATAGATGTAGCAATTAGAAAAACGTTATAGAGTTTAAGATTCACAAAGTTTAAGTCCAGAAGGAGCCAGTAAATCATCTCATCTAAGGGCTTGGCTACTCTTGCAGATGGAGCCAGTAAATCATCTCATCTAAGGGCTTGGCTACTCTTGCAGATGTAGAGCGCTGGGAGTTAAACCCGCCTTCGGAGACCGCAGCAGGGAAAACGCTGCTGTGTGTTTACACTGTCAGCTGCAAGCGCACAGGCGTGGCCACATTAGCAGCTCTTGCAAGGCCACGGAGAGCAGTGCATTGCGGTAGCTACCCCAGTGTGCAAGTGGCTGCAACGTGCTTTTCAAATGGGGGGGTGGAGTGTGACAAGAGTGTGTTGGGTGTATGTGGGGGGAGAGAGAGTGTTTTTTGGGGGGGCAGAAAGTGTGTCAGCATGCTGTCTTGTAAGTTCAGACAGCAGCAGACCCTCCTCCCACCGCCTCTCTCTCACACACACTCACAACAGCAACATTCCACAGTCATGGGTTGCTTTGTCCCAGAGCAGATAAGCAGCCGGCTGTCAGAAACTGAGCTTTGAAAGGGCATATCTGCATGCCTGCAGCCGAGTTCAAAACAATGACAAGAGTGGCCACTTGACTTCAGGGGATTATGGGGCGTTTCCGGAGGCCAATCACAGCACAGTAATGCAACACGTCGTCCACACTGACACCCAGGCGTTTCAGGTGGGGAGCAGCAAGCTTTATGCTTCTCGGGGAGGTGGATTACCAGGAGCGCTCCAGCTGCAGAGTCCAGGCGCTCTACGTGCCTTGCCAGTGTGGCCGGGTTGTGAGTTAGGGCTCCTGGGGCTGCTTTAATGCGCTCTAACTTGCAAGTATAGCCAAGCCCTGGCTTCCTGTATATCACAAACCATTACATTTCATTCAATTACCCATGTACGGAGCCCAATAACTTGTGTTTGGCTAACGTTTATCATCCAGAAAGGCATCCAGTCTTGATCTGAAGACTTCAAGAGACAGAGAATCCATCACTTCCCTTGATAATTTGTTCCAATTGTTAATCACTCAGAATGTAAAAAATGTTTGCCTCATTTCTAATTTGAATTTATCTAGTTACAGCTTCCAGCCCACTGGTTCTTGTTGTTCCTTTCTCTGCTAGCTTCAAGAGTCATTTGCTGCTCAGTATTTTCTGCCCATGAATGAGAGTACACTTATGCGCTGTAATCAAGTCACCTCTCATTCATTTTTTGATAAGCTAAACAGATTGAACTCTGAATTCTCCTACTGTAGGCCATTTCTTCCAGCCCTTGAATCGTTGTCGTGACTCTTTTCTGCATGCTCTCCAGTTTTCGAACTTTTTTTTAATGTGGACACCAAAACTGTGTATTCTAGTATCAGTCTCACCTGTGCCCTAGACCAGAGGTTTTCAAACTATGAGGTGTGCCCCCCTGGGGGGCACGGAGGAACGTTCCAGGGAGGTGGAGCAGGATGAGCTCCTGACCCCACAACCCAGCTGGAGCTCTGGGTGGGTGGAGCAAGCCCCCATGCCCCAACCCTGCTTCCCGGCAGGAGCACCGGAGGGGTTCGGGGGGACTTTAGGCAGAAGGGATGGGTAGGGGCCCCACAAAACCCTAATCCGCCCCTGCGCCTTCCAGTTTAGTATCATATGCTGTCCTTACCACAAGCAGTTGTGCAGTGTTTATTCTGCTGGTGACTTTGATATTTTTTCATATCATTCTGTGGTGAAAAATGGATTGGTACCTAAGTCCCCTCTAAGGTGCTCGGCCGCAGGCTATAAAGGGCCACGCAGCCACAGGGGCCTGGGGAGGAGAGAGGTAGGGGGTGGGCGGGGACTGGGACGGGGAGCAAGTTGGGGCATGCAGGGCTGCCGCAGGCCTCTGCCCCTCCCCCGGAGCTTGCTGCTGCCGGCAGGGAGAGGTCTGGGGGTAGTCCTCTGGCCCCAGCCCCAGGGCAGCCTGCACCCCAAACTCCTCATCCCTGGCCTTACCCCCAGCTGAAGTCCTCATCACCCTCCTCCCCCGCACCCAATGCTCTGTCCCAACCCTTAAGCCCCCTCCCACACTCTGACCCCCTCATCCCCAGGCCCACCCCAAAGCCCACACCCCCGCAGCCCGAGCCCTCACACCCTGACACCCCAACCCCCTGCCCCAGACCTGAGCCCCCTCCCACACTCTGAACCCCTTGGCCTCACCCCTGACATATATCACCTCCATATTGGTGCACATAATAAAATTCATTCTGCACATGGATATAAAAAATTAAAAGGAACATTGATTCGTACTTATTGCCAAAAGGTGGGAGTGTTCCAAAAAGAAAGCCAGAAGCTAAAATGGCTAAAGTTGATACAGAGAAAAAATCTGCAAAAACAAGAAAATATGATGAAGCATATTTGGATTGTGGTTTCAATTCCATTGCAGTTAATGAAGAAAGTAGGCTTCAATGTGTAGTGTGTGCAGTAACTTTAGCAAACAATAGCCTGAAGCCAACAAAATTAAGATGCCATTTTGAAACAAACCATGGCGATCTTGTAGGAAAGAACAGCGATTTTTTTTTCAAATGAAAGCTACAAAAAATTATAAACAAAAAACACAATGAAAAATGTGGTATCCACCCCTGCAAGTGCTTTAAAAGCATCATATCAAGTTGCGAACCACAAGTTGCAAAGAATAAAAAGCTTTACACAACGGAGGAAAAGCTGATTCTCCCAGCTACAATTGACATTTGCAAGACGACGCTTGGTGACAGTGCAGTAGAGAAGTTAAAAAATGATCCCGCTGTCAGACAACACATTCAGCTGCCAAATCTCTGACATGTCAGAAAATAAAAAGGCACTGCTGATCTGTTGATTGCAATCCAGTTATTTGCAATCCAGTAGGATGAAACAATGGATATATCAAAAGAAGCTCATTTAACTGTTTACATTTGATACTCTCATGAAATATCAATATTGGAAGATGTTTTGTTCTGCTAGCCAGTTAAGATGCATGCAATTGGATCTGAACAGTTTAATGTTTTTGATGACTTCCTAACTTCTCAGGAGCTGAAGTGGGAAGCCTGCATTAGAATCTGCACAGATGGAGCTCCTTCTATGTCTGGAGGTAGGGCAGGCTCGAAAGCTGAAGTGTCTGAAATTGCTCCACATATATCCTGGATTCATCGTATGATACACCACGAAGCCTTTGCAACTCAAAACATGGATTGCGAACTTACTGATGTGCTTAGTTCCATTAAAATCATGAATGTTATCAAGATGCATCCCACAAAGGCACATCTCTTTGCAATACTTTGTGCAGAAATGGGAGTGGAGCATGCTGCTTGGTTGTTTCACACTGAAATCAGGTGTCTATCCAGGGGGAAAGTGTTGCAATGTATTTATGAACTAAGAAATGAAGTTCAACTTTTTTTAGTGGATTTGAATTTCAGCAACACAGACAAACTTTGTGATCCCCACTGGCTTGTGCTTTTGGCTTACTTTGCTGATATTTTTGACAAACTGAATTCTCTAAATCAGCGGCGTATTAACGCCTAGGGCGACAAGGCCTAGGCCTAGGGCGGCATATTTGCAGGGGTAGCAAATTTATAATAGCAGCCAGAGGCTGCTTCCCCCAGTGCCGGTTTGCGCCCTCTGCCCCTGGCCCCACCCCAACTCTACCTCTTCCCCTCCCCCTCCCCTATTGGTACCCTTCCCCAAATCCCCACCCCAGCCCCATCTCCTCTCCTGAGCACACCGCATTCCCCCTCTTCCCTCCTCCTTCACGAACCTGTTTCGCACACAAGCACTGGCAGGGAGCGGGGAGAAGCAGGACCCAGCAGCGCGCTTAGGGGAGGAGGCGGAGGCGGAGCGGAGGCGAGTTGGGGGGGGAGGGGGCAAAATCATTAATCCGCCACTGCTCTAAATGTCTCGTTACAAGGAGAGGAAAGTACTATTTTTGACAGGCACAACAAGATATCTGCATTCAAGAGAAAGCTAGATTTCTGGAAAACATAGATTTGTTGGTAGCATCAGTTAACAATGGGAATGCAATGCTTAAACCAAACAGAATCTGAACTATTGAGTGTCGTGCAGCCAATCAAGAATCACTTGACTTCTCTCAGAGCCAGTTTGGATAAATATTTTCCCAAAGGAAATGCACCCCTGAATGACTGGATTATCCAACCTTTTGTAGCTGAAGCAGTGACCTTGTCCCATCTTTCAGATGAGATTCAGGAAAAGCTGACTGAACTTCAGAGTGATAGGACACTGGAAATTCAATGTAAAAAACTGTGTTTGCAGGATTTTTGGTTGAAAGTTGGCTCAGAATATCCAGCTTTGTCAAAATGTGCAATCAAAGCTCTTTCACCGTTTGGTTCATCTTATCTGAGAGAGATTGGATTCTCTTTTCTGGCTGTGCTAAAGAGAAAGTACCAAGACTGGAAGTGGAGGACAACCTCAGAGTGACTGTTTCAAAATCTCACCACAAATTGATAAACTGTCTGCAGAGAAAGAGGCACACTCTTCATGTTAAGTATCTGTGTATTTGAAACTGACAGGTGTAGGCCATTTAATTAAAAAGTTCTGTTAAGGTCAATCTGTTAGGTTTATAAGTAGGCTATCAAGCATACTTTTGTATGTGTGTATTTTTGTCTCGGTTGCGGGGAGACGACCATAAATTGTAACTCAAAGGGGCTCAGCTCAAAAAGTCTGAAAACCACTGCCTTATACAGAGCTAGAATCACCTCCCTACTCCTTGAATATACTGTATGAACAAGGGAGCAGGAGCCGGATTATATTAGCCCTTTTTGCCAGATCATTGCACTGGGAGCCCATGTTCAGTTGCTTGTCTACTATGACTCCTAATTCCTTTACAGAGTCACTGCTTTCCAAGATACATATTACAGTGCTGTTTTCTTTTAACAGTTAAAGGGGAGGGGAAGCTCAAGATAATGATGGATACACAGAGGCTTTTTAAAAGGTTAAAAATCAGTGGGGCTTTCTCATGGTGATAAAATATAAGAATGTGTAAACACATTAAAGAAAATAGGTAAATAAAGTGTTTGTGATGATTAAAAGTCATGGAGAAAAATCGAGCATTATCTAAAGCTAATACTGTTCTGTTTTAAGATCAATATATCCTCATTTATTTAAAAATTAACCATTTTCTATATATTTCATCATATATAGAAGCCTAGTTTAGAAAAAGCGTTTCTCGCACTTGAGAAGCTGAAATAACTAATTTGCAGCTATTTGAGGCATTACTCCACAGATTGCCTGAGTTTAGGTTAGCCCTACAGGTACTCCAGCATGTATAATTTGTAATTCATTAATCTTGGGAGAGAATTATGAAACCACTTTGAGAAATAAATATGGGCACTTTTAAGTGCAGCCTTTTACTAAGACATATTAGGGGGAATAAAGCATTCAGATGTCTTCCCCTTCTCACCCATCCCATGAATTACATTTTTTAAAGTATTTAAAAAATGAATATTTTATATGTACCTGAAAATTAAAGTATGTTCTTAACTGGCTTTATTCCATTATAAGATGACTATATATGGCTTTGCAGTACAGAGAGTCTGCTTCAAGAGTCCATTAAATGACAGGAAAAGTGTCTATATTCTTTAGAAATATTCATTCAGAACAGATTTATTTAATGTATTTACTTACAAACACATGCAAGCATGCAGAATATTAAAACAAAGACAAAATCAAGCACTTTAAAAATACAAAGATGTTCCCACAGTGTCGTTTTTGTTAAGCTGGGTCCAAGCTTCAAAATAGGTTCCAGAGTGTCTCCAAAGTTCAGGACTTTGATTCAGTTTATTAGTGCTAATTAGCACAATGCCAGACAGTGTTGCACCTCACATGTTGTCCGTTTCTGCGCCTAATAAAGGTAATGTGTATCTCCCATTAGCTTCAGTGGGAGCAGGACTGGCCCCGCAGTATTATAGTTTGAGTTTGCAGCACTGCCTGTTAAAGCTGCCTGATGCTTTCCATCATAAGATGCAGTCTTCTGTTGCTTATAACTTTGCCAAACTTTAACTACCTGGGCTGAAATTTTCCATGCCAGGTGTTTGCCTCCCAGGCAAAACTATTTTGGAAAGTTTCAGTCAAAAAGCTTCAACCATTTCCAAGAATGAGGTTGGGAAACAAATATGGGTGTTGCCATGTTAAAAAAAAAGTCTTATAAACAGTTTTGTTGAGAAGTTCTAGTGTCCCCATTCTTTGGGGGGAGGGACTTGAAATTTGACAGGGGTTCCTTTTTTATCAGGAATGTGCCTTTTGCTGTCCCCCATGAAAATTTGGCCCAGTTATAAGCCTTTGAAAACTCTAATTTTGCATACCATCAGAAGAGACTTCTTAGAGTTTAGCGGCTAAGTTCCCTGATGATTCTGTATGTACTGAGCATGCTTGAAGATGCGACCACAGTGCACATGCACCATCCCCACAGAAACTTAGCATGTTCCAGCCCAAGGCTACAAGGCCTCAGCAGGACTTTCCCTGCAATTGCAGGTATTGGCTGGCTCAGGCCAGGGAGCCTGTCTTTCCTGTGCTCTCAGTGACACTCTCCCCACCTTTCTGGAACCCAGGAAGCATAGAAGAGGAAGGAGCCTAACTTAAAGGAAGAGGGGATGGGAGCTGGACCATAGCTGTTGGGAGAGGAGTAGAAGGGGTAGAATACTGGGACTGGAGGGTAGCAGTGAGGGAAGAGAGAAACTGGACTTGGAGCATGGGGGGAAATTGGAACTGGGTTGGCATACCGACAGACTGGGAGCTGAAGTGGGAGACTGGAACTGGCTGATTTCTTATGTGATAGTGAGCACCTCTCTTACACCAAACTTTTCACAGGTGATCACTATGTGTGTTCCTCATCTTCTGGGTGCCCAGCTTAATGCCCTGGAGTCTGATCTGTCAAAACTTCAAAACAAACTGTCCCCCAAAAAATTGCAATTTGTTTTTACTTTTTCCCCGCAACCAACCAGCACTGAGAGAGAAAGAGTGTACAGGTGTAAGAGAGAGAAATGCCACCAAATGGTAAAGTCATTAAATTAAGTTGAAATGTAATTAAAATGCATAGTTAAATCATCTCAGGTACAGATTGTGCATATAAAATGGAAATAAACTTCCAGGTCATTCACATAGATTCATAGATTCCAAAGCCAGAAGGGACAGCCATGATCATCTAGTCTGACCTCTGGTACAACACAGGCCACAGAACTTCCCTCAAAATAATTCCTAGACCATATTATTTAGAAAAACATCCAATCTTCATTTAAAAATTATAAGTGGTGAAGAATCCACCATGACCCTTGGTAAATTGTTCCAGTGGCTAACCACTCTCACCATTAAAAATGTACACCTTATTTTCAGTCTGAATTTGTCCATCTTCAAATTCTAGCCATTGGATCGTGTTATACCTTTCTCTTCAGGATTGAAGAGCCCAATTTAAATATTTGTTCCCAAGGTAGGTGCTTATAGATTCATAGAAATGTAGGGCTGGAAGCAGAGGTGAAAGTAAGCTGATACGCCCCAGTACGGCGTACCGGCAGGAGCCGGTGTACCGTACTGGGGCAGCCCAGCTTCCCCAGGGGGCAATTTAAAGGGGCTGGGGCTCCCAGCAGTGGCTGGAGCCCCAGGCCCTTTAAATTGCCTCCAGGGCCCCGCTGCAGTGGCTGCAGGGCTCAAGCAGCTATCTAAAGGGCCCGGGGCTCCTCTGCTTCTACCTCCCTGGCCCTTTAAATAGCCGCCGGAGCCCCGCCGCCGCTACTCCAGGGCTCCAGGGGCTATTTAAAGGGCTGGGGCGCTAGAATCAGGGGAGCTCTGGGCCCTTTAAATAGCCCCCGGACTCCTAGGGTCGGGGGGACTCCAGAGGCTATTTCAAGGGCTGGGGTTCCAGCTGCCTCTGCCGCCCCAGTCCTTTAAATAGCCGCTGGAGCCCCGCCGCTTCCCCAGGACTCCGGCAGCTATTTAAAGGGCTGGGGCAGTAGAAGAGGGGAGCCCCGGGCCCTTTAAATAGCCCCCAGAGCCCCAGGCTGCTGCTTCTGCTACCCGCGGGGGGGGGCACTTACCTTACGGGGTGGGCTGGGGCTGGCTCTGACCCCCTCAACCCTGCCCCTTCTGCTCTAGGCCCCACCCCTTCCAGGGGCCAGAGCTGGCTCCAGCGTACCAGTAAGTCACTGAATTTACTTTCACCCCTGTCCGGAAGGGACCTCAAGAGTTTATCAAGTCCATCTTTCTGTGCTGTGGCAGAACCAGGTAAACCTTGACGATCCCTGATAGATAGGTGTTTGTCCAACCTGTTCTTAAAAACCTGCAATAAAGGGGGAATCCACAACATCCCTTGGAAGCCTATTCTAGAGCTTAACCACCTTGAGAGTTGGAAAGTTTTTCCTAATATCTAACCTAAATCTCCTTGCTGCAGATTAAGCCCATTACTTCTTGTCTTATCTTCAGTGGACATGGACAACAATCAATCTCAGTCCTCTTTAGAACAGCCCTTAATATGTTTGACGACTCTTATCAGGTTCCCTCTCTGTCTTCTTTTCTCAAGACTAAACATGCCAATTTTTTTTTAGCTTTTCCTCATAAGTCAGATTTTGTAAACTTTTATCATTTTCATTGCTCTCCTCTGGACTCTCTTCAATTTGTCTACATTTCCTAAAGTGAGACACCCATAACTGGACACAGTATTCCAGCTAAAGCCTCCCCAATGTTGAATGGATTGGGACAATTACCTCCCGTGTCTTACATATGACACTCCTGTTAATACACCCCAGAATGATATTAGCCTGTTTTGCAGCAGCATCACATTGTTGACTTATCCAATTTGTGATCCACCTTAACCCCAGATCCTTTTCTGCAGTACTACCAGCTAGCCAGTTATTCCTCATTTTATAGTTGTACATTTTATTTTTCATCCTTAAGTGTTGTACTTTACACTTATCTTTATTGAATTTCATCTTGTTGGTTTCAGATCAATTCTTCAATTTGTCTAGGTTGTTTTTAATTCCCATCCTGTCCTCCAAAGTGCTTGCAACCCCTCCCAACTTGGTGTCATTTGCAAATTATCATCTGCACTCCACTATCCAAGTCATCAATGAAAACACTGAACAGTACCAGACTCCTCTGGGACCCCACTAGATACACTCTCCCACCCTGACAGTGAATCATTGACAACCACTCTGAGTATGGTCCCCCAACTTGTTCCTCACTCGCCTTATAGTGATTTCATCTAGATCACATTTCCCTAATTTTCTTATGAGAATATCATGTAGGACTGTATCAAAAACCTTACTACAAATCAAGATATATCACACCTACTTCTTCCTCTATATCCACTTGGCCAGTAAGCCTGTCAAAGAAGGAAATTAAGTTGGTTTAGCATGATTTGTTCTTGTCCATGCTGACTATTCCCTATAACCGTATTATCCTGTTGGTGCTTACAAATTGATTGTATAATAATTTGTTCCAGTATCTTTCCAAGTATCAAAGCAAACAGACTGTAATCAAGTCATCCCTTAAACTTGTCTTTGTTAAGCTGAATAGATCAAGTGGTTTGAATCTATGACTATAAGTCATGTTTTCTAATCCTTTAGTCATTCTCATGGCTCATCTCTCCCCCCTCTCCAATTTATCAACATCCTTCTTGAATTGTAGGCATCAGAACTGGACACAGTATTCCAGCACTGGTCACACCAGTGCCAAATACTCCTACTCAAGACTCCTCTGTTTATACGTGCCAGGATTGCATTAGCTCTTTTGGACACAGTGTTAGGATATAGATATTCAGGCCTGTCTGTAAAGGCCTGTACTTTAAGAATTTAGGTGTATTCTTATCACTTGGCTAGTTAGAGGTATAAAAGAAAGAATCAAAATCACTGTCTGCCAGTGTAAGGTCCTTCTCTTACTGTGACAGTCTGAGGCCCTGTTCTTAGGCTAAGGCCTTTGGCTAAGCGACAGAGGCAGCCATAAGCTGGGAAGCGACCGGTCACATCCTCACATTCCAAACTAGTCACATTGAAAGAAGGTGCTATTGGGCTGTTAGGAATACAATCCTGTCCTGATAGTGCCTATCACCTCCGGAGAAAGGGAAGTGCCTAGAAGATGTAAAAGGAAATTGAGGTTGATAGTTTTCTGTCTGGTAAGAACTCATTTATCAATAGACACAGCTGGGAAACTCTTATGTCTTTATAGATGTAGTTGTGAAATCCTCACTTCTGTATTGTTTTGTCATTATAGTTCCCACTTTGCTATTGTTTATTGGCATGGTCTCTGTCTGGTTCTGTGATTGTTTCTGTCTGCTGTATAATTAATTTTGCTGGGTGTAAACTAATTAAGGTGGTGGGATATAATTGGTTAGCTAATCATATTACAATATGTTAGGATTGGTTAGTTAAATTTCAGTAGAATGATTGGTTAAGGTATAGCTAAGAATATTACTATATAAATTAGAGGCAAACAGGAAGTAAGTGGGGATTCGAAAATAAGGAAAAAGGAACTTGTATTTAAGCTTCCTGGAAGCTCACCCCAATAAACATCGAATTGTTTGCACCTTCGGACTTCGGGTATTGTTGCTCTCTGTTCATGCGAGAAGGACCAGGGAAGTGGGAGAGTGAAGGAATAAGCTCTCTAACACACAGCATCACACTGGGAGTTTATGTTCAGCTGATGATCCACTATGACTCCCAAATCTTTTTCAGAGGCACTGCTTCTCAGGATAGAGTCCCCCATTCTGTTCCTATATGTATACATTTACATTTAGCCATTTTAAAAGACGTATTGTTTGCTTGTACCCAGTTTACAAAGCGATCCAGATCTCTCTGCATCAGTGACCTGCCCTCTTCATTATTTACCACTCCCGCAATTTTTGTGTAATCTGCAAACTTTATCAGTGATGATTTTATATTTTCTTCCAGGGTATTGATAAAAAAAAAGTTAAATAGTATAGTCACGGTCATTAGTCCACCTCATCTGGGGTCACAGTTGTCCTAACTAAAACTAAAAGTCCCAAAATGTCTTAATACAACAACAACAACACCTACTCTCTCTGCCTCTTTGCTGTTTGAGAAGTGTGCCTGTGAGGCATTCCTGCCTGGAGAGCTATTCCAGTTTCTTCCTTGCTTTTACTCAGTGTCTCTCCTCAGGTCTCCCTACCTGGAGAATTTTTCTCCTGCAAATTCAAGGCCCTGCAGGAGCCTTCTTGCTCCCTGAAATCTCTACAGCTATATTGGCAATTTCCTGGGCTAGCCCCCCTTCACTGACACTTCCTGCTTCAAGCCTGTATAAGAACCTCCTTCCAGCTCTTTCCCCAGCTGGGCTTTATCACTACTTAAGCCTGAAACCTGTTACCTAGTAATCACCTGATTCCTCTCAGGTGGGGCCCATTCTGTACTCAGGTTGGCTTAGCCCTGGACTTTCCAGCCCTTGTGACAAGCCACCCTGTTACAGTTCCTAATATACTTTAAAAATGCCTTCTTATTGTCCTTAACTCTGTTGGCCATAGATTTCTCCTTGTGTCCCTTTGCGTGCTACAATTTTTAACTTCTGATTCATAGTTATTGCTATTAACTTCCCCTTTTTTCCATTTGTTTTATATATATATATATTTACAGCTGCCTGCACTTCCTGTCTAAACCATTTTTTTTTACACCAGTACCACCCTTCTTTCTCGATTGTGGCTTTTTGGGCATCTAGTACAGTGTTCTTAAATGATTCCCAATAATCATTCGCATTTTTCTGATTAAATTCTTCCTCCCCGTTGATTTGGCTGATAATTGTTTTCAGCTTTGTGCAACTGGCCCCACTAAAGCACTAAGTATATATATTAGTGGCCTTGCACATGATAAATGTAATCAATTTGATCACTGGTACCTAGTTTTCAGTTTTGTGATCCATTCCTCTTTATTGGTTTAGACAAGGTCTAATATAGAATTTGCCGATGTTGGCTAAAACACTTTCTGAGTTAGAAATTCCAAGTATGTTTTAGTACTGGCAGCATGAGACCTCCAGCATATGTCACTCAGTTGAAGTCTCCCATGATCACACAGCTCTTTTTCCTACACATTATATATAGGTACCTAAGGAGTTGGTCATCCTGTTCCCCAGTGTGAGTTGATGGTCTGTAGCAGACACCATTTAGTACCCCATTTTGTGATTTATCAGTTAGTACATTGATCAATAAGCATTCAGGATAATTTTCTTCCAAATTATCAGAGACTTGGAAACAGGTAATGCTATTTTTGACATAGAGTGCTATTCCTCCTCCCTTTTTGCCCACTCAATCCTTCCTCAATAGATTATAACCATTGATTTAAATATTCCCATGATCCCACAGGCCTCAAACCCAGGTCCATAGGGTTTACAGGAGCAGCCATGCTTCAACCCTTCACTTGGCAGCCTGCTGACAACTGCTGTCCCAGGACCTATGAAGTCCAGCCCCAGTCTGAGGCTCTGCCATTGATGTGCCATTGGTGGAGCCCACCACAGCCAATTGGCCCACTGGCTAGCAACAGGCAAAGGAAGCTGTCTGAACAACAGCTCTGGACCTTGTACCTCAAGCCTGAACTGGCACTACTGCAGGAATACCTACAAGAGAACCTGGCCTGAGGGTTCATTCACAGGTCAACTTCAGCAATTGGTGCCCCAGTTCTTTTCGTAAAAAAAAAGACAGGTGGCAGCCCCCAGCTCCTCCTTGATTACTGACTCCTAAACCAGGTGACAATCCAGAACTGTTACAAATGACCCCTAATCTCCAAGTTGTTGGACTGTGTGGGGGCTGCCCGCACATTCAATAAACTGGACCTCCCAGGAGTTTACAATCTCATCCGTATCTGAGAGAGGGACAAGCAGAATACTGCCTTTCGAACTCGCTATGGCAACTTTGAATATTTAGTCATGCCATTCAGATTGACTAATATCCCAGAAACATTCTGGCACATCATTAACAATGTGCTACATGACCTACTGGACCAGTTTATAGTAGTATACTTGGATAATATATTGATCTTCTTGAATGATCTGAACCAACACGCCACTCATGTCTGCACAGTCCTGAAGAGACTGTGACAACATGGTATCTACACAAAACACACACCATGAGCATTTGATCACTCCTAGACTGAGTTCTGGAGTTTCATCTTGTCCCTGGAAAGAATCAAGATGGACCCACGCAAGGTCTAGGCTGTCTGTGACTCGTCAGCTCCCCACAGTGTGAGTGATCTACATTTTCTAGACTTTGCACATTTTTACTGGAGGTTCATCTGAAAGTTTTCAAAACAAACTGAGCCACTCACTGCCCTGCTCTAGGAGAACATCTAATTCTACTGGTTGCCTGAGACCATTCAAACAGCTAAAGTGTTCCTTCACCACTGTTCCAGCACTGGCCCACCCAGGCGTGATGCAAGTTTTCATTTTGGAGGTTAATGCCTCTAGCACAGCGATTGGGGCAGTCCTCTCCCAGAGGCATGGACCCAAGCAAGTACTGCACCCCATCGCCTATTACTTGAGGAAACTTACTTTGAAATCTTAGACAAAGAGGTCCTGGCAATCAAGACTGACTTTGAAGAATGGTGACACGTTTTGGAAGGGACCCAGCATCTGGTCCAAGTATTTACTGATTTCTAGAATCTGCAGTATCCGTGTAGGGCTAAGGCCATAAACCAATGACAGCTTTGGTGGACCCCATTCTTCTCACGGTTCAACATTACCTTGACCTATTGTTAACGTTCAACCTAGCCAACAGGGTCAGGAACTTGGGCTGGCATACAATATCTGATCATCTGTGGAAGCAGTTTGTCAGTCCACCCACCACCCTCTCATGTATGACAGAAAAGAGACAGAGAGATGTGTATGCTTCGAAAACAGTTAACAAAGATTTATTAAGGAAATTGACAATAGCAGGGATAGGGGAATGATAACTAGAGTAAATAACCCAATAAAAATGTAAATGTGGCTGCCCCAATTGGACGTGAAGCCTGGACACCCATACAACCCTTAACTTTGGCTATATTTAAACTAAACAAAAGGAAAACACAAACTACCCCAATACTGTTCTGAGTCAGAGGAGACAATTTCAGGTAAGACAAAACAGCTGATGGTGGTGTGTCCTGTTGTAGCTTGACAGCGTAGGTTCTGAATCTTGGACCTCAAACAAAGCTTCGCAGCTTGACTTGGCCTACGGGAGGGAGGAACACAGGATCATCAGCAAAGATCAACTGGAACCAGGATTGCAGGTAAAGACGTCACTGGAATCAGGATATAGGTAGGTGTTATAGTTCATAAGTGATGGTAAAGAGATGTCTTCTTGGCCGATGGTGTGGGTCCGAAGTCACTGAGGAGATCCTCCATTTCCGCGCAAATCAACATGATACCTGGCTGCTGCTCTGATGGACAGCAAGAATGCTCAGGCATGCAGCCCTCTTTATAGGCTCAGTGGCGTGAACCTAGCAGTCTGAGCTGGTTCTAGCTGCCCCTTAAGAGTCCATTGCTCTTTTCCCGCCACTAGTTTGAAAAGGTGCGAAAGTTCTGACAATAAGGAGCAACAAAATGGAGTCTGAGTTGTCATTATGGTACAACACCATCTTGAATCATGGCGTCCATTGATTTCTGTTCCATAATTAACTCATTTTATACTAATCATTACAGCAAACACATTAATTCAAACATAAGCACTAACATTAACAACATTAAACATACATTTAGGGGAAAGCTTCCCAACACTACCTCCATGGAACTAGAAATGGCAAGGCTGACACCTTGTCCTGAAGATATAGCTCTGATCCATGAATCAGCCGACATTCTTAAGTCCCATAACTTCATCAATGTGACCCACCGCAGGACCTGCTCATGCTCATCCACTCTGCCTCTGTTTCTGTAGTTCCCCCGATGAGATGGATATTATCAACCGAGAACCACATAATACCCGGATCACATCCATAAGGGACCATATCTATGTTCCCACCAGACCTGAGAAGGTGGCAGTTCTTCAGTTGTGCCCTAACTCCATCTTGGGAGGTTACTGAGGAAATATAAAACCCAATGATTAATGTCCCAATACTTCTGGTGGCCCTGTATGCACCCCACAATAAAGACCTGTGTTGCTTCCTCCCAGGTGTGTGCCCTTACCAAAATCCCACACCAGAAAACCTGTGGCCTCCTCCAACTCCTGGACACCCCCATCTCGGCCCTGGGAGACCATTTCCTTGGACTTTGAGGTAGAACTACCAGAATCCAGTGCCTTCATGACCATCCTGACAGTGGTGGATCACTTTTCGAAAATGGCCCATTTCACTCCTTGCATAGATCTATCCTTCACAGGGGAAACTGCCCAGCTCTGGATAAGCAATGTAGTCCATCTTCAATTGCCTCCCAGATCATGCCACCTCCGACTGGGGGTCTCAGTTACCTGCCAGCTTCTGGCTTCATCTTTTAGGGGTCTCCATGCACCTGTCCTCTGCCTACGATCCTCAGTCGAATGGTCAAACGGAAAGAATCAACTAGATCCTAGAGCAGTACCTATGAAGCTACACTAACCATCACAAGAATGATGGTTCTGCACTATTACCACATGTTGATTTCTCATGTAATAATGCAGACCATGCATCCAGAGACCACAGCCCCTTCTTTGTTAACTATGGATATCACGCTTGATTTTAGTCACAATTACCAACATTTTCCTCCAACCCATTGGCCTTGGACATACTACAGCACATCCATCATACTCAAGAGGAGTTGAAGGCAAAGGAGGACCTTGAGAAGGCAAAGGAGGACTACAGAAAGCATGCAGAGAAGCATAGGCACCAAGGCCCAGCCTACTCTGTAGGACAAAAGGTATGACTTTGTACAGAGCACCTCCACAGAGTCAGACCCTCTCAGAAACTAGCCCATATCAGAATAAGCAAAAAATCAACCTGGTCATCTTTGAGCTGCAGCTCCCTCGATCTCTTAGAGTCCACCCCATATTCCATGTCTCACTCCTAAAACCCTACACTGAGAACACATTTCCTCACAGAGCCCAATCACCGTCCCCACCAGTACATGTACAAAATCAGAAGGAGTACATTGTCCATGAAGTCCTTAGTTCCAAGGTCAAGCAGAGTAAATTGTGATACCTGATTTACTGGGAAGGTTATGGCCCAAAGGAGCACACTTGGGAGTCAACGAAGAATGTTCACTCTTCTGCCTTGGTTCGGGTCTTCCACAGGAACCAAGAAACATGGATCCATGTCACCCAGAGGGTGCCCCTAGGGGAGGGAGTAATGTCATGACCCATGAGACTCAAACCCAGGCCCCCAGGAGCAGCCAACGCTTCAACCCGCCACTTGGAAGTCTGCTGACAACTGCTGGCCAGGACCCATGAAGCTCAGCCCAGGTTTGAGGCTCCACCCCTGACATCCCACTGGGAGAGCCCCAGATCAGCTGATTGGCCCACTGGCCCTACTTAAGCCAGCTATAGGAACAGGAAGCTGTGTGAACAACTGGGATCCACCCTGCTCTGGACTGTATACCTCCTGCTTCCCTGTCTTGACTTCCTAGCATCCTGATCTGGCTTGCCTCCTGACCTCTGACTTGACGTTCTGACCTCTGGTTTGCCTCCTGCCTCTGGCATCCTGACTCAGCCTGACTGGTTACTGACTTGTGGTTCTGATCTCCAGTTTGTCTGCTGCATTTGATTTCCCTATATGCTGACCCAACTGACTCTTGACTCATGACTGTCAACTCCAGCTCTGACCACTAGATCTGGCTGCCTACAACTCGGCCATGACAAATAGTGTAACTCATCCCACCAGGTTTCAGTAATACCAACCAGATCGAATTTATGCTCGTAAATAAGCAATTCCAATTCCTCTTACTTGTTATCTGGATCTGAGCATTAGTGGATAGGCAATTCAAGAATTTTTTCTCTTCATGTCCTTTGGTTCCTTGATTCATTTTGTTCTCAACATCTTGACTTTGTGCTGACTGCTCATATCTTCACTCTTCTTGCCATCCTCTTTTTCTATTAGTTTAACAACCTCCTGACTACTCTAGCCAGCCTGTCCCCATTAGACTGGTTCCCATTCTGCTGAAGTGGAGGCCATTCAAACTACACAGCCCCCTTTCTCCATAGAAGGTAGACCAATGTTCCACAGAACCAAAACACTTATCTCTATATCACTTCCCTAGGCATTGATTCACTTCCAGAATCTTATACCTTCTGTCTTCATTTGCTCACGGGACAGGAAGGATCTCAGAGAAGATCGCTTGGATTTTCTTCTTCAACATGCTTCCAAGTTCTCTGAAGTAATCTGTTTTCTGTGATATATCCCATGATGCTGTATATATATCACTGTGCTGGTGTGAATCATCACCAATGAATCCTGGCCCATCAATGTCAGAAGACTATCCAATCTTAGAGTGATATCTAGTGTCTTGGCTCCAAGGAAGCAGCACACCATCCCATTGTTTACCTGTCCCTTGCAGAATGTTCTTTCTATTCTTCTGAGTATTGAAACTCCAACAAGGATCATTTATTTCTTCCTCAGATGTTTGGAGAACTCCTTGAGGGCCAGTTTGAGTTTCTTGGATTGAGCCGCAACCCATAGTGTGTGCCCTGTACATCTCTCCATTCCTTTGGACCCGCGGGATCTTGAGAAGTGTCTTCCATAATTTCCACACAGAGGACTTGGTATCGATTTGAAACTTTTAATTGTGTGGAATTCCTTCTGCTTCTCTTCTCTCTGGTAGCCACAGCCTGCACATCCTCATCTGGCTTCAGCTGTATAGAAGGCTATCCTGACCTCTTGCCTCTGGTGATTCTTCTTTGATTTCCTCTCTCTTGAGTTCCTTGGTGGCCAGCTCCAGGCTCCCTTAAACCTGGGGTATTGGTGTTTTCTGAACCTGGCTGTCTAGGAACTCCTCAGCTTCTCTGATTCTCAGTTTCATCTCAACTTGCACCTGCAATCCAAAAATCTTTTCCTCCAGCATAGCCACCAACTTACACTTCTTGCACAGGAAATACCTTCTCGCTTCATTGAGGAAAGAATGTGGCACATCTATTGCAGGTCACCACCACTCTTCCATTGCTGGCCACCATGATATCACATGTAGTGCTGAACCTGGAAGGAAATCCACTCACTCAGTCTCTAAACTCCCTCCAGAACTCTCGTTAGCTGCCTCCGTTAGCAGCTCTCAAGTTTACCTGGCTTTTTATACCAAGGCTTCCCTCTTAGCATAGCTCAGCTATGCAGCCAGTACACAAAGAACAAACAAACAGTCAACTAAACAACCACAGGCAGACCAAACACATCAGTCACCACTGATACAGAGAAAACCCATTTTGAAGTCCCCAGACTCCATTTTCTATGTTTGGTCTCCATTGTGAATAAACCAGAGTCACTCCACCATTAGTTGGAAGCTGTAGATCACATGGTGCTAAATATAGAATTTGTAGGAAAACCAAATTGGTGGGGGGGGGAAGGTGGTAAGCAACAATGCTTCAGATCATAACACTGTGAGGTTTCTAAATAGCGGTTTCTAGTCTAAAAATAGAACTGGCAGTTAGTAAAAGAAGGTAAACAAGTAGGATGATGTCATGTAAAAATAGAATTGAAAAACAGTATAAAGATCAGTGTGTTAGTTGACAGCTAACAATTAAGGAGACAGGTTGAGGAGACAGCTGAGAAGACAGAGAGAGAGAAAGGAATTCTGAGAGAACGCACAGGAGAGACAGGGCAGCATAGTCATCCGAGTAAGTCTGTCAGACAAAGTTATAGCTATAGCCACTGCTATAGTATAGTGTTAATGTGTATATGTGTGTGGGGGGGAGCGGGGGAAGGGGTTAATAAAGATGAATGTGTAAGAGGAATGTATATATGTAAGACCTTAAGAACTGCTGTCAGCGACTTGTGGAAGACTGACCATCTGAAGCAGGGTGCACCATTTAACATTGTTTCAACCATAAAGCAATATGGTTTGGAGTGCCCTTTAACTTGTTATAAGGGATTTGTGTTTTAGATTATTATTGTGTCAGGAATTGTTGTTTGAACCATTAAAAGGGTGCCTTGTTTTGGAACACTGCTTGTGTCAATCATTTATTGGAAGGCTGTGTCCATGTCTCCTAGGATTAACAGGTCTGAGCTGTTCTGTGGAGTTTCTGAAACAGGGAATCCCTGGCAAGCCCATCATATTCCTTGGCCACCCTCGAGACCCATACTTAACGAGAACAGACTGATGTGGTCATAACAGGTGGACTGTTTTAAGAGAGCCTTTGATAAACCTGGGAGAGGACAATCAGTAGGCTATTCTGGGGGTATACTAAATCTGTTTTTGAGATAACAACCACAGCCCTCTACCTCCAAGGACAGAATCTACAGCTATTCTCCCCAAACTCTCTTGTCTGATGCCTCTGTTCCCATAACCCAAATCTATATAACAGCATGTTTCAATTGTGTAAACTTATTAGTTTACATCTGATAGTGAATTGAAAACAAATTACAAATACAGTTTGAAGCACACTGGAGACTGAAACAAATCATATTTTTTTTCAAAATATACTTTGACTTCATTTCTGTTCTTTTCCCCCAATCATTAAAAAGCAAATGTTTCCTATGAAAATGTAATTATGAAATATATCACTATAATCTTTTGTACCCCGCTACCATTGTAAGAAAAAGCAAAAACAAATCTACAACTATAGAGGATCTATTAATTATACAGAAACATCTCATCTTAAATATTTAAACATGTTTAGAACCATCTTGCTAGTCATTTCTTCCTTTACAAAACAAGATATTAAAGAAACCCCACCAACCCATTAATATGGTAAAATAAAAAGCGTCATTACAATTCTCAAAGCTGAGTTAAGTTGAAAGTGAATATTCACACAAGCAAAACCTTGTTAGATATATTAAAATACAGCTTTTAATATTTGGATTTACAAAAACAAAATATACTTGTACATATTCAGTACTCCTCCCAAAAGATTACTATATATACTATATATCAGTGGTTCTCAACCAGGGGTATGAGTACCAGTTGGGGTATGCAGAGATCTTCCAGGGGGTAAATCAACTCATCTAGATTAGTGTTTCTCAACCTGGGAGTCGTGAGCTCCAGGGGAGATCGCGGGACGGTTTAGTGGGGTCGTAAGTGCAGGGCTGGCGTAAGGGGGTGGCAAGCAGGGCAATTGCCTGGGGCCCCATGCCCACATGAGGCCCCAAAAAAGCTAAGTCACATGCTTTAGCCCCAGGTGGTGGGGGTTGGAATTCAGACTCCTGAAAGGGGTACAGTAGTCTGGAAAGGTTGAGAACTCTTACTGTATATTAACAGTATAGATAGGTTATAATGGGTTAATAAATGATTATCTGATATTTTAATAAGTGCTACAGATTATTACAAAGTTCAACAGGTTGATTATAACTATGGCTTATAACCTTCTGTATCTCCTTCTTCTGATGTGCTTAGAGCTATCTATAACATACTATTCATGTCTGTAATACACTTATAACAGCTATTAATTATTTATAAATAGTTTATAAAGGATTAATAAGTGTTCTCTTAATATAAAGTGTGACTTCTAAAAGTGCCATGAATTTCACATAGGTATATGGGTCTCAGAGTCTTCATTACACATTTACTAATAAGGAAGGAGTACATACATAATCAAGTGGTTGTTGTCAGGAAGCAGGCTCTATAAATACACATTTTCCACATTCCTGAAAACACCACAAGGTGACTTAGGTAACTACAATACAGACTGTGATGACACAAAGGGTCTGTCTAAACAAACAGTGTCAAACAGAACTGTGTCTTAGGACCCAGTTACTACCCATCTGAGACTTTAGTCAGAAGCAGCAGGAGCAGCCAAAGCAGGGACTGCTACACTGTGGGTGTGTGGGTAAAATCGAGCTCAGATGGTGCCACCCTTCCCCCTCTTTTGGAACATTCAGAGAGCTTTCTATAGTTTCTGGACCTTTTCTGCCCTTTGCTGATAAGAAATAATAATAAATAACAATAATAATAATTAATAGTTGTCCCCTGAATCATTTGCTTTCTACAATATAGACAAGACCTTCACCATGTAGTGATAAAGCCTGTAGTAGTCAGGGAACAAGTCTGTGGTGACTGGATGCCACCGCATGGCTGTGCAAATCAGGTTGATGTAAATGCCATTTCAAATTAGAACTTATTTTCTGTGAATATTCTACATGGTGGCTTTATAAAACAGAGGTCTGGTGAACATTCCTAGCAGTAATGTTAGAATTGTTAGAATATTTTCAGAAAGCAAATTCAAAAAAGGCATGAACACAAGCAAATAAATATGCTTAAAATGTGAACAATCACACAAAATAATACACAATATCTACCTAGTGCTACAGAAAATTAAAAGCAAAAATTAAGGAGTGCAAATGAAATGCAGTGGGTGAAATCCTGGCCCCACTGAATTAATGATAAAATTCCCATTGATTCCAATGGGTCAGAATTTCACCCAGTATCTGCAAATACCAACATTATGTCTAGTATTTTATCATATGTTAAATGCATAAAAGCAAGAACATTAAAACCAGCATTCCAGTTATCACTATTTTGAAAATACACTGATTTCTACATGGAATCTATTTGCTGAAAAATTTAAAATTAGGTCATTCTGAAATTTGATGACTAATTTAAAGTATGAAAATCTAAAATAAATAAAATAAATTCTGTTTGATCTTCTCAAAATGTAGAACAAATAAGTGTATTCTGTTCCTAACATCTGTCAAATCTATGCCAGAGGCATTACAGGCTTCTAGTGACTGAGGGATCCTGCAGAATTTTTCCTTCAATACTTGCTATTTTAAGGCACAAGGCTACATGGGCTGAACATCTCTGACATACATATATAAATCATTTAAATTAATATGGTGGCATGCTTTTTCTCGGAAAGCTTTGAGCCAGAAAACAAATGGCCCAAAACTTTCTAAGCAACACTAAAAGCTTACCAGGAATACTCCAAGGATAGGTATCTTGCAGAAGGCAAAACGTTGTACACAATTTATTACCAAAAAGAAAAGGAGTACTTGTGGCACCTTAGAGACTAACCAATTTATTTGAGCATGAGCTTTCGTGAGCTACAGCTTACTTCATCGGATGCGAAAGCTCATGCTCAAATAAATTGGTTAGTCTCTAAGGTGCCACAAGTACTCCTTTTCTTTTTGCAAATACAGACTAACACGGCTGTTACTCTGAAATTTATTACCAGTTATGAAAATACCTACAGCTAAAATTCACTAAAGAGCTATACCAATAGACTTCGGTCCAGAAAAGTCTTCAAAAAATGCTTCAATTCCCCTGACGTACAAATCTTTAAGTACACCACTTCTTTAAAAAAAGAAAGTGGTGTACAGTAAGATCCAGAAACTTTGATAAGGTGCAAATTGACACCCAGACACAAGCAAAAATTAGTAATAATTAAGCTTCTATATGAAGTGCTGGGTTTGTGAGGGAGGTCCTCGAGAGACAGCCTCATGGCTGTGTTCCCCGCCCAGTGAATGAGCCAGCAGAATCCTCCCTTCGTTAGATGAAGGGTTTTTAGGGTCCCCTTCTGCCATTCTGGCCCTTTCACCTGGTAAACAGGGGCCAAAGATCACACCCCAGGATACTGACCAACAGACCCCTTCCTGAACCATTATGGTATACTTTCTCCCAAAACCTACATTACTCAGGGCTTGTCTACACTGGCAAGTTTCTGCACAGTAAAGCAGCTTTTTGCACTCAAACTTCAGACGTGTACACACTGCCAAGCCACTCTGTGCGCAGAAACTCCTCAGTTGCAGCGCTGCAAAAAAATCACCTTGACAAGAGTCGTGAGGCTATTTGTGCAGAGGCTCCAGCACTCTATTGCCAGTGTGAACACTTAATTGCTTTCTGCGCTATAACTGGCTTCCGGAGCTGTCCCATAATGCCTCAAGTGACCGTTCCGCTCATTGTTTCGAATGCGGCTGCCCTGGAGACATGAGCCCCTCCCCTTTCAAAGCACCGTTTCTGACAGCCGTTGCGTGCTGTGCTGAGTTGCTCTGGGACACAAAGCAAACCATTAATGTGGAATGTTCATGCTGTTGAACACAGAGGCAGCTGTCTGTGTGTATGTGTGTGTGTGGTGGGGGGGGCGGGTGAGAGAGAGATTGCTGTGCAGAGAGCCCAGGAGGGAAGCGGGGGCTGATGTCAGGGTTTACCCCTCCCCCTGCCTCAGGGCTGGTTGCTTCCTGCCACTGTCTGAACTTACAAGACAGCATGCTGACACACTCTCTGTCCCCCATAACACACTGTCTCTCTCCCCCATTCTGTACACTCACACTCACACCTTGTCACACACTCTCCCCACCCCACTTCAGTTGAAAAACAGCTGGCAATGTAGTAGGATGCCCATCGAACAATGGGATTGGGAAACCTGCATCATGTGACTTTTTGCTTGCCCCAGGTGGCATTGCAAACCCTTCCCAAAGCACTTGTTTCCAGTTGCACAGTGGGATAGCTACCACAATGCACTGCTGTCTTTGCCTTTGCAAAAGCTGCTAATATGGATGCGCTCCAGAATCACAAGGAGCACAGTGTGGACATGCAACAGCGGTTTAATTCCAGCGTTTTAATAAAAGTGGTATAACTTGTAGTGCAGAAACCTGCTGGTGTAGACATATCCTCAGTTATTATGGTATATTAGAGATGTGGACAAATCTTTGAGGACGATATCAATTTATTGGAGCTGTTCCAAGAAGGAGGAGTGCTAGGCAGAGATGGGCTCCACCTAACAAAGAGAGGGAAGAGCATCTTCGCAAGCAGGCTGGCTAACCTAGTGAGGAGGGCTTTAAACTAGGTTCACCGGGGGAAGGAGACCAAAGCTCTGAGGTAAGTGGGGATGTGGGATACCAAGAGGAAGCACGAGCAGGAGAGCACGAGAGGAGAGGGCTCCTGCCTCATACTTAGAAAGCAGGACAAAGAGCAAGTTATCTCCAGTGCCTACACACAAATGCAAGAAGCCTGGGAAACAAGCAGGGAGAACTGGAAGTCCTGGCACAGTCAAGGAATTATGATGTGATTGGAATAACAGAGACTTGGTGGGATAACTCACATGACTGGAGTACTGTCATGGATGGATATAAACTGTTCAGGAAGGACAGCAGGGCAGAAAAGGTGGGGGAGTTGCATTGTATGTAAGGCCACGTCTACACTACCCGCCGGATTGGCAGGTAGTGATCGATCTTTTGGGGATCGATTTATCCCGTCTAGTGTAGACACGATAAATCGATCCTTGATATCTCTGCCGTCAACTCCGGAACTCCACCACTGCAAGAGGCGGAAGCGGAGTCGACGAGGGAGCGGTGGCTGTCGATCCCGCGCTGTGAGGACGCGAAGTAAGTGATTCTAAGTCGATCTAAGATACATCGACTTCAGCTATGCTATTTTCGTAGCTGAAGTTGCGTATCTTAGATCGATCCCCACCCCCAGTGTAGACCAGGCCTAAGAGAGCAGTATGACTACTCAGAGCTCTGGTATGAAACTGCAGAAAAACCTGAGAGTCTCTGGATTAAGTTTAGAAGTGTGAGCAACAAGGGTGGTGTCATGGTGGGAGTCTGCTATAGACCACCAGACCAGGGGGATGAGCTGGACGAGGCTTTCTTCCGGCAACTCATGGAAGTTACTAGACCGCAGGACCTGGATCTCGTGGGAGACTTCAATCACGCTGATATCTGCTGGGAGAGCAATACAGCAGTGCACAGACTATCCAGGAAGTTTTTTGAAAGTGCAGGGGACAATTTCCTGGTGCAAGTGCTGGAGGAACCAACTAGGAGCCATACTCCTCTTGGCCTGCTGCTCACAAACAGGGAAGAATTGATAGGGGAAGTAGAATTGGGTGGCAACCTGGGAGGCAGTGACCATGAGTTGGTCGAGTTCAGGATCCTGACACAGGGAAGAAAGGAGAGCAGCAGAATACGGACCCTGGACTTCATAAAAGCAGATTTTGACAACCTCAGGGAACTGATGGGCAGGATTCCCTGGGAGAATAACATGAGGGGGAAAGGAGTCCAGGAGAGCTGGCTATATTTTCAAAAATCCTTATTGAGGTTACAGGGACAAACCATCCCGATGTGTAGAAAGAATAGTAAATATGGCAGATGACCAGCTTGGCTTAACAGTGAAATCCTTGCTGATCTTAAACACAAAAAAGAAGCTTACAAGAAGTGGAAGATTGGACAAATGACCAGGGAGGAGTATAAAAATATTGCTCGGGCATGCAGGAGTGAAATCAGGAAGGCCAAATCACACCTGGAGTTGCAGCTAGCAAGAGATGTTAAGATAACAAGAAGGGTTTCTTCAGGTATGTTAGCAACAAGAAGAAAGTCAAGGAAAGTGTGGGTCCCTTACTGAATGAGGGAGGCAACCTCGTGACAGAGGATGTGAAAAAAGCTAATGTACTCAATGCTTTTTTTGCCTCTGTCTTCATGAACAAGATCAGCTCCCAGACTACTGCACTGGGCAGCACAGCATGGGGAGGAGGTGACCAGCCCTCTGTGGAGAAAGAAGTGGTTCGGGACTATTTAGAAAAGCTGGACGAGCACAAGTCCATGGGGCCGGTTGCGTTGCATCCGAGAGTGCTAAAGGAGTTGGAGGATGTGATTGCAGAGCCATTGGCCATTATCTTTGAAACTCATGGCGATTGGGGGAAGTCCCGGATGACTGGAAAAAGGCTAATGTAGTGCCCATCTTTAAAAAAGGGAAGAAGCAGGATCCTGGGAACTACAGGCCAGTCAGCCTCACCTCAGTCCCTGGAAAAATCATGGAGCAGTCCTCAAGGAATCAATTCTGAAGCACTTAGAGGAGAGGAAAGTGATCAGGAACAGTCAGCATGGATTCAACAAGGGCAAGTCATGCCTGACTAATCTAATTGCCTTCTATGATGAGATAACTGGCTCTGTGGATGAGGAGAAAGCAGTGGATGTGTTATTCCTTGACTTTAGCAAAGCTTTTGACACGGTCTCCCACAGTATTCTTGTCAGCAAGTTAAAGAAGTATGGGCTGGATGAATGGACTATAAGGTGGATAGAAAGCTGGCTAGATTGTCAGGCTCAATGGGTAGTGATCAATGGCTCCATGTCTAGTTGGCAGCCGGTATCAAGTGGAGTGCCCCAAGGGTCAGTCCTGGGGCCGGTTTTGTTCAATATCTTCATTAATGATCTGGAGGATGGTGTGGATTGCACCCCCAGCAAGTTTGCAGATGATACTAAACTGGGAGGAGAGGTAGATAAGCTGGAGGGTAGGGATAGGATACAGAGGGACCTAGACAAATTAGAGGATTGGGCCAAAAGAAATCTGATGAGGTTCAACAAGGACAAGTGCAGAGTCTTGCACTTAGGACGGAAAAATCCCATGCACCGCTACATACTAGGGACTGAACGTCTAGGCAGCAGTTCTGCGGAAAAGGACCTAGGGGTTACAGTGGATGAGTAGCTGGATATGAGTCAACAGTGTGCCCTTATTGCCAAGAAGGCCAATGGATTTTGGGCTGTATAAGTAGGGCCATTGACAGCAGATCAAGGGACGTGATCATTCCCCTCTATTCAACATTGGTGAGGCCTCATCTGGAGTACTGTATCCAGTTTTGGGCCCCACACTACAAGAAGGATGTGAAAAAATTGGAAAGCATCCAGTGGAGGGCAACAAAAATGATTAGGGGACTGGAACACATGGCTTATGAGGAAAGGCTGAGGGAACTGGGATTGTTTAGTTTGCGGAAGAGAAGAATGAGGGAGGATTTGATAGCAGCCTTCAATTACCTGAAAGGGGGTTCCAAAGAGGATGGCTCTAGACTGTTCTCAGTGGTAACAGATGACAGAACGAGGAGTAATGGTCTCAAGTTGCAGTGGGGGAGATTTAGGTTGGATATTAGGAAAAACTTTTTCACTAGGAGGTGGTGAAACACTGGAATGCGTTACCTAGGGAGGTGGTAGAATCTCCTTCCTTTGAAGTTTTTAAGATCAGGCTTGACAAAGCTCTGGCTGGGATGATTTAGTTGGGGACTGGTCCTGCTTTGAGCAGGGGGTTGGACTAGATGACCTCCTGAGGTCCCTTCCAACCCTGATATTCTATGACTCTATGATTCTATGATTTAAACACCTTCTGAGAGAGTCCACACAAAATGCCTCAGAAGTCAAGTTCTGTAGAGCAAAATATGGTAAGTAAATGGTAAATTCAGCTTCTAAGCCTTTCTGGTCAGCTCCTGGAATGCCTCTGATTTGCCTCAGAAAGTGAACATTTTGTTTCCATGTATCACCCTCGGTTTGGCAGGGGATAAGAAAAATCCTACGATTTACAGAAACAGCTTCTTCAGCTCTGTGATGGCATGTGCACCCTCCACCCCTGGGGAATTGATCAAAGGGTTAATCTGCTTATCTACAAAAGGGCCACAACTGCCTGCCTTTATTGCAGAGATCTGCAAAGTAGGGCTGGATTAACTGAGAGAGAATCAGACTCTCTCTAGTCTCTGCTAGAATAAGCAGAGCTACAATGAGGATGTGCAACTGCACACAGAGACCATCTTCAACAGTAGATAGGTCTGTCCGTTCCCAACCATAATCCGACAGTGTGCTCAAAGCATTACTGATTATTATGACCAGCACACAGAGACAGTCAGAGTGATAATGATGATCCATAAACAGTAAGTCAGGCAGCAACAGTAGACTTAGAACCAACATCCAGGACCCCAGGCAGGACATCACTCTCATTAATGTGCAGCCAAATCATTGCTGAATCTGTCTTGTAACCACAGAAAAGTGCTGCTTCTAAGAGACTTTTTTTTCATGTCCATAATTAAAGGAATATGAACCAACTGATGCATGTGTATATCAGCTTAGACCTTAAAGCTAAAACGTGAATTTGGGGAACTGTATGACTATTAAAAGACAGGCTTGTACAACAGAGTATGGGAAATACAAAGCGACTGAGCAAGGTACAGGCTGCTTCAGAAAGCTAATTTAACTTTAATGACCCATAGACATTTGTTGAGCCAGTGAAATTGGAAACATACAAATTCAGGCTCTAAGAAATCCACTACAAAATGAGTCGCTGCCCTTGTGGCATCTTTTCAAAAAGACAAAATGAAAAGCAAAAGGTAACCAAAATCCTGTAGCAACCAAAAATGTGTTATAATAAACTAATATTCCTATCCCCTGGGGATGGTTGAGAACATGAGCCACAAACTGCATGCACAAATATGATAAATACTGATACTGAAACTGATACTTGGGGTTATGTCATACAGTTAAAACTAAGACCATTTACCCAGTTGGAGAAGAGTAATGCAGTGACACATCAAGATGTGTCTTTTAAAATGGATACTCAGGCCCATTTCAGTGACATTCCAAAATGTATAAGTGTGTGTGTATATGACTGTTATAAATAACACTGCCACTAAAAAAAGTGTGCTGTACCCTAAAGAAAATCATGTTTAATAGAAGTCATAGAAATGTGGGCTGGAAGGGACCTTGAAAGGTCAACAAGTCCAGTCCCGAGTGCTGTGGCAGGACCTAGTAAACCTAGACCATCCTTGTTAGGAGTTCGTTCAACATGTTTTTAAAACCTTCCAATGATGACAATTCCACAACCTCCCCTCGAAGCCTATTCCAGAGCTTCTTAGCTATTCTACTATAGTTAGAAAGTTTTTCTAATATCTAACCTAAATCTCTTTTGCTGCAGATTATACCCACTACTTCTTGTCCTACCTTCAGTGGCCATATAAAACAATTGATCCTTGTGGTCTTTAGAACAGCCGGTAACATATCTGAACACTGTTATCAGGTCTCCCCTCAGTCTTTTTTTCTCAAGATTAAACACACCCAATTTTTTCAACCTTTCCTCATAGGTCAGGTTTTCTAAACTTCATTTTTGTTGCTCTCCTCTGGACTATCTCCAGCTTGTCCACATGTTTCTTAAATTGTGGCATCCTGAATTGGACATAGTACTGTAGCTGAGGCTTCACCAGTAGAGTGGGACAGTTACCGCCCATGTCTTACATACAGCACTCCTGTTAATACACCCTAGAATGATATTCGTTTTTTTAGCAGCTGAATCACATTGTTGACTCAGATTCATAAGAACATAAGAATGGCTATTCTGAGTGAGACCAAAGGTCCATCTAGCCCAGTATCTTGTCTTCCAACAGTGGCCAATGCCAGGTGCCCCAGAGGGAATGAACAGAACACGTAATCATCAAGTGATCCATCCCCTGTTGTCCATTCCCAGCTTCTGGCAAACAGAGGCTAGGGACACCATCCCTGCCCATCCTGGCTAATAGCCATTGATAGACCTATCCTCCATGAACTTATCTAGTTCTTTTTTGAACCCAGTTATAGTCTTGGCCTTCACAACATCCTCCGGCAAGGGGTTCCACAGGTTGACTGCGTGTTGTGTGAAAAAATACTTCCTTTTGTTTGTTTTAAATCTGCTGCCTATTAATTTCATTTGGTGACCCCTAGTTCTTGTGTTATGAGAAGGAGTAAATAACACTTTCTTATTTACTTTCTCCACACCAGTCATAATTTTATAAACCTCTGTCATTTCCCCCCTAAGTTGTCTCTTTTCCAAGTTGAAAAGTCCCAGTCTTATTAATCTCTCCTCATATGGCAGCCGTTCCATACCCCTGATCATTTTGTTGCCCTTTTCAGAACCTTTTCCAATTCCAATATATCTTTTTGAGATGGGGCGACCACATCTGCACGCAATATTCAAGATGTGGGCATACCATGAATGTATATAGAGGCAATATGATAATTTCTGTCTTATTATCTATCCCTTTCTTAATGATTCCCAACGTTCTGTTCTCTTTTTTGACTGCCGCTGCAAATTAAGTGGATGTTTTCAGAGAACTATCCACAATGACTCCAAGATCTCTTTCTTGAGTGGTAACAACTAATTTAGACCCCACCATTTTATATATATAGTTGGGATTATGATTTCCAATGTGCATTACTTTGCATTTATCAACATTGGATTTCATCTGCCATTTTGTTGCCCAGTCACACAGTTTTGAGAGATCCTTTTGTAGCTCTTCGCAGTCTGCCTGGGACTTAACTATCTTGAGTAGTTTTGTATCATCCACAAATTTTGCCACCTCACTGTTTACCCCTTTTTCCAGAACATCTATGAATATGTTGAATAGGACGGGGCCCAGTACAGACCCTTGGGGGACACCACTATTTACCTCTCTCCATTCTGAAAACTGACCATTTATTCCTACCCTTTGTTTCCTATCTTTTAACCAGTTACCAATCCTTGAGAGGACCTTCCCTGTTGTCCCATGACAGCTTACCTTGCTTAAGAGCCTCTGGTGAAAGCCTTGTCAAAGGCTTTCTGAAAATCTAAGTACACTGTATCCACTGGATCCCCCTTGTCCACATGCTTGTTGACGCCCTCAAAGAATTCTGGTCAACCATGTTGACTCTTCCCCAACAAATTATGTTCCTCTATATGTCTGACAATTTTGTTCTTTACTATAGTTTCAACCAATTTGCCTGTTATTGAAGTCAGGCACTTACAGGCCTATAATTGCTAGGATCACCTCTGGAGCCCTTTTTAAAAATTGGCATCACATTAGCTTCCTCCAGTTATTTGGTACAGAAGCTGATTTAAATGATAGGTTACAGACTACAGTTAATAGTTCTGCAATCTCACATTTGAGTTCCTTCAGAACTCTTGGGTGAATACCAGCTGGTCCTGGTGACTTATTACTATTTAGTTTATCAATTTGTTCCAAAATCTCTTCTAATGAGACCTCAATCTGGGACAGTTCCTCAGATTTGTCATCTAAAAAGAATGGCTCAGATTTGGGGATCTCCCTCACACGTTCAGCAGTGAAGACCGATGCAAATAATTAATTTAGTCTGTCCACAATGGCCTTATTGTCCTTGAATGCTCCTTTAGCATCTTGATCGTCCAGTAGCCCCACTGGTTGTTTAGCAGGCTTCCTGCTTCTGATGTACTTAAATTTTTTTTTGCTATTTCTTTTTGAGTCTTTGGCTAGCTGTCCTTCAAATTCTTTTTTGGCCTTCCTAATTATATTTTTATACTTCATTTGCCAGAGTTTATGCTCCTTTCTATTTTCCTCACTAGGATTTAACTTCCAGTTTTTAAAGGATGCCTTTTAGCCTCACACTGCTTCTTTTACCTTGTAGTTTAGCCAAGGTGGCACTTTTTTGGTTCTCTTACTATGTTTTTTAATATGGGGAATACATTTAAGCTTAGCCTCTATTATGGTGCCTTTAAAAAGTTTCCATGCAGCTTGCAGAGATTTCACTTTTTGCATGTACCTTTTAATTTCTGTTTAACTAACTTCCTCATTTTTGTGTAGTCGCCCTGCTGCAGTGTTGGGCTGCTGTGGTGTTTACCCCTCCACATGGATATTAAATTTTATTATATTATGGTCACTATTACCAAGTGGTCCAGCTATATTCACCTCTTGGACAAGATCATGTGCTACACTTAAGACTAAATCAAGAATTGCCTCTCCACTTGTGGGTTCCAGGACCAGCTGTTCCAAGAAGCAGTCATTTAAGGCTTCAAGAAACTTTGTCTCTGCATTCCGTCCTTAGGTGACATGTACCCAGTCAATATGGGGATATTTGAAATACCCCATTATTATTGAGTTTTTATTTTAATAACCTCTCTAATCTCCCTGAGCATTTCACAGTCACTATCACCGTCCTGGTCAGGTGGTCGGTAATATATTCCTATTGCTATATTCTTATTATTAGAGCATGGAATTACTATCCATAGAGATTCTATGGTACAGTTTGGTTCATTTAAGATTTTTACTTCATTTGATTCTACATTTTCTTTCACATATGGTGCCACTCGCCAATCAGCACAACCTGTTCTGTCCTTCCAATATATTTTGTACCCTGGTGTACTGTCTTCCATTGATTATCCTCATTCCACCAAGTTTCTGTGATGCCTATTATATCAATATCCTCATGTAATACAAGGCACTCTAGTTCTTATTATTTAGACTTCTAGCATTGGTATATAAGCACTTTAAAAACTTGTCTCGAGAGATCTGCAATCTTCGCACCAGCCAGGCAAGTCACCATGCAGTTCTCCCGGTCATTGCAAACCCAGCTATCTATGTTTCTAATGATCAAATCGCCCATTACTAATACCTGTCTCTTCCTAAACCAGAGTTCCCTCCCCCAGACAGGTATCCTCAGTGCAAGAGGATACCACATCATCATCTGGAAGGAGGGTCCCAATTATGGGATCGTTTCCCTCTGCTCCGGTTGGATGTTCTCCTTCCCTGAGACTTTCATCCTCCTCAACAGCACAGAGGCTGTCATACGGGGGGTAAGACCATTCTACTGTGTCCCAGAAAGTCTCATTTATGTATTAGGAGGCTGGGCACATACTCATGAGGAGAGGCTGAGGGAACTGGGCTTATTTAGTCTGCAGAAGAGAAGAGTGAGGGGGGATTTGATAGCAACCTTCAACTACCTGAAGGGGGATTCCAAAGAGGATGGAGCTAGCCTGTTCTCAGAGGTAGCAGAAGACAGAACAAGGAGCAATGGTCTCAAATTGCAGTGGGGGAGGTCCAGGTTGGATATTAGGAAAAACTATTTCACTGGGAGGTAGTGAAGCTATAGAATGTACTCTTTGTGTTGGTTGTTGCTTTTCATATTATTAGATTCATCTTTTGCTAATTTTAAACTTTCTTAAGGCATGTGGAATATGTTTTGGAAGGATCTGGATTTGTTCATTCATTCTTCTACCTTTATGGAATATTCTGTAAAGAATCATAGGAAGACATGCAACCTTAATTCTTGCGCTGCCTACTTTTGAGTGCTTGACTTTCCAACCTTAATAACATTGTTTTAACATAGTTTTTTAATGTGTAATAACTATACTAGGCTATAGACAAGCTCTTGGGTCATTTAAGTGGAATTATTGTGATGTCAGAGGTAACTCAACCAATCACCCCCTTTCTTTACAACTAATTTGCATGCAACAATTCAACTGTTTGTGGTATGAGAGACTCAGTGGTATGAGAGAATCACGGACACATGGCAAGAGTTGGTAGATTATTTGTCACTGCTCTTTATAGATTATGTGGCTGCATACTTGCTTGGCCATCAGTGCTTAAAAGGCTCATGCCAGAGGAACTAAGGCAGGAGTGCAGTGCGAGGCCTGAAATCACAAGGGCAAAGGGACTCAAAGATTAGATTTTCCCTGCCCCCTTCACCTGACACAAGTCATTAATACAGCCTTCTAATAAAAAAAATTCACAAGCACACTTTAGGTGCTTTGTACTGCTCTAATTCCTAGAATCCAAGGCTCAAGAAGAACCATGGTGATCATCTAGTCTGACTTCCTGTATAACACAGGGTATAGAACTTCCCCAATATAATTCCTAGAGCACATCTTTTAGAAAAGCATCCAGTCTTGATTTAAAAATTGGCAGTGATGGAGAATCCCCCATGACCTTTGGTAAAATGTTCCAATGGTTATTTACTTTCACTGTTACAAAGGTCCATCAATGGCTATTAGCCAGGATGGGCAGGGTTGGTGTCCCTAGCCTCTGTTTGCCAGAAGCTGGCAATGGACGACAGAGGATGGATCACTTGATGATTAGCTGTTCTGTTCATTCCCTCTGAAGCACCTGGCATTGACCATTGTCAGAAGACAGGATATTGGGCTAGATAGATGTTTGGTCTGATCCAGTATGGCCGTTCTTATGTTCTTAAATGTATGCCTTATGCAATTTAATTACTGTGGTGGCTGTATGTTGACATAACTTAAATCGACATATCTTTGTAGTGAAGACATTCCCTAAATGTGCAGATACATAAATATCTTAAACGTACTTTAACAAACCATTTAATCTGTTTGTGTGTGTGTGAGAAAGATTATTTCCACTTTTATGTGAATCTAATAGCTAATGTATTAGTTCTGCAAAATGTATCGATCATTTTGGATCCTCAATTAATGTTTCAGTGATTAATGAACTACTCGTATTGAAGATTTTCACATTTAATCATACAGAACCCTTTTAAGAGCAAAACAATATCTGTGGAAGATAGTAAAAACAATTATTACCTTGAAACAGCCACTATCACAAAGCCATCTTTGATTTTCTGTGTGAGAACACCCTTTGAACCTTTAGTTCATGCTTGACCCATTTTTGACAGAATTCTGCATCACAGGACATTTTGAACCATGATAGCTCTGAAAAGGAAAAGAGCATTTTAACCAAAAAGCTCTCTAACACTACGCATCTCACCATTGTTTAAAAAATGAAAGGCAAATAAGGTAATTGTCATAAACATTATTTAGCCCAGTGCTTTTCATGTGTCTACTTTTTTTCTTGTAGAGTTTTTCATATTTCTCTTCTATTTTGACAATCAAATTCTGTCATATTGAGTACATAGGCTTAATTCAGCAGCCAAACCTGCTCCCTCATATCTATCCCCAAAATATTTGTGACAACATATAATTGGGTCTGCAAACCATACACTGAGTAAAGGCAGAAGGGGGAGGGGAGCCTCTCCTACCGACAGGCAAAGAGCATGACCACACCCCCACTCAGCTGTCACAACTGCCAATCATGGAGGAAGGCATCCTCAGCTGCAACCAATAAAGGTAACAAGGCCAGCTATAAAAGGAGAGAGCTCAGAGAAGGAGGGGAGGCAAAAAGGTTTGGGACAGTGAAGGCCCAACATGCATGCTCCAGGCTGACTCCAGAAACACAGCCTAAAGGGACCAAAGCAGACTAGTAGACCTAATTAGAGGTAGGGGCAAGAACTACGCTGACCAGGAGTTAACCAAAGAAAGCCAGTCAGGGAACAGCAGAGACCCCCTGACAGACCACATCAAGGACCACTGACAATGTAGTACCAGAAGTGAGTTTGTGCCCTTGAATTTCCCTACAGAGAAGGGAAGCAAAACAAAAATAACAAAAAAAATTATTTCTTTCATATATTCCAGAGAACTATAGGGGTGAATAAACTCCTGCAGTGGCAACAAACCCAACAACAGGGGCAATAACAGCTGTTTGAACAGATGACAAGCCATCAGCAACAGTTGTTACAACAGACAGCAGAGCTAGTACCAACTGCTACACCCCTCCCCCCCCCCCCCCGAGTTCTGCCCCTAAGGGAAATGCATCACCCTTAATTCAGGGAACCACTCCAGTCTTGATGATCCCTAAGATGACAACAGACAATGACCCAGAATCATTCCTGATAACCTTCAAAAAGGTAGCCACAGCTTCACACTGGCCCCAGGCTCAGTGTGCGATCCGCCTCGCCCCACTTTTCATCGGGGACGCCCAAACTGCATACTAGGAACTCAACAACATTGCAGGCCAAGACTATGAGCATGTGAAGACAGCCATATTAGACAGGCTATGCCTAGACGAAGAAGCCTACCGCCGGCGTTTTTGCCAAAAGTGCAACCCCGCCTCTCCCAAAGGCATAACCTCGGACAGTCACTGAAAGGCTTAAGGTCTTCTGCTGGTGTTGGTTAAAACCAGAGACTCAAATGGGAATCTAGATATCTGAATTCATTGACCTAGAACAGTTTGTACAGATCCTTCCATCCACCAGCTGAGACTGGGTTTGTAGGCTCTGCCCGGTAACCCTAACTGAGGCCACCCACCTCATGGAGGACTATATGGTTGTTCAAACCATTTGTGGACCTGCCATTGAGGGAATGACAGCTCCAGATACCCGGAAGAAGATGGGCTGAGGACCCAAAAGTGGTGGTCTAGAGACGCCTGAGACAGCAAAGGGGCAACATCCCTGCACCAAGCTGCCTCTAGAAACACAGCCCAAAAGGATCAAAGCAGGCCACTAGGCCTAATTAGAGGTCAGGAGCCAAGAACTGCCCTGACCCAGGGCTAACCAAAGAAAGCCAGTCAAAAAGCAGTAAAGACCCCCGGGAAAGATCACGTCAAGGACTGCTGACACAATATTATGATGAAATGAATTCCTGTCACAAAATTGCTGATGAGAGCTTTAAAAGAAATCTGTTTGAGTTTTTTGCCAATGTTGTTCTTTGAGTTGTTATCTGGAAGATGCTAAATTTAGCGTAAGTTCCATGTCAGACTGTGTACTCATGAATGTGCCACGGTGTCTGCTTTGCCATTTTCAGGAAACCTGTCAAACAAGAAGCAGCACAAAGGCAAGAGCAGACCTTTAATTTTCTGACTACTTGTGCTGCATCTGCATCCTTCTTACCTGTCTTCCATTGAATCAGCTTCAATTGTAAGTCTTTTTTGGAGTAAATTGGTTCAATTCCAGGTTTCTCATGAGAATGTTTCAAGACGAGTTGTTATGACTTTAAGATAGAGATTCAGCTTTTTCTATTAAAAATAACAGCGTCTTTCACTCTGTTTACAAATCTTTCAACCCACATTGGACTTTTTTGAAAGAAAAAAAAAACTAAACAGACTCTCTGGGGGCTGTTAAATATTTAACATTACTGTTGGCTTTGTCTTAGCAAAGGTTTCCTCTACTCCATTTCATTTTGTAACTGGATTACTCCTAGATGGACATGATAAAGAAAAATGCCTTTGAAGTGGGCATGTACCTTTGTTCATGTTAGTCAAATACATTTAAATGTCACAAAGTGTCTGAACAAACGAGTGTTGTAATACATTTATTGTCATGATCTTTAGTGTGAAGCACTAGTGTTTTGAGTTCCTCTGAACTGTCCTGTGAAATTAAGCTTTGCTTTACTTGTAGCTAGTTATGCAAATGATGCACATGTAAGCAGGAAGCAACCTTGGAGTCAGCTGAGAAATATATTAACAAGAAATCACTCTGTCCTTTTCAGTGATTCAATTAATCAGAAACAGAACTTGGGGTTTTTTTTATGATATCCCTAACAGTATGTATACTAAGTCATCAGGAGTCAAATGACTGCAGATAAGAAAATAACAGACCCCAAATACTAATTCTTTTAGTCTCTTGCTGTAGTGTATAGGAAGTGGGTAGTATCCCTTTAAATAGTCCGTGAGCCCTCTATTGGCACTGTCTTTCTTCTGTGTGTCAGAAGCAAGTGAAGCCACCAGAACCCTGCCAGAGCAGCAGTGTGTAGGGGTAGGTAAGCCTTGCATGCCACATATGGTTAGTAAACATGGTAATTGGTCCTTACTGTGCCTTCCTTCCTATTATGCATGTTGTATAAAGAGCAAAAGAGGCACCATTTGCCATACAGTAAAAGTTAAGTGACACAGCGAAGGAAAATTATATTGAAAACAATGTCAAGAAATGTTATTTTTAAAAATGGCTTTTCACTCCTTTGCCAGTATTTATAGTTTCTTCTTTTCACAGCATGGCGTAGATTCACAAACTTTAACTTCAGGTAAGGGATATCACAATACTGGATCAGCCTGGGGCACAGACACTACTACTATCTATAACAGACCTTCCAATATTAAGTCAACAACAGCTCCTTTGGCTTATTTGAGACAACGAAACTGAGTGGGATCAACTAAGTATTGATTGAAGAAGGTGTAACTCAGTGGGCATTTTTGTAATACAGGGTCAGGTCCTTTTGCAGGTACGGTGTGTATTTTTCACATCCACTATAGCGTGCAAGAAGTATATTAGATTCCCTGCAGATATTTTTGCCCTCTGCGTTTTATAGTTTGGTTTCTGGATTGACAATGAGTAACAGTTAACTGTTTTTTGCAGGTTAGTGCTAGTACTGTATATTGAAACAGTCTCTAACCATGTCCTCATGGACAGCTGTCCCATGTCATGTCATTGATATTTTCAGTAGTCCCAACAGAAAAGGAAAGTCTGAAGGGTGATTGGAACTTAACTATCTTTGAAGCCCTGTACTAGGGTTGTGGCCTGGAGAATAGGCACGGTTGCTGCCTCTGTTGTGCCTGTTCTGTGGCTAATCGGAGGATATTAGAGTGCTGAAAACCAAGAGCAGGAATAATGGTCTAGTGATTGGCATTGGACTGTGACACCTGGGCTTAACTCCTGCCTCCAGCCACAAGTTTTCTGTGTGATCCTTGGTCTACCCTGTGCCGTTATATCCAATATTTAAAATCGGGGATTCTTCATCCAACAGGAATGTCATGAGGATAAAAATCCATTAATGGTGAGGTGCTCAGACACTATGGTGTTGAGGGCCATATGTAAATAGACACAAGCAATCAGTTTACTTTGAAAAAATTAAGTACGGTGTTTTTTTGGCATTGGTGTTCCCAGGAACAACCAGAAAATGCAGCCAAGAGTCCTGTGGCACCTTATAGACTAACAGACGTATTGGAGCATGAGCTTTCGTGGGTGAATACCCACTCATGCTCCGATACGTCTGTTAGTCTATAAGGTGCCACAGGAATCTTTGCTGCTTTTACAGATCCAGACTAACATGGCTACCCCTCTGAAGCCAGAAAATGCAGAGGCATGTGAAAATGAAAAGCACCTAAAAAATTAACTAAACTTATTTTAAAACTCAAAAAAAGGTTCTGTTGGGATGGGACAGAATTTTGGACAGAGTTGGTTGTTATTTGATTTGAACCAGTTCTCTTTCTGTATAAAAATAACATGAACAGCATGTTTCACAGTGTTTTACATTAGATTCAGAGTTTTACATTTGGATTCATTCATTCTCTGCTTCTCACTTGTTGGACCCCACAGCCAGCTGCAAATGTGTGCAGTAAACAAACTGGGAGGTTTGTATTCCTGATGATTTTTTAAAAAAGAATTCCACATAGTGCTGAACGCATACAAATCCAGGTGCAGCTGCATTTGTTTGTACTTTCTGTTTGTTGAGCATCTTCACTACATTGGCATCAATTTCTCCATTTCTCGTTCTACCAGAGGATTAGCTATAATCAGTTTTGGCTCAACCAAGCATAAATATTCTGCAAAGGATTTTGCAAATTGTAGTTCACTGGGTAGATAATCATTGAATGGCAGAGTTTTTCCTTTTGGAGTCTTTTTGATCATATTCTATCTTAGAATCATAGAATTGGAAGGGACCTCAGGAGGTCATCTAGTCCAACCCCCTGCTCAAAGCAGGACCAATCTCCAATTTTCACCCGAGATCCCTAAATGGCCCTCTCAAGGATTGAGCTCACAACCCTAGGTTTAGCAGACCAATGCTCAAACCACTGAGCTATCCTTCCCCCCATCTTGTTTTAGAAAATATATAATCTACATATTACTGTCTTAAATGTAATTCCAATCCACTGGGAAGTGATTCATCTGTGTGTGTGTTCTGGAAAGTAGGAAATAATTTATTTACTGTGGATTTTAGCTGTGCGGTTTATTGGCAAACCCATGCTGGAATTCCCTGCAGCCTGTTCTCTCTCATTATGTAACTGCATTGTCACACAACATAAAAAAAAAGTCACATATTACTAACCAAGAGGATGCGATTGAAAGCAACTGCACCAGAAAATAAACAGCTACATTATTCCAGAGGGAATTAATGTTCAGAGGCTACTTTAGATGAACAACTTAACTTTACTATTAAAAGAAGTAATTCATGTGCATAGATGGGAGAAATAAGTCTTTCAACAAAAAGCAGCACAACGGTCTTCTAAACCAGTGCTACTCACAGTGGTGGTCCGCTGACCAGTGCCGGTCCGCGAGCCATCAGCTGCCAGTCTGCGCGCACACTGGAAAAAAAATTGCCGGTCCCCCACATCAGATAGCTTGAGAAGCTCTGGTCTAGACTGTATTATGAACTAACATACACAAGTCATCACAGTGCAGAAACCAGCATATTTTACAGGGAGTATATATGGCGAGAGCTATTGATGGAGTAGATTGCATAAGAAACAGTGTGGGGAGAGACTGTTCTTGGTACAATCTCTCCAGTGCTCCTTATAGGGTGCAGTGATTCCATGCAGCTCCCCATTGACAAATGGCTTTTTTCAAAACGAAACTGCTGACCTTTTCAACATTTTTCATGTGATTTTTTTTTTAAAATTGAAGCTAGTGGAAATTTCTCATTTTCTCTGGGTTTTCAGATACAAAACATATCACTATTTTGATGAAAACGTTACAAAAAATAAAAATGTGTTTCACAAACCCTATGAAATGGAAACACCTTCAACATTTGACGTATTTTTCCATTTTTAACCAGCTCTCTGAGTGACTTTTCTGGAAGCATTGTCTCCTGAAAGCAGATCCTGTCTTTTTAGTAAAGTATTACTATTTCAGTTTCTCTACATTACAAAGGGCAGCCTCCTTGATTTAGACAGCACAGAATAAATGTAATATAACTGTTGCTGGGAAGGGTACAGAATTACTGCATTTCAGTATTGTATAAATGAAATAGCCTTAGAAAACACAGACAACATATTTCACTAGAGTGTTTTATTAGATTAGGTCTTGTACTTATTTTTTGTACCTCATTTTCCCTCCAGAGACTGATGAAAGTCTGTCCCAGATGATTGGCAAAATAAGTTTAAAAACATCAATTTTTCACATCCAACAAATTTTACAGTATTTGCTTGAGGGAATCAAGACAATGACTTTGTCTACACAGGAAAGTTTTTGTAGTAGGATCCACCTCCACTGCTCACCCCTCTTAAGAGCCAACCATGGCACCACTCACCCTTTCTCACTTTCCTCTGGGATCTTTAATCCCCCTGTACCTGAACTTTCCAGGTCTCTCTTTAATCAATCTTATCTCGAGGCTTTCTGCCTCAGGCCTATTGTCCCTTCAGAGAGGCTCTTGATCAGTAGTGGGCAACCTGCAGCCCACGGGCCAAACATGGCCCATCAGGGTAATCCGCTGGTGTGCTGTGAGACAGTTTGTTTACATTGACCGTCCGCAGGCATGGCTGCCCACAGCTCCCAGTGGCCCCGGTTCGCCGTTCCCGCCACTGGCTGCAGGTTTCTCACTACTGCTCTTGACACTCAACCATCTCTCTCAGCACCCACAGGCAGGCCATTGACAACAAACGTAAACTTAAACTCAAAAGAGAGACAAAACGAAAGGGTCTTCCATCCCTCCTGGGCTACCCTTCTACCTATTCCAGTTTTCCCACTGGCTGGATCCTCATTCTCAGTCTACCTCCTAGCCATCTGCCTGTGTCTACACCGCGCTGGGTTGATGGGAGATGCTCTTCCATCGACTTACCTTACGCTTCATGTTCAGGTGGAGTACCAGAGTCGACGGGAGAGCGCTCTGCAGTCGATTTAGAGGGGTCTTCACTAGACCCGCTAAATCGAGTCCCCCAGTGCGTCGATTGCAGCAGCGATCCCTAGTAAGTGTACACATATCCTCAGGCAGAAACGGCTCCATCCCACTCCCCGCCCAGATGCCAGGGACAGCAGCCAAATGTGCCGGGGGAGAGGTGCAGGGAGAGAAGGACAGAAAGCCCCCCGCACACACACACAGACAGATAACATGGGGTGGGGAGAGCAGTGGCCCTGGGGTGTGTGGAGGGCAGGAGGGGTCACTGGGCAGGGGAGACATGTGGGGCGGTCATGTGTCCCAGTATGGGGAGGCACCAGTTGTCTATCTTTTGCAGCCCATTCACTCTCACCCCTGAATTCCATCTCAGGCCTGGTCTACAATAGAAAATTAAGTCATCTTAACTACATGGCTCAGGCGTGTGAAAATCTACACCCCTGAGCAGCATAGTTAAGCTGACCTAGCTGCCAGTGTACACAGTACTAGATTGATAGAAGAATTCTTCTGTTGATTTATCTACCATCTCTCCAGGTGGTGGATTAACTCCACTGGCGGGAGAACCCCATTGGTGTAGGTAGTGTCTACGCTAAAGGGCTGTGCCACTGTCGTATTTCAAGTGTAAGTAAGCCCTAACACCATTAAATGATAAAAAGGGGAGAGATGGAGGTTGCCCACACCACCTTCCTTCTGCCAGCTCCAGGGGGAACAGTAGTCAATGGGAATTATCTGGATACAGTCCAGGTGAAGTGTCTGTAGTGTATTGGGTGTAACTATGCTAAATAATAGAAGCAGTCGTTAGGCCTTCTTGTGTGTTTGGTATATGAGGACTTGTGTGAATTACTTTGAGGTGTGTGTGACAGACCTGTGATTATGATATGAGATCTATGTTTGGACCCTCCAATGTGTGTAAGCAAAGGGAATAGCTGCATGTGTACCAGTATTCATCATTACTATGCAGAATAGCAGGGCACGGGGAGGTGGGAAGAGGAGGTTAATAACAAAAGATACTGTCAGTAGCAAGCTGGGATATGTGAGCAGTCTAAGCATTTATTATCTACATGCACTCCAGGTAAAGTGAGTGTGTGCTTGCTGTCTGGTGTAGCTGATCTGAATGAAAATCAGAGACATTACAACGATTTGGAACAGACCCTGGTGTCTATTACCCTCCTTTGTCCTATGACTGCAAAGGTGTTAAGTGCCCACTTCATTTCAAGTGGTTTCTTGCAACATGTGTTAATACCTTATGTTTAACAATCTGTCCTACCTTCTATTTAGCTATGACACCCTGATTACCTTTTCCAGACCTGAAGGAGGGGCTTTGTTGAACTCAAAAGCTTTTGTCTCTTCCACCAGCAGAAGTTGGGCCAATAAAAGATATTACCTCACTCACTTTGGGTATGTCTTCACTACCAACGTTAAAGCACTGCCGCTGGTGCTGTAAATAAACCACCCCCACGAGGGGAATAGCTCCCAGTGCTGGTGCACCATCTACACTGCCAGTTTACAGCGCTGAAACTTGCATCGCTCAAGGGGGTGTTTTTTCACACCGCTGAGGGAGAAAGTTCAGCGCTGTAAAGTGGCAGTGTAGACAAGGCCTTTGTCTCTCTGAATGGTGGAGTCAGTAGTTGGCTCTGCTTCATAGAAGTGTGTTTGCGAGACTTGTGGATTACTTTGAGATGTGTGACAGAGCTGTGATTGTGATATGAAGACATCTATGTTTTACACCCTCATGTGCGTGCAGAAAAGGGAGAAGGTGTGATGTGTACCACCAGGGAGCAGTGTGCATCATTTCTATGCGGAATTGTGTAGGTTACGTCAGTAGCAGGGCATAGGGCTTTTATTACAAAGGATATTGTCATGAGGTGGAATAGGAAAGGATCAAATGCTATAATCATAATTAAATGAAAGTGTAGTTTGAGACGGTATCCTGTGAGTAAGCGTAAGGGAGCTGTAAAAGGCTGTGAAGTGGTTCTTACATTATACACGTGTGGTATTCTTTCTGGGGAATTGACTGGGCTATGTCTACACTACACAGCTTTTAGTGACATGGCTGTGTCGTCACAGCCGTTGCCGCTAAAAATCGCACGGTGTAGCCGCTGTTTGTCAGCTCTCCTGCCGACAAAAAAAACTTCTTCCCCCCAGTGAGCGCTGTTTGCGTTGTCGGCAGGAGAGGGCTCCTGCTGATAACGTGCTGTTCACACTGGCACTTGTTGTGGCAAAACTTTTGTCTTTCAGGGCTGTTTTTTTTTTAAACACCTCTGAAAGACAAAAGATTTGTCATTCAATTGCCACTGTAGACATAGCCTGAGTGTGTGAGTCAATGCCAGGATCTGGAGCCTTCTGAATCTTATAATGCCAAAAGCCAATATACGTGCATATTGAGGCACTGCTCCAAGTGGGTAAAAGGAAGATAACATAAGCGGTTTGGGGGTTTGTCCTAGTTAGAATCCTGTAGGTGAGATTCAATGCACTGTAAAAGGAGAAAAAGAGCTTGTACATTTTCACAACTGTGGGTTAGTAGAGTCAAGATATGTGTGTTAATGGAGCATATTGGGGCATTGGTGAAAGAGGGCAGAGTAAAGGTTGCATGGGCAACCTTAACTGTATATTTCCTGGTTTTCAGAAGTTTGAGTTTTGCTCAATTCATCGTTCTGCAAGGGAATGACATACCTCCAACAATCTTAGCTGTGTGGGTTTTTTTCATTGAATATGAGTTTTTATTCATACCTGAATTCATACTTGAGGAGACTGTAAATGTTTGTGTAGCATCTGCTAAAGTTTAGCACTATGTAATAGAAACTCTATAGTAAGACTAAAACACATCAAATTCACCTAAATTCAGAACAGAGTGTGTAGAAAGATGTTTATGAAAGACTGCGATTTGGAGAATGCTCCATCAGAAGGGATAGTGTTGTGAGTGTGGGAATTTGGAGATGTGCCCTGGAGGCGGGGGTTGGGAACACCACATGGCTGTGTGTAGCAGCTCACTACAGAAGCTCTCTAGTTTGTTTCATTAAAGTTGTATTCCTTTCTCATTCATTGGTTTGTCATTTAATGAACCCTAAGATCCTTACATGGTGTCAGAAGTGGTGAATGAGAAGAAAACTGCAGTTTGCAACTGAAAGCAGAGACAAAGGGAGGCACCAGAGAAGTACCTTGAGCAGGGGGGAGGGGCTTTTGCATGTGTTCGGTGAGCACAATAGTAGCTTGACTAGCTTAAGAAGGGGGAAAAAACGTAAAATATGGATGTGTTGCAACCTCCACCCAGTCTGCAACTATCAGGCAATGTTGCAGAGAAGTGGAAAACAATCAGACTGAGATTTGAATTGTATTTAGCAGCCATAGTGGCAGAAGAGAAAAATGATAAAGTGAAATCATCAATTTTTTTCATGTTGTTGAGGAGGAAGCATTGGATATTGAGAATAACTTGGTGAAACCATGAAGTTAAGTAAAGTACTGACTAAATTTGAGGAACATGTCATGCCAAAGAGGAATGAAACCTTTGAGAGACAAATTTTTAATATGCATGCATAAACTTGATGACATCATAGAGCAATGTGTCACCGAATTAAGGAAACTCAGTAAAACCTGTGACTTTAGTGAACTAACAGAATCTCTGGTCAGAGATAAAATCATTTGTGGCATTAAAGACAATGTGTTAAAGGCATGGCTACACTTGCAAATATACAGCGCTTTGAGTTAAACCAGCCTTCATATAGTGCAGTAGGTAAAGCGCTGCAGTCTGTCCACACTGACAGCTGCAAGCGCACTGGCACGTCCACATTTGCGGCATTTGCAGCAGCATTGGGAGCGGTGCATTGTGGGCAGCTATCCTTCAGAGCACCTCTTCCCATTCTGGTGCTGCGGCTTGTGGGAAGGGGGTGGGGGCATTCTGAGTGCTGTCCCAAAGCCCCGTGATGCATCAGTTAGCAACCCAGCATTCCCTCTGCTTCCGTCCACATTTGGCGCCATCTTTCAAAGTTTTTTGTACTGCGCGCTCTGTCTTCCCTTTCGGTCTCCGGGAATGGAACCCGAACTACTGACGAGTCTCGCCAGCACATCACGGTTGGCAGTTGAGTTACTCCTTAAGATCCAAAGGGACAGTGAAGACTCCGACGATGATATCGACGCGAGTAACGCATACGACACAAGATTGCTTGTGGCATTCCTGGACATGCTCACCACCGTGGAACGGCACTTTTGGGCTCGGGAAACAAGCACTAAGTCGTGGGATCACATCATCATGCAAGTCTGGGATGATGAGCAGTGGCTGCAGAACTTTCGGATGAGAAAAAGCCACTTTCATGGGACTATGTGAGGAGCTCGCCCCCACTGCGGCGCAAGGATACGAGATTGAGAGCTGTCCTGATGGTGGAGAAGTGGGTGGCTATTGCAATCTGGAAGCTAGCAACTCCAAATAGCTACCGATCAGTCGCTAACCAGTTTGGAGTGGGGAAGTTGACCGTTGGAATCGTGTTGATGCAAATTTGCAGGGCCATTAATCGCATCCTGCTCAGAAGAACAGTGACTCCGGGTAACGTGCATGACATTGTGGCTGGCTTTGCACAAATGGGTTTCCCTAACTGCGGAGGGGCAATAAATGGGACGCATATTCCAATTCTTGCACCAGCCCACCTAGCTTCCGAATACGTTAATCAGAAGGGCTATTTCTCTACGGTTCTCCAGGCGCTTGTGGATCACCGTGGGCATTTCACTGACATTAACACAGGCTGGCCCAGAAAGGTACATGACGCACGCATCTTTTGGAACACTGGCCTGTACAGGAAGCTGCAAGCCGGGACTTTTTTCCCAGACCAGAAGATCACTGTAGTGGAAGTCGAAATGCCCATTGTGATCCTTGGAGACCCCACTTACCCTTTAATGCTGTGGCTCATGAAACCCTAAACAGGGAGCCTTGACAGCAGCAAGGAGTGGTTCAACAACAGGCTGAGCCGGTGCAGAATGACTGTGGAGTGTGCTTTTGGCCGTTTAAAGGGCCGCTGGCGCTCTCTGTATGGGAAGCTGGACCTGGCCGCTAACAGCATCCCTGCAGTTATATCCGTTTGGTGTACCCTCCATAACATTTGTGAAGGGAAGGGTGAAAGTTTCACTCAGGCATGGAACTCGGAGGTTCAACACCTGGAGGCTGAATCTGAACAGCCAGAGAGCAGGGCTATTAGAGGGGCCCAGAGCAGGGCTGCAAGGATTAGAGATGCCTTGAGGGAGCAATTTGAAGCTGAAAGCCACCAATAATGTCTGGTGCCCTGCACGGGAGTGAAGTGCAGTGGTTCCAATGTTAGTAGGAATCTGTGTTTGCTACGTATGATACACTGACTTGCAGTGCCTGTTGCTTTCCTGGGCTAAGGTATATTTTATGTTATGCAATAATAAAGAATGTTTTCAAAGCAAAAAAATCCATTTAATGAAAAGAAAATGCATTTATTGAAAAGAAACACAACTGTTTGGGAAACACAAAGGGCAAGGGGGTGGAGTGGGGAATGGTACAATCACAGGTTTGTGTATGTCCTGTTATCATACTCAGCCTTCCTGTCTGGAGTGCTGTGCAATGAGTGCTGCACTCAGGATGGCTATGCTGCATGGTGATGGGGGTTGAGTGCAGTGGGTAAGTGTCGTAGTTTTCAGGTCTGGGTGGTGAAGCTACTGGTATTGGAGGCAGCTGGTGGAGATAAGAACCCAGATGTTGGGGAAAGTGGGTTGGAGGTGACATGGGGGCACAAGGGAAAGAGTTTTGGGACAAGGGCTGCGGACGGCTGAGATCTCAAGGTTGCATCTGTAAAGGCAAAATGCAACATTTAACAGAGGCAGCATTGTTCACACCAGACAGAGAAATGATTCTCCCGTACTTAAGGAGCGCAAGCACAGTCTACACAATCGCATAATTTGCCTGTCCCAAAGAAAGCACATATAACCCCCGGAAGTCCCAAAATGGTGAGTAAGCACAGGATCAAGGGGGACTGATTCTTTCATGGCTGTCCTGTCCTCTGGGTTTCTGTGCCTTGGGGAGAGCCAACAGCTGCAGGGGGCCCCTATACTGAACACTGTCCCCACATTTTCCACAGGAGTTCATCCTGGAAGATATCTCACTGCTGAGGGTGACCTGGGAAGCAAGGGAGGGTCTTCTACCACAATGCAGCTTCCACCCTGGCCCATACGCAGCTTGCTTGTGTGCAGCAATGGTCCCTCCACCCCTCATGGCACAGTGGCATGGACATGTTAGCCTGACTGGGACAAGGACCACGGTGGTTTTCCCACGAAACCTGCGCAAGCGCATTGCCCAAGTTCTGGATGAGACCTTTGAAGAGATCACTGAGGCCGATTACCACAATGTGAGAGAGCACATCAACGCCCTACTCTGCATCTAGGCGTGCATGCAGCCCTAAGCCTCCTTGCCCCAAGAGCCTGCACTGAATAACTTCCTTCCCAAAATAAAAGCCGCTTACCGGGAACCTCCTCTGGTGTTTGTCTTTCCCCAAGCACCGGTCGCCGCGACTGGCTACCTTCCTCCTGGCTTGAGAACAGCTCCTGGCTGCACGCATCTAGGGATGCCGGGGTGTCTTCCTCCTCCTCAGCACCCTTGCTCCCGCTTTGCTCCTCCTCCTCCTGCCTTGTTGGACTGTGCTCTGAAGTGTCCACGGTGGTGCTCGCCATGGAGATTAGGTCGTCCCCAAGTATCGCGTCCAGCTCTTTGTAAGAATGGCAGGTTGCGGGGGCAGCACCGGAGCAGCTGTTTGCCTCACGGGCTTTGCATTCCACAGCTCCTTCACTTTAACCCTGCACTGCATCCCGGTCATGGCCCCTTTCCATCATGTCCCTTGATATCTGCCCAAAAGTATCGTAATTCCTACGACTGGAGCACAGCTGGGACTGGACAGCTTCCTCCACACAAACAGTGATGAGGTCCAGCACCTCGCCGTTGGGGATCGCCTGGCGCATAGAGGCATGGTCATCTGGAAAGATGCGCTGAGAGCAGTCCACGCCTGGCTGAGCAAACAGGAAGGGGATCTGCAAAATTCCCAGAGAATTTAAAGGGCGGGTTTGATGGTTGGTCACCTGAGGGCAGGGCAGTAAAGTTCAAAGTGATGACCAGAGTGGCTAGAACAGGCATTGTGGGACACTTCTGGAGGTCGATCAGAGCGCATTAACAGATTAGGGCGTCCACGCTGGTGCTGCGGCACTCCAGTGGGGGCGTATCAAATGTTATTCCACTCGCCGAGGTGGAGTACCAGGAGCGCTCTAGCTGCAGAGTCAGAGCGCTCTACGTGCCTTGCCAGTGTGGACACGTTGTGAGTTAGAGCGCACTGGGCTGCTTTAATGCGCTCTAACTCGCGAGTGTAGCCATTCCCTAAGAGAGAGACTGCTCTGTGAAGGAGACAACTTTTAAAAAAAAGCTCTCCAAATACGCAGGGCACAGAAACTGTGAAAGCACAAGCCAAAGAGCTGAATTCACCAGAAGGGGTTATCCATGTACTAAGTACAAAAGAATATAGCCAGAATAGGTCAAATCAAAGAGCAGAACCACTCGCTATGAAAACCACTGGTAGGGGAAAAATTAGGTACAGATGGTCATATGAAGGTGTGAATCACAGCATGGTCCCAAACAGTGTGTTGCCTTTGGGAAACGCTGTCATAAATGTGGGGAAAATAAACATTTTGTAAAATTCTGCAGATCCCATATGCAGAAAAGTCAAGTGTATTCAGTTAAAGACAATCTGGTTGAGGAATTTTTCATAGACGTACTAGTATCTAGCAAGCCAGATGAGCAGTACCGGGTTTACAATGGTGCTGCTACACCGAGGGTTAGGTCAGCATAGTTATGTCTCTCAGAGGTGTGGATTTTTCACACCCCTGAGAAAGGGAGCTATGTTGATGTAAGAGATTGAATGGATCCCATCTTGCAAGCTGGGGTTTTTCTGCTGGGTCAGAAAGTTAAGCATTTGAAAGGAGGTTAATTAGTATCCCTAACAGACCTCCTCACACCTCTTTAGACAATTGGAGAATCTAAACTACACAGGCATCTACTTGAAGGTAGAGCGGAACAGTCAACTCAGTACTGCATGCAATACTGAATTAATCTGGGAAACATCACCTTCTTGACAGGTGTGGAGCTGTCTGAAATTAAATCAAAACAGCTAGACAAAAATTTAAAAAGAAATAACTGGTATGATCATGAAATCTAAACTACTACAAATTGTTGCTTTATTGCTAGTATTATTAACTTTGAGTGAAGATTTGTGGGATTTGCCCCATACCTTCAACTACATTAGACAACAGCCCAGAGTAGACAATAATAAAGTCACTGCCAAATATATGTGTATATATATTGGGGGAAGCGGGGAGGGAGAGCTAGGAGGAATCTCTTATTTGTCTTTCAGGAAAAGTCTTCATTTATTTTGTGAACTTCTTTAACATTCAATAGATCACAGTTGATTGATTCTGTAAATTTTTATTGATGACATCTGGCAAGATGGCCTAGTAAGTCTTTTGCTGTAACTCAGCAAATAAAAATTCAGCTAGTCCTTCTTTCAAACACCTCCTATGTTGCAACAATAATAGCAGCAGTGATAGCCATTTATTTTTATTCCCCTTGATTAATTTATTCCCCCATAAACTGTGACAAAAACTAAACCTGTAAATAGCAGCCTCTGAGATTATTTCATTTTAATACAGTCTGATTCCCATGCATGACTAAATTGCTTTACTTGCCTGCAGGAACAGCAGAAGGGACCATTCCAACCAAGTTAAAATGAATATTGATGAACTTTCAAATGCCAAAGTGATTTACATATAAGTTCAATATTCTGTGTAATTTACAGGTAAAGGATTTAGCTTTAATTAAGATTGGTGAAATATTCATGACATGTCAGAGGAGTATTAGCTGGAAGGGTACAGTAGTTATCTGGAAGTCATGAACAGATAATACCCTATTATAATTAACTGGTGCCAGCCATTCTTCCTTTATATTAACCTAACAATGTTATAGCTACTAATGAAATATTTGACAGAGCTGTTTCAGTCTCTATTGCTGGGACAATCTCAGATATATTATTTTACTGAATTTGTAAAGAATTATAGTTCAATATTCTTACATATATTTTTACGTGTGCATATACACACAGTTCTTATATTACATGTTCTTAGATAGTTGCAATATATGCACTGTACACTTTCTCACACAAGGTTTTCTTTGTAATACTCAAGGAAATATAGATTGAGAGAAGAGAACCACTGCAGAAGTGCAAAGGCAACGGTTTAAATATTTATTTAGGTTTACCTGATTTTTTTAAAGTGATTTGGGAGAGACTTTGGTAAAATAAAATGTAACATTTGGGATAATTAATTAAATGTCCTTTTTTTGTCCATGTAAGCTTGGTTTTGTCACAAAGAATTATGTTATGTCACCTTTTGTTATATTGCATCATAGCCTGAGCCAGTGAATTCCCCTGTGGTAAAATGTATCCAAAATACAAACCTATTTAAAACTTTGCTTTACATACATGAAGTAAGTGAAATGTATATTTATCTAGATGAAATTTAACTATTGGGTGTCATGATGGATTTAATTCATGTCTTGGAAAACATATGTATATCATGTACACTATGGTATATAGTGCATGTTTAGTACTGAGAAAAGACAGAGGGGGGACCTAATAATAGTCTTCAAATATGTTAGGGCCTGTTACAGAGGACAGTGATAAATTGGTCTCCATGTTCATCTTATTGGGATCCAGGTTGGTCTCCATGTTCGTGGAAGGCAGGACAAGAAGTAATGGGCTTAATCTGCAGCTTTTCTGCTCTCTCTGGATCTGGCACAGCTCTGCTCCCCAGCTTAGTTTGGGCCCCTGCTTTCTCCTTAGCTCAGCGCCACTCTGTCTGACCCAGGCAAATCCAGCTCACATGGAGGACGGGACCTCCCTGGCCTCCAGACTCTCTGATTAGCCTGCCTGCCCTGTCATTCAGGCTGACCTGGAGCATTGGCCTCTCCCCATTGTTCCTGGGGACTGTCAGTCTCAGGGTCCTGATTTCCCATAGACCCTTCCCCTTTTAGTACTGGGAAGCCAACCAAAACACCCCCACTGACTGTTAGTAAGGGGGCAACAATCCCCTTACACAGGACTCAAGTTTCACTATATAAACTGGGATCCAAAAGGCAGTTCTTTGGGAACGAATTCCAGGACACAGCCCCAAAGATCAGAGCTGCCAGACCTCAACACTCTACCAATGACACCGTGCAGAAACTGGAGTCCCCCAGATGGACCTGATCCTGACTGGCCATTGTGACCAGAGTGCCGGGGAGCCAAATGAGGCCACACAATTAGGGTGAACTGCAAAGAATGGGGCAGGCAATCCCCAAAGCTGGTGGATATTCCAATACTTGGATTTACCAAGCCAGCACAAAACAGCTTTGAATATACCTCTCTTGTTACCCATAAGCCAACAACACAGTTCCCTTGAAGTAACCCAGCCGTAGGCCTCCACCCAGACACCCAAGTAAAATATGATGAGGATTACTGAAAATCTTATTAATCATATATGAAAGTTTTACCAATCCCAAAGGATCGGACACATTACCTCCCAGGTTAATGAATATTTCAGATCTTACCTAAATACATGCTTACAGCCAATTTTATTAACTAAATTAAAATTTATTAGAAAAGAAAAGAGAGAGAGAGTGCGCGCGCATTGGTTAAAAGATCAGTATACATACAGACATGAGTACAGTTCTGAGATCAGATTCATAGTAGAAATGGTGAGCTTTGTAGCTGCAAAGAGTTTTTTCAGAATTAGTTCATAGATTATAGTCCAATGTCCATATTCAGGGTGAATCCAGCTTAGGACCGGAGATCTCAGCCTTGTGGCTTAAGCTTCCCCTGCATGAAGCATCAAGCAGATCTGAGATAAAGGATCAGGTCCCAAGAGCCTTTTATATAGTTTTCAGGCCTTCTTTGACAAGTCAAAGTCCTTAGGCGAAAAATAGGCAATCAGGGTGACTTCGAAGTAGCCCTATTTCCTAAGCATCACTGGTAATTAGCTATATGGATTAACATAAAGCAATTTATCTATTAGGCAGTCTACCACAAACTTTAAAGAGACATAGACAATGATATTATTTCACCCAAGAATTCATCTAAATGTTGATATTCCCTTTTTATCTCTGAATCAATAGCTATAGTGACAGACAGGAACTGTCTGTTTACATGGCTAACATTTAACAAGCTATAATTAAACACATACAATTAGTATCACCTCCAATTCTCTAGCAATACAGGTATGCATTTCAAAGTTCTAGCCTATCTAACATGGAGTGGCCCTAATTACCATTTATATATTTTTTAACGTCTCTACAGGTTGACTGTGGGTCATTTAGTCCGCAAGATACTTAACCCTTTCTGGCCATGCGTCACACTTTATATAAGATTCATTGCAATTATATAACAGTGGTAGCAACAATGATTTGCGTGGTCATATTTTAATTAGATAACATCACAGCCATCAAGAAAAGTTCATCTGTCTTATTGGGAGTGGTGAACATTGTATGTGTAGCGTGTGCATTCTGTTTTGGTAATTCTGTTTGGTTTTGTTAATAAATAGAGGATAAGGATATTAGAGGATACTGTGTAAGGCTCTTTCACTGGTAAAAGGTTCTGCAAACCCACAGAAAATTACATCCTAAGGATTGGGTAAGGGTGGGTACTTAAATTGACAGGGTTATGCCTGAGCCCTAGGAACAGGGTAAGTGTGGGTGTCCTGGAGTGAAAGGTTACGCCTGAGCCCACAGAAGGGTGAGGGTGGGTGCCTAAATTAAGTGGGTTACTCCTTGAGCCCTAGGAACTGGGTAAAGGTGGGTGCCCCTAGAGTGTGTGAGTAACAGAGAATTTTGTGCAGGTAACATCCTTACCAGTCTGGTTGGTCCCCAAAACTTCACAGCCTCTATTCCCCCCTCCGATCCCCCATTAACTTTCTGTCCTATCAAGATCCAAGCTTGTAAAAGCCTGGGTAAATATGGCCCAAGAAATTCAATGTTCCTCCATCAAGCTTAATCTTAATCTTGGACTTTTGATATGTGGTCACTAGAGGTAGTCAGGAAATTATATTTTTCCCTGTGAAAAGTTGATGAAAACATTTTTTTTTGAGTTTGTGAGAAGAAAGCCTCCAAAAACCCAAAATATTTTTGCATAAATTTCCATTTAATCAAAACCCTCATGTGGAGCTGCTTAGAGAGCTTCTCCTCCTCCTTCACTGCCCTAGCTCAGGGCTTTTCTGTTTCTTTGTTTTCCAAATTTCTCAGGCTGGTCATTTGCACAAACCCTCCTAAGGGTCAGAGTTGATTCTGTGTGACACTCCCATTCCCCAGCCAATCAGGTTTGTGCAGAGTAGCCAGGAGGGGGAGAAAGGAGGGCAGCCAACACCCCTCCACCAGACAGTCTGGACAGACTCAAGGTAGGGAGTGAATTGCATTGGCATGTGGGTGGGGGAAGAGCTATTTTGTTGTATGCTATATGAGGGGCAAGGGAAGCGGCGGAATTGCTGCTAAAGATCCTGACCTGGGTCTGTTCCTGGCTTTGCCTGGGTTAGGTAAAAGTGCTGTTCTTTTGGTAAATGTGGTGCTTGTTCCAGAGGTTCACTCTACCCCCGCACACACACACGAGGAAGGGTTGGTGTTTGTGCCAAGTCACATGGCTGGGACGTAGGACCCCTTCTTCCCCCCGCACAAACCCCATTTTCTATTAAAAAATAATTTAACAAAGTTTTTCAACCAACTCCAGTGGTCACCCAACGTTTATGCAGTAATACAAAATATTCCCTTTGTTCAACTAATGCAACAGATAAAGGTAAAATCTATCTGAATGCAATAAGGCTGTATATTACAGTAGCAAGATAGTTATTGACAATTTACTCTGAGTTTCTTCAGCGATGTGAAGAACAAGTACTTTCCAGTTTACCTAAACAGCAAATCTCTATGGCCAGAGCTGAAAATGAGACTGAATGAGAGACAGTAGCAATCTACTGTGTTTAAATATGCATTAATATGCAAAGTCCATGAGGGTTGGGAAGGGGTGACCTACAACAAAGAAAAATGTCTAGTATTTTGTTTGTAGCAGACAAGACGTGGAAGAGGTATAATCTCCCTGCCGCCTCACCTCTTCTGAAGAAAGGCTTGTCTATGCACATACCAGCTGCACTGTTTTAACAATACCAGTATAGATAAAGTGGTACAATCACCCCCAATGCAGATCCAGTCATAGTGTTATGAATGTGCTTATAGCAGTGTAGCTTATTCCTATGAAAACCTTTATACTGGTATAACTATATCCACATAAGGACTGTGTCAGTATAACTAGATTGGTAAAAATACCACACTCCTATCCAAAATAGTTATAATGATAAAACCTTCAAGTGTATATCAGGTCTTGATTATCGAAGACTTGGTTTAAAGGTCCTGATCCTGCAAAGGAGAAGATGAAAAGGCACAGGAAATTAACACCCTAGGGCCAAGATTTCCAAAAGTAAAAACCTAAAGTTAGGCTCTGTCTGCACACGAAGCTGCACTGGTTTAATTAAAATCAATTTAAAGTTTCATTGAGTTAACCCTTGTATGAACCCTCTTAAATCAACTTAAAGCAGGATTACGTTTAGTTTAAATTTATTCCTTACTCATTTAAACTAAATTGATAATCCAGATTTACATTGATTTAAGAAGGTTCACACGGGGGTTTGTATTGGTCTAACTACACCGATTGCTTTAAAAACACCTCTTTGGTTAAACCAGTTCAGTGACTTTGTGTATGGGTCAGACCTCAGGCTTTCAAACCTATATTAGGGACCAGCCTGTATTTCAAGAGTGCTGAGCAGCCAACAGCTCCCCTTGAGGTCAAAAGGAGTAAGCGTAGTAGAATATGATCATTGTTATTCCCATTGATCATGCTGTGAGAAATTCAGGTATCATACGTGGTGGAATAAATATTTCCACATCTACCTGACTGCGTAGCTAAGGACAAACCAGATTCCTCAGCCAGTCTAACATATTTATTTTTATTTTCTCTTTCAGAGTGTGGTTCATATGATATTATGACTTTGGGAGTCTCCCAGGCTGCTGATTACTATTTCTTTCTTAAGGCTGATGTTTTTAGTTGTGTGACACATCGTGCTCAGTTATGTCAGTGGACGACACCTGTGACCAGGCAGAAGTATCATAGCAATGACTAGTCAGATTGGGAATTTAGAAAACCTGAAACACCACAGCTTTCTGCAAACCTAAAAGAGAAGCCTCCTTCTATGACATTGGTTTTATGAGGCTGAAATTAGTTTCTCCCTTATATACAAAATCTATTGCTTTAATCAAACTTTCTGTTCTTTAAATGTGAAGAAAAACTTGTGTTGAATTGCCTATTTAGCTGTGGTGGAATTAAGCTAAAGAGGCATTGATTATCTTCCTAAAGTGATCAATCATTGCCTACTTCCTAGGTTTGTCATACTTTTTTTTCAAAAAAGGTCCCAATCTTACAAAGTCTACATCTTTTAAAATGAAAACTGTACTACATGCATTCAAGTCACAGTATAGTGACTTACTTAACTAATGCTTCCATTAAGGGTATCCCTACCTGTATGTTGAATATGTATCTGTACACCTCTGCGAGTGCTAACAACAATGCTACCTCAAACACCGCAGCAAAATAGAAATCAGAGTGGGTAGCCTCCTGAATATTTTTCCTGTGGGAAATATATTACCTTCATTTCAGGTTAAATCTCACTCAAATGGCCTCCCTGTGCCTCATAAATCTTCATTTTACACATGCCCACCCATCCCTCCAGCTGAATAGAGCATTTGGAGAAACAAACAATAACACTTTTTTAAAGTACCCCAAATAATTTAAGAACATAAGAACTGGGTCAGACCAATGGTCCATGCAACCATAGGCACTGACTCCGGGGCTGGAGCACCCATAGGGGTAAAAATAGTGGGTGCTCAGCACCCAGTGGCAGCCTCACAGATCACTGGCCCCCCTTCCATCTTTACCTCCCAGCATCTCTCACCCACTGCCATTAGCTGTTTAGCCACATGCAGGGGGCACTGGGGGGAAAGGAGGGAGTGGGGTGCAGGAAGAAGCAGGGGAAAGGGTGGGGGCTTGGAGGAAGGGGTAGAGTGGGGGCAGGGCCTGGGGTGGAATGGGGGCGAGGGTGTCATTCACCCCCCAGGAACTCAGGAAATCAGCACCTCTGCATCCAGCCCGGTATCCTGTCTTCTAACAGAGGCCAATGCCAGGTGCTTCAGAGGGAATGAACAGAACACGTAATCATCAAGTGATCCATCCCTGTCACCCATTCCCAGCTCTAGCAAAATTTAGGCTTTTGAAAATCACACTAGCAGCTGGATCCACAACGTCATCTGAGTGTGATGAATCTGCTAAGCATGGGACTATAGCTCCTTCCTCAGTGCACAGCCATTTCCCTGGGCAGGTAAGGGAAAAGGCCCTGAAGGCTGGGCTCTTTTAGGAATTGGGGAAGCAGCAACCACATTTATTGCAGGATCTGCAGAGAAGTTGGATGTAGAGTGGAATCCCCAGAAACTGAATGCAGAGCAGCATATGGAAAAGGCTGTGACTGCTCGACATGACAGCTGGGTGCAGCTCTGTGTGGGGCTTATGAGGGAGTAGCAGCAGCTGGGCAGGGAGCCAGTGCAGACAGGCCCTAATGAGAGACACTAATTGAGCCTGGCCTGGAAACCTGCAAAGCACCTGTTCGCTGGAATACAGGCTCTGGGGGGGAGAGAATTCCTCCAGCACTAGGACTGAAGAGCCCTCATTCTCAACTGGACTGCCCCAGGGGACCTAAACAAGAACTGCTATTGCTCACTCAAACTGTAACCATTTAAGCCTCTGTACCTAGGTATTTGCAACCCTTCCTTTTCCTGCCAGCCCTACTAAAATACCCAGTCACTGAGTCATGGATCTGAGTGGTTATTGGGATTCCCCCAGAGCTAGGACCTACAAAGTTAGCTGCTAGAGCGCCTACAGTGCTTGCCTCTAAGTGGGGACACATCTGGCACACTATTGGCACCTTAGGGGCTTGGTGTGCTCCAGTACTGAGCAGCCTCAATAATTACATTAGACTCAGCATTGCAGTGCCTCACATTTAGGCTTGTTGCCACCTAGTAGAATCCACAGCACTGAGTTCAGTGCCCAAACTCCCAGTACAATGTTGGAGGGCGTTAAGTGCCTAAGCCTGGGATCAATAAAAGTCAACCAGCTGAACAGGGAGCTGCCTAATAGGAAACACTGAGGAAAGGGGTGTGATGTAAGCCCCACCCCTCAAAGGAAATTAGATGTAGCCTGTGTCTGGGCCAGAGGTAGGTGGGCAGATTCCTTCTCTGCAGGCATGTCTACAGTACAAACAGCCACTGCAGGAATTCCTGTGGAGGTTCATGTCCACACTACCCCCCTTCTGTCAGTCATGCGCGTCCTCACCAGGAATGCTTCCACAAAACTAAGAGGTGCAATGTGGGAGGCTGAGAGCCCGTGCTCTCAGCACCTCACACAGCTCCTGGCCAGGATCCTGGCCACCCCCTGGAGTTTCCACTCCCTGCCAGGAGCACGGCTGCCTTCCCCCCCATCCCTGCTTTTGGATCCCTGCTCCCTGCCAGAAGCGCTGCAGCTGCCTGGACTCTCAGATCCCTGCTGGAAGCACTCAGTCTTTCCTGTTGAAGTGGTTTCATTTTGTCTGAAATAAATAGTAATTGAGCCAGAGAAAGAGTGAGAATGACTGTATAACCAAGTGGTTAGGACAGTCCCGGGGATGTGGGAGACTTACATTCCAATCCATTTTCCAAAGACTAATTATTTATACAAAGTGGAACAGCTTCAATAGGAGAGACTGAAGTAGCCCCCACATCAGACTATTCATAGCATGGAGGCTGGCATCTACCTGAGTGGTGGGAGATGTGGGCTCAAATCCCTGCTCCACATCAAATAGAGTGGGGAACTGAACCCTGGTGTCCCATGTCCTGGGGAAGTGTCCAACCACTGATCTAAAGGCTAAGTTAGAGCAGCAGTAACACTACTGGTTGTGTTCTGTGCAGGGTCCAAGCTGGTGGACAGCCTCTGAGCACACCTACCAGATTGGACCTCACATGGGGAAATGCTCAAGGATCCCTGTGGGGCTTAGGCCTGAGGTAGGCGTTGAAGTCAGTGGGAGCCTTTCCATTGACATCAGTGGATGTTAGACAGAACCCATATACTTATTATTTTCAGAACCATGGCACTAGCATTTAACCCTCTACCCTATTAAAAAAAAATTTTTAGGGGGGAAAACTATCTTTGAAGTAAAGCTCTTTAAAAAAAATTGCTATTTTGCCCACTCCGCTTTCCAACAGGGATACCCTTGGAGAGGTTTGGTGACTGGCTCACTAAATCATTGTGACTGGTGTTGGATGGAACAGATGCATTCTGTTTATATTTGAAGGAAAACAATTCAAGTACTGTATAAGTACTATAATCACATAATTTTTATCCTAGTGAAAGGATACTAAGTCAAGAAACCCAACAGTATTTGAACTTAATCAGCAATGGGAATAGAAGCCAGTCGGTTTGACATTACTTCATATTTTGACCTCAGGAAATAGAGCCAAATCGCATGATCACTTGTAAAAGCAACCTGTTCAGTTGAAAACACCACTGCCTTCTGATCTTGGAATTGCCTGTGTCTCAGCTAGGTACCATTCCAGTCTCACAATCCAGGCAGATAGCTTGGCCCTCCTAAATCAACATATATCCCACAAGTCATGGGAAAATCCTGCAGTTCTAATATCCACACAGCATTAATACTAGTATCTCTATGCTATTCCATGGTTTTCTGTGCCCCAGGACACATTTCTGTGTCCCATCTGTCTCAGGAGCCATGGCTGTTTTGCCATTAATGATTTGTCGCATTGTATTTGGTGTTTTTCTCAAAACCTCAGATACTGGAATCATGTGAATGTGAGAATTGCAGCTTTTATTTTTAAAAAAGTTTCTAGCTGTCAGTGCTGCAGAGAAGAGTTTGAAAGTGTGACCCAACTTCAGATTAAAGGCTTAAAAACCAGAAAACAAATCAAATGAAACACAAATGCTGTGTTCATTTTTTAAATATTTTTCACCTAGCTCATGATTTCAGAAAACATAGGGTTGGAAGTTGTCAAGGTTCCTTCCCCACTCTGAACTCTAGGGTACAGATGTGGGGACCTGCATGAAAACCCGCTAAACTTATTTTTACCAGCTTAGGTTAAAACTTCCCCAAAGGTACAAACTATTTTACCTTTTGCCCTTGGACTTTATTGCTGCCGCCACCACCAAGCGTCTAACAAATATATAACAGGGAAAGAGCCCGCTTGGAAACGTCTTTCCCCCCAAAAATCCTCCCAAACCCTACACCCACTTTCCTGGGGAAGGCTTGATAAAAATCCTCACCAATTTGCATAGGTGATCACAGACCCAAACCATTGGATCTTAAGAACAATGAAAAAGCATTCAGTTTCTGAAAAGAAGAATTTTAATAGAAGTAAAAAGAATCACCTCTATAAAATCAGGATGGTAACACATGGTAATCAGATTCAAAACATAGAGAATCCCTCTAGGCAAAACCTTAAGTTACAAAAAGATGCAAAAACAGGAATCTACATTCCATTAAGCACAGCTTATTTTATCAGCCATTTAAACAAAACAGAATCTAACGCATCTCTAGCTAGATTACTTACTAAGTTCTAAGACTCCATTCCTGTTCTGTCCCCGGCAAAAGCATCACACAGACAGAGAAAAACCTTTGTTTCTCCCCCACTCCAGCTTTGAAAGTATCTTGTCTCCTCATTGGTCATTTTGGTTAGGTGCCAGCGAGGTTATCCTAGCTTCTTGACCCTTTACAGGTGAAAGGGTTTTTCCTCTGGCCAGGAGGGATTTTAAAGGTGTTTACCCTTCCCTTTATATTTATGACAGAAGTACTGTATGGTTGTTCTCTGAGCATATTTGACCCAAAAACATCAGAGGAGAAGGGAGTTGAGAGAAGAGCTGAGCTAATAATTTGTTGTTCTGTTCATTGGTTATTCAATAGATAGCTAAGTAGATTAGCTAGATTAAAGGGGTCAAACTGAATTCTGAATTTTTTCAGTGAATAAAAAAAAAATCAGTTGTGCTGAACCAAACATATAGTTCAACCAACCCCTAGTGTTTCGTTTTCAGGCATTTTTCAAGGACTAGCTTCACACATCAGCTAGAGGAGGGCCCCCTGATAGTTTTTAACTCTGTGCTTAAAGCACTTGCCTAGGTTGTGGAAAATACAGCCTCTGGAACAGGGATCTGAAGTCAGGTCTCCCTCTAGGCAAGTGCCCTAACTACTGGATTTTTGGGGTGGGTGTGTCTCAGTCTCCCCTATTGAAGCTGTTCTACTGCATATAAATAAAGTTCTGGGATTTGAACCTGGGTCTCTCATATCCCAGGTGAGCACCTTAGTATTGGGCTAAAAGTTGTAGGGGAGCACCAAACCAGTGCCGCCTCCTCCAGATGCTTTGTTAAGGGTAGCAAGGCCCTTTAGTAAATCTAGCCTGAAAAAAGGTTTTGGCCAAAACTGTTGGGTGAATTCATGTCAGATTCACAAATAATTCCAGATTGACTGAAACTACATTTTTCAGCAAAAATTATTTGCCTGAAATTTTTCACCCAGCTCTAGTGGAGAGCATGGAACATACAGTAAGTCTGACCCTTAATTACCATGAATTTATGCAGGAAAATCCTTGTCACGTATGGATAGGGGAAGATTCCACAGAATGCAGTTCTCCCCAGGTCCTGGTTCCTTCGCACACCGTTACTGAGATGTGCCACTTTTTTACCATCAAGCCACAAACACATAGGGATCGCATGAAGTGAAAAAAGGGAACTATGGTGCTCAGACTCAACCTTCCCTTGTTTCAATAAAATCTGGGCCATTCTTACACATGTTCAGCTGTCCTTAGTCCACAAAGAAGGATGGCATGATCTGGCCGTAGTGTGGACAAGGGGAACAGAGATAAAGCAATAAGCCACAGCATAACATTTATGCTAAGGAAACATACAGTAAGAGCTAAAAGAAGCCACATCTAGGATTGCCACCTTTCTAATTGCTGGTAACTGGACCACCGAGGCCCTGGCCCTGGCCCTGCCCCTTTCCCCAAGGCCCTGCGTCTTCTTTGCCTCTACTCCCAGAGCCCTCCCCTTCCTCCACCTCTTCCTCCTCCCCATCACTCCCTCCTCTTTCCCCCTCCCCCCATCGCTCAGGTGATCATCTCCACCTCCCTTCCACCCTAGCTGGCTCCCTCTGCTCCAGGGCTGGAATGGGAGCTGCTGCAGCTTAACAAGGAGCCTGCCTGCAAGTAGGAGGCAGCCCCGCCTGAGCAGGGACTGGTGTGGGTTAATGACCCAATGCTTCCCCCCTCCCCATGGTAACCAGATTTTGGTTTCCAGTCAGTACATCTGACCAGACACTGCCTGGTCCCCTTTTCGACCAGACTTTCAGGTTGAAAACTGAGCACCTGGCCACCATAAATGGCACCCTGACACAGAAGCCAAAAACTGTACTGTCTGGGTAAAACCAGGATGGGTAGCAGCAACCCTAATCACACCCTAAACTGAGACAAAACAATCAGAATATTCTGTGCTGCATAATAATGCAGCAAAGATACACACACACACACAAATAATTAAGAACAGATTTAAAAATATCAGAGATGACAAATCTAATTATTACATAGGAATCAGAAATTCATTTAAAGAGATTAAAGTGCTCTACACACCGTTTTTGTATAAATATAAGGAATTCCAATAGGATTTCTTACCATTATGAAATAGTATAAGCCCTTGTGCAGATGTATTTATCCTACTAGAAGGATACCCCATTCCCCTTCCTTTTTGGGAATAAACTACATTGGGGCTGTCATCTTGGTACATGAACTGGAATTGAACTAGAGACCTCCTAAGCTGAAAGCATGAGCTGCTATAACTTGAGCTTAGAGCCCTGGCTCTACTATGCCCCTGTACTCTGTAGATCAGCAGAGAGGCATACTTGTAAACAAACAAAATCAAAAACCATACTCTCTCTGTAAGTTAGAGAAGCACATTCCTACTGGTATATCTCTATCCACAATTGGTCTTGTATCACTCTATGGGTACCTCTACACAGCGAAGAGGATGCCGTGGCAGTGAGTCTCAGAGCCCCATGTCTACATGGGCTCGTGCTACAGTGATAAAAATAGCTGCATAAACACACTGGAGCCCATCCCACTCTCTGGGCTTCAGAGCCTGCGCTCCAGTTGGAGCCCAGACTTCTCCGCCAGTTGTTTGTAGCACCATAGCATGAGCCCAAGTCTGCAGACCTGGGCTCTGAGACTCCCTGCCACAGGATCCTGCCTGCTGTGTAGATGTACCCTTACTTCACCCGTAAGAAATCATACCCCTAACTGAAAATTAGTTCTACTGCCACCTTGTGTATAGACAAGGCCTCAATCATTTTAACTTTAATATGAAATATTCGGTATCTCTATATACATAGTTATGCTGAAAGCTCAGTTGTTCTAGCAGAAATCCATTTACCATAACAAATATGTGTTTTTCTGAAGAAACATCATAATTCCCTCCTTTTGGCATCTAATAATCTTTTGCTAACACACGATTTAAGGAAACTAAAAATAAATTCTTCAGCCTTGTGACCCTAAGCGTACCCCAAGGCCAGATGTCACACTGTTGGCATGATATCTCCCCAAAAGGTGGCATGTAATATTGGAAAAATAATAACTCACTGATCATTCATATTTTTGTATGATGTATGGACTGCCAACCCACAGAGACTTTTACAGATGGGCTAGAAATAGGTGACTAAAGCCTTGTCTACACTAGAGACCTTACAGCTGTACTGATGCAGCTCTGCCTCTGGAAGATCTCCTGTGTAACTTCTCTATGCCAATGGGAGAGAGCTCTGCTGCCAACATAATTAAACCACCCACGATGACATAGTGCTGTGCACCCTACTACTTATGCTGGCAAAACTTATGCCACTCAGAGGGGTATTTTTTCACACCTCTGAGTGACATAGGTTTTACCGACAAAAGTGGTAGTGTAGATATGGCCTAAAAGATGTTTAAACCAGGCATGTCAGGGGGAGTTGATAAACAGATATTTTACAGACAAAAGAAAGAGGCCCACTCCTCAAACCAGGTGTGCTCAAAGACAATGGGCTATTCATTTGTACTGGAGGTTACTGGAAGAGAACATTCCCTTTATAAAAATCACCAGTGGAAGAGATGACAGCCCGGCATCCACATTCAGCGGGGAAAAGGAACTTTATCTGGGGCTACATTATAGGAGAATACATTACAAAGGTTTACTAGACTATAAAGAGAGAGAAAGAGACCCCCTGAATTATCCTTCACCCGAGGAGACAAAAGAACAGAACACTGACTTCTGTGAAGGGTCCTGACCAGGGGGCCTAGTTCCACACAAAAGTTTATTTGGAATTTTCTCCTGTTCCAGATAATTGCACAGGTGTCACTGTGATACACTGATTGCTGCTTAACCCATTTGTTGTGAAAACTGTGACTTCCTGTACATATTTCTGTTCCACATTCATCTTAAAAACATCCTCACTACATTTCACAAGCCCTAACTTCAGAAAGTTATATTTGGAATTACCTTCAAAGCTCTTAATCCACAAAATTCACCAACATATAAATGAAACTATATTGAAACTTCAGGTATGGTTCTCGAAAGGATGTCTCCTGGGTGCTCAGAAGTTTAAAGAAATGGTTCTGCAGGTGCCATTGGCTAGAAAGGTTTTATTTTTATTAGAATTTGCAGAACCTGTCCCAGAACACTGGACACAAAGTGATGAAAAATAAATTTTAAAAATCAGAAATAAAAAGCTGGACAATACCCAGCCAAACACCAGTATTGGCATGCATCCCTTCAGTCGTAATGTATGGTTTAATACACGTCTGCTGTAATATAATATATTAAATACAATTACAGATAAGGCAGGGAAAGTTGTAAAGTAAGGGTTAATGCACAAACAAGATTATACTCAAAGAAGGGACAGGATATTTCTTCCAGAGGTATTACCGCATCTTTCTATTTTTGTATGAAAGATTGTCTTTACTATAGCATTTCAAAATCCAGCCCTGATCCCCATCTCATATCATTTACAAATTCCTTTGTGGTTTGGAATAACATTTTTGGCACCATTCAATAACCAACAATCCAGGTTTCTACTCCATACCATTCTTCCTTAATTGGTTACAGAAACAATACAGCACAATAAATTAATTATGAGAAGTTACTTCTGGGAGTAGAACCCAAACTTTCTTAAATAACTCCATTAGCTGGTGCCAGCAGTGGATCTTTGTAATATTCAATGAAATCAGACTTCCTTTCATACTATATCTTCTTTTCCTTAAGGATAATTGATAATCACCATATTTTTTCTGTTAGGGTTCGTAGGTTCATATTTTGAGACACTCCTTCCTGATCTTTTCCTGATGGAGCACAGAATTGGATAAGAATATAAAAGGGCATATGGCTGTCTGAACACTTCCATAGGACTGAAGGGGATTAATCTGTAACAGCCTGGCTCAGTGCACACTGTACCCTCACTGGTCTGTTGAGAGTGACCCAATTGCTGGGTCCCACATGCTTTCAAGCCTACTGGGTCTGAGGAGACTCTTGTCACCATCTGTAGTTCTGGGGCCTTAGGAAAATAATCCTGAGCTCAGACCTCTTGCCTGATGCCATTCCTTGAGATGTGAGTCACTTCCATGCAACCACCCTAGACCCTGAAATCCGTGTCTAAGACCGCCCAAACCTCCCCCTCCCCAAGCACTGCAGACACTTATATGCTCCACTCCCCTCAGAGCTCCACCTAGGCTACAGTCACTCTCATCAGCTGGATCAATTATACCACCACTGTGATGGACCATTGCTAAATCTTAGTTGGTGGTTTTGGGACGGTGTGACCCTCGGACGTATTTCCAATTATTACACAATAACTCTACTCTGTGAGGTCTGTTTACACTTGGAAAGACATCAAAAGAGCCATTACTTCTGTGCTGCCCTGCTGGATTAATGCAGACGTGCCCAGTAGCTTCACACCAAGTAGCCTTAGGGCTCTGAAAAAAATTCAGAACAAAATAATTCTTGCAAAACATTCATTTTGGGAAAAATGCCATTTTTAACAGAAAATGTATGTTTGCAGAATTATGACCAGCTCTACTAATTACATAAGTTAGTGTTTACTGAGTTTATAATAAACTATGACATGGCTGCTAACATTTTAATGATCATCATCATGAAAAAATGTGTTTTCTTGTCACGTGTTAGGAAGTGTACATGAGTACCATACCTCTGATTCACTAAAATGTAACATCTTAAGCCACGTCTATAGTATGGGGACTAGGTGGCATATTTATAATGCTGTACCTATGTTGGCATAACCCCGTAGTGTACAGCCTATGGGGATGGAAGTATTTTTTTCTGTCACTGTAGGAATACCACCTCCCCAAGTGATAGTACCTAGGTCAGCAGAAGCATTCTTCCATTGACCTAGCTACATCTATACTGGGGTTTAGGTCATGTCATAAATATAAAGGGAAGGCTAACCACCTTTAAATCCCTCCTGGCCAGAGGGGAAAAAACCCTTTCACCTGTAAAGGGTGAAGAAGCTAGGATAACCTCACTGGCACCTGACCAAAATGACCAATGAGGAGACAAGATACTTTCAAAAGCTGGGAAGAGGGTCATCAAAGGGTCTGTGTCTGTCTGTGTGAGGCTTTTGCCAAGGACAGAACAGGAATGGAGTCTTAGAACTTAGTAAGTAATCTAGCTAGATATGCTTTAGATGATTTCTTTAAATGGCTGAGAAAATAAGTTGTGCTGAATAGAATGAATATTCCTGTCTGTGTGTCTTTTTGTAACCTAAGGTTTTGCCTAGAGGGATTCTCTATGTTTTGAATCTAATTACCCTGTAAGGTATTTATCATCCTGATGTTACAGAGGTGATCCTTTTCTTTTTACTGTTTCTTCTATTAAAATGTTTCTTTTCAAGAACTGAATGCTTTTTTTCATTGTTCTAAGATCCAAGGGCTTGGGTCTGTGGTCACCTGTGCAAATTGGTGAGGATTTTTACCAAGCCTTCCCCAAGAAGTAGGGTGCAAGGGTTGGGAGGATTTTTGGAGGGAAAGACGTTTCCAAACAACGCTTTCTCAGGAACCTAGAGAAATGTTTGGTGGTGGCAGTGGAAAACCAAGGGCAAAGGGTAAAATAGTTTGTACCTTGGGGAAGTTTTAACCTAAGCTGGTAAAAGTAAGCTTAGGAGATTTTCATGCAGGTCCCCACATTTGTACCCTAGAGTTCAAAGTGGGGAAGGAACCTTGACAGGTCAGCATAACTATGGCACTCAGGTTTTTTCACACCCCTCAGTGCTGTCAGTCTAAGGGCATGGCTACACTTGCAGATGTAGAGCACTGTGAGTGAAACCAGCCCTCAGAGAGCGCAGTAGAGAAAGCGCTGCAGTGTGTGCACACTGACAGCTTCAAGTGCACTAGCGTGGCCACATTAGCAGCTCTTGCAATGGCACAGAGAGCAGTGCATTGTGGTAGCTATCCCAGCATGCAAGTGGCTGCAACGTGCTTTTCAAATGTGGGGTGGGGTGGAGTGTGACAGGGAGTGTGTTGTGTGTATGTGAGGGGAGAGAGAGTGGGTTTTGGGGGGCTGAGAGCATGTCAGCATGCTGTCTTGTAAGTTCAGACAGCTGCAGACCCTCCTCCCCCCACCTATCTCTCTCACACACTCACAACAGCAACATTCCACAGTAATGGGTTGCTTTGTCCTGGAGCAGATAAGCAGCCGGCTGTCAGAAACGGAGCTTTGAAAGGGGATATCTGCATGCCTGCAGCCGAGTTCAAAACAATGACAAGAGTGGCCACTTGACTTCAGGGGATTATGGGACGTTTCCGGAGGCAAATCACAGCGCAGTAATGCAACACGTCGTCCACACTGACACCCAGGCGTTTCAGATGGGAAGCAGCAAGCTTTATGCTTCTCGGGGAGGTGGATTACCAGGAGTGCTCCATCTGCAGAGTCCAGGCGCTCTACGTGCCTTGCCAGTGTGGCCAGGTTGTGAGTTAGGGCTCCTGGGGCTGCTTTAATGCGCTCTAACTTGCAAGTGTAGCCAAGCCCTAAATGCTAAGTGTAGACTAAGAGCTTGTCTACACTTACATTTTACAGCGCTCTAACTTGCTGGCTCAGGGGTGTGAAAAATCCCCCCCCCCCCCCGAGCACAGCAAGTCTGAGCACTTTAAAGCGCTAGTGTAGACAGGCTTCGAGCACTGGGAGCCACGCTCCCAGCGCTCAGAGCTAATCCCCTTGTGGAGGTGGATTACCAGGAGCAGTGGGAGAGCTCTCTCCCAGTGATCGTGTGCAACCACACTCGCACTTCAAAGCTCTGCCGTGGGAGCACTCCTGAGACCGTGCTTTGAAGTTTCCAGTGTAGCCATGCCCTAAGGCCTGGTCTACATGGGAAAGTTACACATTTGGGAAAGTTCAATTTAAGATGTGATTTAAAACCAATTTAATTAAACCAATGCTAAATACTGTGTGGATCCTCTTATTTTGGTTCAAGAGTGATTTATTGCAGTTTAGCTTAATCCAATTCCAATCAATGAAATTGAAAGTAAATTAAGCCTGGTTTAAACCACAATAGATGTCCACACAGTCTTTCCATCAGTTTTTAATTCCATTGGTTTAAAAGCACACCTTAAGTTAAACCATTTCAACTTTCTCATGTACAGAAGCCCTTAGAGAACATACTCCCTATGCAGCTGTCACCTGCATACAAATGCAGAAAGCCGTGTGTGTGTATATTGCTCATGTTTAGGCTCCACTCCTGCAGGCAGAAAGAAGTTAATGGGATAACTGGGGTGCTTAAAATTAAGCCCATGCATATATGTTTGCTGGATTAGGGATTTAGTATCTGCTCAGACACAAATGAATGAGATCGCTGGAAAAAGGAGACAGGATCTTGGTTATAGCCCTATCTATGTACATGCTTAAAATAGTTTCATCTCCTTCATCTCTGCCTAGCAAAAAAAAGAGATTCCTTTAACATTGGGGGTGGTTAACTCTGGTTGCATGTGGCTGCCTAGAAGTAGGTATCTTTACTGAATATTAGAACACCTTGGGCCAACTCTACTGTCAGTTACAGTGGTATGAATCCAGAGTAAATCCACTGAAGGGTATGTCTACACTGGCAAGTTTCTGCCCCACAAGTTATACCACTTTTATTAAAACACTGGACTTAAACTGTTGTTGCATGGCCAGACTGTGCTCCCTGTGATGCTGGAGCGCATCCACATTAGCAGCTCTTGCAACAGCAAAGATAGCAGTGTATTGTGGTAGCTATCCCACTGTGCAACTGGCCGCAGGGTGCTTTGGGAAGGGTTTGCAATGCCTCATGGGGCAGGTACAGCATCACATGATGCAAGTTTCCCCAATCCCATTGTTCCATGGGCATCATACTACATTGCCAGCTGCTTTTCAACTGAAGTGCGGGAGGTTGGGGGTGTGTGTATGGAGTTGGGGGAGAGAGACAGTGTGTTTTGGGGGACAGAGAGTGTGTCAGCATGCTGTCTTGTAAGTTCAGACAGTGGCAGGAAGCAACCAGTCCTGAGGGGGAAACCCCAACATCAGCCCCCTCCTCCTTCTCTATCTCTCTCTCTCTCACACACACACATGCACGCCTCTGTGTTCAACAGCACAAGCATTTCACATTAATGGTTTGCTTTGTGTCCCGGAGCAGATCAGCACAGCATGCAACGGCTGTCAGAAACCGTGCTTTGAAAGGGGAGGGGTACCTGTCTCCAGGGCAGCCGAGTTCAAAATAACGAGCAGAGTGGTCACTTGAGGCATTCTGGGACAGCTCCGGAAGCCAACTACAGCTCAGAAAGCAATCAAGTGTTCACACTGGCAATAGAGCGCTGGAGCCTCTGCACAAATAGCCTCACGACTCTTGTTGAGGTGGGTTTTTTGCAGCTCTGCAACTGAGGAGTTTCTGCGCACAGAGTGGCTTGGCAGTGCGTATACATCTGCAGTTTGAGTGCAAAAAGCTGCTTTACTGTGCAGAAACTTGCCAGTGTAGACAAGCCCTTAGGTTGCAGCACCAGTTCAAGACACTGATCCTGCAAGGAACACCAAGTGGGTGGAACACTTCACTGGGGCTCAGCTGTGGCACAGATGTCCACCCACAAAGTGCACCTGGTAGGATTAGAACCTAAAAATGCTGTCAGATGAAAGGCCTTTTCTCTTTATGGATTCAGTGGGGTTCTACGCAGATACTTGGATCATGCTACCAAGGCAACCTGGTTAGTTGGGACTGTATGATATATTTCATGCCATCCTGTTTTGGAACATTTTTTCAATCTATATGCTTAGAAAAAGTCACACACACACACGCTCAAAAGAGAGAGTCTTAGTTATTAGCAGTTTCTTTGCTGTTAAACCTGAAATATCACTTTTGTTAACTCAGTTGGGAATTAATTAGATCTCTCTTTTATTTAACCTGGACCTCTTCATGGTAACGATAGAGTAAAATTGGAGTTTCAATAATCAGAACTATTATGTAACCAAAAATAAAAAGCAAAGCTTGCTTCATAGCATAAGTATGCAAGCATAATATGAATTATTCTAAAGTGATTAATATTTAATAACAATTGCACCAAAGTGCATTATGCATAATTGGAACTCTGTTGGCAAGGTCAGCTACGTTTCTTGGTTTAGTAAGGTCTATTTGGAGAACGTGAGAGGACAGAAGCAGAAATAAACAGGCCGTTTATTTCCCTTTGAGAGCATTTAATCCCCACCATCTGATCTGGTTAGCTGTTCTGCAATATAATCTGTTTTTTTTTTTTATTAAACTTAAATTTATCTTTGTTTTACAATCTACTCTGGTTCAGTTATAGTATTTGTGACTATGTCATCCCCTCTCTACTTTTCAGTACAGTCTAATTATATCCAGGTACCTTTAGTTATTTTCTTTCCTACTTTGTTTCATCTCATGCCAAGCAACTGTTTGTTCTCTATTTTGGTAGCTATTTCAAGCTAACAGTTCTCATTCTTTCAAAAATGTTGTGGGGGCTGAGGTTCCCAATCCTGCAGTCTTTGGGCCAGATTCTCAGCAAGTGTAAATCAACATAACTCCATTGACTTTAGAAGAGCTGCTCTTCTACCAGTTCCTACCAGCTGAGAACGTCATTGTTTGTATGACAAAGACCACCATTCACCTATATGGCAGTTATGAATTCATAAAGTCTGCCAAACCAAGTTATCCAGCACTGGTTATATGCTGTGAACACAGCGGTAGTTAATATCACATATTGCATTCTGATATTTCTTTGATCTATTTTGTCAACAAGAAAGGATGTGCCTTTGAAAATAAAAGGTCTATTTCGGTCAGCTAAGAGGCATGTGTTTGGTCAGATTTTCACATTTAGGGACAAATTCTTCTCTTAGTGCATTAGTTTTTCTCCCTTCGGACCTGGCTATCTCGAGGCTGAACAGTTCCCTGCCTTCACTGTGATATCCCAACAAGAGATTCTGCTTACTTTTTCTTCAGGGGGTTAATAGTGTCACTGCCCACTGTTATAAGTTACTAGACAGCACTTCCTGTTCAAGACTAGTTTATTCTGAAGGTAAAAACATTACAGGGAATACATATTAAAAACAATAAAAGAACCTACAAGCATGCTAATAAGCTTACCAGAGATCACCCCAACCCTAACATGAGCTGTGGCAGGGGCAGACCACCCAAGGGGTTTCCTTGTGGTTTCAAGTTCATCACAGCTTCAGCTCAGAACAAGCAGAGTCTTGTGGGCCCTCCCCAAATTCTTCCAACCCTTCACTAGGGACTGTGGACCAGAGGTGCTATCCATTGGCTGGATCAGGAAGAACCTCATGAGCCAGTTTAACATCATGCTATTTATCCAAAATCCTCTCTTGGTCTATTGATCCCTGGAGAATCCATTTTGAACTAGTGTAGGTAGCTCCAGCGGATGGCTTCAAAGATCTGATAACTGGAGGAATTGTATCAGCATTGCCCACTCCTAGAGAAGTTATATACTATTCCACAATAACACATACACAACTGAATTTGTAATACAGTGGAACTCAAAGGTATTAAACCTAATTCAATAAGATTTAACTTAATTCAACAGAGTTCTTTAATTCCACAAGGTTTGCCCAGGAAATTGTCAGTCTGTTGCAGGCCTAATAAAATGTTTGTGTAGGTTCATAGATTTTAAGGCCAGAAGGGATCATTCTAATCGTTAGTCTGACCTACTGCATAGACAGGCCATAGAATTTCACCAGCTGATTCCCACATCAAGCCCATAACTTCTGATTGTGCTAAATAATATTCAAGCATCTCATTTACATTCAATAAATTGTGCTACAGACATGGAAAAGGCAGAAAATCCTTCAGATCAAATGGCTTAATCTCAAGGCAACTGCCAGTTGAATTACATTTAGTGGATAGTGCATCTAATCTGGTCTAGAGATAGAGAGAGAGAGAGAGGATCCTGGCAGTGACTGATTTTTCTCCACCGGCTGAATCACTACAGTCCACTGTCAAAATATATTACCATTTTGCCTCTTCATATTAGTAAGTCGGCCAACAAAACACATTTCTGAAGTAGGTAAAATGTCCCAATCCTCCAATCAACTGAAGTGCCCTGCAGCCTCTGTGACAAAGTTCCTCCTCTACCTTGGTGGGTTTTGCGCTTATTGGCGGATTTGCTCACCTTGGAGCTTCACAGCAGCCCTCAGTTTGGCCGTTTTCATGACCGCACAGTCCAGGTCAACTCCTCCTGTGTCTGACCAGGAGTTGGGAGGTTTGGGGGTAACCCGAGCCAGGCCCGCCCTCTACTCTGGGTTCCAGCCCAGGGCCCTGCAGAATGCAGCTGTCTAGAGTGCCTCCTGGAACAGCTGTGCGACAGCTACAACTCCCTGGGCTACTTCCCCATGGCCTCCTCCCAACACCTTCTTTATCCTCACCATAGGACCTTCCTCCTGGTGTCTGATAATGCTTGTACTCCTCGGTCCTCCAACAGTATGCATTCTCACTCTCAGCTCCTAGCGCTTCTTGCTCCCAGCTCCTTATACGCACACCACAAACTGAAGTGAGCTCCTTTTTAAACCCAGGTGCCCTGATTAGCCTGCCTTAATTGATTCTAGCAGCTTCTTGATTGGCTGCAGGTGTTCTAATCAGCCTGTCTATCTTAATTGTCTCCAGAAGGTTCCTGATTGTTCTGGAACCTTCCCTGTTACGGGAAACGGGACCTCCCGTGCTTGCTCCTCAGCTATCTGCTTTCTATTCTTTCCTAAAGCCCCCTGGCCTGGATTTTTCTTACTTTTGACCCTGCCTTAGTTCCCCCCCCCCCGACCGGGCCAGACGCTTTTTTGTTTTGTTTTGATTTTTTGCCGTTTTTCTTTGCTGCCGTTTGAGTGCTGGTCGGCCTCCAGCTTGCCGCCAGCACGCCCCCCACACACGCCTGCTCTCGGGCGCAGCTATTTGCCTCAGCTGAAATCCCCGGAGGAGGGGGGGAAGATTGCCGGTTTTGCTACCCAGAGGGGGGATTGGAAGCCCCCAGACCCAGCCATTTTGCTGTCTGTTTGGGATTCCTTTCTTATCTCTACAACATTCTCGGCGTGCCGGAAGCCTTGGTACACGGCCAACAAGCTCGAGAAGAAATCACCCAGGGAAACTACAAATCATCGTGGAGGGGGCCGTAAGACTGAGTAATTTTTTGAATTATACTCTCGTGGGGGGGAGTTTGACTGTGGTTTAATTGCGTTTGTGGTGGCACAGGGGGTGTGGCACGGAGCTGCCCCCCAATCCATCGGTGCCCCCCCCAACATTACTACAACTGTCACGGCCCCTCCGCCGTCCGTCCCTGCTGGCAACCTGCCATCTGCCTTCGGATCCAGCTGTTTGCTTTGAACTTTGCCTTTCGAACCGGACATAACAGGCAACCAAACGAGACTCTTTGGACAAACGTGCGTGGGTCCACACCCCCCCGCCGGACTGTTTATTCCACAGCTTGCCCCTATCACCGGACCCCGAATTCTGTTTTTTCCCCCCTCCCAGTCCAACCCATTTGGCATTCCCCCTCACCCGCCTGCAGCCCAGCAGGGAGGAGCGGTTAATCTGCTTCCCCCTCCCCCCTCCTCCTTCTGGTGTCTCCCCATCTCTCCCCGCTCACAATGGCGGGGAACGAGAGGGGCGAGGCCCCTCTAACAATATCAGTTGTCCCTCCCCCACCTACCCCCCTGCCCAACCCCCAAGTCCCCCCCCCCCCACCACTGTCAAAACACCTGCCACCGCCCCCGCTGGGGCACCGGCAGCAGGAGGCACCGGGGCGATTACTGCCGCTGCTGCGCCCACCGCCCCCCCAGATTCTAGGAACCCCCCCCCAGTTGGCCGGAAAGGCCAGGGCGGGAAGAAAGGAAAGGGCCCCGCTAAAACCACTAGGCCCTCCATGGCAGGGGCTGCCCCCACCGCTGTGGCCTCGTCATCGACCATGGCGTCCCTCCCTGCTGGTCCCTCTACCAGCTCTGCGAACGTCCCTCCCCTGGCCCCCAGGACGTATGCCCGGGTGGTGGCAGGCTCTCCCCTGCCTGCGGCCTCGTCATCTCACCCACCCACTGCCTCCGCTACCATCACCAGCGGCCGGGGCCCCTTCTCCACCTTGACCAGGAGGCAAGGTGTCCGTTGCCTCCTGGTGCCCGCCTCACCCCACGTGGAGACATACGTGCAGGCGTTGGCGAAGGTGGTAGGACCCATGGCTATTGTGGCGGCCTCCAAAATGTATGGGAAGGTCGTTCTTTTCTTGGCTTCGGAGGCTGCCGCCCAGGAGGTGGTGGAGAGGGGCCTGGCGGTGGGGGGGGTGTTTGTCCCCCTAGAGCTGCTAGAAGACCTGGGCGTTCGCCTCGTCCTCACCTCCGTTCCTCCCTTTTTACCCAATGATGCCCTGTTACCCGCTCTCTCCACCCTGGGGAAAGAGCCCCACCAGGGAATACCCCGGAAATTGTAACCCCACCCCCCCATGAGCTGCAGCATGCACTACGGAAGTTCCTAGAACACACCCGTGCTGCCCGCAATAGGGTACAGCTGGCTCTTCAGATATGGGGGGACTTTGATCAAATTCTTCATGCCACAAGGTCCCTTATACAGGAGGGCAGGGGGCAAGGAAAGCGCGGTGCTGAGGCCTACGAGCGGGCCCGTGGCTTCCAAAAAGATCTACTCATCCACGGGATGGGTCACGGGTTGCTGCGCAACCCGCCGGGGGCCACGAAGATCCCCACCAATAAGAAACCCCCACCCCCCCAGCGCTCCGCATGACACCTCTCATTATTGCAACCTTGAACACCAGGGGCTGTAGGATGGCTCTCCGCAGGTCCCAGGTGCTCCCTTACCTTCAGAAAGGGGGGTACTGTGTAGCTTTTCTGCAGGAGACCCATACGGACCCGACCGTTGAGGACAGGTGGCGGCTGGAGTGGGGGGACGGGGTATACTTTAGCCACTTCACGACTTGGCAAGCCGGAGTGGCGACCCTGTTCTCCCCCACCCTACGGCCCGAGGTGCTAGGGGTCACTGAGGCCGTGCCGGGCCACCTGCTGCACCTTCGAGTCCATATGGAGGGGCTCGTGGTCAACCTTGTTAACATCTATGCCCCGCAAATGAGCCCAAAGCGACCACAATTCTATCAGCGGGTGTCCGACTTTCTCGGCACCCTAGATTCACACAAGTGCCTGGTCCTGGGAGGGGACTTTAACACCACCCTCGAGGAACAGGACCGCTCAGGGGCCGAGCCGAGCCCAGCCGCTGCGAACATTCTCCAAGGAATAGTCGAACATCACTCCCTAGTGGACGTCTGGCATGACCACCACCCGGATGACACTTCCACGTTCACCTTTGTCCAGGTGGAAGCCCATCGGTCGAGCCACTCCCAGTTGAACCGCATTTATTTATCATGCTTCCATCTCTCATGAGCCCACTCCTCCAGCATTCGGCTGGCCCCATTTTCTGACCATCATCTAGCCACCGTGACAGCCTCCCTCTGTGTGGAGAGGCCGGGGCCGGTCTACTGGCATTTTAACAACAGCCTGTTGGAGGATGAGGGCTTTGTGACGTCCTTCCGGGAATTCTGGCTGGTCTGGCGAGGGCAGCTGCGTGCCTTTCCCTCGGCGCGGCAATAGTGGGACCTGGGGAAGGTGCGCGCCAGGCTTTTCTACTGCAACTACACCCGGGGCACCAGCCGACGGAGAAATGCAGCGATAGAGCAGTTGGAACGGAGGTCTTAGAGCTGGAGAGGTGTCTGGCCGCCAGCCCTGAGGACCCGCTCCTCTGCGGAGCATGCCGGGAGAAGCGGGACGAGCTCCAGGCCCTCGAGGACCATCGGGCCCGGGGCACCTTTGTTCGATCCTGCATCCGCCTCCTTCGGGAGATGGATTGCAGCTCCCGCTTCTTCTATGCCCTGGAGAAAATGAGGGGGGCCAAGAAACACGTCACCTGCCTCCTGGCAGAAGACGGCACCCCCCTCCCGGAACCGGTGGAGATGTGCGGGAGGGCCCGTGCCTTCTACGCAAGTCTTTTCTCCCCGGATACGACCGACCCTGGCGCTTGCAGAGTGCTCTGGGAGGAACTCCCTACAGTCAGCGCGAGCGACCGAGACCGGCTAGAGTTGTCTCTCACTCTGGCCGAGTTCTCGGAAGCCCTCCGTCGTATGCCCACTAATAAGTCTCCAGGCATGGACAGGCTGACCGTGGAGTTCTACCGCGTGTTTTGGGACGTCCTCGGCCCAGACCTAGTCACAGTCTGGGCCAAGTGTCTGCAGAGTGGGGTCCTCCCTCTTTCGTGCAGGCAAACTGTGCTCGCCTTACTGCCGAAGAGGGGGGACCTCCGCAATTTACGAAATTGGCATCCCGTCTCGCTCCTCAGCACGGACTACAAAATCGTAGCGAAAGCAATCTCGCTGTGGCTAGGGTCTGTGCTGGCGGACGTGATCCATCCAGATCAGACCTACGCTGTCCCGGACCGCAGTATCTTTGATAACCTATTTATGGTTCGGGACCTTTTGGAACTCGGGCGTAGAGATGGTCTGTCGTTCGCCCTCCTGTTCCTAGATAAGGAGAAGGCATTCGATAGGGTGGACCACGGGTACCTCCTGAACACTCTGCGAGCGTTTGGCTTTGGACCCCAGTTTGTGGGTTTTCTCCGGGTGCTGTACGCCTCCGCAGAGTGTCTGGTTAAGCTCAACTGGACCCTGACTGAACCGGTCAGCTTCAGGCGAGAAGTACGGCAGGGTGCCCCCTCTCGGGCCAGCTGTACGCTCTGGCGATTGAGCCCTTCCTCTGCTTCCTTCGCAGGAGGTTGACAGGGTTGGTGCTGCAGGAGCCGGAGCTGTGGCTGGTCCTGTTGGCATACGCTGATGACGTGCTCCTCGTGGTCCAGGACTCAGGCAACTTGGCGCGGGTGGAGGCTTGCCAGGCCATCTATTCGGCAGCCTCCTCTGCCCGGGTCAACTGGGTCAAGAGCTCTGGCTTGGCGGTAGGAGACTGGCGGCAGGCGAGCTCCCTCCCACCCGTGCTTCAGACCATCCGGTGGAGCGCAGGTCCGCTGCTCTACCTCGGCGTTTACCTTTCTGCCACGCATCCCTCTCCGCTGGAGAACTGGGAAAATTTAGAGGGCGGGGTGATAGAGCGGCTCTGGAAATGGACAGGACTACTCCGATGTCTCTCCCTTCGTGGGAGAGCGCTGGTGCTTAATTTAGTCCTGTCAAAGCTCTGGTACCGGCTCAACACCCTGGTCCTGGCCCCGGGTTTCCTGACCAACCTCCGGACATTGATTCTGGGGTTCTTTTGGTCAGGACTGGACTGAGCCCCTGTAGGGGTTCTTCATCTACTCCTGAAGGAAGGAGGACAGGGCCTGAAGTGTCTGCACACTCAGGTCTGCGTCTTCTGCCTCCAGGCCCTACAGAGGCTCCTTTATAGTGCAAGCAGTTCGGCGTGGAGCATACTGGCGCATGCCATCCTGTGCCGCATCCGAGGGCTCCGATATGACCGGCAGCTCTTTTATCTCTGTCTGGGACGTCTTCCGCGAGACCTCTCCGGGCTGCCGGTCTTCTACCAGGACCTCCTCCAGACTTGGAAATGGTTTTTAATGACCAGGTCCGTGGCGGCCACCGTGGGAGCAGATCTCCTCGCGGAACCCCTGCTACACAACCCCCAGCTCCGTGTGCAGGTGGCGGAGTCCCGCTCAGTGCGCCAGAGCTTGATCCTGGCAGAAGTCATGAGAGTCAGAGACCTCCTGGACTACGACTGGGGAGACTGGCTGGATCCCCTGACGCTTGCTCAGCGCATGGGGCTCTCCAGACCTCGTACCCCCCGGCGCGTACTTCAGGAGATGAAGGCCCTTTGCCGCCCGCTGCTAGAGCTTAGCTCGATCGGGTCCTGCTCGAGGGCACAACCCGCCCACCCTCTACCCTAGGCCTGCTGGACCTTTTAATTGGACCCCTGCCCCGTAGACCCAATCGACTCCCTCACCCCTTTACGGCGAGTCGGCTGCATGAACTGCAGCCGGTATGCTTCCAAACCGCGCCAAGGAAACATCTATACATGCTCGTGCTCCACACCCTTCACGCCCTCACCCTAGTGTCCCGCCCCGACACAAAGTGGTGAGACCTTCTGCCACCTTTGGAGAGTGAGCAGCCCCGGTGGGCCAGCCTATATTCCACCTTGGTTCTGAGGCCCGTCGGGGACATCGGTTGATGGCTCCTTCATGGAGCTGTGAGCACGGGCATGTACTTGGCGCGGTTCAACCCCATTCCAGATACTTGTCCCTTTTGCGGTGTGAGGGAAACCCTGGCGCATGTATATTTGGAGTGCGCCAGGCTGCAGCCCCTGTTCCGGCTCCTCACAGATCTTTATTACGTTTTTGGTTGCATTTATCCCCTCACCTTTTTATTTATGCACTCCCCATCCGTGGCCTCACAAAGTCACGGGATCTCCTAGTTAACCTCCTCCTGGCCCTGGCTAAAACAGCCATCTATAAAGCCAGAGAGAGAAGGTTGGCCGATGGAGTTTCCCGTGACTGTGGGGCTGTTTTCTGATCCTCGGTCCGTTCACGTATCCGGGCGGAGTTCCTCTGGGCGGCGTCCACCGATTCCCTTGATGCTTTTGAGGAGTGGTGGGTGCTGTCCGAGGCTCTCTGCTCGGTGTCCCCGTCCGGCTCCCTTTGTTTTGACCCTTTGATTGGGGGAGAGAATAAGGGACCCCAGCCCCAGCCATTGCTGCTGCGGACACCACCACCTTAGAGGGGTCCTTTCACACGTGGGTGCACGTGTCCCCCCCGGGTTGTTCACCCCACAGCCTGCTCCTTCTGTTGGGTGCTTTCAGAGGAGGGAATTGTTGATGACACTCGGGTGTGGCGCCAGGTAACTTGAGGGGGTGGCAGACCTTAAGAGTCGATGAAGCCCCCTCGCTCTGGACCACCAGGTAACTCGGAAGGGTGGAAGACCACGAGAGTCGAGGGAGCACCCCGCTCTGCGCCCAGGCAAGCTTGAACACTTCCCTCCCCTGAAGCTAATGAGAAAACAATTGTGATTGGTTGCTGTGTTACACATTGCATATGCTGTTGTTTTGTTTTGTAAGTGTGTTATGCAAATAAAAAAACACCTTTTTTTGCTTCAAAAAAAATTACTCTTCTGTAGCCATCCAGCCCAACCCTGTCACACCTCATAGAGTCCCAACATGGCCACGTGGGGGCGCAGGGGTGTGTCCCTAGTGGAGCTCATTGAAGGATTGGGGCCAATGTGCTAAACAGTGAAAATGTCAGTTTGAGAAGATAAAATACTGCAGCTGGAAAATGTACAACAAAAACTTAGATCCCTGTTTGATATTTTTCTGGAACACATACATTTCTGTATTCCTCCCCTCTTGTATCGGGCTGTTTCCGTGCAAGTTATGGTAAAGCTCCAACTGACTTGCAAAGGAAGCAGAATAGAGCCCATAGTGCTTTATGGAAAGCAAACATGACCTATATTAAGTCACTCCCTTAAGTAACACTATGCACAGCATAAAGTACTACGAACAGACATGTAAAGCACAAGGGAATTGGGAAGTCTGAACCATTTTGCAAGCAAACTTCAACACTTAACAATCCTAGTGAAATCCTATTAAGGATTCTGTTATGCACTGGCTCTGCATTTTGGCTAGACATCCCATAAAGAGCTTCACGGTACAATAAGGTCAAGATATCTTCATAAGGTTTTATTTGAGGTCTGTACTTACTTTACAGCATTAGCTTACAGTGGGTTTAAAATGTGGCAATAAGACCATACCTTTAAATAGTATAATCATTTAAGTCAATTCCAATTCATTTTAACACAAAAATTCAAGTTAATTTATTGGCTCCAAGAATTGTTGTTGTTGTTTGTTTGTTTTAATTTAGCATAGTTTCAATTAGTTCAGATTACTTTTGGCTATTCTATTTTGAAAACATTTGACAGTACCCTTAAAAGATTATTGGTATTGTCACAAATTAGGCTAGTATAAATAGGTGGTGTTCCCATTATACGCACAGACAGCATCTACACACACACAAAACTTGCAGTGATTTAACTAAAGGTGTTATTTTAAACCAATTTAGTTAAACCAGTGGCATCAGACTAATAAGTGTGGACACATTTCAGTTTGAGAGTGGTTTAGTCTAAACTAATTCTAATCAATGTAAAATAAACAAAAAAAACCCCTAGTCTAAATCAAATTAAGAGTCTTCATACAGGCCTTTAAACCAGTTCAAATAAATTGTTTTTTTAGAAGTCACACCTTTAGTTAAACTAGTGCAACTTTTTTCTATAGGAAAGGCCCTAGATAGCATATACAGAGAGTACCAGCTCTTCTATTACTTTGCACCTTGTGTAGTCCTTGTATCTGTACAAAGTGGGTTGTTGCAGCATACCTTCCTTGGACCCCCTTGAGGCCCTGTGACCCTAAAAGTATCCCAGTGCCAGAAGGCAAGGAGCTCACTGCTATCAGGTAGTGAGTTTCAGCTGGCCTGATCAGGTCAGTGTACCCCATTCACTTATGTCATAATCTGTATCTAGTGGGTCTTACGTGAGGTATCATTGGAAAACCAACAACACACTGATCATTCATATTCTTGCATGTTGTATGTACTGTAAATGCCCAAAAGAATGTCAGAGTTCCCTCCCCACTCTGAACTCTAGGGAACAGACATGGGGACCCGCATGAAAGACCCCCTAAGCTTATTTCTACCAGCTTAGGTTAAAAACTTCCCCAAGGCACAAATCTCTATTTGTCCTTGGACTGAGGTATGCTGCCACCACCAAGTGATTTAACAAAGAACCAGGGAAAAGGAAGACTTGGAGTTCCTCTCCCCCCAGCAATCCCCCCAAGACTTTACACCCCCTTCCCTGGGGAAGCTTGAGAATAATATCCTAACCAATTGGTTACAAAATGATCAAAGACCCAAACCCCTGGGTCTTGGAACAATGGAAAAATCAGTCAGGTGAAAGAAAGACAGAAAGACAGAAATCATCTCTGTAAAATTAGGATGGAAAATACTTTACAGGATATTCAGATTCAAAACACAGAGGATTCTCCTCTGGGCAAAACCTTAAAGTTACAGAAAACAGGAATAAACCTCCCTCTTAGCACAGGGAAAATTCACAAGCAAAACAAAAGATAAACTAATCTGCCTTGCCTGGCTTACCTATACTGGTTGCAACATTGGAGACTTGGATTAGGATGGGTTGGAGAAGATGGATTTCTGTCTGCCCCCTCTCAGTGCCAAGAGAGAACGGCTACAGAAACAAAGAACCCAAAACAAACCCTCTCCCCTCACCTCAGATTTGAAAGTATCTTTTGTTCCCATTGGTTCCTCTGGTCAGGTGCCAACTAGGTTATTTGAGCTTCTTAACCCCTTACAGGTAAGGAGGAATTTTAGGCTACCCTTATGCTTGTGACAACTGTACAAAAGTGAAGAAAATATAGGACTAAAATGTGTTTGAACCAGACAGGTCTGGGGAGTGGGTAAACAGGTTTTTTTCAGACAAAGGAAAGGCTGATGCTTCCGTCCAGGTGCAATTACAGAAACTGGTAATCACCGTCAAGTGGCCTTTCATTAGCATATCAGAGGCTGCAGAGACAGATCACTTTGCATTGTCGAAAGCACCAGCAGGGAAGAAACCAGCATGGAACTCTCTCCTTCAGACTCCATAGCACCTCTTGTCACAGCAGGGGTGCAGAACTTTGAGAGGATACATTTCAAAAGTTCACTGGACAAGTAAAGAGAGGGGGGCAAAGAACCCACATTATCTTTCACCTAAGATGACAGAGGAACTAAGCACTTTGGACTTTGTGGGAGATTGTGACCAAGAGGATGGTCAGCCATCTTGCTGGAAGGTGTGATAAGAATCTTACCTTGAACCAAGCCAGTTGTTTTGTTAAGCCTTAGTTGCTAGAAAGCATTTTTCACTTACTTGCTTTTAATCCTTTCTGACTTTATCCCTCATACTTGAACTCACTTAAAATCCTCTCTTTTTGTTAATAAGATTGTTTTACTTTTAATATGCTATGTTTGAATTGGAGTTAAAGCAACAAACTGCTATGATTTTGTCTCTTTAAAGGAGCAATGGACCTTACTGCTTCTCTAAATGTTGCAAGAAAGGGTTAGACATTTCAGGAGAGATGGTTTGGGGAAAATTCAGAACTGGGTTGTGTGTTGGGGTTACTTGTTTAGTAGTAAGGCTGCTGGAGACAGAAATGTGGCTGTGGAGTAACAAGCAGGCCGCTGGAGTCAGAACAGCTGAACCAGGGCTGGTTCACATGCAGACACTCCATGCATGCTTGTTTGCTGGCTGGGAGCCTCCGGATAGGGAGCTGCTGCAGTAGAGCATTTTATGGTACTCAGGATTACACCAAAATTGGTGATATAACCTCATTGGTCTGGGGTGCATCCCAAAATGTGACAAGCCCACTATGGCACAATGCAACAGTGATTCTGCCTCTGTTTCCCTCCTAGTCCCTTCACTATTCCTGAAACATGCCTACCTTCTTTCAGGGAGCCTCTACCAATTAATAGTCTCTTCTTCAAAGGAAACAAAACAAAAAAGGAAGGGCAGGGGGCCATGGCCCTCCTACTTTTTACCAGATATAAGGATGAGTGACAGCAGGGGGAGGAGCAGAGAAGAGCAAGCCGTGGCAGGGCCTTGGGGAAAGGGATGGTGTTAGGATATAGATATTCAGGCCTGTCTGTAAAGGCCTATACTCTAAGAATTTAGGTGTATTCTTATCACTTGACTAGTTATAGAGGTACAAAAGAGAATCAAAATCACTGTCTGCTGGTGTAAGGGCCTTCTCTTACTGTGACAGTTTGAGGCCCTGTTCTAAGGCCTTTGGCTAAGCAACAGAGGCAGCCATAAGCTGGGAAGTGACCGGTCACATCCTCACATTCCAAACTAGTCACATTGAAATAAGGTGCTATTGGGCTGTTAGGAATACAATCCTGTCCTGAATACAATCCTGTCCCTATCACCTCCAGAGAAAGGGAAGTGCCTAGAAAATGTAAAAGGAAACAGCATCCTGTCTGGCAAGAACTCACTTATCAATACTGGGATGTGAAATCCTCACTTCTGTATTGTTTTGTCATTATAGTTCCCACTTTGCTATTGTTTGTCTGTATAATCTCTGTCTGGTTCTGTGATTGTTCCTGTCTGCTGTATAATTAATTTTGCTGGGTGTAAACTAATTAAGGTGGTGGGATATAATTGGTTAGCTAATCATGTTACAATATGTTAGGATTGGTTAGTTAAATTTCAGAAAAATGATTGGTTAAGGTATAGCTAAGCAGAACTCAAGTTTTACTATATAATCTGTAGTCAATGAGGAAGTGAGTGGGCGTGGGTGGGAGATGGGAACAGGGAATGGGGGTAAGGAAATTGGAATCATGTTTTGCTAAAGGGGGAGATGGGAACAGGGAATGGGAGTGGGGAAACTGGAATCCTGTTTTGCTAAGGGCAGGAATGGGAACAGGGACACAGGTGTAAGGCTCTGTGGTGTCAGAGCTGGGAAGGAGGATACTAAGGAAGGAAACTGGAATCATGCTTGCTGGAAGTTCACCCCAATAAACATCGAATTGTTTGCACCTTTGGACTTCGGGTATTGTTGCTCTCTGTTCATGCGAGAAGGACCAGGGAAGTGAGTGGGTGAAGGAATAAGCCCCCTAACAGATGGCATGAGGGTGAGGCCTGGGGGACAGCACAGGGAGTGGGGTCCTGGTTCTGGCACTCAGGGGGGGAACCTTTCACTTTTCCTCAGCTAGCCTTCTGTCTCATTAACTCAATGACAAAGGACTTTCTTCCTAGAGGTCTGGCTCCTATCCAAGCTAATGACCCTCAGCACTTCTTTTTGGAATCCTTCCCCAAGTCTAGTTCTCCCTAGATTGGATCCTTATTCCCCATCTGCCTGAGGTTAGCCTTTTCCCAGGCCTGCCACGGAAACCTCCATCTCCCCTACCACCCTTTCTCTTCAAGGGCAGGAACAGAAGACAACCTGCCAGTTGAGCTCTCCTAGTCCCAGTTATGGAAATCACCCAACCCTTCCCCAGCTGGGACATTTGAATTGTGCTACCTGGGCCCCAGCCAACTGGGGTCAACTGGAGGAGGTAGCTGATCTGCCCAGGTCAGGCTGAGCCCAAGGCCCCTTAAAGTGCCAGCCAGCCTGTGACATGGGTAAAAAGTGCTACCAGATCAGAATGATAGTGTTTGACAGCCATTTTGCACTGACATTGCACAGGTATAACTGACCACATAAGATGCAAGGCAGTGGAGAATCAAGCTCACAAATGTACCCTCTTCCTGGAATTTACTGCTACTAGTGACATAAGAATCAGCAAAACATAAGCCTAGTTTTAAGCTTTTCCCTGACCTGGACTGATCCTCACATTTTTCCCATGCTTCAGCCCCAGCAGAGAGAGAGAGAGAGAGAGAAATAACAATGCCCTGCCACCTCCTAACTCTCTTGGATCTAATAGTCCTTCCCCCTCCTGGCCTGCCAAGCAAGAGTCAGCAGAAATACCTTTGCTCCTTTAAGCAGGGTTCCAGCAGGTGACTGTAGGGTTAATCAGCATATGAGCCATATGTCCAGTCCCTTTCCAAAATCCTAAAACCTGCCATCTATGTTACTGAGTCATAGGTGAAATAAGGCCCATGGTGATATACACCCCCTTCTCATCTACAGCAAAATAACTATCTTAAGAAAAACCCTAGTTAAACTGTACCAACTTTTCCCAGGCCTACCAAAACATTATAAGCCCATGCTCAGCCACAGCCAAGGAAGCAATACAGAGTGGTTTTAGCAATCAGTACACACCTTGTTCCTTGGCTAGGTGATGGGAGGTTTGTCGGTGCAAGAGGTTGTCTGCCTCTTTCTTCCTTAGCTCTGACTAGATCATTCTAAAATCAGCTACACAAGAATAACCAAGCTTACTGCGTATTGAGAACCATGACACAGCAGCCGATGGACTGAAACACAATAAATAAGAGAACAACTTCATGTGTTTAGTCTAAAAATTCTCAGTTTGCATGTTTGATCTTCACAGCAGCATGTTGCTAACTGAATCATTTGGTATTGTTAGCAACGATACAAAGCCTGTATGTATGGCCAATAGACAAGTGTTTAATCTCCTGGCTTTAAAATAAACAGTTCTGTCTTTCTTTAGCATGTCTCTTTAGATAATGAAAATGGTAGGAGGCATTTATCTGGTTTTGATCACAGTTATATGCATTATTGCTTATTTAATAGCATAAAGTGTCTGAACAGTGAAATTGCTCCCCCAGAGAAAACTCAGCTCTAAAATATAGTAAATCAGGAAATACATCCAAGCAAAATGAAAGGAACAAGGAGAGGCTGTTGTGAAAAATCTATCTGTAAAATAGATCTTTAAATATTGGTGTTGCGTACGTGTCCATGGAAATGTGTTCTGTTGTGAACCTGTTTGGGATGCTGGCAAGGGTCAGCTTGATACATTAAAGGGAACAAAGCATTCTGTGTTGTCATCAGTGTGTTGCAGCCGATTGCAATGCTCCCAGGTGAACTAGATATGAAAAACTATCCGTTTCCCTAACAACTCACGTACCTTGGGGTAAATCAGACATTAAATCCCAGGACACCAGCTGACCTAGACTCATCAGTAAAGAAACAGCAGGGCTGCCCATTAGCTGCAGATAAGATACAAATAGCTGAACATTTTACAACTATAATAAAGGGAAGGGAAATTTGTTTGGGGAGAGTCCATTAAACACAGTATCGCTTATTATTTAGGAGTAATTTTGGTTATATTTAAAGTGGCACAGTGAACTGATTGTGTTTAACCTAGCTCAAACTGGCATTGTCCATCTTTTAAATTTTTTTTCTTTAGATTTATAAAAAAGGTACCTTTCCACCTGGCTCAGATTACACCTAACATACTTAATACCACGTATAAATCTACCACTTTTCAAAGGCAAAATGCAAGGCTCATCAGACAATCAAGCTTCTTTTCCTCAAGCCAATGCCTTAAGAAAATAGTTGGTCTTCCCTGATGCCCTGAAAGCTAGCAGATTCATTAACTATCATATCACCTAGAGGAGAAAAAATCCCCATAAGATTATGTCATAAAAATAAAGGGAAGGGTAATCACCTTTCTGTATACAGAACTATAAAATCCCTCCTGGCCAGAGGCAAAACCCTTTCACCTGTAAAGGGTTAAGAAGCTAAAGATAACCTCACTGGCACATGACCAAAATGACCAGTGAGGAGAAAAGATACTTTCAAAGCTGGAGGCGGGGGGAAACAAAAGGTTTGCTTGTCTGTGTGATGCTTTTGCCGGGACCAGAGCAGGAATGCAGGTCAGAACTCCTGTAAAGAGTTAGCAATCTAGTTAGATATGCATTAGATTCTGTTTTGTTTAAATGGCTGATAAATTAAGTTATGCTGAATGGAATGTATATTCCTGTTTTTGTGTCTTTTTGTAACTTAAGGTTTTGCCTAGAGGGAATCTCTATGTTTTGAATTTAATTACCCTGTAAGGTATTCACCATCCTGATTACAGAGGTGATTCTTTTACTTTTTCTTTAATTAAAATTCTTCTTTTAAGAACCTGATTGCTTTTTCATTGTTCTTAAGATCCAAGGGTTTGGGTCTGTGTTCACCTATGCAAATTGGTGAGGATTTTTATCAAACCTTCCCCAGGAAAGGGGGTGTAGGGGTTGGGGGGATATTTTGGGGGAAGATGTCCCCAGGTGGGTTCTTTCCCTGTTCTTTGTTTAACAGGCTTGGTGGCGGCAGCATAAGGTCCAAGGACAAAAGGTAAAAGTTTGTACCTTGAGGAAGTTTTAACCTAAGCTGGAAAGAATAAGCTTAGGGGGTCTTTCATGCAGGTCCCCACATCTGTACCCTAGAGTTCAGAGTGGGGAAGGAACCTTGACAGATTACCAGGCACTTTCACACATAAATGTAGGATATGTTTTCTCAAATGTTCAAGCTGTGGCAGATCCTGTGAGAAAGACAGAGCTATAGCCCAACCCATACAAAGCTTTATAGACCAAATTCAGCACCTACAGACTAATGTGCTCATGAATATATAATATATATTAGGGCTGTCAATCACAGTTAACTCATGTGATTAACTCCAAAAAATTAATTGTGATTAAAAAAAGTTAATCACTATTCATCACAAATTTAATCACACTGTTAAACAATAGAATACCAATTGAAATGTATTAAATATTTTGGATGTGTTTCTACATTTTCATATATATTGAATTCTGTTTTGTAATTGAAATCAAAGTGTATATTATTTTTATTACAAATATTTGCACTGTAAAAATCATAAAAGAAATAGTATTTTTTCAATTCACCTCATACAAGTACTGTAGTGCAATCTCTTTGCTGCAAAAGTGCAACTTACAAATGTAAATTTTTTTTGTTACATAACTGCACTCAAAAACAAAACAATGTAAAACTTCAGAGCCTACAAGTCCACTCAGTCCTATTTCTTGTTCAGCCAATAGCTAAGACAAACAAGTTTGTTTACATTTACAGGAGATAATGCTGCTCTCTTCTTATTTACAATGTCACCAGAATGCGAGAACAGGCATTTGCATGGCACTTTTGTAGCCGGCAATGCAAGGTATTTACGTGCCAGAAATGCTAAACATTCATATGCCCCTTTCATGCGTCAGCCACCATTTCAGAGGACATGCTTCCATGCTAATGACAGTCATTAAAAAAAAATGCGTTAATTAAATTTGTGACTTAACTCCTTGGGGGAGAACTGTATGTCCCCTGCTCTGTTTTACCTGCATTCTGCCATATACTTCATGTTATAGCAGTCTCGCATGATGACCCAGCACATGTTCTTTTTAAGAACACTTTCACTGTAGATTTCACAATACACAAAGAAGGTACCAATGTGAGATTTCTAAAGATTGCTACAGCACTCAACCCAAGGTCTAAGAATCTGAACTGCCTTCCAAAATCTGAGAGGGACAAGGTATGGAGGATGCTTTCAGTGTCTTAAAAGAGCAACACTCTGATTTGGAAACTACAGAACCCGAACCACCAAAAAATAAAATCAACCTTCTGCTGCTGGCATTGTGACACTTTGTACCTCAGGGGAACAACCTGCACCTTCATGTTCATCCTTATAATATGATTGTGTGGTATCCAATGCAAAGTTTGTCATGATGGGTGTTTTTGGAAGGCTCATGATGCACTAAGCATTGTTGTTATAGGTTGTAATTCCATGTATATAGTTATGAGGCTGAAAATGTGTCCTCATGGCTTAAAACAAGCCTAAGCAAAACTCTCCAGGAGCAGAGGGACAGCTCAGAGCTCATCATTGCACGTATAGGACAAACCCAGCCCAGCCTCACAGGAACAAAGGACACTGGCCTAGGCAGCAACAAAGGATCTGTTGGACTGTCAAGTGAGTCACCCCACCTTCCCATGGTCAGTTTGGGACTACGATCAGGTAATGCTCACCTGACTCTGAAGATGGGGGCAAAGCCAAAAGAGAAAAAAGAACATGATAAAAGGGAGAGATGTTTGCCACGCTCTTTCTCTCCCACCTACATCTACAGACACCACACCAAATGACTGGAGCACTGATCACATGGGAGAGCCTGGCTGAAGAGCGACCAGCTAGCCTGTGGTGAGAAGCATCTAAGTTTGTAAGAAGAAAAGGAGTACTTGTGGCACCTTAGAGACTAACAAATTTATTTAAGCATAAGCATTCATGAGCTACAGCTCACTTCATCGGATGCATGCAGTGGAAAATACAGTGGGGAGATTTATATACACAGAGAACATGAAACAATGGGTGTTACCATACATACTGTAACAAGAGTGATCAGGTATGGTGAGCTATTACCAGCAGGAGAGCGGGGGGGGGGGGGGACCTTTTGTAGTGATAATCAAGATGGGCCATTTCCAGCAGTTGACAAGAACGTGTGAGGAACTGTGGGGGCGGGGGAATAAACATGGCGAAATAGTTTTACTTTGTGTAATGACACATCCATTCCCAGTCTTTATTCAAACCTAAGTTAATTTTATCCAGTTTTCAAATTAATTCCAATTCAGCAGTTTCTCGTTGGAGTCTGTTTTTGAAGTTTTTTTGTTGACGAATTGCCACTTTTAGATTTGTAATCGAGTGACCAAAGAGATTGAAGTGTTCTCCGACTGTTTTTTTAATGTTATAATTCTTGACATCCGATTTGTGTCCATTTATTTTTTTACATAGAGACTGTCCAGTTTGGCCAATGTACATGACAGAGGGGCATTGCTGGCACATGACTAAAGACTGGGAGTGGATGTGTCATTACACAAAGTAAAACTATTTCCCCATGTTTCACCCCCCGACACACACTGTTCCTCACACATTCTTGTCAATTGATGGAAATGGCCCACCTTGATTATCACTACAAAAGGTTTTTTCTCCCCTGCTGTCCTGCTGGTAATAGCTCACCTTACCTGATCACTCTTGTTACAGTGTGTATGGTAACACCCATTGTTTCATGTTCTCTGTGTATATAAATCTCCCCACTGTATTTTCCACTGCACACATCTGATGAAGTGAGCTGTAGCTCACGAAAGCTTATGCTCAAATAAATTTGTTAATCTCTAAGGTGCCACAAGAACTCCTTTTCTTTTTGCAGATACAGACTAACACGGCTGCTACTCTGAAATCTAAGTTTGTAAGGGCATTGAAAATGTTAAGATCAGCTTAGAATGCGTTTTGCTTTTGTTTCATTTGACCAAATCTGACTTGTTATGCTTTGACTTATTTATAATCTATCTTTTATAGTTAATAAATTTGTTTGTTTATTCTACCTGAAGCAGTGCATTTGGTTTGAAGCATGTCAGAAATCCCCTTGGGATAACAAGCCCAATACATATCAATTTCTTTGTTAAATTGACGAACTCATATAAGCTTGCAGCATCCAGTGGGCATAACTGGACACTGCAAGATGGAGGTTCCTAGGGTTGTGTCTGGGACCGGAGATATTCGCTAGTGTCATTCGGCTGCACAATCCAAGCAGCAGCTGGCCAAAAGTACTCACTCACGTAACTGGGAGCAGCTTACATGCTAGAGGCTGTGCGTGAACAGCCCGGGAGTGGGGACTCTCACAGCAAAGCAGGGCAAGGCTGGCTCCCAAAATCGAGGTTTGGAGTCACCTAGCAGATCATCGATCCAGATAACACTAGGGAAACGTCACAGCATCTGACTCAGATAATGAACATGTGTCAGTTTACATTGCTTTGGATTCTTATCGAGCAGAACCTATTATCAGCATGGACGCCTGTCCCCTGGAATGGTCATTGAAGCATGAAGGGACGTATGAATCTTTAGCGCATCTGCCACGTAACTATCTTGCAACGCCAGCTAGAACAGTGCCATGAGAACACCTGTTCTCACTTTCAGGTGACATTGTAAACAGGAAGCGGGCAGCATTATCTCCTGCAAATGTAAACAAACTTGTTCGTCTGAGTAATTGGCTGAACAAGAAGTAGGACTGAGTGGACTTGCAGGCTCTGAAGTTTTGCACTGTTTTGTTTTTGAGTGCAGTTATTTTTGTACATAATTCTACATTTGTAAGTTCAACTTTCATGATGAAGATATTGTACTACAGTACTTGTATTAGGTGAATTGAAAAATACTATTTCTTTGGGTTTTTTACAGTGCAAATACTTGTAATCAAAAATAAATATAAAGTGAGCACTGTACAATTTGTATTCTGTGTAGTAATTGAAATCCATATATTTGAAAATGTAGAAAACATCCAAAAATATTAAAATAAATGGTATTCTCTTATTAACAGTGCGATTTATCACGATTCATTTTTTTAATTGCTTGACAGCCCTAATATATACACACGCACTCAAATGTAAACCAAAATGTCTTATATAAAAATCAAGTCGAGCTCTTCCTCTCCCTCCGAAAAACATATTCTTGTTCAGTTCTCAAGATCCCACATTACGTGCATGCTAAAGTTATAATTGTATTTTCAGTGACTAATCGGCTTCTCATTTTGTGGAGCTCAGTGTGTAATTTATTAAGAACTAACCTGCTCTTATTTAGTAACTAGCTGATTCACATGGTTTGAGGTTTTTAAAGCAGATCTCATATTTAATCATTAGTACATCAAATGCTTTCTGAGAATTTACACTTAGAAACAATGGAATTAAAGCTTTGAATACAAACATTGTTAAAATTATGTTGATTTGTGATTTTTGTTTTATTGGCAGCAATACCATATCAAGTTAAGCCATCAGTACAACTCTGCGTTCCTTAGTAATGATATATTTATCTATAAGCAGCAGCATTCTTTACCAAGGATATGCAGCTTGGATTGGATCTATAGCTCAGTAGGGGTTCTCCTGGACTCTCACAAGGCGTTGTCTAAATGCATATGCAATTTTCTGTGGCTTTCCCTGTGGGACAATGTTTATCACATAGCAACATCTGCTAATGAGCATGTTGCAAAGCTAGCTTCATACTCCCTCCCCCACTCTCCTTCCCCGGGGATGACTTCATCCCACTTGCGGGAAATGCATCCAACATCTTAACTATCACAGTTAAATAGAAAGACTTGAAAATATGGTGGTAATGTTATAAACAGGCAACCAGCATTTTGTACAAAGGTGATTAGGAACATGCTTTTGAGCGTAAAATGACTGTAGCTGATGCAATACTAAAACCTAGTTCACTGCTACTTACAGAAACTGAATAATTAAGAACTAATTTAGAGTAGAGTCCTTCACAGCTCCAGTCCAGCCAAGTGCTGAACGGAGAGCTCAGGTTGCTAAGCACTTTACCAGAAGAGCTCAGTAGCTTGCAAAATTTGGCCTTTAGTTTGTATACTCTTGAGGGCAGGGATGGTGGACCATATCCTCAGCTTGGCATTGCTCTGGTTTTCAATGGAGCTATGATGATATTCACCAGCTGAAGATCTGGCCCCTTTTCTTCTTCTGCATATTATACAGCACTGAGCACACTCTCTGCGTAACCCATAATGAAAATAATAATGAACTTGAAGAAAGCCACCCCCTGCTCCTATACATTAAATCTGTCTGCAGAATGGGATATATTGCATCTCCTTGCTTGCCTAGGGGATTATCCCTCAGGACCCAATCCTTTTCTCACTTGCACCTGTGTAGAACTGGTGTTACCCTAGGGACCTCAGTGGAGTTACTTTTGATTTTTACTGGTGTAAGAGAGAGAGGAGAATCAAGCTCTCAGTATGGATCTTATTAGATAACCCGTTTGTCTGTAACTGCTTCCTACTTGAAACAAAAGCTTCTACTCACATGCTTAGGGCCCTACCAAATTCACCGTCCATTTTGGTTATAGGATTTAAAAAATCATAAATTTCATGATTTCAGATATTTAAATCTGAAATTTCACAGGGTTAAAATTGTAGGGGTCCTGACCCAAAAAAAGGAGCTGAGGGGCAGTCACAAGGTTATTGTAGGGGGTTGTGATACTGCCACCCTTACTTCTGCACTGCTGCTGGCGGCGGCGCTGCCTTCAGAGCCGGGCAGCCAGAGAACGGCAGCTGCTGGCCGGGAGCCCAGCTCTGAAGGCAGTGTCGCTGCCAGCAGCCGCACAGAAGTAAGGATGACATGGTAAGGCATTGCCACCCTGACTTCTGCACTGCTGCTGGTGCTGCCTTCAGAGCTGGGCACCTGGCCAACAGCCACCACCCTCCGGCTGCCCAGCTCTGAAGGCAGCCCAGAAGTAAGGGTGGCAATGCCGTGACCCCACCCCCCACACTCAAAAAATAACCTTGTGAACACACCCCCACAACCCCATTTTGGGTCAGGATCCCCAGTTTGAGAAACACTGGTCTCCCCCGTGAAATCTATGTAGCATGGGGTAAAAGCACACAAAAGACCAGATTTCATGGTCCATGACGTGTTTTTCATGGCCGTGAATTTGGTAGGGCCCTACACTCTGAACAGATCACAAAGCCCAGGACCAAGTGCATGAGAGTGGGGGATATAGCTGTCTTGATTGAGAGGATCCAGCTATGGAACAAAATTCTGGAAGAAATTTAGATGAATCCAGAGTCTAACTATTTTTAAGGATATGCTACAAAGCTTTCTTCTTTCAGCCATCATAAAAACAAGAATGTCACTTACAATATCCACAAACCCTTCTACCTGCTTTCCCCATTTAAAAGAAAAAATAATCTCTTAGACCAATTATGTGTAAGAATTGTTGCCTAGTTACTGAAATGAAAAACTGATGAAATTTTATTTATACTGTGGACCAGGTCCTGGAGTCCAATTGAAATGTATAGAGTGCATGTCAGGAGGATGGCAATGCAAAGGTAGCATAAAGCTCACTTTTGCCTTCCTTTGATCCTGTGTGCAGGGCTGGGCCACCACCAGCTACAAACTGCTGCAAGGCTGATCAAAACTTCATCCCAGATTGCTATTGCATAGGAACATTCTGGCCATACCCCACCTTGTTCTAGCCAGGCCTCCTTTGCCGTGCCTCCCTTCCTCCGCTACCCAGGCAGCAGGGAGGAGTGGGTGTATGAGCTTGTATCGGGCTCTAGGCCACCGGGGACTCCCCCTTGCAATGGAAGAGGGTCTTTTTAAGGCTGGTTAAGTCATCTTGATGGCCAAATTCTGCAGGAGGTGCAGCACCAGAGAATATAGCCTTTTATCCTTGTGCCCAGCAGGCACTGGCCCACATTGAAGGAAGTGGAGAGCCACCCTACCCCAGAGAAGCTCCAGGAAGGCACAATTTCTCCCATAAATCCTATGAACACCCTCATAGAGTACAGCACGCTTCTCCCCAGAGAGGATGGGGCATGGCCTCAGCATCCCTTTTGGGATAACTAGTGTCCCCATGTGTGCTGTCACAGAACAAATCCTGTGCCAAATGGCACATAAATTATAACTGTGCCTAAGAAGATCTGAGGTGGGGGGGAGAGAAGCTACAAAAATTAAAACAGGATAATAGTTCCATTTGACTAGCTAATTCTTTTACATTTCACTGCAGTCTACTCCTCTCTTTGCATAATGTGGTTACACTGCTAAAAATGCAGTATTCAAGAGCTTTCTGCTATGCTTCTGAAATAACCTTTAATATTGGCATCATAAACTGCAGTTGTTAGTATGTATCATACCACTTACCAATGTACTGCTAATTAAATGAGTGAAATCTTTGCCACTCAGTGGGTTAATTCATACTTTTATCACCACACTTTTTGCAGGTTTTGTGTTCCAGGTGTTCCTACAGCAGTGTCACACCTGCCCACTTCTGCCTCACACCGGCCAGTAATGCAATTTAGAAGTTTAATAATACATATTATGAATGATCCAGGTCAGAGGGTATAAATCATAACACAAAATCTATGTCTTTGAGACATGGTATTTCTCAGGTATTTCTTTCTGTATATTTTGTAAATGTAATACAAATCAGATTATCTCTCACTCTAGAGGATGGCAGGGCTTGGGAAACTACATAGATTGTGTTTTCATCCCACGGAGACAGAAGACCGGGGAAAAATGGCTCCCAGTGTCACAACGGTGACCTCCTTTTGCTGATTAAGGACACAACTTCCCCTAGACACTGTTATATTTTATTTTGCCAGATGGCAATAAGACGTAGTATGACGTGAAAACCTGGTCATGCATGGAGAAACGCTAAAGACAGGATATTGACTGTGTGGTGGCATTGTGAATAGTGTCATGTTAAGAGTCATTTTGAATTTCCTCCTGCCCGTGCCGGTACACAAATAGTTCACCACAGCTCTTACGTTTGATGCATTTTTTATGCATCTGTCAACTCCCGCTTTTCTGTGGTGCTCAGATCGGGGCATTCATTGTCACTGCTTTGAAGATTCTGATGGAGATGTCCTCTCCCCTCCCCCTGAAGTAGCAACTGCCTTCATGAAACTGCCTTTTACACTGGAACACACACATAAGTGGTGCTCCTTTGATATGTTAGTCACATCTTTACAGTTCTGTGATAGACACTGATGCCATTTTATTTTCCAGTCTTAAGGAGAGGAAAAATACTGAGTCTCAGTGGGGTGGGGGAAAGCTTTTGAGGCAGATAAAACTCCAGTTCTGATAAATAAATGTGGTTGTTTTTTCCACAGGCAAGAAATCAAGCCTCATTGTATGAGGCAGAAACATTTAAACTCTCAAAACAAACTAGTTGAGTATTTTCCAGGTGTCTACTGCGGGATCAGTACTGGTGTAGAGTTGTTTTAAAAAAGAATGATTTTTACTTTAAGAGTAATCACCTGCAAATATTGATGTCTCCATAAAATATTAATGTATTGGATCCAAAGCCAAAGTTTGCCATTCAGTCAACGCAAATTTCTTTGAAAGTGGTAAATTCCCATCCATAAAATAAGAGCTTTTACAAATACATTGGAGGCAAAGAGTACTTGCATCAAACCTAGCATCAGGAGCCATGAGTGGACCCTTTTGCTTCTGCAAAATCCTGTTGAATCCAGTGGAAATCCATATAGGGCCAGGGAGGGATCCAAGTTAGCAGATCCCAATGCAAGATCAGAATTCTAGTTCTTTGTGGTGGGGGCCTTATTTATAAAGAGCCATTGTGGTGTTAATGTGATGCTAAATTTAATATATTTTATATATTACAGTAGGGTCAAAAGTCCCCAATTAAACAGTCCTTCCTTATTTTACAGAACACTGCACTCATGCTTAATTTTAATCGTGCGCTTAACTCCCACTGACTTAGAGTTAAGCACACTTCAGTGCTTTGCTGAATAGGGGATCAACTTAAGTATGGGCGTAAATGATTTGCTGACCTGGGGCCTACATATGCTAGGTGCTATATCAACATATAGGAAGACGCAGTCCCTGCACTGGAGAGCCTGCACTCTAAAAGACAAAACCCAACCCAAAGCAAAAAACAGATAAAAGATGGGGCTAAAAAGCAGGGATTTGAGCAAAGTGATCAAGCTGACAATTAGCACATACGTGTTAGTTCCTTTACTATATTGTTGCCCCTTTTTGACCGAGCAGTTAGTCAAAGTTCCAGTTAGGAGGAGAAATTGGTGACAGGTATTTCTTTGATGCAGTCTTTCATTATTTACAAGGGATGTACAAAGTCCTGCTTCACTGGGCACAGGAAAAACCAAGAACAAAAGGGGCAAAGACTTATCTTATAGCCCCAAGCCTCTTGAGCCAACTTCAGCCCCAAAAGCTCTCTCTCTAGCTTTTTCAAGGTCACACTGTCCTCACAGGCCAGTGTTCGGCTTTCTTGTTCTTCTTGCCTCTGCCTCTCTCCCTTTTCTTCTCTGTTCTCAGTTTCTGTGTATTCCCTATTTATTCACTCTCAATCTCTCAGCAAAGCCCCTTTACCCACACACCCCAGAACTCCTGGGTGAGTTCACATAACCCTTTTTGTCTTGGTTAGGAGCTTGTGATTAATTTATCTTTATAGTTATGTAAATTGAAGGGTGAGTTCATACCCATCAATCTCAGCAAGGTTTTACTTCAACCCATAACAAGATTGCACCCAGCTCATAACAATATTTATGCATATAAAAACTTCTTTTTAAATAGCCTGTACATGTTGACTAACTTCTTGTGGGCATTGTTACATAACAATTAATAATTAGGGCTGTCAAGCGATTAAAGAATGAATGGTACTGTTAAACAATAATAGAATACATTTATTTAAATATTTTGGGTGTTTTCTACGTTTTCAAATATATTGATTTCAATTACAACACAGAATACAAACTGTATAGTGCTCACTTTATATTTATTTTTATTACAAGTATTTGCACTGTAAAAAACTACAGAAATAGTATTTTTCAATTCACCTAATACAAGTACTGTAGTGCAAACTCTTTCTCATGAAAGTTGAACTTACAAATGCATAATTATGTACAAAAAACTGCATTCAAAAATAAAACAATGTAAAATTTTAGAGTCAGTCCTACTTTTTGTGAAGCCAATCACTCAGACAAACAAGTTTGTTTACATTTGCAGGAGATAATACTGCCTGGTTCTTGTTTACAATGTCACCTGAAAGTGAGAACAGATATTCGCATGGCACTGTTGTAGCCAGAATCACAAGATATTTACGTGCCAGATGCCCTGAAGATTCAAATGTCCCTTCATGCCTCAACCACCATCACAGAGGACATGCATCCATGCTGATGATGCGTTCTGCTTGATAAGAATCCAAAGCAGTGCGGACCAACACACGTTCATTTTCATTATCTGAGTCAGATGCCACCAACACAAGGTTCATTTTCCTTTTTGGTGGTTTGGGTTCTGTAGTTTCTGCATTGGAGTGTTGCTCTTTTAAGACATCTGGAAGCATGCTCTACACCTCATCCCTCTCAGATTTTGGAAGGCACTTCAGATTCTTAAACCTTGGGTCGAGTGCTGTAGCTATCTTTAGAAATCTCACATTAGTACCTTCTTTGCATTTTGTGAAATCTGCAGTAAAAGTGTTCTTAAAATGAACAATGTGCTGGGTCATCATCTGAGACTGCTAAAACATGAAATATATGGCAGAATGCAGGTAAAACAGAGCAGGGGACATATAATTCTCCCCCAAGGAGTTCAGTCACAAATTTAATTAATGCATTATTTTTTTAAGGAGCATCATCAGCATGGAAGCATGTCCTCTGGAATGATGGCCGAGGCATGAAGGGGCATATGAATATCTGGCATGTAAATACCTTGCAATGCTGGGTATAAAAATATGCCTGTTCTCAGGCTACATGCAAATGCCCATTCTCACTTTCTGGTGACATTGTAAATAAGAAGAGAACAGCATTATCTCCTGTAAATGTAAACAAACTTGTCTTAGCAATTGTCTGAACAAGAAGTAGAACTGAGTGGACTTGTAGGCTCTGAAGTTTTACATTGTTTTGTTTTTGAGTGCAGTTATGTAACAAAAAAAAATTACATTTGTAAGTTGCACTTTTGCAACAAAGAGATTGCACTACAGTACTTGAATGAGGTGAATTGAAAAATACTATTTTGTTTATCATTTTTACAGTGCAAATATTCATAATAAAAATAATATACACTTTGATTTCAGTTACTACACAGAATAGAATATATATGAAAATGTAGAAAAACATCCAAAATATTTAATACATTTCAATTGGTATTTTATTGTTTGTTTAATGGTGCAATTAAAACTGTGATTAATCTCGAGTTTTTTGAGATAATCATGTGAGTTAACTGCCATTAATCAACAGTCCTATTAATAATAGAGAGAAAATAGGTCCACTAACAAATGAAATTAATGACTCAAATTGCTTAGCTACTGAACTCCATTTAAATCAGTCTTTGAAAAGTAAAGTAAAGAAATAGGAATAATTAGGAAATGAGGAAAACCTAACAACCATAATTGTTGAGCATGAACAAGTCCTGGAAAATATTAACATACACAGAACACCTGATCTGTACCCTAAAATAGAGAAAGTTAGATAATAAACTTATTGTACTACTTATCGGACATCAGAAATGGTAAACATACCAAAGCCAGTAGGAGAACACTTCAATCTTCCTGGACATTCTATAACAGATTTGAAAGTAGCTATGCTTGAACAAAAAAACTTCAGAAACAGACTTCAAAGAGAAACAGCAGAACTAAAATTCATTTGCAAATTTAACACCATTAATTTGGGCTTGAATAGGGACTGGGAGTGGCTGGCTCATTACAGAAGCAGCTTTGCCTCTCCTGGAATTGACACCTCCTCATCTATTATTGGGAGTGGACTATATCCACCCTGATCGAATTGGCCCTCTCAACACTGGTTCTCCACTCGTGAGGCAACTCCCTTCCCTTCATGTGACATTATATAATGCCTGCATCTGTAATTTTCACTCCATGCATCTAAAGAAGTGGTGTTTTACCCACAAAAGCTTATGCTCAAATAAATCTGTTAGTCTTTCAGGTGCCACCGGACTCCTTGTTGTTTTTGTGGATACAGACTAACACGGCTACCCCCTGATTATTGTACTGCTGAAAACTATAGCCCTGATTCAGCAAAGCACTTAAGCATTTAAGTAGTCCCACTGAAATCCATTTAAGCACATGTTTAACTGCTTTGCTGAATCAGGCCCTATATGTGGTAAAAATGCAGAATAAAAGAAAAAAAGAAATGTAGTTCCTTTAAAAAAATAAAAAAGGAGGAATGATCCTGGTAATTACCTCCCTGTAAGTTTAATTTCTTTACCTAACAAAACAATGGCACAAATTTATGGGGCAAATCCTGCCCAGGCCTCTGTGGTCATAGAGACTTCTCTGGGCAGCAGAATCAATACAACTCTACTGTGTAAGAACTAGAGGAGTAGATTCCAAGGTCACCTTTACACTAATTTGCACTATGCAGAATTCAGCCAGGCCCCAGGTTCTAGCACTGTATGCAGACATTACTTCATCCACTGTTGATAAACAGCCAGCACTGATGATAAGAAACCATAGTCTCATAGCAGAACAGTTTTTTAAGACAGGTATAGAAGAATAACGTCCCCCCCCCCCCCCCAATTTAATGACAGAGGACATTTTTAACTTGGCAGAGTGTAAGTACCTGAATTTGAATTTTGGCCAGGACATCTGTGGTTCAAGAGAGGGATTTCTGAGTTGTTGCCAGTTTATTTTTAACAGCATAAGAAAAAAACAGTCTGGGATTTACCTATGATTCTCATAGACAGCACTGCTATACTCAGTGGGTTTCCCATGACATTTCAGAGCACTTCTTTTCCATATCAGGTAGCTATAACTGATTGACTAATTTTCATTTTTCTTGACTAGGTATCAGGTCAGAAGCCTCAGAGGGCCTTGTAGACGATCAGGAGTGTTCCTGAATTACTGGTGTTGGGGCTAAGGACAGATTAAATGAGCCCGCATCCAGGAGAATGTTTGGTTGTTTGCTCTGAAAACTTTGATTGGCTGCCTGAATTACAATCTGGATGTAATTGCCAAAGAGCCAGGTAGCTTTCTGATGCTGGTGTGTCAGGCTTGTTTGGTTGGGTTCTGGTGAGCCATTTGGCAACATTGGTCATAAATGAAAATTGTTTTGAAAATATAGCCCTGTTCAAATATGAGTGCCTATACTGCACCAAAAGTGTATGCATGCATCCCCTGTACCTCCACCCATGTGTGCACACAACATTTGCATGAGCAAACTGCATTCTTAGCCATACAGTTATCTGTTTTGTACACCCACAGAGTCATTTTGCATATGTAAAATCATTTTCCTGAATTGAAGCCTGGGACCTGCATAAGCAACATGTGTTTGCACACATTTTGGGAAGCAGCTGAAGCAAACAAGTTTGAGTCAGCTGGCAAAAGAATGACCTCAAGAACTTAATGCCTCCAAGACAGAATTCCAACTCTCTTGGAATAATGTAGCTACCACTTTTCACCTGTTATGACCACAGGAGTCTGGTTCCCTTCTTTTTGGAGACTGTCAGCAATGCCCCAATTGATTCACAAGACAGAGTTTATCTGTTGGCTTTCTGCTATGCCAACAGTATTGCTGCAGGAAAAGCTGGCAGCAGCAGCTGCTGCTCCTATTTTTCATTTAATGAGGATTTGTTATGACCCTGTGATTCATCTCTGTATGCCCATACCTGGTTTCCCTGTAAAACTATTGGCTAAGCCTTCTCCCACCTGTTTAAATCTTTAATTTGCTTGTTTAAATAAGGCTCACATTATACACGAAACTGCACACCAAATCCTTAGAGACACTGTTATTAATTCAGTACCCGTGGCTGTGCCTTTCAAAAGTCTCTCTGCCTTAATATCAATCTGCATCTTCTACAATCATCCTTTTGCCCATAATTTATTTTTAACAAGTAGCATTTCTGATGTTTCACTGACAACATTCTCGAAGAAGCAACTGTTTCATTGTTACTATGAGATGCAACCTCTCACCTCCAGAGTTTACTCCCTAACGTGTTCCATCATTTTGTTCTCCAGACTTTCTATTCTATATTTATGCAGACTGATTGCTGATGACTCAGATTTATTAATGATTTATAGCAACAGGGGATGAATATGACTAGACTAAGAACAATTATCTTAGCGCATTATGGCCAAACCATGTAAAACAATTGTCTGTAATACATAAATGAATCATTTCTCTTTCATATATATGCATATAAATACACACAAAACATTGTAAAGCAGGTGGTTTGCTACACACACAACACGCCTGACACAAAGCCATAAAAGCAAGTGAAGATACACCACTTGACAGAAGACGCCCTCTATTTCTCCACTCACAAGCACACACCTTACCATTACCACGCCTACCATAGGCCAGGGAGTTGAAAGGGTCACCTGGGCTTGGCCGGACCATTTTTTGGCTAGGTCAAACCTGAGTAGGGCTGTGACCCCGCATGCTATGTACCAATGCCACTCTCAAATTTGGAGGCGGGGGTGATATAGAGGCTCATAGGCCAGGCTGATGCGGGGGGAGAGAGGGACGGGGCTGAGAGTGGAAAGGAGGGTCAGACGGGGGGGAGGAAGGGACAGGGACTAAGCTATGCTCTCTCACTTTAAGTGGCGCTCCACAGCCCCTGTAACACCGCAAACCATGAGTGAATTATTCCAAAGTGGATGTTAATTGAACCCGTATGTTACACCACCATTTATTCTGTATATGTCACATGTGCTAGAGAAAACACTATTTTAAAGGATGTTTAGAGAATTACAAAAAATAACTCCCTTAAAATATTTTGAATCCCTTTCTCTTGGATGCCATGAGTCTAACTATAGAGGGCTCAAAGGGAACAATACAGCCCTCTAAAATAGCCTACAATGGTTTTCTCCACATAAAAAGGTACTATTTTGAAGGCCATTATCTCAGGATCTTCCAGAGTTTGAAGCAAGAGGTTGGTGCTATTGGGAAGCTGGGAATATCCCCTTCCAAGAGTATCAACTTCTATGGGGCCAAAAGACATCAAATTTTAAGATTGTCTTGTTGTTCTGCAAAGAAAAGCTGTCACTGGTTCAGGGCTGAATCTTGCCTGTTCTTGGTGCTGAGACAGGAAAATCCACATTTAGGGGGAAAAGAGGAACTAGCTCTCAGGAAACATGTTTTGAAATTAATGGGAGATGTTTGAATCAGTTCAAAGCCTTGGGGTGTTAGAATAAGTCACGGGGAGGTGGATTAATAGGCAGAGAGCAGCGAAGCAGTCAAATGTGCATGCTAAAATCACTTATCACCTGGCTTTGCAATTTTGCTCATGGCAATCACCTCAATATTCATACACACACATCAGCAAGTTCTGAAATCCCTTTTCTCCTTTCATTTGAGTGGTATGAAGGTGTGTGAAAATGAAAGGCTGGCAATCTTCATGAGATAAACAAATAACATATATTTATTTATTAACTGCTGCCTTTTGTCTCCCCAAGTACTTTAATAACTATTGCCTTGATAATCTCAGGTTTGCAGGTTCAGGTCTTAAATACATACAACACCACTTCCTAAGTGGATGGCAGCAGCCAGTCAGATTTTAGTGCACAGAACATTGCATAACAGAGGGAAATTCTGACCAAGGATATCACTGCCAACCCCAACTTTTATTCAAAGTGCTACAGAATCTTTAATAGCCATGACGTGCAGACAGGGCTCAAGATTTTAAAACGTCATCCAAATCGTTATCTGTGATCAGTTAAAAGATAGAATAGGAAACTCTCCGTATATCCTATTACCAAAATAAATTTGGAAGGAAGAGAGAAGCTATACACTTGACACTGATAAGGTTCCAATTAGACAGAGCTGAATAATACAGGCGAAAACTCCACCCTACCCAAAATATTTACATTTAGGTCTGCCGAGTGAAACCCAAACACTCTATGGGTATGTCTACACTACGGAATAAGGTCGAATTTATAGAAGTCGGTTTTTTAGAAATTGGTTTTATATATTCGAGTGTGTGTGTCCCCACAGAAGTGCATTAAGTGCATTAACTCGGCGGAGTGCTTCCACAGTACCGAGGCTAGAGTCGACTTCCGGAGCGTTGCACTGTGGGTAGCTATCCCACAGTTCCCGCAGTCTCCGCTGCCCATTGGAATTCTGGGTTGAGATCCCAATGCCTGATGGGGCTGAAACATTGTCGCGGGTGGTTCTGGGTACATATCGTCAGTCCCCCCTTCCCTCCCTCCCTCCGTGAAAGCAAGGGCAGACAATCGTTTCGCGCCTTTTTTCCTGAGTTACCTGTGCGGACGCCATACCACCGCAAGCATGGAGCCCGCTCAGGTAACCGTCACCGTATGTCTCCTGGGTGCTGGCAGACGCGGTATGGCATTGCTACACAGTAGCAGCAACCCCTTGCCTTCTGGCAGCAGACGGTACAGTACGACTGGTAGCCGTTCTCGTCATGTCCGAGGTGCTTCTGGCCACGTCGGCTGGGAGCGCCTGGGCAGACATGGGCTCAGGAACTAAATTTTTGGTGACTTGACCAGGTCATTCTCTTAAGTCCGGCAGTCAGTCCTATTGAACCATCTTATGGTGAGCAGGTAGGCAATATGTCCTTCTGCACTGTCTGCTGCCAGCCAAAGATGTAAAAGATAGATGGAGTGGATCAAAACAAGAAATAAACCGGATTTGTTTTGTACTCATTTGCCTCTTCCCCTGTCTATGGGACTCATTCCTCTAGGTCACACTGCAGTCACTCACAGAGAAGGTGCAGCGAGCTAAATCTAGCCATGTATCAATCAGAGGCCAGGCTAACCTCCTTGTTCCAATAAGAACAATAACTTAGGTGCACCATTTCTTATTGGAACCCTCCGTGAAGTCAACCCTGTAACCCCTCCCTGCATCAGAGCAACGGCAAACAATCGTGCATCTGAGTTGAGAGTGCTGTCCAGAGCAGTCACAATGGAGCACTCTGATTGAGCTAAAACATTGTCGCGGGTGGTTCTGGGTACATATTGTCCGGCCCCCGTTCCCTCCCTCCCTCCGTGAAGGCAAGGGCAGACAATCGTTTCGCGTCTTTTTTCCTGAGTTACCTGTGCGGACGCCATACCACCGCAAGCATGGAGCCCGCTCAGGTAACCGTCACCGTATGTCTCCTGGGTGCTGGAAGACGCGGTACGGCATTGCTACACAGTAGCAGCAACCCATTGCCTTCTGGCAGCAGACGGTGCAGTATGACTGTTACCCGTCCTCGTCGTGTCCGAGGTGCTCCTGGCCACGTCGGCTGGGAGCGCCTGGGCAGACATGGGCGCAGGGACTAAATTTTTGGTGACTTGACCAGGTCATTCTCTTTAGTCCTGCAGTCAGTCCTATTGAACCATCTTATGGTGATCAGGCAGGCAATACGGATTGCTAGCAATCGTACTGTACCATCTTCTGCCGGGCAGGCAAGAGATCACGATGGCTAGCAATCGTACTGTACCATCTTCTGCCGGGCAGGCAAGAGATGAGGATGGCTAGCAGTCGTACTGTACCATCTTCTGCCGAGCAGCCATGAGATGTGGATGGCATGCAGTCCTTCTGCACCGTCTGCTGCCAGCCAAAGATGTAAAAGATAGATGGAGTGGATCGAAACAAGAAATAGACCAGATTTGTTTTGTACTCATTTGCCTCTTCCCCTGTCTAGGGGACTCATTCCTCTAGGTCACACTGCAGTCACTCACAGAGAAGGTGCAGCGAGCTAAATCTAGCCATGTATCAATCAGAGGCCACGCTAACCTCCTTGTTCCAATAAGAACAGTAACTTAGGTGCACCATTTCTTATTGGAACCCTCCATGAACTCCTGCCTGAACTACTCCTTGATTTAAAGCCACCCCCTTTGTGGATTTTAGCTCCCTGAAGCCAACCCTGTAAGCCGTGTCGTCAGTCGCCCCTCCCTCCGTCAGAGCAACGGCAGACAATCATTCCGCGCCTTTTTTCTGTGCGGACGCCATACCAAGGCAAGCATGGAGTCCGCTCAGCTCACTTTGGCAATTAGGAGCACATTAAACACCACACGCATTATCCAGCAGTATATGCAGCACCAGAACCTGGCAAAGCGCTACCGGGCGAGGAGGCGACGTCAGCACGGTCCCGTGAGTGATCAGGACATGGACACAGATTTCTCTGAAAGCATGGGCCCTGACAAAGCATGCATCATGGTGCTAATGGGGCAGGTTCATGCTGTGGAACGCCGATTCTGGGCTCGGGAAACAAGCACAGACTGGTGGGACCGCATAGTGTTGCAGGTCTGGGATGATTCCCAGTGGCTGCGAAACTTTCGCATGCGTAAGGGCACTTTCATGGAACTCTGTGACTTGCTTTCCCCTGCCCTGAAGCGCATGAATACCAAGATGAGAGCAGCCCTCACAGTTGAGAAGCGAGTGGCGATAGCCCTGTGGAAGCTTGCAACGCCAGACAGCTACCGGTCAGTTGGGAATCAATTTGGAGTGGGCAAATCTACTGTTGGGGCTGCTGTGATGCAAGTAGCCCACGCAATCAAAGATCTGCTGATATCAAGGGTAGTGACCCTGGGAAATGTGCAGGTCATAGTGGATGGCTTTGCTGCCATGGGATTCCCTAACTGTGGTGGGGCCATAGACGGAACCCATATCCCTATCTTGGCACCGGAGCACCAAGCCGGCGAGTACATAAACCGCAAGGGGTACTTTTCAATAGTGCTGCAAGCTCTGGTGGATCACAAGGGACGTTTCACCAACATCAACGTGGGATGGCCGGGAAAGGTACATGACGCTCGCATCTTCAGGAACTCTGGTCTGTTTCAAAAGCTGGAAGAAGGGACTTTATTCCCAGACCAGAAAATAACTGTTGGGGATGTTGAAATGCCTATATGTATCCTTGGGGACCCAGCCTACCCCTTAATGCCATGGCTCATGAAGCCATACACAGGCAGCCTGGACAGTAGTCAGGAGCTGTTCAACTACAGGCTGAGCAAGTGCAGAATGGTGGTAGAATGTGCATTTGGACGTTTAAAGGCGCGCTGGCGCAGTTTACTGACTCGCTTAGACCTCAGCGAAACCAATATTCCCACTGTTATTACTACTTGCTGTGTGCTCCACAATATCTGTGAGAGTAAGGGGGAGACATTTATGGCGGGGTGGGAGGTTGAGGCAAATCGCCTGGCTGCTGGTTACGCGCAGCCAGACACCAGGGCGGTTAGAAGAGCACAGGAGGGCGCGGTACGCATCAGAGAGGCTTTGAAAACCAGTTTCGTGACTGGCCAGGCTACGGTGTGAAAGTTCTGTTTGTTTCTCCTTGATGAAACCCCCCGCCCCTTGGTTCACTCTACTTCCCTGTAAGCTAACCACCCTCCCCTCCTCCCTTCGATCACCGCTTGCAGAGGCAATAAAGTCATTGTTGCTTCACATTCATGCATTCTTCATTCATTCATCACACAAACAGGGGGATGACTACCAAGGTAGCCCAGGAGGGGTGGTGGAGGAGGGAAGGAAAATGCCACACAGCACTTTAAAAGTTTACAACTTTAAAATTTATTGAATGACAGCCTTCTTTTTTTTGGGCAATCCTCTGTGGTGGAGTGGCTGGTTGGCCGGAGGCCCCCCCACCGCGTTCTTGGGCGTCTGGGTGTGGAGGCTATGGAACTTGGGGAGGAGGGTGGTTGGTTACACAGGGGCTGTAGTGGCAGTCTGTTCTCCAGCTGCCTTTGCTGCAGCTCAACCATACACTGGAGCATACTGGTTTGGTCCTCCAGCAGCCTCAGCATTGAATCCTGCCTCCTCTCATCACGCTGCCGCCACATTTGAGCTTCAGCTCTGTCTTCAGCCCGCCACTTACTCTCTTCAGCCCGCCACCTCTCCTCCCGGTCATTTTGTGCTTTCCTGCAGTCTGACATTATTTGCCTCCACGCATTCGTCTGTGCTCTGTCAGTGTGGGAGGACAGCATCAGCTCGGAGAACATTTCATCTCGAGTGCGTTTTTTTTTCTTTCTAATCTTCACTAGCCTCTGGGAAGGAGAAGATCCTGTGATCGTTGAAACACATGCAGCTGGTGGAGAAAAAAAAAGGGACAGCGGTATTTAAAAAGACACATTTTATAAAACACTGGCTACACTCTTTCAGGGTAAACCTTGCTGTTAACATTACATACATAGCACATGTGCTTTCGTTACAAGGTCGCATTTTGCCTCCCCCCACCGCGTGGCTACCCCCTCCACCCTCCACCCTCCCTGTGGCTAACAGCGGGGAACATTTCTGTTCAGCCGCAGGCAAACAGCCCAGCAGGAATGGGCTCCTCTGAGTGTCCCCTGAAGAAAAGCACCCTATTTCAACCAGGTGACCATGGATTATATCTCACTCTCCTGAGGATAACACAGAGAGATAAAGAACGGATGTTGCTTGAACGCCAGCAAACATACACTGCAATGCTTTGTTGTACAATGATTCCCGAGTACATGTTACTGGCCTGGAGTGGTAAAGTGTCCTACCATGAAGGACGCAATAAGTCTGCCCTCCCCAGAAACCTTTTGCAAAGGCTTTGGGAGTATATCCAGGAGAGCCGCGAATGCCAGGGCAAAGTAATCCTTTCACATGCTTGCTTTTACACTATGTATAGTATTTTAAAAGGTACACTCACCAGAGGTCCCTTCTCCGCCTGCTGGGTCCAGGAGGCAGCCTTGGGTGGGTTCGGGGGGTACTGGCTCCAGGTCCAGGGTGAGAAACAGTTCCTGGCTGTCGGGAAAACCGGTTTCTCCGCTTGCTTGCTGTGAGCTATCTACAACCTCCTCCTCATCATCATCTTCTTCGTCCCCAAAACCTGCTTCCGTATTGCCTCCATCTCCATTGAAGGAGTCAAACAACACGGCTGGGGTAGTGGTGGCTGAACCCCCTAAAATGGCATGCAGCTCATCATAGAAGCGGCATGTTTGGGGCTCTGACCCGGAGCGGCCGTTCACCTCTCTGGTTTTCTGGTAGGCTTGCCTCAGCTCCTTCAGTTTCACGCGGCACTGCTTCGGGTCCCTGTTATGGCCTCTGTCCTTCATGCCCTGGGAGATTTTGACAAAGGTTTTGGCATTTCGAAAACTGGAACGGAGTTCTGATAGCACGGATTCCTCTCCCCATACAGCGATCAGATCCCGTACCTCCCGTTCGGTCCATGCTGGAGCTCTTTTGCGATTCTGAGACTCCATCATGGTCACCTCTGCTGATGAGCTCTGCATGGTCACCTGCAGCTTGCCACGCTGGCCAAACAGGAAATGAGATTCAAAAGTTCGCGGTTCTTTTCCTGTCTACCTGGCCAGTGCATCTGAGTTGAGAGTGCTGTCCAGAGCGGTCAAAATGGAGCACTCTGGGATAGCTCCCGGAGGCCAATACCGTCGAATTGTGTCCACAGTACCCCAAATTCGACCCGGCAAGGCCGATTTAAGCGCTAATCCACTTGTCAGGAGTGGAGTAAGGAAATCGATTTTAAGAGCCCTTTAAGTCGAAATAAATGGCTTCATCGTGTGGACAGGTACGGGCTTACATCGATTTAACGCTGCTAAATTCGACCTAAAGTCCTAGTGTAGACCAGGGCTTAGATATTGTCACAATGTGATTTATGATGTTTGCTGTTGATCATCATCATTGTGCCACTAAATCACAAGAATTGTGTGATTAAGTGCCCTAGCTTGAGAGCACTAGGAGGGGTTACTGTTTTGTTTGGAACTGGTTTTGCACTGAACCATTTGAACCTGAATGTCATTGGGTTTCTCCACCTCTATTTCCATTAAGAAATTATGTAGGATTTAGTTTGTAATTGATCAGTTGACAGTGCATGACTTTACAATCCCAGACACAAATACAGGTGCTTAATGGATCCATAGGCCCTAACGGACAACTAGTTGAAAGGTTTTGTAAGTTCGATTAAAAAGGGAAACAAATTCTTTTAAAAAGAATGAAAATTAAATCCCAGTTTTTAACCGTCTGTAGAGCTGGTTGAAATATTTCAATGAAATGTTGAAAATTTCAGATTTTGGTGAACAAAAGGGGAGATCATGAAAATGCTGGGATCTCCCCACCCCCCCCCCCTTTTTTTAAACTGGCTCTAGCACTATCTAAAGAAATACACTGTAATGTAAAAAATGCACGTAGTGCTTTATGACCTGACTTGTGCTACATCTACATGAATAATTTCCAGTAAATACCCTCTTACGGGATCTTTATTTGTACCTATAAATGCAAGATTATAAGAGCAATCCGATACAGCAGGCAGAGTATTTGTAGAGGATTTTTGCTCTTATCAGTTGGTTGACACTACTTAGTCCTCAACAGCATGTGCTTTATGTCTGGTTATGCAGCAGTAGCCAGCAAATATACTGCCGGTCAGGTCTGATTAATTTTTAACCATACCTGATATTTGATATGGTCCTTAAACAGTTAAGGACACTGTACAGGGTAGTTTTCATGCCAGAGAGTTCTTATTTTTAATCCATATGTACATGCCACACACACAACTGGAGGGGACAAATGCTGTTGCTCAGCAACAAGAAACTGGCAAGAGCTCAAGAACTCCACATTTCCCACAGACAATAGCTCTCCAAGCTCAGCCATCAATAGCGTTTGATGCAAAGGCAATGCCCAGTTTATCAGACTTGCCATCTACTAACACCTCAAGTGTATTTGTGTCTGACATATGTAAAAAAGGTATCTGAGCTACAGCTGGTTGAATAATTCATTGCAAATTTCACCCTATTATCTTCTTGGGAGCCAATCCCAATTACTACAAACGGATTTGTTACTTGTAGGTGTTCAGTGAATAATTTGTGCAAAAAAAGTCAGCCTATGGGCTACTCAATAACTATTCATTTTAACTATTCCCAATTTGAGGGTGTGGTTGGACACTTAAGTCTCTTACAGAAATACAAAAGCATAAACTATCTCCTCTCTATATCGATAGCCCCTTATCTTTTCCTCCAACAACTCGTCTCCCCTTTTTCTTCCTTTGTATATTCCCCTCTCTCTGGTCCTTGGACAAAGAGTATACCTTTTTAATTATTTTTGAAACATTTTAATGACTTATCTGGATTTTTAAAGATTTGGGATTGCTGAAGACTCAAAGTCAAGTGAAACTTTATATTATATTTTTATCTATCGCACTTTGAGGGCCCCCACTATTGTGATATCTGAACACCTCACAATCTTTAATATATTTTATCTTCAAATTCCTGTGAGGTAGGGGAGTATTGTTTTACCCCATTTTATAGATGAGGAACTGAGACACAGAAAGACCAAGTGACTTGCCCAAGGTCTCACAGAAAATCTGTGGCAGCAGATTGAACCTGGGTTTCGATTCCCTGGATAGTGTCCCAATAACTAGGCCATTCTTCTTCTCTTTATTTATACAGATGTATATTGTCTTGTATATATTTGTTCAGTTTTAAATAGGTAACAATAAAATGTATTTATTCTATGATTATTAATAAAATGTCTGATTTCCTATTATGAGGCTAAAAGAGAAACTGCCTAAATTTTGATCCTAACATTTTGAGATTAATTAACTTTTGCGCAGGCTGGATTCTGCAAACTAAGGGCTATCTGATACAGACGCAACAAAAGTCAATGGAAAAATTCCCATTAAACTTATATAATGAGCCTTGAACAAGAAACAAACAAGTATGTCCAGGAAGTTTAAACACAGACTTTAAATATACAAGGAAGGCAGATACATGAACTATTAATATATGAAGGAGTTTATACAACTTCATAAAAGGTAAAGGTTTCTCTGTGGGGGCGTGGGAAGGGAGAGGTCAAGGGGAGAGAGATTACTGAACAACTGACACATGGTACAAAATAAACCGCCTCTCTCTCTCTTTTTTTTTTCTATTTAAAAAAAATTATCTTTCTATGAGAAAGTTTCCAGCTTGGATGGAGACCTGTGTGAAATCCTAACCCTATTGAAGTCAATGAGAGTTTTGACACTGACCTTAATGGGGCTTAATATTTTTATTCATTTTTCAGTGCTATAAAAATAAGAAGAAGAACTTAGTATGTGAAAAAAATGACCAGCTAGAACCTGGACCCACAACATGACTTTTCATAAATTACAATTAAATATTTTGCTTCTAACACTGGAGGGTGCTTTAATCAGATCTTTGCTCTAGGTTGAAGAAATAATAGCTGGGAAATCCACTAGCTATAAATTTGTCACCAAATTGCACTGGTACCTAATCAAGAGAACACCCATTTGACAAATTAATAGGGGAAATAAACAAAGCAGGAGTTAGGAGCTCAGTTAGAGGAGTCGGATTTGGCTAGATGCCCAGCTAATATCAGTATGTTTCAGGTACACTGCAGAGTTTTGTTGGCAAAAGTTTTGTCGACAATCAAAAAGCACTAAAAGAAAATCGATATTGCATGTTCGTATTACGCTCCCTCTGTCAGCAGAGCACGCCCACAGTTGGGGCACTAGCATCAACAGTGACAGCAGTGCACTGGGGATAGCTATTCCACAGTTCAGCTCACCACATTCTGCCGCTGGGTCTTGTGGGAAGGTGAAGTGGATCACAGCACATCGTGGGTCCTGGTTCAACATCCCATTATGCATTGCTTCCTGTCCCAGCATTCCATGTGCTTCCATTTTTGGTTTGCAGCATTTTTCAGCTGCCCTTGTTTGCTGTTCACCCCACCATCTGTGTGTGAAAGGATGAATCCCGCACTGCTCTGCTAGCTGTCAGTAACACATCGTGAATGGCAGTGCAGTTAATTATGAAGGTCCTAACTCAACAGGATTCAGTTGCCTGATGTGCTGTCTGGCAGGGATAGGAGCAACTTTAGATTAGTTTTGGCATTCATGGAACTCTGCATATGGTGGACTGTCGCTTTTGGGCTCAGGAAACTAGCAAGGAGTGGTGGGATCGCATCGTCATGCAGGTCTGGGATGACAAGCAGTGGCTACAGAATTTTCGGAAGAGGAAAACTACCTTCCTGGAACTGTGTGCACAGCCTGCCCCAGCCCTGCGGCACAAGGACACCCAAATGAGAGCTGCCCTCTTGGTGGAGAAGCGTGGGGCGATCGCAATGTGGAAGCTGGCAACTCCAGACTGCTACCAGTTGCTCATGAATAAGTTTGGAGTCGGGAAATCAACCATTAGGCCTGCATTAATGCAAGTGTGCAGGGCCATTAATCGCATTCCACTACGAAGGACCATGACTCTTGGCAATGTGCGTGAAATAGTGAATGACTTTGCAGAAATGGTTTTACCTAACTGTGGAAGGGCGATAGATGGCACACATATTCCAATTCTGGCACCAGATCACCTTGCAACGGAGTACATCAATAGGAAGGGGTACTTCTCCATGGTATTGCGGGTGCTTGTGTGTCACCTCAGGCATTTCACTGACATTAATGCAGGGTGGTCTGGAAAGGTGCATGACTCATGTATCTTCAGGAGCACCAGCCTTTACAGAAAGCTGCAAGCAGGGACTTTCTTTCCAGACCAGAAGATTACGGTGGGGGATGTTGAAATGTCCATAGTGATCCTGGGAGACCCGGGGTACCCCTTAACGCCATAGCTCATGAAGCCTTGCATGGGAAGCCGGGGTAGCAGTAAGGAGCGGTTCAACAACAGGCTGAATAGGTGCAAGATGATTGTGGAATGTACATTTGGCAGATTAAAGGTGCCCTGGCGGTATCTTTATGGATGGTTAAACCTCAGTGAGGATAATATTTGCATGGTCATAGCCGCTACTGTAGCACAATATTTGTGAAAGTAAGGGTGAAAAGTTGGCTCAGGGGTCAACTGCTGAGGCAGACCACCTGGCCACTGATTTTGAGCAGCCAGATACCAGGGCTATTAGAGGGGAACAACTGGGGGGCAATTCAAAGCTGGGAGGCTTTGAGGCTACACTTTGAAAATAAGAGCCAGTAATAGATATTACTATGCTCAGGACTGCAATGCTTAATGAAATCGAATTTTGTAAGGAAGACTTGTGATTTGTATGGCCTAGGATACCATGTAAGCAAATGATTAAACTACTTGTGTATGTGTTCCTGCCACCTGCTATCACAATTTGCAGAAAACAAAGATTATTTATCATTCAGAAACTTTGCTTTTATTGCACAGAAAACAACACCACACCCACACCTACACATGCTTGGTGGGAGAGGAGGCAACAGGGGAGGGCTGACTTTCAAAGCTGTGCGTAACTCCATTTATCATTTTGAAAAGGTGTCTGTGGGGGTGGAGTGAACAGGAAAGCGAGAAGTCCCAGAAAGTGGAAAGGAATGCACGGGTGGAGTTTGGGGAGGACATGGGAAAGAATTCTGAATGTTCTGAAGGGAAAGGTGGGAATGCACCTGCTCAGTCTGGAGCATTATGAGGGACTTCAGCATCTCAGTTTGCTATCTCATAACTTTAATCATCCTCTCAGTAGTGCCCTTAATGAAGGCATCATTTTCTTTTCTGTCCTGCCTTTCGATTTCCCTCCACTCCCTGTGTCCTCTTTGCTTCGTCTTGGGTGCTTTCTTATCTGGCAGAGGCACTCCACCAGTGTGTAGGGAATGCCTCTGAAGGCCAAATCTGTGGAAGCAGAAGGAACAATACCCAGAAGCATGATTGTTAAGTAAACACACAACATTGAAACATTTCAGTAAAATACACCTCTAGTAACATACTAATCACTTTCACACTGACCCTTGACAAGCGCACATGCCAGTGAACACCCCAAGCATGCTGAGTTTACCCTGGGAAGGGGGCATTGTAGGTGGGGAGAAAAGCAATATGAAAGGGTCTCAGTGCAGTTGTTGAGGGAAAATATTCTAAATTTTCCCACCCTTTTCCACAGACTGGGGTCATTGCAGCAGATATCTCACTCCTGAGAGTAAGCAAGGGTGCATCTACGACACACCTGCATCTTCTAACCTGGTCCATCTGCTGCTCGCATGTGTGCTGCTTTGGTCCCTGCACAAGTGATTGCTGAATGGCAAGGGAACGTTTCCTTCAATGGGGAAAGGGACAAAGCAGCTCTGCCATGGAATCTTTGGCAGAGGATTGCCAAGTACATCCAGGAAAGTTTTCTAGAGATCTCTCTGGAGGATTCCCATAAAATCTCAGTGTACCTCAACACCCTGTTCTGCCATACTGATTAGCTGCACAGAGAAATGTCCAGCTCACAGAAACACAGCCAGTCTTCTACATTTCTATGCCCTCACCCCACCTCCACACTTCACAAAGCAAAACCACTTACCAGGGGTTTCCTCTCCTGCTTCTTGCTCGCCGGAGTGCAACTGCCGAGACTGGCTAGACACCTCTGGAGTGGAGAACAGTTCCTGGCTGGACACGACCCCGCCGTGGCTCCACATCATCTAACTCCACCTCTTCATCAATGACTTCATCCTCTTGGCTAGGTCCAGCTCTAGCCCTGACAAAATATCTATGAGGTTCTTGGTGGTAGAGGTGTGGTCACTGCTGAGGATAGTGTCCAACTCCTTATAAAAACGGCAGGTCTTCAGCACAGCGCCAAGTGACGGTTTGCCTCCCTTGCCTTCTGGTACATATGCCTCAGCTCCTTGATCTTTGTTCTGTCCTGATCATAACCCTTTTTGCATAAGCCTTAAGAAATCTGCCTACAAAATTCCTACCGCTGGAGCGCAGCTGTGACTGCACAGCCTCCTTTCCTCAAATACAGAAGGAGATCCAGCAGCTCCTCAGTGGTCCAAGTGGAAGAGTGTCTGCTGCATGAAACTGCCTTTGTCAGCTGGGAAGATGCAATGAGACCTCTCCACGCTGAGCAAATAAGAAGTGGAATTTCAAAAATTCCTGGGGCTTTAAAGGGGAAGTGGGGAATGGTTGTTTACCTGGCTGCAGGGCACAGGAGTTGGAACTGCTGACCAGCGTGGTCAGGGTGGGCATTGTAGGACACCTTCTGGAGGCCAATTAAAGCAATAGACTCAAGCACAGTGTCTGCACTGGCACTTTGTAGACAAAACATTTGTGCAAAAAGCCCTCTCATCGAGGTGGTTTTATTTTGTCACCAGAACTAAAGAGTTTTGTCATCAAAAGTGTCATTGAAGTGTGTACACCTCCACTGTTTTGCCACCAAAAGCTGACTTTTGTCGACAAAACTGTGTAGTGTAAACAAGGTCCAAGTGACTGCTAATTTGGTACTCCTATGGACATACAGATATCCCATTTTACAGCAGAGTTAATCTAGATGCTTGCTGTAGGGGAACAATCACACATTCTCATATAGTAAGAGTACCCTCAAGTTTTTGGACACTGATTATAGCTATAATTAAGACCAGAGCTTCAAAGTGGCTAGCACTATTGACCCAAAGGATCTCTGTTGGACTAAGGCCAGAAGACAGCTCTTTCAAACAAAACAGATGCTTGATTGCTCAGTTGATTCACGCAGTGAGATACAGTAGAGAGCCTCGTTTTGGAAAAGAGTTCTGGACACTAACCAACAGAGACAACAATTGAAGGATGTAGTAGTCCTAGAAAAACCTGACAGTTAATCTTTAGGAAGACCGTAATCCCCATTAGTAGGAAATTCCAGGGATTTAAGGAACAGTAATGTATCTTCATTCAGGCCAAATCCTCTTCGTATTAATGGCAATAGTAAAATTTCCATTGACTTCATTGGGAATAGGATTTGGCTCTAACTAATAGGGTGTTGATTTGAAAGGGTTAGTATTCCCCAATTATGCAGGGAACTCTGCTGCCATATTTACACATAACTGTATTGTTCCGATCTTTGCTCAGAAGTATTTAAAAAGCTATGTTAAGGAACATTAACTGTACCAAAATGTATAAGAAAAATGTGGGAGTTATCATCATCCTCATTTCATTTAGTTTCCATGACAACAAAAGAGGCAATTCCATAAGTCCAAGAGCTCGTTATTTCAGTCAGTTTGCAGTTTCCTCTTGAGAAATCAGACAGTATTTTTTAGTCTCCTGGAAAAAATTAATAATGCAATGGATGAAATCTGAAGCAGAAATAATTAAAATGAGCACACAGACCCCCACACCCAATAGAAACAGTGCATCTCTTACGAAGAACGCCTATTGAGCCATACATTATTAGTTCTTTTTCCATGGCTGCACCCCCATCCACCCCTGCCCAAACTCAGGGGATTTGAATTATTAAAATTCCTTCTGCTGATTCCCTGTGACAAAACCTGCCACAATTTGAGATCTCCTTTTTAAAAAAAATACTTATAAGGTGAGAGAGAAACTTCACCGTACTTTTTATGTCTGAAACACAAGTCTGTGTAAGTAGTCCCTGCAGCAGCAGAGAGTGATTCAGCGCACTCCCTGATTACACTAATAGTATGAACCCTTCACAACAGATTCATATACTTAGTGCCAGGGAACAGCACTCGCTGAAAAAGAATAGCTTTCTTTTGACTAATCAAGGCCCCAATCCTGCAAAGATTTATGCAGTTGCTTAGCTTTATGCACCTGAGGCATCCCATTGACTTCATTGGACTTTCAACTTCATGGGCAGCTGCTATTTAAGCCTCCCCTAATCCAGCCCGTGACCCTGCCCATGCTTTGCCCTAAGGCCCTGTCCTCGCTCACCTTCTCCCCTGAAGCCACTGGGGGCTCAGCTCCAGCTGGTGGTCAGAGGCTAGGGCAGCCAGGGGTGGCTCGAGGGGTTGAGCCAGCCTGCATGATTGGGGGCCGGCCTGGGTTGCAGGGGGGGGGAGCCTCTGGCTGCAGGCTCAGGGATCCAGCAGGTGGGAGGATGGGGCCTTAGGCAGAAGGGGTGGGACCAGGGGCCTAGCCTCCCTGAAGGGGGAGTTCACCCACCACCCATATTTAACATGCATAAAACATAAGCACGTACATAAGTCTTTACACAATGAAGGCCATAGTCAGCCTTATTACATGGTAGGAACTAAAGAAGGTTTTTCCTTCCCAGGGTTCTAGTTCCTTCACTGGGAAAAAAATTACATGGTCTTTAGCTCCATTATTTATCCTCTTGGAAAGAGTACTATTGCCTTCGAAAACAGAGCCCCTCTTCTATGGAATAATTCCTTAGATCTTGAAATATATGCATAGCAGGTGACAATATAAAAGGCGTCTAAGAGAGACAACCTGTCCATGCAAACAGAATGTCTGGATCATGAAAAGTAAACAGGCAACAGTCAAATTTTTTAAAACTGAAGTATTGTAACACAAAGAAATTCCATGTCAGCATCCTGGTGACAAAACAACTTGTGCGTCATTCCTGGGTCCTAAGAGGTCACAGCAGAAGTGGACCTCTTGACTGAATTAGATCTTTGTATGGCATTGTTGTTCCTTTAGCATTCTTGGTATAGTCGTACTGAACAGTCTTTGTTCTGATAGGAAGACAACATTATTTTGACATTTTTCACGAGTGTAGCAAGCACAACAGTGCTCCTTTGCAGCAAATGTATTGCTTGCAACATAAGAACTGCATTTCCAAGTTCCTAATGTAGGACCACAATAGTCAGTGATGAAAAACACCTATTAGATCCCTGAGCTCGGCCCCTCCATCCCCGCTCTGCATCCTTGTGGTTCTTGATATAGGGCCAGGTTTTCAGCCCCGTCAGTTTTGAGCTGGATGACTCAGCAACACAAAGCAGCCAAAGATTCCCCCTAGACAGAGAAATTCTTTGGTGGTGTTTTGTACCACAGTAGGCTCTACCATATAGGGACTTATGGAGGGAATACTAGGGACAGTAGATGGCAGGACAGAGTAGAGTTGATAGCACTTTTTCTGATCTTTGGCTAACACAGCAATCCATAAATGACCACAGCACTTAGCTTAATTTAGAGGTTGCTCTAATGGGGTTGCCCTCAGCCAAGGATCCGGTGGAGTGCTGTGCTCTCCATTCACTTCCTCTTGCCCTTGGCACACCCATTCTGTAGAAAGAGACCAGGAGGGGAGCAGGTAGAGTAGAGTCAACAACAACTAAGAGTTCCCCCCCTGTCAGATAGCGGAGAATTCCCCTCTTTAAGGTGGTTGATTTGCATTGCTAAGGCACTGGATTGAGTCAGGTCTAAGCATCTGGCCCAGGGTTGATAATATATAGTTCCATTTAAAAAGAATCAAAAATAAACTATCCCAATTCTGCCCAAGCTACTTCCAACAAAGGAGTTTAATGTTTGCAAGTAGTAACAAGAAATGCAAGGAGAAATGCTCTGAATATATCATACCACCTCCCAGGCTTAACAAAGCCCTGATCCTGCAAAGACTTATGCCTGTACTTAACTTTACACAGTGTAAATAATCCCATTGACTTAAAGTGGACTGTTCACACTGTTCTGCACATGCATAAGTCTTTGTAGAATTGGGGCCCAAGCTTGTAAGCTCTTTGGAGTAGGGACGGTCTTTTTAGTTCTTATTTGTACAGCACACAGCACAATGCCCCATCCTCATGGTTCTGAAATAAACAAATAATGATGTTCATATGAGCTAAATAAATAGACTCTGTGAAAATTTCTTCTTTGCACTTGATTGTGAAAGTACTTGTAAGACACTTTCTTTTATAAAAGTATTAAATTTGCTAATAAATTTACAGACCAGAAAACAGCATAACTAGTAATTAGATAAGCATTAAACTTACTCTCTAGAAGAAATTTCAAATCTGCGTGCAGCAACAGTCTGGTAAATGCATTATTGACTGGGTGATTAAATGCAAAGAGATGCACATTTACTCAGCTACAAATCCATTAACTTTGCTTTGAAACAACACTTCTGCTCTCTCAGGAAAGTCAGATATTGTTTTTGGCCTCGCAAATAAAATCTGAGATAATTATATTTCAATGAGTGTTTTACTTTATTTCATTTTGTCATGCTCGTGTACCCAGGAATGTTTCACTACTTTGTCTCTAAACTGAGTTTAAAGCACCAAAGCTAAGTAGCACAATTAGATTTTTGCTTTCATCCTAAAGTGCCCTGGGATGTACTTTACATGCTCTATGAAAGGGCATTAGTGTAACCCCACAGTAAAGTCTACAATATGCCCTCCTGCACCATTGTCACTCCACTGAATAGATTTGCCTTTCAAAGACATGGCCCTGGGTGTGCATGGCAGAGGTGATGCACTTGTTCTCCAGAACTAGAGGGAAGGTGACTGTGCTCATTATATAATGCTCTTTGTGTATACAGACTCCTGGCATTCCCAACCAGAGAAGAGTACAGGAGTTGCAAGTTATCTGAAAAAAGAAAATGACAAATCAGTGGCGAAAACTTGAATTAATTCTAGTTTCTCCTTGCCTGATTGAGTCCTGAGGAGCCTGTTTTCTCCACTATAAGGTCTGAAGCCCTGATTTCTTGCATCAGGACTGCCATCCTTCCTTTTTTGGAGGAAGAGAAAAGATTACGTTCAGAGTTCTAGCAAGCTTGTTTTTATGTATTGAAATTCATTCCTTGGCCCATAGGATTCAGAGCTCTGCCTCCCGAAATCTTTCAGACACCCTGCCTAATCAGCAAGTGAGAGACTGGAACAGAGATGAGATCCTGTCCCCACTGAAGTCAAAGGCAAAACTCCCATTCACTTCAGAGGGGCAGGATTTCACCCCAGGAACTCAGCTAATGTGTTACTACCACTAAGAGTTGTTGCCAGGCCCAAACTGGGTTTTTATTTTAAGATAGTAAAGTACCTCTATAATTTTTCTACTGCTAATGAACTCTCTGTGACAGAAATTTAATTTTCTTTTATTAAAAAAAATTAAACTAATAAATCCCTTGCTTCTGCGGGCTTCATTTTTGGAATGACTCCAATGACTTTGAAAACATGGCACTATCTTTTTAAATGGACACTGTGCACTAAAAAAAGACAGAAAATTAATTCATATGATTTCATGTCACTCTTTGTGAAACATTAAAATTGTGATTCTCTACAAACATACAACAGCATGAAATAAGGGCCCGATCCTACAACCCTTTACCACTGGATGTAATGCTCAGTCCACCCATTAAAGTCAACAGCCCCAGCCCTGCATTGAGATCTGCTCCTGAAGTCTCCTATGATGGTAGAAAATGGAATGGTCCCTTAGGTCTCCATATAAGCACCAAGATCTGTGCTGGTGGATCAAGCAGTGGAGGACTAGAGCTTGTGAAATCATTGACAGTGATGAGTGGCAGTCAGCGTCTGCAGGGAGCAGGTTGCATACCAGTAAGTTACCAAACTGAAACTGTTAGGTAGACTTTTATCTAAGCTCTCTTCTGTACTACAGCTCCATCCCTTAGCCAATATTTATTAAGCTACTAGCCATGTACCACACATTGATGTCAGCAAGGTGGGTTTGACTGACTGAAAAAAGGAACTAATCAGGGTGTCTGTCCCAACTGTTCATCCTGCTGACTGGAAAGAATCCCTAAAATAGTGCGATAAATCTGCATATCTGAATATAAAGGAGTTAGGTCTTGGGAAAATGTACACTAGGCTAGATCAACAAAGGGATTTAGGTGCCAAATAGCCACTTTCTTGGCACCCAATCCAACATTTGGACACCACGGAGATCCTCCGAAGCCCTGCTCAGCTGCTGCCTAACCCTGTAGACACCTAAGTTTCTGCTGGTAAAGGCCCCATGATGCCTACATTTCCGCCAGTCAACATGTGCAAAATATCTAAGTCCTGACAGTACCAAGCCATTCCAATGGTTCCTACCATTTACCTAAGCCAGGTGGATTTACAAACTAGCCCGCAGGGCTTGATCCAGTAGTTATGCTCGGATCATGTCTAACCCACACAAAAAACATCTGGGGATGAGCAGATCAGGCACTTTTGTGGCTGGCCAGTGTGTGTGTGTGTGTGTGTGTGTGTGTCCCAGTAGCCCAGGGGTTAAGGTAACTGGAATAAAAGATCCTAGAGTTCCAATCACTGCTCCAAATCAGGCAGAGTGGGGATTTGAAGACAGGCCTCCCACATCACAGGTGAATGCCCTAACCATTGTGCAATTGGCTATATAGTAGTGGAGGTCTCTCTTTTGGTGTGTTTGTTTTTCAAGGAAGAGCTGACCTGGCTTACGTGCCAAACTTCAGGAGCAAGTTCACAGTTGAGAATTCTGAGCACAGGGAGGCACCTCCCTCCAGCGTGGTATTAGGCACCTAAGGGACTAAGCTCCACCCCTCTCCTCAGCATTTCCTATTGGTTATCTTAGGCAGTTCCCTGCTCGATTTGCTGGTTTCTGCAAATCCCTTCCTTAGTCTCCTAACTCTTCCCAGGCATTGTATAGGGAGCATAGGTGCCTAACTCAGGGCTGTGAATTCCAACGGGTGGCAGGGCACCTAAGTCTCTTTGTGAATCTAGCCCATTGTCACTTGTGATGCAGTTGTTTCTAGGTGCTGCGCATATTTTCAGTAATGTCCGCTTTGCCTGTATCGCGCTCTCACTAATTTATTTTTCTTAAGTGTAGCTCCTGCCTATAGGTTATACACAACCAACCAAACATGGGTGCTAAAACATTGCGGTACCCAGAAATTCATATTCTATAATCTACTAGAATTTCATTTAAAAAACCTAAAGTCTATCTGGAACTACCTGAGACGTTCTACAGATACTTCATTTACCTAAATGATTTCCTGTTGTAAAAAGCTTGTTGCCATTAGACCATTTTTAGTTCCCCATACTCCAATGAAACTGAATCATCCCTTCAATTACCTTTTTTCCCCAGCAATATTTTCATTGTACATAAATAGCTGCACTGAGCTATTTGTCAGTCAAATTATGTAACCAAGTTCCTGGTAAAGACTTCACTTGGAAATGTGCCATTTGCCCATAAGACTCATGAGACAAAGCAAACTTGTAAGATGCCACAAGTTATATATAAATTCTCTCTCTCTTTTTTTTTTTCGGCTCAGAGGGAGACAAGTCAGGGAAAGACTGCATAAATAGCACACAAGTGATTTGTTTCTGCTTGTAGAATTCTTGGCCGGCTTTAGTTATCATAAATTTACAAGATTAAAGGTTCAAACTTCATAAACAAATATAGTTTAAAAATTTGCTACTTTAACATATTTTTCTAGGCTCTTTTTATAATGTTGTTTATAATTTTATTTATTTATTTTGCTAGAACTGCAAATAGAAGTTGGACCTTAAATAGTATTGAATCTCTTGAACTGTTGCATCTTTTTCTAACTGCTGCTTCCTTACTACTGATTTTCACTGGGGAAATTCAGCTCCATGCCTCCACCCAGTGGGGTTTCCTTGGTAAAGAAAGAAAAGCAAAGGCCCCTGAAAAGCAGTTCTACAACAGGTACAAACAGGACAAATGTAGCTGCATCAGCTTATTTCCTCCCATCATCTGTGTTTTTTCTATGTAATGGACCTGCTGAAGTGTAGAATTTTACTGGATTTATTCACCAGAAATGCAAATACGTGATCTGATCAATTAATAACAGCCTTTGTGATTTATTTGCTGTTGCTGTAGACACAGTAAATCATGAGAAGTCCAACAGCCAAATAGGCACTATGAAAAATTTGAATTTCAAAGGCTTTTGATGATATTGACAACTTTTCCTGAAAAGTTTCCCATTTGAAAAAAGGCTATTTTTAATGAAAAAAATTTTGCGCAATCAAAGCTGTGTTGACTTGCTGTAATAACTACCAGCCTAGGTCAGAGTGAAACCAGTGACCCAGAGATATTTATTATAAGATATATGTGATGAGCTAAATTCCTCAAACTTCAGCTACATTGTTAGATTAGCACTATGCTTTTCTCCCAAGAGATCCAAGGTCAAAACAGTGGCTAAGATAATACAGAAAAATAAGATTGGTGTCTGTGTAATGCTGGAGCTATAGAGAGGAATTGCAGCACAAATAAAAGAGATCATCACTTACTATAAAATCCTTCAACACTACTAGACCTGTGTTGGCTATTTATATTGGTGAGCAACCAGAGAAACCTAACAGGAGGAATAACAGTCTTAATGGGATGAAACCAAATTTTTAAGAAATGGGTAGATATCATTTACGCTTATAGCTACTAATGATTCATAAAATGGATATGTTGGTGCTCAAATAGGTGTAAGAAGGATAGCTTGTTTGTTAGAACATGGGTTAATTAATTTTAATATGAAAGAACTTTCTCTGATTTTACTGTCTAAGGATGGCCATGCACAAACTGAAGTTCAAGAGATTTACATCTAGAGTTTGCATTGCATTACATAGAGAGTTTGCACTGGTTTTGTTAAAGCATCATGAAGACAATGGCTTATCTCAGTTGTCTTGTTGGATTTTTATGCTAATTCCAGTGTGTATTTATTAATAAAGCCACCATTGCTGACAGGTCCTATAGCATGTATGTGTAACACCAACAGACCCTGGTTGTCAGTGGGTGGGGTCGAACCGGGAACTTCCCTCTTGAGCTTAGTGCATGAACCTCTGCTGCAGGGGTCTCAAACTCAAATGACCACGAGGGCCACATGAGGACTTGTACATGGGCCTGAGGGCTGCACCACCCCCTCGCCGCCCCGCCACCACTCCACCCCTTCCATGAGGCCCCACCTCTGCCCCGCCTCTTCTCATCCCTTCCCAGTATAGCATTCCTGTGTTATATACAATATTTTCTGATGAGTTTAAAAAGCATAACGCTGTACAGAAACTTTTCTTCACAGGGCCAGAAGCAGTCAGGCAGAAGGAGGGAGGGGATGGCAGTGCTGAGACATATACGTTTTGTCAGAGCTCTGTGAAGAAAAAATTGGAATTTCAGTTTCATTTTATATGTAGTCAAGTTGGTTTGAACCTGAAAAGCTATTTAAGTGGAAATTTAGACATTGGAGAAATGCCTAAAGTACATATTGAACACTGTATGGCAGAATTCTTTGTAATTAAGAAACTATCAACAAAATCCACGGACTGTTCAGTAGCAGTTGACATGGATTCAAAGCCAAACTCAGCAACAAATGCCAGCTCAACTCTAGGCACTAATGAGCAAAATAAGTTGGAAAACAGGCTTGGACACAAATACAGATACAGTCCAGTCAGTGATTCCTATTCTGGATAATAAATTTGACCAGATGTCTGTGAAAATGTGATGGCTGTAAGGATAGAACTAACCGAAAGCTTGGGAAATGAGTTGACCCAGCCATAAGCTGAAGTGAAAGGCCAGTCAAGGAAGGCAGATCAGGGTCTTCATTAAACTCTTTTAGAGACATAATCAACAGCAAACTTAGAAACATTTGAACGTTGTGCTCAAAAGTATTGGATTTATAGTAGTCCTCTGCTAGTGGCTACAGTAAGTAAGCTATCGGCAGGGACAATTTAAGTGACACACTGCCCTGCTGACATATTTCAATCATATGTCTCAACCAAAACTTGATTTTTTTCCGCTTGAAAATATGGATAAATTAAAAAGAAATACTGGTTCACAGATACAAATACTTATTGTAAAAAAATAAAGGCAATGGTACTAAAATGTACTCTTAGAGAAAGGTGCAAACTAGGGCTGTCAATTAATCACAGTTAACTCACGTGATTAACTCAAAAAATTAATCACACTATTAAACAATACAAATTGAAATTTATTAAATATTTTTGGATGTTTTTCTACGTTTTCAAATATATTAATTTCTACTAAAATACAGAATACAGTGTACAGTGCTCACTTTATATTATTATTTTTTGTTACAAATATTTGCACTGTAAAAATGATAAAAGAAATAGTATTTTTCAATTCACCTCATACAAGTACTGAAGTGCAATCTCTTTATCCTGAAAGTGTTACTTACAAATGCAGATTTCTTTTTGTTACATAACTGCTCTCAAAAACAAAACAATGTAAAACTTTAGAGCCTACAAGTCCACTCTGTCCTATTTCTTGTTCAGCCAATCGGTAAGACAAACAAACTTGTTTACATTTACAGGAGATGCTGCTGCCTGCTTCTTATTTACAATGTCACCTGAAAGTAAGAACAGACGTTCACATGGCATTTTTGTAGCCAGCGTTGCAAGGTATTTACATGCCAGATATGCTAAACACTCGTATGCCTCTTCATGCTTCGGCTACCATTCCAGAGGACATGCTTCCATGCTGATGAGGATCGTTAAAAAATAATGTGTTAATTAAATTTGTGTCTGAATTCCTTGAGGGAGAACCGTATGTCTTCGGCTCTGTTTTACCCTCATTTTGCATATATTTCTTGTTATAGCAGTCCCGGATGATGACCCAGTACGTGTTTGTTTTAAGAACACTTTCAGAGCGGATTTGACAAAAAGCAAAGAAGGTACCGATGTGAAATTTCTAAAAATAGCTACAGCACTCACCCCAAGGTTTAAGTATCAGAAGTGCCTTCCAAAATCTGAGAGGGATGAGGTGAGGAGCATGCTTTCAGAAGTCTTAAAAGAGCAACACTCTTGCTGAGGAAACTACAGAACCTGAACCACCAGAAAAGAAAATCAATCTTCTGCTGGTGGCATCTGACTCAGATGATGAAAATGAATATGCATCAGTCCGCACTGCTTTGGATCGTTATCTAGCAGAACCCATCATCAGAATTGACGCATCTCCTATGGAATGGTGGTTGAAGATGAAGGGACATATGAATCTTTATTGCATCTGGCACATAAATATCTTGCAACACCAGCTACAAGAGTACCAGGTGAACACCTGTTCTCTCTTTCAGGTGACGTAAACAAGCCATGGGCAGCATTATCTCCTGTAAATTGTAACCAAATTTGGTTGTCTGAGCGATTGGCTGAAGTAGGACTGAGTGGACTTGTAGGCTCAAAGGTTTAACATTGTTCTATTTTTCAATGCAGTTATTTTTTGTACATAATTCTACATTTTTAAGTTCAACTTTCATGATAAAGAGATTGCACTACAGTATTTGTATGAGGTGAATTGAAAAATACTATTTCTTTTGTTTTTAGTGCAAATATTTGTAATAAAAAATAAATATAAACTGAGTACTCTACACTTTATATTCTGTGTTGTAATTGAAATCAATGTATTTGAAAATGTAGAAAACATCCAAAAAATATTTAAATAAATGGTATTCCATTATTAAGAACACAATTAATCGTGCAATTAATCACGAAAAAATTTTTTAAGCACAATTACTTTTTTAAAATCGCTTGACAGCCCTAATGCAAACTTCATAGATCTACAAAGAGGCAAGCCAAATCCCTAACAAATGTAGGCTTTCAAAATCTGGTTGGAATTGGCATTCAGGCTCAATCTATTACTGAGATGGTGTGACAGGATGATGGGCCAGAAGGGTTTAACACCACACTATGCGCGGAGAAAGTCACACCCTTAAGACCATACTGGGCATGCTCCAAGTGCTATGCCAATATGAAAGAGAGCAGCCAGGCTCAGTCTGGACTGACTGCCGGAGAAGGAGGACTTTTGATGGAGTCTCCAGCTGAGGAGCCATCACAGCTCTTTCCTGAGGGAGCCAGAGATCCCAAGAACCAGACTGGAGATTTGTGGCCAATGGAGCCCCAGGGAATTATGCTTGCTGAGGAGCCTGGAGACCCCGATACCCCATGGATTACAGCTTCAGGAAGCCCAGTAGGACATAACCCAGGGATGGTAACTCCCACCCATATGAGGTCAGCATGTTTCAATGGGATACACCACTGACCCAGCGGCCTCTCGGGTATTGGCCACTGGGCTGCACTGCCCTGTATCTGAAGGCCACTGTATTGACTCTGGCCACTAGGCCATGCTGCCCTGAACACAAGGGCCACTGCTTTCACTCTGACCCTTGATCCTCAGCGTGGTGAGATCCGAGACAGTCGGGTAGACAGTAACCACGATGTCCATACACCCAGTATCCGCCCCCGCACGGGATGGGGTGTGCATACACCACCACAGATGGGGTTTTGAGCTGCAAATTCATCTGTAAACTTGCATTCAAGGATCAAATGTGGGTTTTTAATCTAAGCTCATTTCCATGTGTCTTCTGAAGAAATCACTAAATATAAATATTTTTCCGTTTTATTTTCTGTAGCTACCATTTTTCTAATTCCTATTGAGTGAAGCATGACATAATTTTACACAATATAAACACAGTCATCTAATAATTCCCAGCCTGAAATTCTGACTGTGATAACACTACTGAACTGTTGAATTGTCTTCCAGATGCAAGGTAAATTAGGGACATTCTCATAACACCAAACAATTGAGGAGCTTTTTAGTTTAACTTGCAGTATGCTTGTCTCTAAGGGACCAATCCAAAACTCAATAAAAAAACTTTCACTAACTTCAAGGGGCTTTGGATCAGGCTTGAAGTGATTCGCTATACCAGTGGTTTTCGACCTGCGGTCCGTGGACCCCTGGGGGTTCTCAAACGAAATCTAAGATTTCCACACCTCCATTCAAAGGGTCCACACCTCCATTCAAAAGTTGTTAGGGGTCTGCAAATGAAAAAAGGTTGAAAACCACTGCTCTGTATTAATCTTGTATGGTGTAGGGAAGTATTACAGAATGTGGGGTAACGGCAGCTGAGCCAGCACTCTGATCACTGCAACTCCAATTAGTTGTCCCAGAGCACACCTGACTAAGGGAAGTGTTCCCAGTTGATAGACTGGGATAGTCTGGAGGGAATTAAAAGGTTAATTAACTCATTAGCCTAGATGACACAAAAAGAGAAGGAAGGAAGAAAAGACAATGACATCAGAAACAGCGAGCACTAGCTAGCCACTGGAGATCTCTCCCCTCCTTGTCTCAGGAGCTGAGGGCTCCAAGTTACTGTTGGTATGTGGTAGCATGGTCTGTAAAGGTGGTAGAAAAAAACAGTGTAAATAAAGCATACAAGGTGCTTTACCTGAAGAAGGTATCTGAGCTGTTTGTGGGTCTAGAAAGAAGGTAGGAGCAAGTCTGCTCTGCCACAGGAAGAAATATGAATACAACTCTTTGGGGCTCTGGTGACTATTTCAAACCCAGTGATACAAATTTACTGGTGTAAGTGAGTGCAACTCCATGTCAACAGTGAAGCTGCTTCTGCTTACGCTGCAGAAAATCTTCTTGCAGCCCTTACAAAATGGGACTAATCTTTCATCCTAATTCCTCTCTTCTGCTTACCTCCTCCACTTCCACTGACCATTCTTCTTCCCTTTCTGTCTCCTGGTCCAGAATCTTGACCTTAGAGACTTACAATTTATTTTACAATACTTTTCTGATGTAGCTGGTTGTTAACTGAATATGTTGCATTACTTTCAGAGATATCACTACCTGAAAATTGAAGGGCTCTCCAGCACTAATTCTACCATTACATTGATCAGTTTGGCAAAGTGGAAAGATTCCATCCAATGTGGTTTCGCAAAAGTGAAGTGGTATTCACAGACCAGGCCTGAAGTTGTAGTGATGGTTCAGAGTGCATAGCAAAAATCCTTACAAGAACACTGTAGTTACCAAAAGGCACCAAGGAAACCATTAAAAGCAAAGAAATTCAGAGCTGTATGGAAAGTCTTAGTGAGGGTATGCAAACTACCTTATCTCTGCCCCCATAATGATGTTCTGAGAAAATAAAAATGTCAGACTGCCTTATCCCTTCATTGCAGTTTCATATTAACGATGTCACTCTTAGGCATACAGTGGTTCGGGTGAGTCTGTCCTTGTTCACTGAGAAGCACATTTGCAATACTCCACCTGCAAAGAAAGTAAGATGAAAGGCTGGCTTCTCTGTGCAGGACAGGTAAGGGAATAATAATTAAAATGTGAATTTCTATGCTTTTGTGTTTGGGTTTCTTTCAAATTTAACCTTAACTCTGAATTTCTTGGCTTTACAATGGTGGGGTGGGGTGGGGGAATGTGGGGAGGGGAGCGGGGGGAAAAACCCAGGTTGTGGTGTTAGTACCCTTAAATTTATTTCACCTTAATGTTGTTTTTTTGTCTGGATATTCACATAAACTCTGGATTAGAGGGAAGTCAACAACCTGAGAGGGTTTACAACACAGCCCAGGAGACCTTAGAAAGGATAATGTTTGCAGACTAGGATGCTACTGTGGGAACATAAAAACGCGACTGTGGGAACATAAAAACTTCCAACATCTTGCAAGTTGAGAACAATAAGCTCTTTACCCTCGCCTTGCTCCCAGCAGATCCAGAGTAGTGTGCGGGTACGTACACACTCAACAACTTTAGGATTGAGCAAGTATAAAGGATACTCAAACCCCAACATTTTAAAAATTTCTCCTCCATTCCCTGTGCCCCCACCATGCTCTGCTCCCCACTCAGCATTCCTCTATACTAAGGATGACTGAGAAATACAGTGATTTCTCCCCATCACCCTTAAGCTCCAGTCTCACTCTCACTGCCCATACATTCAAGAAATCTGATACTCCAGAAAACATTCAGCACATAATCCACTGTGGATCTGTGGCTGCTGGAGTCCCAGGGTGCCTGCACACTACCAGATAACTGCTCTCCTGCAGTGGTGGATTAGCCACTGGTCCAATGGGGCATATGTTGAGGGGCCCCGGCCAATTGCGGGGGGGGGGGGGGGGGGGGGAGGGCAGAAAAATGGGCTCCCCCATGTCCTGACCCACTCCGTCAATCTGATGGTCCTGCCGGGGCACAGGGTCTTGCCCTGCTCTGCCCGTCTGGTGCTCCTGCCAGAGAGCGGGGTTTGGGTGTGGGGGCTTTCCCTGCTCTGCCTGCCCACCACACCTGCCAGGGAGCTGGGTTGGAGTGCAGGGGCTTGCCCAGCTGCATCCAGCACTCCTGCCAGGGAGCAGGATTGGGGTACGGGGGCTTGCCCCGCCTCACCCACCCTCCTTCGCTCAGCCCCATGGCCTCTGCAAAAGTCAGAGGTTACAGAAAATCATGGAATCCATGACTTCCTGTGCCAGACACAGAGACCTAGTTATCACACATTTCAAGGTGAAGTGGCCAGTTAACATCTCTACACTCATGGGGTGGGGCAGGGGGAGGGCTACTGGGCTATACATTGTTTTAATAAGCCATAAATCCAGTGTCTATTCAGTCCATGAATTTTAGTATCTAGCAAAGTTATGAATTTAACTATAACTATTTTATGTTCACAACAAACACTTTCTTCAAACCCTGGGAACAACCATGGTGTGACATTCCCCTGGTGTTATCTGGACTGGTGATCTGCTAGGTCACTTCAATCCTCGATTCTGGAAGCCAGCCTTACCCTGCTCTGCTGTGTGAAACCCCACTCTGGGGCTGTTCACGCACAGCCTCTGGCACGTAAGCTGCTTGGATTGTGCAACCGAATGACACTAGCCAACATCTCCAGTCCCAGATACAACCCTAGGAACTTCCATCTTGCAATGTCCAGTTATGCCTGCTGGACGCTGCAAGCTTATATGAGTTCATCAATTTAACAAAGAAATTGATATGTATCGGGCTTGTTATCCCAAGGGGAGTCTCTGACATGCTTCAAACCAAAAGCACTGCTTCAGGTAGAATAAACAAACAAATTTATTAACTGCAATGGATAGATTTTAAGTGATTATGAGTCAAAGCATAACAAGTCGGATTTGGTCAAATGAAATGCATTCTAAGCCGATCTTAACACTTTCAGTGCCCTTACAAACTTAGATGTTTCTCACCACAGGCTGTCTAGTTGCCTTTCAGCCAGGCTCTCCCCTTTGATCAGTGCTTCAGTTGCTTGGTGGTATAGATGGAGGTGAAAGAGAGAGGAAGAGCATGGCAAACGTCTCTCCCTTTTATCATGTTCTTTCTTCCCTCTTGCCTTTGCCCCCTCTTAAGGGTCAGGTAAGCATTACCTCATCTTAGTCCCTGACTGACCAAGGGAAGGGGGGTGACTCACTCGAGAGTCCAATGGATTCTTTGTTGCTGCCTAGGCCAGTGTCCTTTGTTACTGTGAGGCTGGGCTGGGTTTGTCCCATACATGCCCCGATGAAGTGTGAATTGCCCCTCTGTTCCTGGAGAGTTTTTCCTGGGCTTGTTTTAAGCCATGAGGACACATTTTCAACCTCATAACTATATACATGGAATTACAACCTATAACAACAATGCTCAGTTCATCATGAGCCTTCCAAAGACACCCAACATGACAAACTTTGCATTGGATACCACAAAATCATATTATAAGGATGAACATGTGGTTTCAGGGTGTTCTCCCAAGATACAGTGTGTCACAAATGGGTACTAGGATGGCTCCCCAATATGCCAGCCTCTTCATGGGCTACCTTCAAAAAGAATGTCTGGACAAATGCATCACGCCACTAATGATGTACCTGAGATACATCAATGACATTTTCATCCTCTGGACAGAGATCTAAACTCTCTCATAGATTTCCACCACGATGTCAACCGCCACCACCTATCCACTGAATTTTCTCTAGAATGCTATCACACAAGTATCCACTTCCTGGACACCACAATCAGCTTCAACAATAGAACCTTACAGACAACTATATACAAGAAACCCACATATCACCACGCCTACCTTCACAGATCCAGTAACCATCCCAAACAAGCCAAGAAATCTTATCTACAGCCAGGTGCTCAGATACCACAGACAAATCCAAGTCACTTTTGTTGAACTTTTCAGGTTTAATTAGAAAAGAAAGCATGAGGCCAAATTGCTGGAAAACTTGAAATCTGTCAGAAAATTCTGATTCTAGTTCTTGCATGTACATTCTAGTCTCAACGTCAAACGCAGTGTGCTGTTCCACATGGCGTGATAGTGATGTAAGCAGCAAATCAGGACTTAAAAATATCCCAGTACAGTGGCATTGGAACAATTTTTAAGGTGGGAGTGCTGAGCTGTGCCCCCTCTTGCCCCTGTCTGCACCCCTCACTGCCCCAGGCTTGGGCCAGTGGGCCACAGCTGGGGGCATTTGCAGAGCCCCGGGCCGGTGGCCAGGACCCCAGGCTGGCAGCAGAGCCCCCCAGACCAGTGGTCGGGACCTGGGGCCAGCAGTGGGCTGACTGGGGCTAGTGGACGGAACGCCGGCTAGCAGGGGGCTGGCAGCCAGTACCCCAGGCCAGCAACTGTGGCCAGGACCCGGGCAGTGTGATTGCCACTAAAAATCAGTAGTACCTTTCGCAGACCTGAAGAAGAGCTCTTTGTAGCTCAAGATCTTGTCCCTCTCACCAACAGAAGTTGTTCCAATAAAAGAAATTACCTCACCCATCTTGTCTCTATAGTACAGCTTAACATTTTTACAGATGGTAACCCAAAAAAGTATTTATGCCACAACTAGCATGAAAATGCCTTTCGTTTTTCATTGTATGCATTTAATTGAGAGTTTCTTCAACGGAATGAAAGGCATGTGCTGACTTAAAAGACAGAAATTATATTAAGGCACACGTACCTCCCGCATGATAAAATAAAGCACATTACTTAGTGTGGACAGTAAAATATAGCATTTGATGCTCTACTGCATTGCTTCATAAGTATGCAGCTCTGCATGTGCAAGTTTGTGTAAAGTGGATGTAAAACCTTACAATTAGTAAATATCCGTGATATGTTTTTGGGGCGAAGTAGGAAAGCAGTAGTTCCCCGGTAGTCATGATGAGTCTGGGTGCAAGCTCCAAAAAGGGTGAGGCTGAGCCAAAAAGGGTCATGGTTAGCAAAAATATACCCGGCACTAATTCATCATTTCGGAGCGTGAAGACAGACGATGTAAGTGACTGATGTATATGACAGCAGCCGTCAGACTGCTTTAATCACACATGCAATACTGGTCTAGGTGGAATTTCATGAAGGAACATTAAATAGTGCCAAGCTGACTACACCTTATTCATTTCTACACTGCTGGCACAAAAGAAACTGGATCAGTATTTAAAACTATAAAAATAAACTAAAAAGCTTAACTCTCAGTATAGGATATTATCTTGCAAAAGATATATTTACCCATTTTTATTGCATATTGAACTCATCTTTAACTGGCAGAGGAAGGAGACTAATCATAAATATTATCAATGATTGAAGATAAAATGTGAAGGCTTTCACTGTAATCTAGCATTATTCTATTAATATACAGGATTACCATCTGGGTCTCCTTAAGAGGGCCCACACCATATTTGAAACATGATACAGGCTGGGTATTTATAGTCCTTGGATCTAAAACATACTGCAAATTACAGCATAATTTGTAATCCTCCCATTGCTAGAGAGGAGACTGAATCTCAGCTTCAATTAGAGTTCCTTTTACTTTTAGATGAACACAATATATGTGTGTCAGTAATTGTAGGATATTTAGTTTCCATCTATGACCTGGTGTGCCTGGGCAGCCCTCACTGAAAATGCCAGGGTCAGGGCAGGCTGCAAAAAAGAGAGCAGATTCTCCCAAACTGGTGGTTAATACTAAAGTTAGACTAACCAACCACTCACAAACTGTGCTTCTGAGTCCCCACACTGGTTATAGAGAACCTAAAAAAATAAATCACACAGCCTCCTTTATTGCATTCCAGTTCTCTGGCTCCCAATCAGCACCTATGTCCAGGACAGTGAGAAGTTATTTAAAAACTCTGCTCACATATACAAAATATTCTTCTGACCCCAAAGGGTCAGCCACGTTACCAGGTCAATATTAGTTTGGCTCTTACCCAAAATACCACACTGCCGGCCAATCCTTTAGTGTCTAAAACTAAAAGTTTATTATAAAGAAGAAAAAAAAAGAACAGGAAGAGAGTTGTTAAATGATAAAGCACTCAGATACATACAGAGACTTCAAAGTCAATATATCAGGTTCTTAGCTGGCTTGAAAGTCCCTCTGGAATACATCCACAGCTTGGATGGGTCATTCAGTCCTTTGTTCAGAGCTTCATTTGTAGAAAAGTTACTCCAGATGCAAGAAGCAGGAATGAAGACAAAATGGAGATGATGCAGCTGCCCTTTATATTTCTTTTGCCATGCAGCTTGTACTTCCTGTGTCCCAAACGCAAGCTTCACAGCACATGGCATGGAAAAGCCTTAGAGTTCTCTGTCCACCGGCATGCCCCTACATGCCTTGCTGACTCATAAGGTGTATCCCTTGCCTTCTCTCAATGGGTCAGTTGTATCGCTGATGACCCTTGATGGGCCATCGAACAGGGTAGGCAGTGCTGACGCCAAGCTACCTGGGGGTGTCACCCAGAAACACAGCACGAGTTTGGAAATACAGATATACCACACATATCTATAACTCACACTACAAAGGTGATACAAACATATAAACAAGATCATCATACTTGGCAAATCATAACATTTTCACAGATATCTTACATGGCATATTTGGTCAGATTCATTGCAATTTTATAATATTGGTATCAATGATATCACAAAGTGTCCCACATTTTCCATACAGAGTCATACCATCTATGGTAGGTAATTAATTCAGCCACCAGTATTTAAATATATTACTTATAGAGCTAAAAGAGAATCCTTATAATGTGAGATTACCATCGTTTAGTATAATTTTCCTGAAAAACATTTAAGGTTAATTTCACACAGTGTAACAAACTGTGCTCAGGCATTGAGGGACAGAAACCACAGCCCCGGCCCCAACCCCAGTTCCAGCCCCAGCCCTGTTGAACAAAAGAATACCAATTGAAATTTATTAAATATTTTCGGATGTTTTTCTACATTTTCAAACATATTGATTTCTATTACAACACAGAATACAAAGTGTACAGTTCTTACTTTATATTATTTTATTACAAATATTTGCACTGTAAAAATGATAAAAGAATAGTATTTTTCAATTCACCTCATACAAGTACTGTAGTTCAATCTCTTTATCATGAAAGTGAAACTTACAAATTTAGATTTTTTTTTACATAACTGCTCTAAAAAAAAAAGTAAAACTTTAGAGCCTACAAGTCCACTCTGTCCTACTACTTTTTCATCTAATGGCTAAGAGAAACAAGTTTGTTTACATTTTTAGGAGATGCTGTTGCCTTCTTCTTATTTACAATGTCACCTGAAAGTGATAACAGGCCTTCACATGGCACTTTCGTAGCCGGTGTTGCAAGGTATTTATGTGCCAGTTATACTAAAAATTCGTATGCCCCTTCATACTTTGGCCATCAGTCCAGAGAGTAGGCTTCCATGCTGATGATGCTCATTAAAAAATAATGTGTTAATTAAATTTGTGTCTGAACTCCTTGTGGGAGAACACTATGTCTTTGGCTCTGTTTTACCCGCATTCTTCCATATATTTCATGTTATAGCAGTCTCGAATGATGACCCAGCATGTTTGTTTTAAGAATACTTTCACAGCAGATTTGACAAAACACAAGGAAGGTACCAATGTGAGATTTCTAAAAATAGCTAAAGCACTCAACCCAAGGTTTAAGAATCAGAAGTGCCTTCCAAAATCTGAGAAGGACAAGGTGCGGAGCATGCTTTCAGAAGTCTTAAAAGAGCAACACTCCGATGTAGAAACTACAGAACCTGAACCACCAAAAAAGAAAATCAATTTTCTATTGGTGGCATCTGATTCAGATGATGAAAATGAACATGGATCGGTCCTCTCTGCTTTGGATTGTTATCAAGCAGAACCCATCATCAGCATGAAGGCATGTCCTATGGAATGGTGGTTGAAGATGAAGGAACATATGAATCTTTAGCGTGTCTGGCACATAAATATCTTGCAACACCGGCTACAACAATGCTATGCGAATGCCTTTTCTCACTTTCAGGTGACATTGTAAACAAGAAGCAGGCAGCATTATCTCCTGCAAATTGAAACCAAGTTTGTTTGTTTGAGCGATTGGCTGAAGTAGGACTGAGTGGACTTGTAGGCTCAAAGGTTTAACATTGAAAAATAAAACAATGCAGTTACTTTTTGTACATTATTCTACATTTGTAAGTTCAACTTTCATTAAAAAGAGATTGCACTACAGTATTTGTATGAGGTGAATTGAAAAATACTATTTCTTTTGTTTTTAGTGCAAAATTTTGTAATCAAAAATACATATAAAGTGAGCACTATACATTTTGTATTCTGTGTTGTAACTGAAATCAATATATTTGAAAATGTAGAAAACACTGAAAAATATTTAAATAAACGGTATTCCATTATTGTTTAACAATGTGATTAATCACCATTTTTTAAATCGCGATTAATTTTTTTAAATTGCTTGAGAACCCTAAAATTAATAATAAATGTAACTCATACAACCCCTATACTCCATAACAGCTTTTGTGGATTATGCGTCAGAGTAGGAAAAGCAGGTATTTTTGAAGCAGTGGATTTTCATTGTGTCTGGACATACCCTGGCCAGCTCCAAATTACCTATGCTCTTGCTTTAAAAGCTGCTGTGGTGATTGGGCTATAGTACATTTATTGTGGGAGCCAGAGTGCAAGCACTCTCCTTAGGTGAGACAGCAGAAACTGCATTTTGATCTTGCATGTTCATGTAAGGTGCTGAGGGATTAGGGTCTGACCTTCAGAACATTTGCATCTGTTTCCACAATAATTTTATTTCTTCATTGTTTCTCTGAATTACTAGAATGACAATTTTGGAAAGTGAAGTCCGCTAGCACATAAATATCTTGCAACACCGGCTAGACATCCCGGAGCCACCATTCATTTCTTTTCTCTGTGCCTTCTCTGTCCTGTGCTACCAATCTGCCTGAATCCTGACCTCAAAAACACCACTTCTAAGGGTGACAGGATGACTCAGTCTCCATGCACTTCTGATCCTTGGGATCTCCACCAACTGGGGGGATTTTTGTGGCATGGACACTTGTTCACTAGGAACTTTTCTGAGACAACTCATCTCCCATGGGCTATTGAACAGCTGAAGGCTTCAGTCACAATTGGTGTGGTTGGATTTGAACCAATAACCTAAACTGAAAGACTGGTTCCCATTATTAATCCCACAAATCATCTTTTAACAAAAGAAAAATTGATGAAAACCAAACACTGTCACCAATACAGTATGTTAAGGCATCAACCGGCAACATTCTGCTCTGCAGTTTCAGAACCCTGGTTTCCAGTAATAGTGGTGAAAACTGAGCTAAGTGATTTTTAGGTGAGGAAAAAAAAATGGATCAAATAGTTAAAATGTTTGTCTGGCATTGTCACATAAACAACATTTTCTGTTTTCAGTATTGGCCTGGTGGTAAGATGCCAGTGTACTGCACTGCAATTTGGAACTTGCATATTTAAATAAGAGACTACTGTGTCAATGCTCCAGGCAAGTTAATTTTGATAAAGAAGTGACAGATTCTTAACTGGCAGGCAGGAAGTGTGAGATGTAGCAGCAAGCTCTGTTAGCCACCCAACTATCAGCATTGTCAGTGGTCAGAAATGCAGGTGTTTGTTTTCCCCTCAGTTCAACGGGAAAAGGGCTCCTCCTACATGATAGCAAAAATTTCAATGGGGAGCTCCGCCTTCTGTCGCACCACTATAAACAGGGTTAAGTGAGACTGTCATAAATATAAAGGGAAGGGTAAACACCTTTAAAATCCCTCCTAGCCAGAGGAAAAACCCTTTCACCTGTAAAGGGTTAAGAAGCTAGGATAACCTCACTGGCACCTGACCAAAATGACCAATGAGGAGACAAGATACTTTCAAAGCTGAAGGGGGTGAGAGAAACAAAGGTTCTCTCTGTCTGTGTGATGCTTTTGCCGGGGACAGAACAGGAATGGAGTCTTAGAACTTAGTAAGTAATCTAGCTAGAGATGCGTTAGATTCTGTTTTGTTTAAATGTCTGAGAAAATAAGCTGTGCTGAATGGAATGTATATTCCTGTTTTTTGTCTTTTTGTAACTTAAGGTTTTGCCTAGAGGGATTCTCTATGTTTTGAATCTGATTACCCTGTAAGGTATTTACCATCCTGATTTTACAGAGGTGATTCTTTTACTTTTTCTTCTATTAAAATTCTTCTTTTAAGAACCTGATTGCTTTTTCATTATTCTTAAGATCCAAGGGTTTGGGTCTGTGTTCACCTATGCAAATTGGTGAGGATTTTTATCAAGCCAGGAAATGGGGGTGTAGGGTTTGGGAGGATTTTGGGGGGGAAAGACGTTTCCAAGCGGGCTCTTTCCCGGTTATATATCTGTTAGACGCTTGGTGGTGGCAGCAATAAAGTCCAAGGGAAAAAGGAAAATAGTTTGTACCTTGGGGAAGTTTTAACCTAAGCTGGTAAAAATAAGCTTAGGGGGTTTTCATGCAGGTCCCCACATCTGTACCCTAGAGTTCAGAGTGGGGAAGGAACCTTGAGAGAGACACAGCTGTAACTATTCTGGCCACACAGTCTCAGCTTTTGGCATACACACAGCTCATGCTGGGAACACAAATCATAGACCATCTCTTCTTTATGTATCTTTAAAAACCATATTCTCGTCTCTGAATGCAAACTGTCCTTTAATAAAAAGGCTTTAATAAAAATTACACAATAAAACTAGCATGACCAAATTAGCATGTTATACACCAGTAATTTAGACATTTTATACACTAAATCTAATGTTATAATATTGTTATCTGATGTAGGATCTGAAACTAAAAACAAATAGTAGATATACAAGGTTTAAAATATTAAATTATTTCCACTGTCTTTAAAAACAAATTGGACTTACCCGCAAAATGGATTCCTGAAATTCCAGTCATGAACAAAGACTCATAGGATTTCTCATCTTAGTTGAAACTGATTTGTTAACTGATTAATTCAGATTTTGGGGATAATCCTATTTTTGGAAAATATGGAGGGAGATGAGTGCAAATAAGAAAATAGTAATCTGAACTGGTATTTATTGTTAGCTATTCTCTAAACTTCTATTGATTGTTAGAAAAGTGACAACAATGTTGGTGATGAGGATGTGCAAGAGAGATGTAAATGAACATCTTGAAAGTCCACAGATTCTAGAAATATCCCTGGATGAATTAATTAATTAGCCATGGATGAATTAATGAGTCCTAGCACTAGCAGGAGAGCCCTAAACTTGGACTACACTGGTTTAATAACAATTTTATATGTTTTTATATATATGGTTTTAATATAAATTTTAATTTATTTAATTTAATTTATGGAATGATTAAAATAATTATAAAAATACTGAGTTCTTTTGTACTGACAAAATATAAGCCCTATCTCTTCCCACACTCACAGTAGAAATAAAAATAAGGTAAGTATAAGGAAGTGGGGACAAAAGTATTTTGTTTTCTGCTTAAATGTAGGACTTCCATTCATTATACAACACTAACAAAAGCTTAAACCAGTTGCTATATAACACTCTACAATGCACAGTGTGCTGGATCTGTTCAGAAAATAGTTTTAAAGAGGCAGACAATCCTCAGGTCGCTTTTTTGTTGAGAGACAAGGACTATCACATAGTTTTTTAGAAAACAGATAAGTAAACAATGATTAATAACTATTTATTTTTCTCTTGGCATTGGGGAAAAGGGATGGGGAAGCATGCAAGGAAGAAGGAAGTCTCCCAGAATGGCCCTCTGAACTGGCAAAAATTAGTCTCCTTGATTATTAAGCCCTAATCCCTAGAGGGGAAAGCTGTTAAAGCAATCACTTGAGAAAGGGAAAAGAAAAAGCAAAACATTTTCTTTGAGGTTACAGGATTTGTTAGAGATACTGAGAGACTCTAGTGACGGGGCAATACAACTAGCTACGTAAATAGAATGAGAGTGACTCTTGTTTTCTATTGCAAAAACCAGAAACAAACTCCAGCTCTGTATACTGCCAGCAACTGGGGAGAGCGGGAGGGGAGTAAGCTCTAGCTGAAGAGGCTAGGATGATTCCACATTCACACCTCCTTCCAAACACAGTTGCCAACCTTCACACAGTAAATAAGCACCCCGACTTTCACAATAAGCCAAAAAACAGGCTAATCCCATTTCAAAACAAGGCCAAAACAAGCCAATCCCTAAGAACTCCAACACTCTATGTGACTAGATCCCCCCGGCGTGCAGTCTGGGACTGTGGTGGACCCTCTGTGCACCCGACTCTCTCCCCACCTTGTCCCTGCTTGCCGGGAACTGATCAAAATAAAATAAATAAAATAAATAAATAAAGAAGCAACAAGCAACTCACAAGCCAATTAAGCCACAAACAAGTGGTTTTTCCCCCACAGGTTTGGCATGTCTGCTCCCAAAGCCCGCATAAAAGTCTTCCTTTATATTAGCCACACCTTTCATACTTTTTCTCACACTCCCTTAAGAAGGTGTTATTTGGAGATCTGAAATTTCTATTTAGAGACTTCAGCAGGCCTTCACATAGCCTTCACATCTCATTATGTTATGAGCCAACAGTTCAGCAAAAAGTTCGAAAAACGATACACTAGCAAAAATTATTTGGCGAGGAAACAGGCTTTTAGTCTTTCCCTCCCTATCTTTTGTTAAATAGCTTTTTCTAAACAACTTTGTCCATCAATCCAGTTGAAGCTGTTTCTAATAGCTCTGATCAAAAGATTAAAAATGCTTTTCTGAAAGCAGAAAGAGACACATTACCTCCTAAACCTAAGAGCATGCTATAGTAATTGAATCAGTTTTCAAAACTATATATTCACTTTATATATATTCACTTTATAACTTGTGGTGTTGGCATAATTTACCAAAAACCTGAGGGAGAGAAGATCTGATATCCAAGTCGTCCCAAATTTTCACCAACTCATTATTCACGTGAGGGAACAGTTACTCTCTCTCAGCTCCCCGTTTGTAAAATGGGGAATGTAGCACTTCCCTACCTCACAGGGATGTTGTGAGGATAAATTCATTAAAAGGTGTAAGGTTATGAATATGTTAAGTGTAAGATACTAAAGTGATGGGGTTAGGGTGACCAGATAGCAAGGGTGAAAAATCGGGACGGGGATGGGGGTAATTGGCACCTATATCAAACAAAGCCCCAAATATCGGGACTGTCCCTATAAAACTGGGACATATGGTCAGCCTAGATGGGGTCAGTATAAGTACTGTAGACAGGCAGAAACTATTGGACTGAGTGGATGTACTACTGAATACACCCAGCCATAGAAGCTCAGTTGCTGACTCAGGACTTGAAGTTAGGTAAAACCACAGTGGTACAAATAAAACCCACTCAGGCTCTAGATATTGCCACACGATAGCACCCTGCCATCCTCAACCTAACCTATCCTTCACCGACAAATTGACATCTTTCAACAAGCAGCGCCTTTCACAAGATGCATCTTAAAAAGAAAACTAAATATAACTCCACCCTTTCCTGTTCCTCCCAAAATAGCATGGAGTCCTGCAGGAAGTGTGTGGAGAATCCACCGGAAAGGTCTTGCCCCCACTTCCCCTCCCAAATAGCCTGCTCCCTACCAGTGCTTAAGTTGTTATGGAAAAGGTGCCAGGGCTCAAACGATATTTTTACTTTCTTAACTGACGCAGCAAGCCCAGGGGTGCCAGGGCTAGGAACTGCCAAGCCAAGAGGTGCTGGGGCTCAGACCTGGCACAAATTAAGCACTGCTCCCCACCCTTCAGGAACTGCTGCTGCTGCTATGGATTGGGACTGGGACCACCAGGAGAAGCAGTAGAAAGCGTTGCTGCTGTGATGAGGTGCTGAACTACAATCAAGCAGCAGCTCAAGATATCCTACAAGTCTCTTAGGGGAGGTCTCCACAGCCTGTGGCAATGAGCTTCTGAGCCCAGGTCAACAGAGCTCATGGGGCTTGCGCTGTGGCACTAAAATAACTGTGCAGACATTGCAGCTTGGGTTGGAGCCTAGCGCTTCAGAGTCCGAGCAGCAACTTCATGGCACTGTCTACACAGCTACTTTTTTTTTGGCACCGCAGTGGGAGCCTGAGTCTGTCAAACCGGGATTGGAGTCTCGCAGCCACTGGCTGTGCAGACATACCCCGTGTGGTTGGAAAGACTTTGGCCGACTAGAGCCCCCTAAGACTGATGGGTGGCCCCACTTAAGCTTTCAGCATATATGTAGGAACTTTTTTATGTTTTCTCTGTAATGGTTTTACATTAAGAATAAAGGTGCTTGCTTAGGGAAACAAAGACCTGTGTGCTAACTTGTAACTTGGCAATATACTGTTCCTAGCCCTCAGAGAGAAAGGAAAGCACTGGTACTGGCCTTCAGGCAGACTGGGGATACTACAGTGTAAAGGAGTTACACAGTCACAGTGCAGGGAGTTGTGCAGCCTTAAAACCTCCCCATAAAAAGGAAGTAAGACAAGGGTCCCTGGCCAAAGACAGGTGATGGTAGGACATCTGCCTGGTAAGGACACTCCTGGAGCAGACCACCGCAGGGGGAAATACAGGTGCAGTTACCCTGAAACTGTAAGACACCCAGCTACAGGAAGCACCACTTACAGTCCATTTTCATCATTAAGCAAGAATTAAACAACAAAAATGGTGGAGAAATAAGAGAGGGAAAACAGCGAAAGGAAAGTAAGAAGGCTGGGGCTTGCTGAAACAAAATTGTGAGGGACACAGTGCCACACAGCTGATCTGTACTCTGAATGGGGAGAAAAGAAGCCTGAAAGTACTATGATACAATCATCCCGCAATTCTAGTTCTTTAACATTAACACAGAAGAGACCAGGCAAGCTGCAAAAAGCCTGCAGGAACATTCAGCTGGAAGGAAAGCAATTCATGTTCTGGCCCACTAGCCAGCATTCAAGACTCCTCAGTGGTAGGAAGGAATAGGATGACATTCTTAATAACCCCATCCCAAGAACATATAGTAGTCAGGAATACTAATTGATGAATGAAAGGCTAATGATTTATAGTTTATGGGCCCATTATACAATGAATCATACAGGAAAAAACTTGAATTAAAAATCTTGAAAAGAAAATTAATAAGTGACTGAAGGCAGAATTCTGAATCTTTAAATGAGAATAGGAGTCTGCCAGAAATGTTTAGTAGAGTAAAATAGAGTAGAGACAAATGTTTTACAGGGACAGCTTATATCCCACTATCTGAAGTGGTGATAGAATCCATAACCCCTGAGAATTTCCTAATGAATGAATCAAAGGTTTGGGGCTTGTGAAATTTCTCCTATATGTTTTGATGACTAACATGATGACAATTATCTGTTCAATAGTTATACCTGTGGGTTTGGGAAAAACAATCCAAACAAGCCCCTCCAAACATTAACTAGACACAAATCTGTCAGGAAAATGTCTACCACCTATTTAATCATGTGCAACAGCATTATTATAATTATGTTAGTACTTCATTCATATACATTCATAATTGTATGGAATGGTATATAGTTTACTGTATGCTCATAAGCCCACTTTCTTCAATTTCATCCACACTAATTTAAATTAAGCTTAAAAGTTTGTTTGATGGAATACAGATGGAAAAGCAACCAGGATACTTAAATTAATTTCATGTGAATAAGTTACATCATATTCATTTTTTAAATGAAAAGAACTCATGAATTAATTAACCATATGCAAGAAAAAAAACTGAAGGGCAGAAAAAGTAGATGTGGGAAGTGTAGAGAACACCACGCATAAATTCAAAGCCCACTGTACTTTAGGAGTAAAAGGAACTGAAATGTAGTGGAAGGTACTCCTCATTTATATCTTCAACTCTGCACAAGAGGAAAGGGTGGAAACAGGAGAGTACCTCCAGATGGAGGCTGCTCTCTAGAACACTGGTCTGGTGCATTTATCCCAACAATGGCGATCCATACAGACCGTGCTTGAGAAAGGTGAAGTGCTAAAAATCATACCCCAGAAACTGTATGAATCTGTTTTCCAGCCACCAAAACCAACTTGAAGCAAAAATGCTGAAAGGCACTTCTCAATAAAGACCATTTTCCTGCCACAGTGCAGCTTTCTATGAGCAAAGAGTTTGAGAGACTAAACTTGGAAAATTTCAGCATGGAAGGTTAAAGTAACTGAAAATAAGGGGGTAGGATAGAAATACTGTTAAAATTAGTGATGGTGAGTGTGATGTGCTGACTCTATAATAAAGATGACTATTCAGATATACAAGAGCCTTTACTTTCTCTCCTGCAGGTAATGCATTCATCTGCTAAAAAAGATTCTTAGGAGAAAAGCTCACACTTACTCTGTTGCCAAATTCTATAGTATACTGCTTGAATGAGATTACAGCAACGATGCAGAACTAAGAGGGCAAGTTGTGTGAAGAGGCAGTAGCAGGCAAATCCTTACGGCTCTGAGAAATGAGAACAAACTGTCTATCCCCAATTCTAAACTACTTCACTCTGGAGGGAGCTTAAAGTCAACCAATCAGATTTTATAGTTTGTTTTCTACATGAGTACTTCAAATAAAAACAAAGACAGCAAGAGGATTTTTTTATTTCAGAAGATACTAAACTTCTCATAACAATACATTGTTAATAGCATAAATATTTCTCTAGAATTTTGATCTGCAGATCTGATGGTTCTTCTTACGGCGTATGGCCTGAAGAAGTCTTTCCATCACATTCAATTCCTCCTTATATGGAATGGTATCAATGAGAAATTCCAAGTTCCCTCACTGCTAATTATGTATATGGATGTGCAGAAGGGGACCCCCTAGAGAGTCTACAACTTAGTTATTTTTGCAGCCTTTCCTTTGACAACTGATCAAATTTGAAGATTCATCCAAGTGTCTGGATGAACAGACCCTCCTCCCCTTTGTGTCTGAATAATCTTTATCATATGTAGAGACTGTTCCAACATTATTTATTGGCTGTCAAAGCAGGGAGAGAGAATTTTGACAGAACTGAATTTCCACATGAAAATCTAAGAGGGTAGTTTCCTTTCAGTAATACTCTCAAAGCACCCCATCCCCTAAAAAAAAAAAAATCAAATCAAATCTAACTTATAAAGCAATACTATGAGATCAAAGAAATAACTTCATACCTTTTTAAACAAATGTGGTTTACACCACAAAATATATTGCAAATTAAACTATGAGATGAATTTTTTTCAACTTGATATGAATTAATGCCTCACAGTGCTCAAAGGGGACCCATTACACCTCAAATGCACCTTTTTGTTCAAACTTCAAAACATGGCATTTTAATATATGGAGGAATAAGTTAAAAGTGTCATAAATATTTACCACTTTTGTAATAAACCCTTGTGAAGTGAGGTTCTTCATTTTTGTATTGCACCACATTATATTGACCATACTATGCTTGTTGCTATTTAAAATTACAACCTTAAAAATGATTTTCTGAATGCTATGGAAGATGGAAACATGGGAACATACTGTTCTGAAAAAAATTTTAACTGCTGCCATGGCTGCAGGCAAGTGTACAAAAATTAACATTTTTATAGCTACATCCAGAGCTAAATATCATTAGCATTAGTAAACATGACCATCGCCCAACTTAAAAATAAGCCCATAATATTTACAAGCTTTGCCTGAATGTTTTCAAGAGAGGAAAAAATTCTCAGTAGAAGGAACCATTACTATTAGATTTAAAGTGATAGCACGGAAAAATGTTAAACAGATGTAAATGGAGTTCAAATGTATTTATGGAAGATCTGTTTCAAGAAGAAGAGCCATAAACAAGATATGCAAAGATATTTAGCTAACATCTGGAATGACCAAAACACATTATCTGTGCAACTGAAAAAACCTAGATGAGAGCATACTAATCTCTGGAAAATCTTATCCTAATAGGGGCAAGGGAAGTGTTCTAATACAGTAATGCAAATGAGACTGTCTTCACTTCTTCTCAAGCAGTAGTCAAAATGTCTTACTTCCATTGATGAGGTCAAAGATTTATTTATTTAAAAATCCACTGGTATCTTAGAATTGGCCACAGAATTAAACATAATTAATACAATACCTAGCTCTTACATAGCATGTTTCCGTCAACAGATCCCAAACTGCTTGGCAAGTTCATTAGACATCACGTTCATGTAGTTTACCATCCTGTTTCTCCCTATTCAACAGACATGATTTCAGCAGCCAACAACACAAGAACTTCTAGAGCTGAAAACAAATGCTTTATGCCATCTGAAAAGCAGCATGGAATCCCAGCTCTCAAAAACGTAAAAAGTCTCAAACTAGCAATTTGGGATATTGGCTGGTAAAAATCAAGTATAGAACTGAAGAATAAAGCAAGGTGCTAATTAGAACATTTACTGTAAAGGTTCAACATCCCACAATCTGCTTGAGCTAGAAATATTATTTTCAGACCAGTACAAATGTTTTCAGGACCAATGACTTTCTCCAGCACAATCCTGGACCAATAATCAGAACAAACAAAAATAGTTGCCATATATTCTCATAAAAAAATAATCACCTACAATAAAAAGTCCCAGCCAATACATGTATTTAGTAGATTGATTTAATTCACTGAAAAGAGAAGATAATCTGGTCTATGTTTTTTGTTGTATTTTCTGAAGGAGAAATTCTATTTGTAAATTTAGATTTGGCTGTCCTTTTTTGGTCCTTTTACTTAATATTTTATAAGTTTCCATTTTCTTTTGCTTGTAGAGCCTTTGAGCTTCTTCTCTTTCTCGTTTCCTTTTCTCTGCTGCCTGAAATAAAAGCAGCAAAAAAGTAACTGACATGAGAACATCAGAATCAGTACAAACCCCGAGACGTGATTTTTAAAAAATTCACGCGTCCTCGTGAAAATATTGGAAGTTGGGTACCATACTGGTTTTATGGCCACCACCACTTTTAAAAGAAATTTGAGAACTGAAGACGAGTCAGATATTATTGTAACAGAAACAAATGTTACATTCGCCTAAAGCATTGGAATGAAGACTGCATTGGCAACTTCACATCTGTGGCACAATGGTACTCTCTACCATAAAGCTAAAGCTCTTTTGTCTTTCACACAGACCTTTCTAAAGGGCTGGCTGAGGCTGTAGAATGAAATCCCACAGGAACGAAGGCAAATCACAAACCTCACCACCTTCTGTTCCAAGGGCAAGACACATTTTTTTTTCACCTGCTTTCTATAACAAATACACTGCAACATACATATTAAAAAAACAAACTGAAACAAGAAATAAAAGCCTCCCCACTACAACAAGACACTGTACTGCACACACTTCTCCCATTGGGGAGAGAATGAGAAAAAAAAACTGAAAGGCACACTCATACTACAGTGTACAGTGCATCCAATGAAGTGAGCTGTAGCTCACGAAAGCTTATGCTCAAATAAATTGGTTAGTCTCTAAGGTGCCACAAGTACTCCTTTTCTTTTTGCGAATACAGACTAACATGGCTGTTACTCTGAAACCTGTCATATTACAGTGACGAGCATGGTATAAAACTCTTTATATAATATTATTCAGCATTTAGGGCCAGTTTAGATGCTACTATCAATATTTTGTTTTACATTGAATAAATTACTAAAGCAAATTATATTTTTAATGAGCATGCTAACTAGTTTGATACACTGAAGTCATATCCGATCAAAATACGAGAAGCTGCCACTAATCAGACTAAAGGCTTGCTTCAGTTTATTTGGATGGCTGCTCTGATGGGATTTTATTCTTTGAAATGCAACACTGTAAAGGCCACAAAGACAGATGTCTTAGCAGCAGTGTGCATGTCAAGAGATGCTAGTTTATAAAATGCATATTATATTCTTTTCATTGCATAAATAGGCTTCAGAGAGTTTTGTAGAAATTAAAAACACATGAAAAACAATTTTATGCAACAGAAATATTTCATAATTCAGCAGGAATAGTGCTTTATGTTGTATGAAAATATGAAGTGAGTTAAATGTAAACAACACAAACAAACATTTCTAAATAGGAATCCCAATGCAGCTGAAAAATCTAAATAATGGCAAATACTAAGTCCCTTTCAAATACACAAAGTGTCCATAAATGAGTATTTTATTAATGAACATTACTGAAAAAATACTAAAATTTTTTACTGAACAAAAACAAACATCAAACACTCCTAATCAATTGCATTTCATGCAGGCCAGACAAAGAACCATCAGAGAAAAGTTACTTTAGATCAATGCTGACATTGGGCTTGAAACAAATTATTCTGGAGCAGGAAGAATGACCCTGTCCATGTGGAATATGCAGGATGGCTTGTGTCTACAGGTATACATTTTGGAGGCTCTTCTTGCTGACACGACTACAAGAAAACACGTTTCTATGGAAAGGAAATAAACCTGACTTGTGGTATGGACAGATATGCTGTCGTAAGAAACATTAATATCATTGTGTGATCTATTAGAAACTTGATGTGTCAAGATTTATAACACTATTTAGCACTTAGGTGCAAACAGCAACGATGGAAGGTCTTACACCATCTTGTAAAAAACCTGGTTTTCTGGGGTCATTTTTCCTTGGCATCTTTAGGAGGATTTTGCATGTTCTGAATAAGTGGAACACCTGAGAAAGGTTAAGAGTCCTCTCTTTGGAGGAGCATCCCCTCTCTTTAGAGCCTGTGGTTCAACAGCCCTGCTGTCAGGCATAAGGGGGACACAGACATGGAAATCCTGCCTGCAGAATAGGTGGGAGTGAAGACCTCTGAGACCACACTATTAGGTCTGAGTACCAAAGCCTTTTTGATCGGAGGGGGAGGGGAGGTGGTTAGGATGACTTGCTTCCCCCTTCATCTTCTGAATCACTTTTACTAGTGACAAAAGTGGAGGGGGAAGCACAGAAAAGATGATTCAACTATCTGTTAGCCACAGCCTCCATTCTAAGAGATTTCTGGCAAGTTTCCTTGGTGAAGAGTCTCACACCTTTATGATTTAACTGCATGAAAATATATCCCCCAGGGAGTGAAGTGGGAGGGCGCTAGATCCCTGCATATAAATTGGTCTGCTGTATTCAGGGTCCAGTCCAAGTTGTCCATCAGCTGACAGCTTAGCATGTTCACTTCTGTGGTGAGTGAGGGAAAGACATAATAAACAAGTCCTGCATCCTAACTTCAGGTGCCATTTTGTTCTCCAGGAACTTAGGTTTCATCAAAGAGTCTTAACATTGATGGTTACAAAGAAAACTTTCAGTATGTGAATTGAGTGTAGACTGACAGTGACTGACTGAACTGCAGATAGCTTGGAGCTAGCCTTAAATTCCAATATTGTTAACTGTTTCATTGCTAAGCAAAGTATGGAAGGAATGATCCTATTATCATAGAAATGTAGCTCTGGAAGGCACCTCAGGGGTCACCAAGTTCAGCCCTTGTGCTGAGGCAGAACCAAGAAAACCTACATCATCTCCGACAGGTGTTGTCCAACCTGTTCTTAAAAACCTTCAATGATAGGGAATCCACAACTTCCCTTGGAAGCCTATTGCAGAGCTTAACTACCCTTAGAGTTAGAAAGTTCTTCCTAATACCTAACCTAAATTCCCCTTACTGCAGACAAAGCCCTTTCCTTCTTGTTCTACCTGAACATGGAGAATAATTGATCCCAGTCCTCTTTATGACAGCCCTTAATGGATTTGAAGACTTATCAGATCCCCCTTCAGTCCTCTTTTCTCAAGACTAAACATGCCCAGTTTTTTTGTTTTTGACCTTTCCTCATAGGTCAGGTTTTCTAATCCTTTTATCATTTTTGTTGCTCTCCTCTGGGACTTTCTCCTGTTTATCCACATCTTTCCTGAAGTGTGGCAACCAGAATTGGACACGGTACTCGAGCTGAAACCTCACCAGTGCAGTATACAGTGTGACAATTAACTCCCAAGTTTTCCATATGATAATCCTGTTAATACATTCCAGAATGATATTAGCCCCCTTTTTCCTTTTTTTTTTGGTGCAACTGCATGACACTGTTATCTCATTATGAACATTTGCAGTTTCCAGAGTGAGTGATATCTCAGTTAACATCACAAATGGATGGCACGGGGGAGATGTCACAACTTATTTTTCCCCAGTCAAAAAATCAAGTCCAAGAAGTCCAAGCAGGGCAGCCAAACCTCACTGAAGGGAAGCCAGATCAAAGAGCATAGGGGCCATCAACTCCTGTGGAGTTTGAGCTTAGCCAGATAAGCACATAGTATATTAAAACCCACAGAGAGAACAAAACTCAGGAAACCCAGTGCAGTGCACGACAGGAGAGCATGAACAATCATATTTTAACACTTGTACATTTGTGAGTGGTATTTAATCTGATTTCGGAGACAAAGAATATCATTTACCTCCCACCCTCCAATTTAACCTCTGGACACAATCCTGCCCCAAATATCTCAATTTAAGATTTGTTCACCTCTTTCTTCTTGTTGCGTTCAGCCTTTATTTTCTCGTATTCTTCTTTTGCTTTTTGACTTGAAGTTTTCTTTTTAAACTTCTTTTGAGTCGTATCTGACCTATAATGGACAAGTGTACATGTAATTAGCTCATGGGTCTTTAGATTACCACAATCATAACTGTAGCACAAAGCAGGATTGATTTAGTATAGACTATTTAGGAATTAAGTGGCTCTAAGAAGAAACCATGAATCTTTACATTAAAAAAAAACCAAACAAAAACCAAACAAAATACCCTCTTTTTTCACAACAAAAAAGGCATTTGTCTCTTCATTCTTGTGTCTGCTGGGACTGCAATGTGTTCTTGATTACACAAATACTAGAAATCTCACCAAATTTCTATACCAAAAGCACGCTTAGTCCTGCCATGAGTGCAGGGGACAGGACCAGATGATCTCTCGAGGTCCCTTCCAGTCACAGGATTCTATGATGCTTACCTGATCCAAACCTTATGTGGCTTATCTATTTATCACAATCATGATGGGAATCCAATAAATCAAGTTTCTCAGTAAATTCTTAATATACCAGCGACTGAACTACATGGAGCTGTGTGCACAAAGAGGAACGGCAGGGAGTTGTTCTAAGTAGTACAGTGCCTCGTGTGCCCTGTGCATATGGCCCACAGAACTGAGGGGTTGCATTAGGGACATTTCTGCTCCCCACATCACCACCCTCTTCAGACTGCAGAGAATTCCATGTAGTAATCTGGCAGGAGGCAATGCAGCTTAGCAGGGGTAGATGTTTCCTGCCACCACACTCCTCCTCCCTTGTGGGATTTTTCTTTGTAATAGAGTTATCAACCTTCATGATTTTGTTCAGACTCCCAATTTTTACATTATTTAAATAGCATGATAGGTAAATAAGGACTCAAGCCATTAGCAACATTTAAACCGGTTCCCTTTGAAAATAGGTAATACTTCTGAATGAAAATACTTCTGCCAGACAAACTAACAGGTGTATAAATTCCTTGATGCTCTATAGTTTAGATTTCAGAGATGACAGCTAATCAGTGCCATCTAGCAAACATGATATAGGCTCAGTCAGAAATAAAAGGAAAGTTCAGATACTGTCTTAGAACTCATGCTGCCATTCAAAAGTATCACATTTATTTTCTGCAAGTCATCAGTTTATTTTCAGCTCCATCATGTGGCAAGACTGTGTACTAACACCTAAAATTGAGAGCACACCATTTTCAAAGTATGCTACTATTTTAAACAGTAATGCAGCATACAAAGACAAATGCCAAAAATAAATAGAATAGAAACACCACAGACAAGATTCTACTTGATATCCCCTATACCTTAATACAGAACGTGGTAAAGTGGCAAATAATCCCAAACTACATTAACTAGGATTCAAACTATTAAAAAAAATAATCGCAATTAATCGCAAGATTTAAAAAAAGTCACAATCACAGTTTTAATTGCATTGTTAAACAATAACAGAATACCTATGTAAATTATAAATATTTTTGGATTTTTTTCTACGTTTTCAAATATATTGATTTCACTTACAACACAGAATACATAGTGTATAGTGTTAATTTTATATTATTTTTATTACAAATATTTGCATTGTAACGATAAAAATAAATAGTATTTCTCAAATCACTTCATACAAGTACTGTAGTGTAATCTCTATCTGGAAAGTGCAAAGTACAAATGTAGAATTATCTTTTTTTTTTTTTTTTTTTTTAAAACATAATTGCACTCAAAAGCAAAACAATGTAAAACTTTAGAGCCTACAAGTCCACTCAGTCCTACTTCTTGTTCAGCCAGTCGCTAAGACAAAACAAGTCTGTTTACATTTATGGGAGATAATGCTGCCTGCTTCTTATTTATAAATGTCATGTGCCTGTTCTCACTTTCAGGTAACATATTTGAAAATGTAGAAAAATATCCAAAAATATTTATAATAAATTGAAATTGTATTCTATTATTGTTTAACAGTGTGATTAATCACAACTATTTCTTTTAATCTAATTAATTTGTTTTGCATTAATTGCTTGCATTAGCTGCGATTGACAGCCCTAATATTAACTGTCATGCATCAAATTCACATAGCACATGTAATACAGCAGCAGTCATACAATCAATAAGAGCAAGAATTTCTGGAGACTCAATTTCAAGCAACTGTAACACATTAATACAAAGTGACTGAAAACTATACTTGTACAACCATATTAATTAGTACAATAATTTCACTGTTGCACTATAATGTATTAAGTGTTTTTAAAGATAAAGTGATAGATTTATATATTTAAAAACAAATAAGATGCAACAAGATTTGTAATTAGCTCTGGCCAAAGTTCCAATGACAGTAAAATCCTCAGAAGTGAACATTATCACTAGAACACCTCAGTGAAATTATCTCTTCAATATATGAACTACTAAGAACAAAATTTTAAGTCTCAGCATTCCACATGAGAATTATGATTCACGACAAGGGGATAGTTGGAGACATCAGTGATATAATCCATCACAGAGTATCATCATCTAGTACAGTGGTTCCCAAACTTGTTCCGCCGCTTGTGCAGGGAAAGCCCCTGGCAGGCCGGGCCAGTTTGTTTACCTGCCGCGTCCGCAGGTTCGGCTGATTGTGGCTCCCAGTGGCCGCAGTTCACTGCTCCAGGCCAATGGGAGCTGCTGGAAGTAGCAGCCAGTACATCCTTTGGCCTGCGCCACCCACTAATCGGGGCGCCTTGAATATGTGAACACCTTAAAACAGGGGTTCTCAAACTTGGGGTCGCGACTCCTTAGGGGGTCGCAAGGTTATTATGTGGGGGTCAAAAGTTGTCAACCTCCATCCCCAATCCCTGCTTTGCCTCCAGCACTTATAATAGTGTTAAATATAAAAAAATATGTTTTTAATTTGTAAGCAGAAATCACACTCAGAGGCTTGTTTTATGAAAGGATAACCAATACAAAAGTTTGAGAACCACTGCCTTAAAATGATATACTCAAGTGAAGAGATGTAGACAAGTGTGATAAAATAACAGCCTTTGGAGGCTGCATACAGGAACAATATGGTGTCCAAGCTGCAGCTGTCAACGATGAAAAAGGAAAGTGAAGAGTCAAAGGTTATAATGGCCAAAATTAAATAGTATGTAAGAACCATGGTCTAAAGAATGAAGTAGGTGACTTATCCAATGGATGCTTTTGATTATATGTAGTGGGTAGAAACCTACTATACAGCTAGCCTAAGTAAATAATTGAAAGATAACAATTTTTTTTCAAATTGTTATTATGGGCTGCCTACAAATGTTCTAAATTTAATCTCTATTGTTTAACTGGGATTGGAAACACTTTCAGCACAAAATACTGAAATTTACTTTCTGTGAACATTTATACAAATAAATTGGATCACCTGAATGGCTGCAGACACAGAAAGGCTTAAGAAAATTTAAACATTTGAATTAAGCTGTGTAAGTGTGTGTAAAGTATCTTCTATTTTCACAGTTCTAGAATTGAATCATGGACACTGTGAGTGATGAATTGATTGACAAGATGAAAGATGATAACTTCTGTATTGTAAGAAGAACAGTTAATCTGAATATTGAGCTGTAATTAAAAGGTGCTGGGTCAAAATTAAGTTTATTTGAAAGTAAGGTGACAGGACTCAGGTGCAGTTGGTTCAGGCATGTTGAGTAAGTGGATTATGGAAACTTATGTAGAGTGAGGAAGCACAATGAGATGATATGGAAAAAGGCCCAGGCAGGACCCCATTTACAACATATTTTGCCTCAAACTGCTCTACTAATAGTCCCCTATTTTTTTATTTATATAAAAAAAATATTGTACTCATCATGGAAGTGCAGACACATTTGGAGGATAAAACATATGTAATGTGTATTTTTAAACAGCTGTCAAGACTTTAGAAAAGAAACAAGGAATACCTTATCCAATTTAAGATGTAAGCAAAAAGCTGTTTAAAAGTTAGTGGAATCTTTTCATTGACTTCAACAGGAATGAGATCAGGGCCACTGTGACAAGCAGCACAAAATCTAAAACAGATTTGCTTTGCAGTCCAAAAAAAAGACACTAACAATCTTCAGAAGCACATTATCCCCCCATCATCCGAGGGTACTGGCTGATAACATCACCACCTAGTAAATTACCTATAGCACAACAAAGTGGGTGTTTGCAAAAAACATTTTCTCCCTATTAGATTTAGAAACCAATCAACTTACCTTTAAAGGGAAAAAAAATAAGGATTTTTAAATAATAATTTTAACATTAAACACAGTATTAAAAACCAGTTGTTCATTTTTCCAAATAAAAGTTCAAAGCTATTTATTCCATAGAGACTATCATTTTCCTGTTAACATGAAAGTAGGAAAATTAGGACAGAAAAATGCCTTTTGCATTCACACTCAACATAAAATATAAACTGAAATTTAACTACCATTCTCTTCCAACCAGTGTAGTTTTAATTTAAATTCCTTTATTGCTACAGGATCTGTGCAGGCATCTCAGTTAGTAGGATTTGGGGACGAAATTAGTAAATTATTTGGCCCTGAATCATTATTTCATTCTTCCACTGAAGTCCCATGGAAAAATTCTCATTATTTCAGAGGGCTCAAGAAATGTTCCCACTCATTTTTCCATCATGTGCTGAATAAATTGTGTTATGTGCCTATGTGTGCCACCAGTAGAAACAAAAAAACCTAGATATAATATATATTTTTAAAAAGTTACATAGGGATAATTAGTCGAGCCAGGACAAGTTTGGCATTTTAGAACTCACTACTCAAAGAATTAAATTTAAGTGTAAGAGAAATAAAAATTATGAAATGCACAGACCAGTCAAAACACTAAAATAACACTTTGAAAGAATAAAATTACAGCAAATATGTGCATTGAAGGAAGTACCAAGAAGCAATAATAATAATACAAGTAGGTGTTGGGAGGTGAGTTTGAAAGAGACTGTGTGTGTTGGCTGCTGGTGTAGGGCTAAATTTGATAATTGTACTATAAGAATTGATGTAAACCTTGATTTCATTCTGCCAGCCACCTTTTTTGAATAACAGAAAGGAATGACTGTCTGAGACTGGCATCCTGTTTCCCATATGCATTACAATTAGGACCTGTTATAAAGTTTAGTTAGTAAAAGACAGGATTTTGTATTGTGTCTATGATAAATAGATTAGAGAAATGTTGAGGGCCTGAAGCCCCAATGTGAATTGTTTTAGTTATAAGATTTAGCAAGGCTTAATTTACAACGTAGACTGTTTGTGTGACTGAGGAATACATACATCAGGAAATGATCAGGACTTGGGTATGTGTTGTGTGACTGAAAAGCATATGCTAACTGTTGTATTTACAATAAACATGGCACTTTGCCTTATCCCTCTTATAAGATCCTATTGGTATTATTTTATTAGTGTAACATTAATTGGTGGAGAATTGCGGAAGGGGGAATACTGGCATTTGTCCCGGTTACTGTAAAACCAACCAGTGTGCACACGACCTGCTCTTAGGAGCGCAGCATTATTATTGATTAACCAAGCCTGCTGACCTCTGGAAGGTAGAGGCTTCATAAAGAGCTCATAATATTCTAAGCTATGATTACAGAATCCAAGCCAGATTGTTCACTGAAATATCAGGGGTAACAAGAGCCTAAGGGCCTGGCAACACGCTGAACGATATCAGGGGTAGACGGATCAGAGAATCTAGGCTGTGTCACTCACTGAGCGATATCAGGGGTGATGTAGGAAACAAAATAAGCTTGTAAAAATGTTTAAGGAAAGGGTCCAGGAGCGGGGGGGGGGCTAGTTGAGAAGCCCACCCTCCTTGCTAAATTGGAGGAACAAATGGAACAAAGCTTGTGCCCAAGGAAAGGGACAGTTCACCAAAAAACCCCAAAACCCTCCCACCAAGATCGGGCCCAGATAAAGAAAGTGAAAAACAGGCTACATGCCCTGAGGGCATGGTGGCAGAAGTAAGGAAAGGAGTAAGTGCAGACATGGGGAACTGAAACAATACTTGGAATGGTGAAATCTAAGTTGATTAAGTTGTTTTTTTAGAAAATGAGCAAGTGATTTAACTAACTGCAGAAGCTGGAGGGAATTAAGCAGCTAAACTTTGTGAAAATGTTAAAAAGAAAAAACGTGTTAGAGGAAAAGAATTCTTGGTTTCTTTGCAGCCATTTTGAAGGAAAAATGGGCCCTTTTCCAAAGGAATGTCTGTAAATTAGCCAGGCAAAAATAAACTGATTAAAATCATTTGGACAATTTAGTCAAATTTGCTAAAAGAACATAAGGGGGTTCTATTGGAACTTAACTGCCACAAATGTATAAAGGGAATGTAAGATGTAAAAAACAGAGCAGTGTGGCAGGAATGTTAAGAAAAAGAAAATGTGTATGTATCTATCTGTGTGTGTAAATATGTAAAGTTCTAAGGACAATTGGTTTTGTTTCCGTTTTAAATAATGCCACTAAAAATCCATTTGACTCTAATTGAAAGTTGCAAAACTGACAGAACTTTTTGCTAGACACAAGTGATTAGTGTTGTGTGGCTTTGGGATTTGGCATTTAACCCTTTAAGAGGTAAATCAATGCTTTACAAAATTTAAAATGTTAAGTTGTGGCTGCAGGAGGGCAGTTAAAATCAGGAGAACAGGAATAGATTCTGGATTCGTTTTTTGTATTTGTTTTTTTTTTGTAACAAAATAGCAGATAAGAGCTGTAGTAAAAGAAATTTAAAAAGACAGTGCTCCTCTGAAGCAACAGCAGGGGTCAGGTGCACAAAACAAAAGAAGCAATGTTAGAAACACTGAACCTTAAGATGGCTCTGAGTAATCAAACTGTCACTTTGACAAAGGTACATGAAAACTCTGTAAGCACAAAAAGAAATAGTTACACCTTATGTAAAAATTGATATGGATAATGTTATAGAGGTTAAACTATGGAAGGAATGTACATTTTCCCCAGAACATGTGCAGTATACATTGTAAAAGAAATGCAGACATACCATGCTACTTAATTAAAATCCTATTAGGGCTCCAAAGGGAGCCTCACAATAGGTTGTGATTTCTTTTTCAGGTCGCTGTATGTTTTGAAAGCAGGAGTTAAAAGTGAAGCGTAATCAAAACTCTGTTAAAAGTTAATTGTGTCCCTTTTAAGACAGAGTCTCTAAGCTGCTGATGGCTTTGGATCCAAAAGCAAGCAAGGAATCAGTCTGTGTTAATGCAAATTACCTAACTGATAAAGAAAGCAGCACAAAGAACCTGCAGATAAAGGACATACCTGGTCAGCAAACAAATTGTCTAAATAAAAGGCATGGTATAACAAGATACCTTTAACAGATTTAATGTTAATAAGTACCCCTGCAACAATGTATATCGTGTGTATGATTTTTGGAAAAATCCTTTAAAGGTCACATGGTAATGATGCTTCTCAGCTATTACCTGTAAATAAACTTAAAGCTTAACACAGCAGGAAAAACATTATAAACTTGGTCTGCTGTATAAGAAGAGAAACTGAGGTACCGCACCTCGTGGATTTAATGATTAAACAGTGGGATAATTTCCCCATAACTCTTGAAAGGTAGAAGCCATTGAAACCTGGCCTCCCTATAGAACAAAACACAGGAAAGTATGGGTGTAATTCCTCGGTTTTGCCTGCAATCAGCAATGGTATCTGTGAAAGAAATATTTTAAGCAATAATCTGCCACCCCAAAAGGGGTAGAAACATGTTCTTTTTGTCTTTCAGAAAATCAGGAAAAGCTGATACCAGCTGAAAAGCAACCCAAAATCCATGAATCTACTGTCACAATAGAAATTGTGTTTTGTGTTCTATGTTTTGTCTTGTCAATGTTTGGGGTAATATCAGAACACACTAAGGTTTTAATACACTTCAAAAGAAAAAAAAAGTCACTAATACTGCATCCATTCATACTAATAAATATGTTTCTAGCATAGAAAGGCCAGACATTTTAATTGAATAAATTGTTGTTAAAATCGCACACCAACAGGCTCTGGAAGCAAAAATATGGAAAGTTAGCCCACTCCCCATATTGCACATGGGATCCTTCTGGACCTCGAGCCAGTGGACTGGGGAGGGAGGGCGGGAACCTACTGGACACCAGAGGTTGCACTGAGTGGGCTCCTCAAAAGTGGGTGTGCTTGTCCTTGCCTGTTGCTCCAGAGCTCTGTAGTAAAGATATTTCACTAGAATCACGTATGTGAAATAAATTGAATAATGAGACCAAAGAACTGTATAATGGGCTATGTGTCTGTGTTAATTCTTGGAAAAAAGTGTTTTGGGAAGATAAAAGTGTTAGCAACCCACCAGGAGACAAATGTAAATGTAATGCAAGTACTGTATTTACCAATAATCGGCGTACTGTAAGCACTGATTTAGCTAAGTTCTCTATCAATCTTGGCATTGAATGGCAGAAAGTTGCCAATCACCTGTTAAAAGGTAAAAAAGTAACACAGTTCCTAGAACAAACAAAAAGGCAATGTGGGAAACTAACATTCATATTATATATGCAAGACTGGAAACATGTTAAGAATTGCCACTGCAGAAAAACAGATAACAGCTTACCATTGGTATAATGTTTTTATGGGCTGGTCACCCACCTGTAAAGGCATACTGTCAATTATGCTTCATCCACTACTAATTGTACTGATATTATCCTGCATCTGCTTAATTGGAATAATATGTATGTGTTGCTGGATAAAAAGATTGTTTGTTAAATTGCAACCGCAAGCTCAAATCGCCTCTCAATATGTGGCTATGAGACAATTATATTAGATATGACCCACTCGAGAATTGTTCTTGAGGGGTCAAAAGGGGAAATACGTAGGGCTAAATTTGATAATTGCACTATAAGAATTGATGTAAACCTTGATTTCATTCTGCCAGCCACCTTTTTTGAATAACAGAAAGGAATGACTGTCTGAGACTGGCATCCTGTTTCCCATATACATTACAATTAGGGCCTGTTATAAAGTTTAGTTAGTAAAAAACAGGATTTAGTATTGTGTCTATGATAAATAAATAAATAAATGTCGAGGGCCTGAAGCCCCAATGTGAATTGTTTTAGTTATAAAATTTAGCAAGGCTTAATGTACAATGTATTCTGTATACCTTTGAAGGTTTCTGTGACAGCGTGTTCGTGTGAATGAGGAATGCATGCATCAGGAAAAGATCAGGACTTGTGTGTGTGCTGTGTGACTGAAAAGCACATGCTAACTGTTCTATTTACAATAAACGTGGCATTCTGCCTTCTCTCTCTTATAAGATCCCATTGGTATTATTTTATTAGTGTAACACTGGGGAAAGCTGTGGCGCTGTCTCTTTAAGACACTCACTGAAAGCTCTTCTGCTCTGTCCTGAGCCCTGTCTCCCCTCCCCGGCTCTGCAGAGATGGGGTACATGGGCAGTGGGAGGGGGAGAGAGAGACAGACTGTGTCACCTGGCTGCTGGGGAAATTTCAGAAACAGTGCACCATCTCTTTAAGAAAGGCACTCAGAGTTTGGGGGTTGTCTACATTTACCGGGGGATTCACGCATGGTGATCAATGCATCAGTGGTCGATTTAGCGCTTAATCTACCGCAGATCACTTTCCCATCGACTCCTGTACTCCACCGGATCGAGAAGAGTAAGGGAAGTCAACAGAAGAGCGTCTCATGTCGACATCATGTAGTGGGACCTTGCGGTAAGTAGATCCAAGCTATGTTGATTTGAGTTACGCTATTCATGTAACTCAAATTGCGTAGCTTAGATCGACTTTTCCCTTTAGTGTAGTCAAGGCCTCAGACACTCACCATTCAGACCGCAGCAGCTCCGAGTCCTCCTGAACCAGGTTGTCCCCTCTGCCCTGCTCTGCGGAGATGGGGTACAGTGGCAGGGGCCAGGGAACACCCTGACATCAGCTCCCTTCTGCACAGCCAGCAGAAGCGTCCCGGGAGCAGCTGCAGGATGGTGCAATGCAGGGGGAGGGGCACCTGAACACATGCTACTGGCTGTGCATGCTCTGCTATCAGGTAGGCGGCACTTAAATCTCTCCTCTGCGGCCGCCCAAGCACATAGCTTACAGGGAACACAAGACGCAAACCCTGATTATTGTCAGTTTTGCTTTCTGGTTCGATAAAATAAGCACAAAGCTGTTGTTTGTAACAATTCAGAATAAGATTTAATATTAAGAAAACATATCTATTCATTAGGATTTTATAACATCTATACCTTTACTTAAAGATAACAAACCAACCATAGGACCTAAGCTGTGGCATCAGGTGACTTAAGAATGAAGGGGAAAAATTGTTTTAAAAATGATACTTACTTTACTGTTGTGCTGCATTTTTGTTCTAACAAAACTACAGTTCTTTTAGATTTTGATCGTTTCTCAAGCATTTCCTCCTCTGCTAAATAGAGATGCTTCAAGTGCTCTGGGTAAGAATCTGTATATTGAACTTTCCATTGAGGACGTGCCTTTCCTTCCTTTTTTAGTAATTTCTTGTATTCCCGTTGGATCTTTTGCTTTCTCCAAAATGCAAATCCTTGCCCTGAAGCCATTAGAAAGAGTGAGTTAGACACAAACTATCTAAGAAGGTAACTTAATAATAATACGCTTTTAGTCTGCTAGTGCATTTTTCACTCGTTTTTCCATCACATGAACCAGAACTAGCACTTTAACTGTTACTATAGACCAGGGGTTCTCAACCTTCCGCCTTCCCCCCTCCCCAAATCCCCTCCCCACAACATGCTATAAAAACTCCATGGCCCACCTATGCCATAACAACTGATTTTCTGCATATAAAAGCCAGGGCCGGTGTTGCAGGACAGTTGCCTGGGGCCTCATGCACAGGGACTCCTCCGAAGCTATATTGCTCAAGCTTTGGCTTCAGTCCCAGGTGGCGGGGCTCAGGGCCCTGGGCTTCAGCCCCATGTGGCAGGGCTTCAGCTTTCTATCCTGGGCCACAGCAAATCTAATGCTGGCCCTGCTTCGCAGCCCCCCAGGGGGCCTCGGACCCCTGGTTGAGAACCACTGCTATAGACAGGGCTCCACTGTTTTAAGTTGCGTCAAGAAAACTGAAAAAGGCTTCAAAACATGAAGATGAAAACGGCTGATCCCTACATTAGCACTTAGGCTGCTAGCACTGTTGCAGCTGCACCACTGTAGGAAAGTAGTTGCAAAACATGGTAGTGTGGGTGTAGCCTTGCTGGTGATAATCACTTAAAAATACTTGGATGAATACACCAGATGATTCATAAGGTCTCCTTACTGCTTTTACAAATCCATTTCTGAACAGTGTGTACTTCTCATAATCTCTTGCTTTCAGCCCTGCGTATGAGATCAAAGGGAATTCAAAGAAGCGTTGCTAAAAATAATCTTGGACGCCCAAGAAATATTTAAGTACAACTGGAACAAAACTGTCTCAGTTATAGAAGTACAATGCTTTAAAGTACTTTAAAAGAAAATATTATCTTATATCTTTCTTTCTTCAATTACCTGCTTTTTATAACTGTCCAGGGAAGAGCTCTCTCTCAAGCCTAGAAATATATGTCACCCTCAACACATACATGACTATTATTAGCATTCACTCAAATCACTCACAGAAAAAAAATAAATAAATAGTTATTCCACTTTGTATAGCCATTTATCAGTTAGAAGCATAAATGGGAGTCTTCTTTTCCATACAGAAGGATTAAACCCATTCTGGCACTTGGATAACTGCACACGTGGTTTCCATACAAGCATTTAGCTGAATCATTCCTGCTCAACGGCCAAAATTTGAGAGTTGCTTGGCTCACCCTTCAGTATTTTCTCTAAAACACTTTATCACTGATGTGTCTCCTACTACGAATGAAGGAATTAAAATGCATTTGCAACACATGTATTTCTTTATGTCCAACGAACCACAGAGCTGGCCTGAACCCAAAGCAAAGACAGCTTGGGAGCCCTTCTGCATTCTGGGACCTCAAGAGCCAACTAGTTACAACCCCAGCAACTCCACTTTGCAAGGCGGGCCCCGTTAGAGCATGCCCAGCCTTATCTATTTACAGCTCTCGAGTTAGCTTAGACCCCGCTCCCTGACCAGTGCTAAGGAGGGGAGAAGACCCAACTGAGCCAGAGTCCCGACACCATTCCACGGGGGAACCCTGCTTCCAGAAACCAGGCGGGGATGAGGCCTGGGGCACAGGAAGCACCTGCCAAGAGCCTCCCACTCCTCCCCATTATAACGGTCAGAAAAGCGCCAGGCTTAGCTGCAGCCCGTGAGCCTCGGGCAGCCCGGGGCTTATGACACTACGTGCAACGACGGCAACAGGCCCCGAGGGGCTGCGCGAGCTCTGGGCACAAGGGGCGGGGACGGCCGTTGGGGGGGAAAGCGCGAGATCCCCCTATCCCCCGCGCGCTGCCCCTGAACGCTGGAGCCCGCGCGAGGCCTAAAGCGCTCCCTCTTCCCCCCGCCACAGGAGCCGCGGGGCCCGGGCGGCGGCGGCTCTCTCTCCCCACTCACCCTCCCGAACATTCCCCAGAAAGCTCTGCTGTGGGTTCGGCCGCCACTGCCGCTTTCGGCGGGGACCCTGGGCCGCCGCGGTGTTTCTCTTCGGGGCAGCCCGGCGCCTCGTATTCCCTGCCGGTGCCATCAGCCTTTCCTCCAGTCCCTCACACTCGTCGTCGCGCTCTGGGGACGTCACCAAACAGCGCCCGCCTCCTAGCGGATAGATGGTGAACTCTGCTCGGTGTTCGATTCGCCAGCCTGACCACCTGAGGCAGGGCGAGCCCGAGCCGTCCGGCCGACAGACATCACAAATCGAGCACCGAGGAAACTTTCCTCCCTTCGGCATGTCGCGTTCCCTCGGCTCCCTCCCGCCCGAGCCGGCAGCGGAGACGGTGGCCTCCCGGCTGCGGGCCGTGGCGCAGTTTCTCAGGCGGGCGCTGCCGCTGTGCCAGGCCCACACGGTGGAGTTTTACACGCGGGGGCTGTGGGAGCAGCTGGTGGCTCTCTCCCCCGAGACGGTGCTGGAGGTGTTGAGCGGGGCCGGGCTCCTGCGGCAGCAGCAGCGCCCCCTGGAGGAGGCCGCCGGCAGCGGCAGGGCCGAGCTATGGGGTAAGTGCCAGAACCCCCATTCGGGGAGCGTTAGTGCCCTGCTGGTCCCAGGGTGGGCGCTGGGGTCACTCTCTGGCTGACTTTGCTCCTCGTGGCAGTGACCGTCAAGGCCTGGCAGCCGGCATAGTGTTGCCACCGGGGCATCCTGCTGGGTGTTTTTCTTCGAGCCCCAGATCCTGGAGTCAGGTGATTCCATAGATGCTCAGCTTCCCATTAAAAGAAATGCCTGTAACCCTCCTGATTGCGAGAAAAGTTTGACCACGGGACTTGCATGTACTAAAAGCTCAGACACCAGATGGCCAAGTTTAGAGGAACCCCACATTTATTGTTTAAAGGATCGTGATTTTTAAGCCAAGCTCATGATTTTTGATCGCTTGTGGTTGGCAGTGTTCCTTCCGCGGCATCAAAGGAGAGGCACTGCACAGCGTGAGGCTGCGGAATGGACATCCCACGCTGCGTTGTCAGGCTGCAGGGACATCACTGCCCCACCTGCCACAGCAAGAGGGACAATCTCAATGAATTGTGAGATGGTTGGACAGTTTTTCAGTGCCATGTTATACTAGCGTGTTCAAAATTTCATCGCCTTGCTATGCAACATCACAAATTGCCTCAAAAGCAGTAGGCACTTTCAGGAGTGCTGCTGTTTCAAAAGAAAGTAAATCAGGAAACTCCTGGAAATGCAATGGGACATGCATTAACAGACTCTAGAGATAACATTTGTATTCATAAAGGAGACCTGTAGTGATAATGTACCAAGGGCCGCCTAGGCTGCTGAACAGGAATATAGCAGTACCTCTTTGTCCCCATCTTACTGGTGCAGCAGTTGATAAATAATAATACTTTTAAGGGACTTAAGGTTAACAAGTTTTCATGCTGGCTGTGAAGCAGCAGTTAACTAACTGACACTATTCTTGGAGTTGTGCTGACTTCATCCATGATGCTGATGCTCAAACAGAAGTTTTGGCTTAATGAGATATTATATATGCTGAAGTTGTTAAAATGATGATTCACATCTCTGTTGTCTTGTACTGGATTACTGTAACCTTTTCAGCCTCCTGACTGCTCCTGTCTTCAAATCATCCAACACTGTTTAGGTAAAATCATTTTCTTTTCTTGTGCCTCGAGATCTAGTCATCCTTCTCAGATTCAGTCAATGGCTCTTTGTCTGTTTCTGTATCAAGTTTAAACTTGTTTTAATTGCTTTCAAGATACTACAACTCCAGCCCAAACTATGAGAGATTGGGAAGGGCCACAAATGAGATCTTGGTGGGAAGCCCAGTCTCCTAGCTATACCCAGGAGCTGGAATTCCAGGGGACTGACCCTAGATCCTGCTTGTGGTGCCATCATTGGTATCAGCCTCTAGACATTAGTTACCTGAAAAATTTGAAGCCTTGCTCCTTTTCTCTAGCTTCTGGAAAGTAGAATGACCTTTATTCTCTCTTCCCTCTGCAAAGCCTTATAGTCACTGGGGAAGAAGATCTGCTTTAGGGGAGGGTCTTGTCCACTATTCTACTCATCCCCCCAGGACCTTTGCAAATACTCTCTGTCACTCTCCATTTTCGGGTTGTCGTACCCAGTAAGCCTGTTTCTGCTGCTGCTTGTAGTTTTTTCAAACAGCAGCAGTGTGAGGTTCACATATGCAGCCCACAATCTTTTGAATAGCATCCGCGAAACTCATCAGAGTTTTGGTAACTTTCTGTTTATGCTTGGCAAAGTTAAGAGCAGCAGCAGTACGTAGTCTGGGAGCATAATGTTGTAAAGTCTTATTCTGTGGGCAAGTTAGAGACAGAAAGGCCAGGGAGATGTCATTTGGTTCATAAAAATCTACAGACTCATAATTTCAATGGTATCATCCTCTGCAGCATGGCAGGGGGACTCACTGCCCAGGCCTGCCTCCCCCTGCAGGTCCGGGCCCCTGGTTGGTGGAAATTTGGATAATACAGTGTCATTGGAAATGGGCTGAGTTGGGTATCATTCGAAAGCTCCTTTTCCCCACAAACACAATGGTATTAAAAACAACAAACCTAAAACAGTTGTGTAGATCTATATTAGAAGAAAACATTTAAAAAGCATGTTTTTTTGTAAATTATACTTTGAAACAGGGATGCATTGCTTACATATTAAAAAAGACACTGATCTTTCGTAATCCTTGGAAAGTTAGCCTTGACATGTAGGACTGAAAACATTTATTCAACAAAGTAATCATTGTTGTCTCCATCTCTGGCACCACTTCTAGACACACTGTCACATTAATTCTTATTCACACCACACTTGCACAATTCTGTATGAGACAGGCTGCTGGCCATATGTTTGCAGCGTGAGAAGCATCTGGTTTTTCCACATGACCATTTGATTAGTCGAAGGATTCATTTGGAAATACATGGTATTTCACAGATAACTGGTGTGATGAGTCCATTCTCCAGGACCCATACAAGTCCGATAGAAGAGAGTAGTTTTGGACATGCTCAATTATCCCCGAGCCATTCCATTGCATGATAATTTGCCGTCCTGATAGCAGGTAAAAATGCACGCATTGTCAGTGGCAATTTTTCTCCATTTGTCTGCTTCTTGAAAAAAATCCACCAATGTAGCGTAAGGTTGGCCTTCAAATGGTAAACTTAACATATGAACACCCCCCAATGGATTTACATTTCATCAGTGACTGTCCAGCCACTTTTCTAGTGGCAGCTGCAGTCAGTTGTCTTGCCACTTCCCCAGTGGTGACTGCCATCAGCTGTCCTGCCACTTCCCCAGTGGTGAGTTGGGGAGACCCAGGCCCACCCACGACTCCAGGTCCCAGCCTATGGTTCTTGTGGATCGCAGCCTCCTGCTGCACCTCTAATATCGCTGCCTTTCCCTGGGCCATTTCCCCACAGCCACAGCATCCTCCTCAGTCTTAGCAGCCTGTCCAGAGCTCCTTCTCTTCTCTGCGGGTTCCTGCCTCTACTAAGCTGTTCATGGTTCGACAGTGTTGTCACCTGCTCCAGACAGCTACTGACACTGCTCTGCCCTGAAGCTCTTTATATATGGCCCTGCTGGGCCCTGATTTGCCCCTCTTCACAGCCCCTCTCCTATTGGCTGCTTTTCATGCAACCTCTCTAGGGCTCTATTAATCCTTTATTGGCCAGTATGGGCCATTTGCCCCATCACAGCATAACATAGGCCACAGAATTTCACTTGGGAATTTCTTCATGAATACCAGAACTTCTAGTTGAGTTAGAGCATGTCTTTCAAAAAGACATATCATTCTTGATTCAAAGACTTCAAGTGATGGAGAATCTACCACACTTCCTGCTAAATTGTTCCAATTATTAATTACCCTCAGTGTGTTTTAAAAAAAAAAAAGTTCCTTATTTCTAGTCTATTTTTTCTACTACTTCTTCCAGCCCACCAAATTTTGTTACTCTTTCTTTTGCTTGATTAAAGAGCCTTCTACTGCAAACAGTCTTCCCCCATATGAACTGTGATCCTAGACTGTGATCAAGTCACCTCTTAATTTTCCTTCCCTTTGTTAAACTAAATAGATTGTGCTTCATTAATCTCTCACTGCAAGACAGGTTTTCCAGACCTAGAACCATTTTTGTAGCTTTTTCTGAACACTTTTTAATTCGTCAACATCCTTTTCAAAGTGTGGACACTTCAAAGTGTGAACCAGAACGGGACACAGTATTCCTATAGTGGTCTAACTAATGCCATATACAATGGTAATAAGATATTCTTACATCTACTGAGTATTCCCCTGCTTATACATTCAAGGACAGTATTCACTCTGTTAGCTCACACTAATCCCTATAGTCACTGCTTTCCAATATAGTTTCCCATCTTATGGTGTGCCCTGTATTTTTGATTCCTACCTGTATGATGTTGCATTAGCTATGTTAAAACACGTGTTGTTCAAATGAGCCCAGTTTACAATGTGATCTGGATTGCTCTCTATAACTATTACCTATCCTTATTTACCATTCACCAATTTTTGTGTCCTATGAAAAACTTTACCACCAATGATTTTATGTTTTCTTCCAGCTCACTGATAAAGATAGTAGACTAGGAACAGATTGAGTCAGGAGCAGATCCTAGTGGGATCCCACAAAAAATGCCCCAGTTGTATGATGATTCCCCATTTACAATTACTGTTTGAGATCTATCAGTAAGCCAGTTTTTAATCCATTTAATATGCTACACTGAGTATGTATAACTTTTTATCATACTGGTGTGCAGTACTAAGTAACGAGCCTTATACAAATCTAAATAGATAATGTCAACAGTTACCTTTTTCAACTAAACTGATGCTCTCATAAAAAAAAAGTTTAGTTGAGAACACCTATTTTCTGTAAAACCATTGTTGATTGGAATTATTTTTATCATCATTTAATTCTTACTGATTGCATCCTGTATCATCCTTTCCATGATTTTCTCTGGGATCATTGTCAATCTAACTGGCCTGTAGTTATCTGGATCATCCCATTTACCCTTTCTAAATATTGGTGCATTAGCTTTTATTTCCAGCCCCTGAGAATTCCCAAGTATTCCAAGATTGTTAAATGTCAACTTTAATAGTTTTGAGTGCTCTTGATGGAATTCTTTCAAAACTCTTGAAAGCTAAGAAATGAGCAGAAAATGTTTTAATGATCTGGTCAAGAGAGTGGGGGAATCAGTCCAAAGAGAGAAATCAAACAAGCCGGTTACTGAAAAGATGCAAGAAGCAGTGAGGTCTGATCAGTCATTATAATGAAAATATAAGGATGAGAAGACTGAAGAAAGAGAGCCAGACATTTAAGCTGAGAAACTGAGAAGGAACCAGAAAACAGTAAATAATGACATCTCAGAGAGAGATGGAAAAGCCAAATGGAGGAGATGGAATTGTAGCAGGGAGAAGAGCAGCTTGGTCATCAGTACTGAGACCAGTACTGCTGTTCAGCATATGATCAATCTGGAAAAGGAGGTAATAGCTATGTGGTGATATATGCTGATGATTCAAAATTATTTCAGGTTAGGGAGGACTATTGGGAGCTCCATTTGAGTCTAAAAAAATTAGTTGATGAAGTTGTAGACAATTATGCATTGGAAGGAACAATTTAAAATAGATGTGCCCAGTGGCAAGTTCTCAAGTACAAGATCCAGGCATCATTGTGGATTTCTCCGTGAAGATGTCTGTGAAATGTGTATCAGTGTTTTGGGGGTTTTTTTTAAGTGAATAAAAGGTTGTATGGAGAATAAAACAGAAAATATGGTAATGTGTTTATTTAAATAGATGGTTCGTTTCAGTTTGAATAATGTGTTAAGTATTGGTCATATTATTTCAAACCCAAGATAAATAGAAAAAGAGAATGGAGAAGAGAAATGAAAATGATTGAAGGTATGTATAGTAGCTATTCAGTATTATGAAAGATTTAAAAGACTATGCTTATTTAGTTTGGGAAACAAACTGTGAAGTTATGGTGTATAAAATACTGTAACTTATAGAGGTACTGGTTCAGGGAATGGATATACTTTCAATGTGCAAAGGAATGTGACATCGAGGTTATATATCCAAAATGCATTATTGCAAATCTGGATAAAATTAGGTTTCCCATTACATATGGCAAAACCTTCACCTTCTAAGAGTTAATGAGAAGTTCAGGTCTGACTATACGTACAGAATCACCAAATTGTATAAGATGAATGGCATGTAGAAAACCATTCAGGCACCCACTGTTTTTATTTAAGTTGCCTTATAATAAGGGGACACTAAATGAAATTTAAAGGCAACATTGAGAGTGGATTCAGCAAAATGGATTCTCTACACCAAGTAAAGATTGCTAATAAAAATTCAAATATTTCTGCAAAGTAAAAGGTTGCATTTTTGAAAACTGGCACAAAACATTCCCATGTAATTTCCATACAGATCAGATTTTTCATATAAAGAGCATATAAAGGGTGTAACCCTCATATCATGTAGCTTACATAAATTCAGATCCAATTTTAGACATAGAGAATACCTGCTCTATTTTTCATGCATCTAAGATCTGACATTTATCAAGTTACATCTCATTTATCTAGCCATGATTTAGATCAGGGGTTCTCAACCTTTTCCTTTCTGAGCACCCCTTCCCCCCCTCCCCCCGGCAACATGCTATAAAAACTCCACAGCCCACCTGTGCCACAATAACTGATTTTCTGCATATAAAAAACAGGGCAGCATTAGGGGGTAGGAAGCAGGACAATGGCCTGGGGCCGCATGCCACAGGGCCCACCATGAAGCTACCTTGCTCAGGCTTCAGCTTCAACCCGGGGTGGCAGGGCTGAGGGACCTGGGCTTCAGCACCATGCAGTGGGGCTTCGGCTTTCTGCCTGGGCCCCAGCAAGTCTAATGCTGGCCTTGCTTGGAGGCCGCCCGGAAACCTGCTCGGACCCCTGGTTGGGAACTACTGATTTAGATGACTGTAAAGTTAGACAGAGATTTTGTAAAAAGTTTGTAACCAATTATTTTGCATTTTTATACTGTAACCTGCTCAAATATTCATGGTATAATTTTAACTTTTTGGCATGTTTACTGTTTGCCTGAAGACCTAGCTACAGGTGCGTGAGCTGACCGGTTAATGGGCATTCTAGATTTCATGTGGTGGGTAATCTTAAAGTTAAAATGCTTTGAGAAATTCCCGCCTTCGTGACATTTCAAAACAACATGCAGTACGATTCTCTGCTTTGAGGAAACATTTCAGCTGTCTTTGATATAATTGGGTTTTGTTTTGTTTTTAGCTGCCGGCTAAATAACAATGTAAATTGTTAGGACTATGTATACAGATGATAGCATTCTAATATTACATGATCCAAATATTTATGTTTGTTGTCCTGCAGCATATTATTTAGTGATATAATAGTATTCAACGAAGTTAAGTAATATTACAGTCTCTTAGTTCCTTTTATTTCAGTGTATACTTGTAAACATACCTTTTAACAATACAAAAGCAGATATCAGAGGGAGTGCTGTATTTTGGTACACCTCTACCGCGATATACCACTGTCCTCGGGAGCCAAATAATCTTACCGCGTTATAGGTGAAACCGCATTATATCGAACTTGCTTTGATCCACCGGAGCACGCAGCCCCACCCCCCCGATTTACCGTGCTGATTTACCGCGTTATGTCCGAATTTGTGTTATATCGGGTAGCGTTATATCAGGGTAGAGGTGTATTCCTATATTCGTTGAAAAGCCTTTTTCCCCCCCCCAAATAATTTTGCCTAATTAAGTAAAAATGATGCAGAAATGGATGGTTGGATGCATTTAACAAGTTCTATTTGAGGTTAACATTGGCACAATAAGTACATGACTATTTTACAGATAATTCTCTAATGAGTTCATTGCATGCATTTCCAATACATTGGAGTTATTTATTTACAGCTTTCACATATTACTATGAAATAAGGCAGATGAACCTATACAAAATAGGTCACTGAGCATAAGTGGGCAATATATATTTACCTTATTTATTTATAGATAACAACTTACAATTGTTTTCACTTCCCCAGATTAAATGCAAATATTTCATCTAATCTTCATCAATAGCTGAATTGCCCTTAGTAGAAAGAACAAAAATGTTTCAGTCACTAATGCTTGGTTTAGGATGGTAATACAGATGTGTTTTAGTCAGTGTAATCTTTCCCATCACATTGTTAAAGAAATGCATAGATCCGTAGTTAACAAGAATTTCTTGTTTTCATAGATTCATTATAGTAAAATATTTTCTCAAACTATGCTATTATTCCTGTTTGAGGGGAGGAAAGAGTAACAGTACCATTGTAATGACAAAGGACATATTTTCCCCAAGTTTAATTTTATTTACTGATGTTAGCAACCAGTATATTTAAAAGATAAGGAATACCTCTACCTAGCCAGATGTTGCAGAAGGAATCACTCAGAAACCAAAATGTGTTTTCAGCATATATATATATGTTTCGTTGTTATGTTGCTGATCAATTTGGGAATATGCTCATTTAAAGTTGTGCAATGCTCCCTTATAAAGTTGTTTGGCAGCTGCCTGCTTTGTCCACTGCTTGCAGGAAGAGCTGCCTGTTGCAGCTAGCTGGTGGGGGCTTGGAACCAGGGTGGACCCGCAGCCCCGCTATCAGTTCCCCGCTGCCCTAAGTTCCCTGTGCAGCAGCTGTCCAGCAGGCTACCAACTGCCGCATTTCAGCTGTCCCTCCCCCCACTGCCATGTGCTGCTCCTACCCTCTGCCTTGGAGCTGCTCCTGGGAGCCTCCTGCTTGCTGTGCAGGGGAGAAGGGAAGAGGGGGGCTAATGTCAGGGTGTCCCTCTCCCCCCTACTTCTGCCTCCCGCTTACCCCTTCTCCATATAGAGCAGGGTGGGGACAGGACAGAGAGAGCATGCTGGCTGCAGCTGCTGTCTCAACTTCCTGATTTTTTTTAATGGCAATGCACTTAGAATGGAGTCAGCGTACTTAAAGGGGCAATGCACATCTCTCTCTCTCTCTCTCTCCCATGCACAGGGTGTGTGTCTCTGTGTCTGTCTGCCATGCTGTCTCCCTTCCCTCCATTCGTGCTGCCTTGTAGAGTGTGAGGCTACATTAACAGCAATGTGTTAACCCTTGAGGGCTCAGCCGAATGCTAGTTCATCATTTAGTAGTAAAGCATTCCCTGGGAAATATCCCAGCCTCTTCCATCCTCTAACTTCACCACCTCAACCAAGCTTTACAATCATCATTGCTGTGTACAGTATTAAATAGTTTGTTTAAAACTTATACTCTGTGTGTGTGTATATATAATATATAGATAGATAGAGAGATAGATATAAAATATAGTTTTTTGCCCCTATGTACATTAATTCTTATGCGGAAATTGGATTAGCTTAACATCGTTTTGCTTAAAGTCAGATTTTTCAGGAACATAACTACAACGTTAAGTGAGGAGTTACTGTATATGTTACAGAGATGAAAGTTTATTCATATCTGTTTTTTATTCATTTTGCATATGCTAAAGAAGTATTTTAAAATATAGCCTAAAGACTTAAAAATCTATAGATTTTTAAAAGTGGTTAGTTAATTTTGGATTATTATATGCAAATGAATGGAAGAAATAAATTGTGTGGGAAAAAGGTTTCTTATGATTGTCCTGAGACCAACATATTTTTTTAAAAAATGTAGTAATGGCTAAAAAAGACTCTATTCTTGGAATCCTTGTCTTTATAACTCATGATTGTATATGCCAGGTTTATCAAAATGCTGAAAGGAAATTTACTGGATGTTGGTTAGTCTGCAAGAAATCTAATTCTAAGATAAATAAATTTATATATGTAATATTAGATTGGATTGGAATTTTCACAAGTTTTACAATATAAAGTAGTAACATTTAAAACATCATAATGCCTATGAAACAAAATTGGAACACCTCCTCCCCGAGAGGAAAATCAGGTTGTTGTTTTTTCCTCCTGGCAACACTGATGAACAGCTGGCTAGTAGAGAAATCTCTCTGCAGTTTGAGATTTAATACTCAATCTCTGTCATACTCCCAACAATTGCTGGCCTGTAGCCTTGGTTGTTGACTCCCCCAACCTTTAATCTGGGTCTCTTGCTTGACAGATTAGTGAGTTGTCTGTACTGTATTAAACCTAAGGATTTCTATGCAATTTTTATTGCTTTTGGCTATACTTATTTTGTGGATTTGTGTGAATTTAATGGAATTCTGCATTCAGTTCCGGGGAATTGAAAATAAGTTAAATGAATAAACCTTTATTTTAAAAATACATATTTTTATTCAGTAATGTTGATAAGGAAACAAAAAGAATCATGTATAGTTTCACTCCTTGAAACAAACCTAGGGCTGATTTTTTCTGGCCAACAGTGGTGAGAGAAAGTAGAGAGAAATTACTAGCACTGTCGATTAATTGCAGTTAACTCACGATTAACTCAAAAAAATTAATTGCAATTAAAAAAATTAACCGTGATTAATCGCACTGATAAATAATAGAATTACAACTGAAATTTATTAAATATTTTTGGATGTTTTTCTACATTTTAAAATATATTGATTTAATTACAACTCAGAATACAGTGCTCACTTTCTATTATTTTTATTACAAATATTTGCACTGTAAAATGATAAACAAAAGAAATTGTATTTTTCAGTTCGCCTCATAAAAGTACTTTAGTGCAATCTCTTTGTTGTGAAAGTACAACTTACAAATGTAGACTTTTTTTTTGGTTACATATCTGCACTCAAAAACAAAATAAGGTAAAATTTGAGAGCCTACAAGTCCACTCAGTCCTACTTCTTGTTCAGACAATCACTGAGACAAACAAGTTTGTATACATTTGCAGGCGATAATGCTGCCCGCTTCTTATTTACAATGTCGCCTGAAAGTGAGAACAGACGTTCACATGGGACTTTTGTAGCCGGCATTGCAAAGTATTTACATGCCAGATATGCTAAACATTCGTATGCCCCTTCATGCTTCGGCCACCATTCCAGGGGACAGGCTTCCATGCTGATGATGCTCATTTAAAAAAATAATGCGTTAATTAAATTTGTGACTGAACTCCTTGCGGGGAGAATTGTATGCCTCCTGCTCTGTTTTACCTGCATTCTGCCATATATTTCATGTTATAGCAGTCTCGGATGATGATCCAGCACATATTGTTCATTTTAAGAACACTTTCACTGCAGATTTGACAAAACGCAAAGGTACCAATGTGAGATATCTAAAGATAGATTCAACACTTAACCAAGGTTTAAGAATCTGAAGTACCTTCCAAAATCTGAGAGGGACGAGGTGTGGAGAATGCTTTCAGTGTCTTAAAAGAACAACACTCCGATGCGGAAACTATAGAACCTGAACCACCAAAAAAGAAAATCAATCTTCTGCTGGTGGCATCTGACTCAGATGATGAAAATGAACATGCATTGGTCCGCACTGTTTTGGATCATTATCGAGCAGAACATATAATCATCATGAATGCATGTCCTCTGGAATAGTCGTTGAAGTATGAAGGCTTATATGAATCTTTAGCACATCTGGCACATAAATATCTTGTGATGCCGGTGCCATGCGAATGCCTTTTCTCACTTTCAGGGACGTTGTGAACAAGAAGCAGGCAGCATTATCTCCTGCAAATGTAAACAAACTTTTTTGTCTGAGCAATTGGTTGAACATGAAGTAGAACTGAGTGGACTTGTAGGCTCTAAAGTTTTACATTGTTTTATTTTTCAATGCGTGTTTTTTTTTTTACATAATTCTACATTTGTAAGTTAACTTTCATGATAAAGAGATTGCACTACATTACTTGTAATGGGGGACTTGAAAAATACTATTTCTTTTGTTTTTTTACAGTGCAAATATTTGTAATCAAAAATAAATCTAAAGTACATTTTGCATTCTGTGTTTTAACTGAAATCAATATATTTGAAAATGTAGAAAATATCCAAAAAATATTTAAATAAATGGTATTCTATTATTGTTTAACAGTGTGATTAATCATGCAATAAAATTTTTTTAATTGCTTGTCAGCCCTAGAAATTACATTTGTTTTTTTTAAATATAAAAGTGTATTGTTTTGTAAAATATGAAATAACTGTTATTGTGCAATTTCACAGTGAAAGTAAATACTGTACTAGTAGATTTATGATGTACTGTGTAGTAGCACTCAGTCTAACACACTGACATAATTTTTCATTTATAGCTGGATCTCTAGTATATTGAACACTACGTTTATGAATGTTTTCATTCTTATCCCAGAGGAATGATCAAAATAATCTTTTAAGAGTATCTGTGTATGTAGTGTTTGATTCCTAGTCATATGAACCGCTTGAGCCAACTTCTGGTGCCACTAATCCTTCTGTGGCATGGCTCAGAAAGGAAGATTCAAGCCTTCTTCATGGCCGTGTCCATCTTCCTTTCATCTTTCTGTGCATCCCTTGAGTACAGATTGCTATTTTGTTCCAGCAGTTACTGTAACTACTCCAGTTTTAACAATAATCTTAACTAAATTGGTTTTAAACTAAAGTAAGAATTTACTGACATTTTACAGAACAGAGAGACACCAAACAAAAGGATTGTTAGGTAATACATGGCTGCTCTGGTTGCTGTGCAAAAGTATTTTCATGCTGGGCCTAAAGTTAATTACACAATAGTTGCAGATTTTACATAACATAAATGTATTAGTTCTGCGACAGCTCAAGCTGTGACTGTTTCTCCCAGCACATCTTCCCAGCAGAAATATGTCTGTGCTTAGGTATCCAGCTCCTTTTATAGTTCCCCAAGCTTTGAAGTAAAGGAGTCATCCATTACATTGCAAACAAGTGTTTGATTACTTCACCTCTCTGATATTAGATTGTCCTGTTTTGTTTGATTTGAAGGTATCAGAAGGATTCTTTATTTCCCTTCTGTGATTTCAGAGTGCACAAATCTAATTTCCCCTTCTTCCTGTAAAAAAAACTTGTATTGACTTTTTTTTTTGTAATGAAGCTTTGACATTCTTCCTTACGTTGTTTCAGTATTTCTGTATGTTCGTGTTCCTGTTTTTTGTTTCAGACTATATCAGCATCTTGCATAAAGTTTTGTTATTTGCAAATTATTGGATCACTGATTTACCTCAATAATACAAAACAAGCAAAGTCATGTATGTAATGCAAAAAGCACTCTTTAATTTTGAAGTAGAAAAATAAAGAATAAAAATTATAAGGACAGCTACTGAAACAATTTAAAAGTGGATAGTCTGATTATAGCCTGTCAGAATATTTATTCTTACTAGGGCCACCTATTGCCACCTGTAGTCATGTCTTGGGAGTACCTTGCTCCCCAAGTAAAACTACTGAAATCAATGGGACTGCTTTCAGTGGATCAAATTGTGGCATGACTTGTGCGTTCATGCAAAGAGGTAAGGGGGCTTACAGATTGTGAGTAGCAGTTCAGTAAGGAGAATAGCCTCTGCAGGAATGCTACATCCTCCCCTTGTACAGGTGAGTGGAGCAGGTCAGGGTGGCTATACCTGTGTGCCAGGGGAAGAATGCTGTGTCAGGTATAAACGCTGTGCCAGCATTATCCATGAGATCCAGGGGGAAGCCCTAAGGCAGTTTGAGTTTCAGATTCACAGTCTGCCTTCCAGTAAACTCCAGGAGCAGCACAACTATGTGTTGCCCTTGACTCAAAGCTCATGGCGTTTGAGTCCAGAGTAAGGTACTGTTCAGGGTGAGAGAAGAGTAGCAAAATCTGGCCTTTATTAAAAAGATATTTGTCTAATCTAAAATAACAGGATTATAACAAATAATTGAAGTTTTTCTTTAACGCTTTTGCCTCTTGAATTTGGTAGATTATTTTAGATTTGTTCAAAATTCTATTCTTTGCCGCTAATGTTGTTACAAAGCAGACTCAAGACTTCTAGGCACATGTGCACCAAACAGTGCACACGTGCTGGCCCTTCTTGTAGTGCTTGTGTTGTTTATTGTGCAACTTCTAGTAAAATGATACAGATTTATTTTTTATAATATAACTTTTAGTTATGATAATTAACTTTTATTTAGCGTGTTACATTTTCAAAGTGCTGTACGATCATTAATTAATGACTGATAATGGGTGTGGGGAAAATATTTGCATAAAATCTTGAAAATAAACAGGTTTCAGAGTAGCAGCCATGTTAGTCTGTATTCGCAAAAAGAAAAGGAGTACTTGTGGCACCTTAGCGACTAACCAATTTATTTGAGCATAAGCTTTCGTGAGCTACAGCTCACTTCATCGGATGCATAAAGTGGATGCATCCGATGAAGTCAGCTGTAGCGCACGAAAGCTTATGCTCAAATAAATTGGTTAGTCTCTAAGGAGCCACAAGTACTCCTTTTCTTTTTTGAAAATAAACACTTAATCATGGAACTGGTAAGAAAGTTAGGTACATCTTTCTGCTTAGCACTTTTGTTTATGTCCCTTTGTAACAAACTTCTCATGAGGAATGCTATTGGAATCTATATATAATTACACATACAACCCATTACATTAAAGGAAGTTGCTTAAATTTGCAAAGATAAGCACTCAGAAGTTAGAAAATGCCAGAATGAAGGTTGCCTGCGAAACCTTAATTTGGCCGTCTTGTGTGTATAAATTATGGTTAAAGTTAAGATTTTGTCATGGTTATTTTTAGTAAAAGGTTGTGGGCACTAAACAGAAATTCACGAGAGCTATGATTGTCTGACTTTTACTAAAAATAACCAAGGAGGGAGTGCTGGGGGAGGAGTTGGGGGAGAAATGACAGCTGGAGTTCCATGGGTGGACTGACTGCCTGAGCCCCATTACCAGAGGGGTGGGCACAGGCCCAGGGGCATCCACAAGGGGGCACGCAGAGCCATGACGGGGGGCACACAGCTCTGGCCACAGCCAAGGGAGAAGGGGGGCACAGCCCCAGCTATAGCCACTGACAGCTGAAGCCAAAGAAGTCATGGAGGTCTAGGAAAGTCACGGAATCCTTGACCACCTTGACTAAATCGTATCATTAATTTATAGTACAGTCCTTAATTTCATGATCACATATATTTTTTCCCTCAGGACCCCTACCTTATTCAGTAGACAGATTATAGTGCTCACTGAATGAGCAGCTATCAATTTTTTGTTTCTCCTTATTGTTTAGTGTGTGGAACCATTCAAACTTTACTTTGCAGACAGCATTACTGATTTCCTCATGGGCTTTTTTTGTTCATCACTATCTCGTATATGAGTTCTTCACAAACAGTTTATTTTCCCAATGACTCTGTGAGGTAAAGGGGTTGGCATAGTTCTCGTTTTACAGATGAGGACTTGAGACTTAGAGAAATTGAACTCAAACATTTTGACTACGTTTGGGTGCCCAGTTTGAGACACCTAGAACCTGATTTTTTCAGAGTACTTAGCATAATATAGCACTTTATATGTTCAAAGCACAGCTCCCATTAACAGTTATGAATGCTCAGCAGTTCTGCAAATCAGACCCCAAGGTATCAAGTTGAGACCCAGTAAATAAGGAACATATACTAATAACCTGTGAAATTTTTGATTAGGTGTCTTGCCTAGCATCACACAGGAATTCTGTGGCAGAGGCAAGGATAAAATCCAGTTCTCTAGGGCAGTATTCAGTGTTTTAACAATGAGGCTGTCCTTTCTTTTCCTGTAGTTCTCAGTCTTATTCACTACACACCTTCCAAATTCTGACACAAATGGGGCAGGGGTTCTATGGACAGCATTCTCCTTTATTACACTACCTTGATTAATCCCCAAAGCAGGTCCAGCATGTACACTGAATGGGAAGGAGTCCTGGGGAAAAATAATATGTATACATATAATTAAGGATTGTATCAGAATACATACACACAGTGGGATGTGTACAGGCATCCTTAATTCTGGCACTTTCTAACTTTTGAATGCTTAACTTTGCAACCTTCTAACAGTTCTTTGTGTATAATTTCCTCAGTTTTAATAAAGCAAACTGAGGAAACAGAAATTCCTTCATGTGGCATTATATTGACACCCACATGGTTCGTCAGCAAAGTTGGAACCTTTAGATCTACAGCACGGACCTCTGCCACTTGAGTTAATTGAATAACCGGTTGCAGTAGTAGGTTATGGTCCTCTGTGTGGACCAGCACTAGAGGGGGATGAGATACGCACTTTGCTGATGGTTGTCACAGATATTTGCTAACAACAGAGAAATGCTGAGGCTCAGAAATCTTGTGTTCCACTCCATGTACTGAAGGGGAGTGTTCCTTAGAGAGCACAGTCTCTCCTCCCATTTTCCACCAAGCTTGACCCCTACTGCCCCATCCCCACCAATCTGTCATGCTCCCAATACTGACTCTTCCCCACTCCTGCTTCCTTGTCCCATGACTGTTGTCTGTGATTCCCCTGGCTCTGTCAGTTCCAGTTCCCCTTGTCTGTTCTGTCTCTCCATTCCAAGGGTCTTTGTCCTGCTAGTCCCAGTTCTCCCACCTTCACCCTGCCCACAGGCGCTGAATCTCCTTGCTCAACTAGTTCCAATCTCCCTACTTCCAACTCCCTGTCAGAGTTACTCCCTTCCCCCACCAAGTCCCAGTCTTTCCAGACTCCCTATCCCAGTCTACTCTTTCCCCCCCCACCCCCTTCATCTGGCTTTTTTCCCCTCTAAAGTCAAATCAAATTAGTTCCTACTCCACACTGCCTGGGTGCCAGCAAGGAGTCATTGAGAGCACAAGAGAGAGAGATTCCCTACTGTCAGTTCCAGTGCTTGGCCTCACCCCAGAGCAGCTGAGAGAGGCCTTTACAGAGAAATTCTTTCTGAGCCTCCATAACACTAGACTGGAGCATGTTGTTGCTCTGTGGGGATGGCACATGCACAGTTTGATCATCACTAAGAGCTGTCGGACGCTGGAGCATGCACAGTGTAAATGGAATTTTAGGAGATTTTACTGTTAAGCTGCAGGAAATCTCTACTGAGCTTGTGCACATTGCGATTTTTTTCATAGGTTTGTAATTTGGTCAAATTTTTACTGGCACAGGCATATCCCTGACACAAAGGCTATCTAAAATGTGTAGTCCATAATCCAAAGCATGGGTGCTTAATTTAAAGAAAAAGGTTGCCAGAATTTTTTAATATGAGCATATCAATACATTTTGCCCTAGCCCTGTTCTTTGAAATTGCTGCAATTTTTCTGAGCTGAAATGAAAATATATCCAGCTGAGGTAGACACCTGGCACAGAAAATTTCAGCTGAAACGGTTAAAGTTTGGCAAAGTTATAAGGAACTGAAAATAGGGTCTTGTAATGAGAAGTATCATTCAACCGTAATATGGTGCTAGCACCCCTGCCTATTATGCAGTATTTGCACATCCAGCATGAGGTATGCTAACAACGGTAGGTAGAAAAAATGGCACAGCACCTACATACACTATGTCTTTCTCTTACAGTGGGAAGACTACTGCTGATATCAGAGGGCTTGGATCAGAGCCCAAATGGATTCTTCACATACACCCTTATTGAAAAGGGAGTATATTTGGACTATGATTTGAAGTTCATTCATTTAAGTAGAGAGTTTTATTATCATTAAAATAAATAAAAGACAATAGCTACTACAAGTTCTAGAGATCCCCTTTCATATTCTCTTTTCTGTTTTTCTCTATATAAATTATCTTGGAAAAATATAGAAAACAGTATGAAATGGACTCTCTAGAGCAGTGGTTCTCAAAGCTGGTCCGCCGCTTGTTCAGGGAAAGCTTCTGGCGGGCCGGACCGGTTTGTTTACCTGCTGGGTCCGCAGGTTCGGCCGATCGCATCTCCCACTGGCCGCGGTTCGCCGCTCCAGGCCAGTGGGGGTTGCGGGAAGGGCGGCCAGCACGTCCCTTGACACTTTAGTCAAATTCTGCTGTCTTTGAAGGAGCTCTGCTGAAGTGAGTTGATTTACCCCAGATTTATATTAGTGTAACTGAGTGCAGAATCTGGCCTAAATTCTATAAGCAAAATTTAAATGTGAAGAAGTCTAATGAGTTGTCCAGTTCTGAAGGGCAAAATATTAATAATCTTTTGTACTTCTTGTTTGTTGTTTATTGTTCTTCATTCAAGAGTAGAAGAGCTTTTTCTTTGTTAATTATTGTTAACATGTAACTTTTCCCTCCACTTTCCACACAGATAACTGCAAGTTTTCCAACGTGTTCTGTGAAAATTCTCAGAAGCTGGTCAACGTGCAGTTCTTTGCCCTTGCTGCTAAGTACCATTCCTTGCCAAGCCTTGAAGTGTGTACCCCATTAGAACAGATGCTTGGAGCACTGAGTGGAAAGCAACACAAGAGATGTGGTATATTGGAATTTATTTTATCTTACAAAAAATTTCAGCAGGTGCTGTGATGGCTAAGGTTAGATGAGTCTCTTGCTTTACTACTCAATTTACTTTTATTAGTAGCTACTTACTCCAGTTCACAGATTTATATGATTTTTTCCCTCCTGAAATCTGAATAAAAGGCGTCACTGCACTCCCATGCCTGTAGATGTTTCTAAGACTCAGCCTTAGAAGGGGCTAGCTAGGAAGGCAGACAGAAGGGAATTAGAGGTTTCAGAGTAGCAGCCGTGTTAGTCTGTATCCGCAAAAAGAAAAGGAGGACTTGTGGCACCTTAGAGACTAACAAATTTATTTGAGCATAAGCTTTCGTGAGCTTAGACGTGGTTCAGTACTTCGGCAAACATCTAGTTCTATTCCATTATTGTTTCTCCCTGAGGAAAGTAAGTTTTGATTGGTATTTTTACTCTTGTTGGGGACTTCACTAGGATGGCTTTCAGCTATATCACCTCAAGCTGTTATCGTCTCCTATCTGAAGCATCAGACAAGGGCTTTGAATTTTCATCAGATCAATAGGATTCCGCATGGTTACAAGGATTCATTCATCTTAGCAGATACTAATGGGTCTAGGTCTCTATTCAGATAAGAGACCTCTACAGAAAACCCAAAAGGTGCAGACAATTGTGCATGTGAATTGCTTTTGGGGGGCTGGAACTGTGTCCTCTTATGTGTTTGTACAGCCCCTACTGTAGTAGGGCCTTATGGGAATAAAAACAAAAGCATTTAGTGATTTAATATCCTTTTACAGCATGCCCAGTAGGCATCTGCTAAGACTTTTTAGCACTCCTTAATATAATCTTGCTTATTTTGGAACTTCATATATGGTGTGGGGAAAATTGTACGTTCTCCTTGCCTTCACTGACAAACCTGGGGCCACTATAACAATGTACATGAGAAAGAATGTAAGTGTCTGTTGGACTGTCTCCCTTGATTAACTGAGCCCGTGCTGAACACTCAACCACGTATTCCTGTGGCAAAGAAGCTTTTACTTTAAAATTTCATTTGAGCATGTATGTTCTGAGGCATTCTGCTCAACTACTTTTTGATGGTCCAGGAACATCAGACATATAGGAACAGTCTATATCTACAAACAAAATATGTGCTTAATGTTAAGGGTGTGAGTAGTCAGACTGGTTTTCACGTGACTACTACTACATCCTTAAAGTTAGGCACATGCTTAAGTGTATCAGGGCTTAACATATCTTGAAAACATGGTATTACTCTTGTGCTCAGAGTTAAGCACATGGTTAAGTGCATTGCTGGATTGGAGCCTTAAAGACAGGATTGACACCGCAAAAGGAACTGATCTTCCTTATTCCTCATCTCTTTACTTGGGCTAGAGTCTGATCTCAAGTGCGCTGGTATAAGTCTAGAGTCTGTCCACTAACTGCAGTTATTTATATTGAATTAAAGCGGCATGAAAGGTGAATTCTTTGCGCTGGAGTTACTCCAGATTTATCTTGGTTTAACAGATCAGAAATTGTCCTCTATTCTTTACTTGCTTTTCATCGCAATCATTTTCAAGTGTATGCCACGCGTCACCTGGGGAAGTGCATCGGCTGCCACTGGGAGTGGTGCCAGGAGCTGGGAGTCCTGGTGCCGGAGATCAGGTCCGACGACAACACCATCGTCACCCCAAGCGCCAGAGGCATGCTGGAGAGAACCCTGAAGGCAGCCATCCACTCACTGTACATGGAAACCCTGAAGCATAAACCGGACCAGGGTAAAGCCTTCGAACTGACGAGCAAGTGGGACGCTAGCAACCACTTCCTCACTGGGGGCGGCTTCACCCGTTTCGCTGACTGGCAGTTCATCCACTGTGCCTGGCTCAATTGTGTCCCACTCAACGGAGCCGTCCGCCACGGAAACCGAGACAAGCGTTGCAGGAAGTGCGGCTACTCCAACGAGACCCTGCCCCATGTCTTGTGCAGCTGCAAGCCCCACTCCAGAGCCTGGCAGCTGCACCACAATGCCATCCAGAACCGCCTGGTGAAAGCCATCGCACCACGCCTGGGGGAGGTCGCCGTGAACTGCACCATCCCCGGTACTGACAGCCAGTTGCGACCTGATGTGGTAGTCACCGACGAGGCCCAGAAAAAGATTGTCCTTGTCAACGTCACAGTCTCCTTTGAGAACAGGACCCCGGCCTCCCGCGAAGCCTGAGCTCGTGAACTGGAAAAATACGCCCCCCTGGCCGACACCCTGAGAGCGAAGGGCTACGAGGTGCAGATGGATGCCCTGATCGTCAGAGCCCTGGGCACCTGGGACCCCTGCAATGAGTGTGTGCTGCGGACCTGTGGGATCGGTTGACGCTACGCATGGCTCATGCGGCCCCTCATGGTCTCGGACACCATCCGATTGTCCAGGGACATCTACATCGAACACATCACCGGCCACCGACAGTACCAGGACGTGTGAGCCGGAACAACATCATGCATCAACTATGAGAAAGGGACCGAGAGACTTTTTCCATTGAACCATATGAACTGGAACCATAAACTCACTGAACATTAAATCTCACCAAATGCGGGTAAATCCATCCTCATTACAGATTATGTATTCCTTATGCCATCAGATTGTAAAGCGAACTTCGTACCCCTTGGTAGTCTGTATCTTATTCCCTGATAACCAGAAACTTCTACGCTTAAACTCTGTACCATTTTTTTTAATTTTAACATCATCTTAATAAAATTATTAAATCCATTCCCTCCCTAAGGCTCACAATCTTGGCATTGTCTTTGACACTTCTCATTAACTGCTCACATCCAGGCGCTCAGTGCTCTCCTACCTTTGTTTTCTAATCTTCTTCACTCTGTACATTGTATTTAAACTCTAAAGTCGCTTCTTCTTCACCATCCTAATAATGGGGGTTGGCCATTTATTCCATTTACTGCTGTAATTTTTTTTCTGTCCGAATTCCTTGTCTTTCATCTCTCCAGACTATCCAAAATGTTACAGCTAAAATCATCTTCCTCTTCTGGTGCTATGAACGTGTCAGTCCCCTCCCTGAGTACCTTCACTGGCTTCTCTTCCTCCTTGCATCCAACTGAAGCCTTTTATCCTTGTCTTTATGGTTGTATATGTGCAGCTCTCTTTTTGCTTGCATCTTGGCTCTTTTTTCCTTTTCCATGCTGTCATAAATATAAAGGGAAGGGTAAACACCTTTAAAATCCCTCCTGACCAGAGGAAAAACCCTTTCACCTGTAGAGGGTTAAGAAGCTAGGATAACCTCGCTGGCACCTGACCAAAATGACCAATGAGGAGACAAGATACTTTCAAAAGCTGGGGGGGAGGGAAAAACAAAGTGTCTCTCTCTCTCCCTCTCTCTCCCTCTGTCTCTCTGTCTATATGATGCTTTTGCCAGGGACAGAACAGGAATGGAGTCTTAGAACTTAATAAGTAATCTAGCTAGAGATGCGTTAGATTGTGATTTCTTTAAATGGCTGAGAAAATAAGCTGTGCTGGAGGGAATGGATATTCCTGGTTTTGTGTCTTTTTGTAACTTAAGGTTTTGCCTAGAGGGATTCTCTATGTTTTGAATCTAATTATCCTGTAAGGTATTTACCATCCTGATTTTACAGAGGTGATTCTTTTTACTTCTATTAAAATTCTTCTTTTAAGAAACTGAAAGCTTTTTCATTGTTCTTAAGATCCAAGGGTTTGGGTCTGTGCTCACCTATGCAAATTGGTGAGGATTTTTATCAAACCTTCCCCAGAAAGGGGGGGGTAACATTTGGGAGGATTTTTGGGGGGAAAGACGTTTCCAAACGGACTCTTTCCTAATAATAATAATAATACCGGTTAAACGTTTGGTAGTGGCAGCGGTAAAGTCCAAGGGCAAAAGGTAAAATAGTTTGTACCTTGGGGAAGTTTTAACCTAAGCTGGTAAAAGTAAGCTTAGGAGGTTTTCATGCAGGTCCCCACATCTGTACCCTAGAGTTCAGAGTGGGGAAGGAACCTTGACACATGCTCTCTCAGGCCCTGCAATATGCTCAATTCTTTCTAATTGATGTTTTTTTCCCCTGCTTCTCCCATTATTGACTTTGTACCCTTTTTTGCTGCTGTCCCCAGCATTTGGACCAGCTTGCCAATCCCCCCGAGCCATATATCAAGCATCTTTCTTCCTTATGTCTGTACAGAGCTAAACATCTACATTAAAGGATAGACTAATAATTGTTTAATAATTGTTTTCTATACACTGTGAATGAGCTCTGTGATTGTAATATAGTAATTGTAATCCTGTTCTTTATTACACTATAGGAAATATTACAAATATTTCATGTATTGAACTGTTTTACTATAATTGGAGTCCTTTGTATAGTGTTGCCAACAAGTCAGTGAAGACCCCTTAATCTAAATGAATTACCTGTCATCTGGTTGAGACAAAGTACCAAGCTACAGATTTGTAATATGGGACTTTTCATGTGAAAACTGAGATCTTTAATCTTCTTGTAGACTTTCCTGGACTCATTCCTGTATTTCAGAAAAGATGCACATTTGTTATCCTATGGGAAATGTTCAGAAACAAATTAGAATCTTTAAAGAGGGCCTTACATACAAAGGAAAAATGTCAATTATATTATGCAAAATTATTCTTCAGCAAAATTCCGTTTATTGTTCCAATGTCTTTTGTAATGTTCCTTGTCATAAGAAAAAGATGTTTGAGAGACACAAACACCTCCAGAGTTCTCTAACCTGTGAAATAATTTTAAAACCTTGTAATATGGATACACATAATAGTAACAACTTTTAGGGTGGGTTGTTTGAAAAGGAGCACACCAGGTCATTAAAGTGCTTTTGAAAATCCAATCCTTAAATCTTTAATAGGGCTTAAAAGCTATAGTGCGGACAGGGCCATTTGGAGTGCAATTCTGAATCCAGGTCTTAGCATGGTTCTCCGTTGCTTCCTGGCATAGCTTATTGTGGGCCATATCAGATCTCCAACTTCCTTGACTTCAGGGTGTGGAATGTAAAAGATCCTGGTCCAGAGGAGGGGATTTGGAACAGGAGAATTCCTCTTGGTAGGAGATTAGGGTCTGAATGTAGGAAGGGCAGCATGCTGGAGAAATGGACCCAGAGACGTCATTTTACCCTCCACAAATTAATGCTGCCCTAGTCAATATAAATTTACCCACCTTTCCTCTCCATGCATCTCCACAAAACCCTTCTTTAGCAGAGGTTCTGATTCATCAGCCAGTACAGCAGGGAATTCCATCATCAATCTGACTCCTGCAGAAGCTGTGTTGACCAAGAGGAGAAGCTGGTATACAGGAACATGGCCTCTGTGTAGATGGACATAGCCTGTGTGGATCCTGAAGTTCATTTAGGAATATAGACAGCTGCTGGTTTCAAGGGTCAAACCCTCTGCATTTTCCACAGGAGGTGAGGGTGCACAAATCCTGCTCTCTATCAGAACACTGCCTAGGAAACTCTTCAAGGAGAACTTCACAAAATGTCCTGTCTTCAACATGCAATTCAGTTGACCAATATGTGGGATAATATATGTCTGTTAATTACTGAGGTAGGAGTTGTAGATGTATATTGCATTGTACAATTAATGTCGTTTTCCAAACCAATAACAGCTCCTTACACCCAAAGAGTTTACAGTCTAGAGGTACAGCAGATACATTTCAGTACAAAATAAGACAAATCACACTTATGTTGTTGTTAGCATGTTGTAGGAAGAATGTTTCAGAGAATAAATGAGTCTTAGCTTTTTTCAGGAAGGGGGTTCTTTGTTTCTAAAATTACTAATTTTTGCTTGAGTCAGCTATTATTCACATTTTAAAGAGAGACTAAAAGCATAGCCACTTAAATTAGGTGAGCAATTATGAGCAAGATTTTGAGGGAACAACAGCACAGTGCATTGCAAAAGTGTTTTCAAGAAAGATTTTTATTTTTTAAACTGGAAAATTCCCTGCAGATTTCCTCAAACTTTGCAGTTTTCCCCTGCAGTATTCCACTGGCTCTAGCTGTAAGCTTTTTCATTAGACTGCAGTATATCAGTTATTATAACAGCATGTTTGAAAAGTGGAAAAAGTTCTTCAGTCGCTAAAAATCCTTACAAAAACCCAATATTTAAACTAATAATTTTACATTTTCCACGTTTTCTCCTATGTTCTGGGTCATATGCTGATGAGTAAGCACAGTGGACAGACTGGAAAAAGTGGGAAGAATGAACATAAAGACATTTATGGACCATTAGTAACTATGATGATAAGCACTTTTTATATGCAGGTAAATGTGTAGGTAGAAAGAGACATTAATTTTGAGTTGGAACCTCAGCTGGTGTAAATCAGCCTACCTGCAGGATTTGTCTCTTTGCTTTCAAAAGTGCTTCAGTTCAGTTTAAGCATTGGGATCTCAGACTCTGCTCACTTAATATTTTAAATGCCCCCATCTGGGCTTTGACATTTATACTGAAGTGCATGGGGTAGTATATGGTGTGTATTTCATAACAATATTGCTGGTTTTGGAGCAAGATTTGCCCAATATTTCCCTTATTTGGGAAAAACTTAAATTTTTGTCAACAAAGGGTTTTATCTGAACAGGGAAATAGAATATATATTATTTAGGGAAAGTTGTCTTTGAAATGGAAAAAAGTTCTAAAAATCACAGAAATGAAGATCCTGATACTTTGGTATCTGTGATCCTCTGCTTCCCCCCCCGCAGCACCCCACTTCAGATCCTAATCTGTCTGAAGATGTAGAAAAGCTGCAAGATTTCATCTCTCAGCATAAGATTACGTCAGCACTATGCTCGTGTGGGGGAAGAACCCTAAAGTTCTCAATTGGAATGGTTACAATTTTGGTTTTTTTTTAGGAGAATCTGGGCCGTAACAAGTATTTTTACATTTAATGAGAACCTTCAGAAGTCCTCAATAAAACAGTAAAAATGAAATGACAAACATTGGTTTCTCCCATATGCTTTTGTTTGTTAATTTTAAAGTTTATGATTTTCTTTTGTTTGTTCATAGATTCTATATTAGATTCAAAGTATTGTCATAATAGTTTGTTATACAGAACCAGATGTTTTAAAAATGCAGAGATCCTATGGATCTTGGAGAAAGTGGGGAAAACTCTAGGATTCTAATGAACTCAGTTCAACCTTTTATAAATAAGTAATGCACTGGGCATCGTTCCCAGCATGATGTGATTAAGGAATGAACGTAGTTATTGTCTGATTATCAGTTTCTGGACAAATTAAGACAGTAATGCAGGAAATGCAGGAAAGAGGAAGGTGTATTAATCTGACTAGTTATGCAGAAAAGTGTCTCTAACTGTCCTATGTTCTGTTTTCTGTTCTGTAAGTGTGCTCTCAGGGTTCAGTTCTGCATATCTTACTTCACAAGTATTTTATGTCTCTGTATGTGTGACTCCACACAGACAAGTATCCAGGTCCCGCCCCCGCCGGTGGGCCTGCAGGTATCATTTTTTCCCCTCTATACACACAGCTATCTCCTGCAAAGTCTCTTAGTCCTTGGGTCTGGGCAAGCAGGGATAAGCAGGTGCTGTATGCCTGCTATTTATCCCATCCCTCAAGCAAATAGTCAGGGAGTGGGCTGTGGCTCTGTCCCCTCAGGACAGCTGAGCCAGTGTGAGGGTAGTACTCTGTTGGTAAGGATCAGTAGTGGATTACTACCCCTTGCAACAAATGGGGAGCAGGTAAAGAATTGTGCTTCTCTTGCCTCCATTTCCTCGGTATAACTGATAATGGCTTGAAGTGTGTCTATTGTGAGATGATCGGCAAACAAGCAGAATTAATAGAGTGATCATCATTTTAAAGTGCCAGAATCAGCAAACTGTGCTGTGAGAATGTTTCCCAACACTGCCTTTATGTTTCCTCTGAGTATAGGTAAAAGTAGTAGTAGTAAAGTACATGAAAAAGAGCTAAACTAAATTCCTGTGGGGAGGAAGGAATAAGAGATCACATTTCGTAGTAGCAATTTTTTGTCATACTAGGTATTTTATTCTGTGTTTTGTTAGTATTGCTTACAATATTACCGGTATTGCTCTGATGTTGTTCAGTTTCACTAAATCATCTCTGATTCAGAAGTATAATCATAAGAGTATTCTTACAACTTCTTAGTGAAAACAAAACTGCTGCAGTCCAAAACCATCGATATATTCAGATATGAACTTTTTAAAAATATATATTTATGGATAGATGTTGACTCATCTGAGGACTATGAAGGCCAGACAGTCTGAATTGTATTAATGTTTCTGTTTTTCTGATCTCTCAGAAATCAAAACAGATGAGTTTATGAATAATAAGAAATCTCATGAAGTGCAGAAAATGTCAGAATTGATAGACAGCATTGCAAATTTTTGTGGTATAAAGCAGGTAAGAATGTACTTTTCAGTGTGTATTACCATATAATTTACAAATACTTGGCTCATCTTTTCTATCTTGTTCAAATCTTAGATTTTGATATATACTTAATGTGGATTTTATTTTTCATTTTAGTAATAGTGACTGAAGGGGAAGCCTTAGAGCAAAGCTGAGGGGCTCTTTACCCACCCCATTGTTAGCTTCAGGCAGATAAGCTCTCCAGTCATTATTACAATTATGAATCATGAAAAATAGGCATGATTTTATACGCTGAGCAGTTAAAAGCTGCACTGCATGTTGCCAGGAATGTTGTGTTCCTTGTACGGTAGTGATAAGACGAGAGCAGTAACTAATAGGGAATTCTCTACATTCCATTAGGCTCATAAAAATAGCAAATAAAACAGAATACAGTATCTGACAAGTTTTAAATGTAAATTTTTCTATTTTTGCACTAAAGAATTGGAATTTCCCCCCTCTTTAGTGCCATCCACCATGATACAAAACACTCATTTGGTGAGTGAGCCTTGTTGGTCCAACTGTTCCTGGTTCCAGACTCATAAGCAGCAGGTCAAAGTGGCTTCAGCCACTCCTCTACTCCCTGGTAGCAGTCTGGTCATGGATATGATGGACGCTCAGCAATTTCATATACACCTCTACCCCGATATAACGCGGGTTCGCATACAATGCGGTAAAGCTCCGACACGCTGCTCTGAGCAGTGTGTTAAGGGTGCCGGGCCGGACCGGGCCTGAGGGGTTGGATAAGGGGCAGAGGGTCTAGGGGGCGGTCAGGGACTCCCCCCCCCCGCCAGGGTCTGGGAGGGAGGAGCTGTGAGGGGGCACTTTTGGGGGCCCCACAGTCCCAGAGTGGCCCGAGAGATTAGCGGGAAGCCGGGAGCAGCCCGCTTTGCTTCCCTCACCCCGGCCCCAGCTGTGTCGCTCAGGGGAGGGAGCTTGGGGGAAGGGATCCGCCCCCCGCCCCCCCGCACTTACCAGCAGCGGCGGAAGCGGAGCAGCCCGGCCCCAACCTGCTCCACTCCACCAGCTCCCAGCCGCGGCGCTCCGCTTCCTGCCTCCGGTGAGTGCGAGACCTTTCCCCAACACCCCCCTTCTCTCCCCCCACCAGTGACACAGGTGTCCTTTCCCCAACCTCCCCACAATCACCGGCAGCAGGAAGCGGAGCAGCCCAGCCCCAGCCCACTCCACTCCGCCAGCTCCCAGCCACAGCACTCCGCTTCCCGCCGCAGGTGAGTACGGGGGGCGTCCTTTCCCCAACCTCCCCACACTCACCGGCGGCGGGAAGCGGAGTGCCGCGGCTTGGAGGTGGTGGAGTGGAGCAGGCTGGGACTGCGTTGCTCCGCTTCCCACCACTGCCGGTGAGTGCCTATCAGGGGGCGGGGGATGTGAATCAGGGTTGGTGCAGTCAGGGGCAGGAGTAGGGGGTTGGGTAGGGGGTGGGGTCCCGGGGGTAATTAGGGACTGGGGTCTCTGGAGGGGGTGGTCAGGGAACAAGGAACGGGGGTCCGAAGCAAGTTCGATATAACGTGATGAGATTTTTTTGTCTCCCGAGGACCACGTTATATCGGGGTAGACGTGTAGATGTTAAATAGTATGCAGCATATATACTTGTGGGACTCAGTAGGTGAGGAAAGGAAAAGTTGCCCACCACAGCTTTCTGCATATATTCTATGGGTATGTCTACGCTCTGAGCTAGAGGTATAAATTCCAGCTTGAGGATACATACCCATGCTACCTTGATGAGAGCTAGCATGTTAAAAATAAAGTTGTGGTGGAAGGGCTAGCCGCCGCAAGTAAATACCCATGTGACACACTAGGAACATACTTGGGCAGCTAAACCTTACCATTGCTTGCATTACCATTTACTACATTCTATTTTTAGTGTGCTGTCTCGACCAGCACTAGTGTGGGTATGTCTCATCCAGCTTGAAATATAGACATATCCCGAGATAAAAGATTGGAACCACCTCAGTGTGCTAACTCTGATTCCTGGTACAATTGGTGCAATCAGCCAGCACTCTGTCTTTATTTGATTGACCATTGACAATAAAAGATGCGTATTTTTAACCATGAGTATGTACATTTGTTGGTTTCAAGCATCTTTGGCCAAAGAACTGATTCTTTTGGTGGTGGTTTTGAAAAAAATAACTTAGGACCATTGATTTTAATGAAAAACGCGGCTATACCGTATGTCACTAAATATGAAATACAGATGGCTTTATGTTAACTTTATTCCATCATTCAGTCATATACTGTAACAGAATTTATTTGTTCAGTTACAAATCCCTAATATATGAAAAGAGCTTTCCAGTTACATTTTTTTTAAAATTCTCCTTTTTAGTTATTAAAAAGCAACCTCTTTTGTTTTAGTTACCTTTAAACTTTAAAAAATAATATGAATTGTAAAGTTTTAGGAGAGTTTTTTCCATATTGATTTCTTTCAATCCTGCTGACAGAACAAAATATATATAACATTTAATTAAAAAATATAGAGCAATGAAAACACAACACATGTTTTACAACAGCACAGCTGTCCTCAGGGTGTTTCTTTCAGAAATTACAGATCACTGAAGGATTGAAAAGTGCCCTTAGATTCACCTCCGTATCTATGATGTATAATGGGTGGTAGAGGATATTGTTCTCTTGTGGTGCTTTATTATGTATTATAACAAATAGTAAAATGGGTATGAAAGCAGAAATGTTATGCTTATTGTAATCACTTTCAAGTTAACTGTTTGAGTTAAAACATTTTACAAGAGCTTTAAAGTTTTGTTACTTAAAAAATAAGTTTTCTACCTCATTTTAGTGTTGTTCCTAATACACACTGTTACTGAAACATCATACAAATGGAACTTTATATAAAGGTCTTTGTTTCATTCTGAAAATAACCTAGTGTAATTCTTGTTTTCTTTTACACATATTTGTAAAATTTTCTTTGGAAGATGCAGTATACACAACAAATTCATTCAGTGAATGAAACAAATAAGATCTAATTCTGCATTCATTATGTATTTCATTCAAGGCTTGATGCTGGGAAATGCTCACAGTCTTCTGGAAAATGATGTCCATGCCTGTATCGGGCCAGGAACTATGTTTAAACATAGTACCCAGCCCAATATGGACAGAGCTTTTGTAGTTTATTATGTCACGGAAATTTCATTATAAAAGTTCATGCTTGGCATGTATATCATAGTATGTTGAGTATCTTTCCTTATATGGAATTACAGCAGGGATTAATTTAGTCCAATATGTTTGTTTCAGCATATAATCACTGCCTATTTTTAAACCTATATTTTCTTTTCACTTTACAAAGACCACAAAAGTTAAAAGTGTATGGTGTTTATCTGTATATTTTTTTCACTAGATAATAAATGAAAATACCTTGTCAAAACAGTTGTACATCTTGACAGCCACTAGAGGTCATGGTAATAGGTTTCTGAACAATTCACAATCTGAATGTATGTCCACTTAGTTCCTTTCATAGGAATAGTAATCCAAATGCTATCTGAAGGTTGGGGTGTGGGTAGAATCATGACACATTCTACATTACAATAATATCTATCTATCTGCGAATTCCATCCTGTCATTATTTCTTAACTAACTGGCAAAAACATTCCACATGTTCCTTTCTTGTCTTTCTTTTAGATCTTTGTGGGAGGCATCTGGTGTGATGGTGGAGAGGGTGGCAAGTGAACTATTATTACAAAAGTTACAGCCAAAGTCTATCTCATCTCTCTTCCACCAAAAGTGTGTGTATACACATGTCACCCAAACAATTTAAGGATTAAGTTGGAAAACATAGAGAAAACTGACAGAAAGAAAGCAATAGGGAAAAAAAACCAACATACTCTTAATCCTTGCATAATATCTCTGAGTCATAAATTCAGTCCATAATTAGTTTTACCCGAATCATAAATACTCTCTGCTCTGTGTAGTCCCTTCCTTGACTTTTATCCAAAAATACCTGGGTTACTAATTCTCGGATTTCTTGGCTTGAATAAAAATTATAGCATCCTCAGGACTTCAAAAAATAAAACTGTCCTTTTTATTCCAGCCTTGCTGAATTCAAAGGTACTGCCTGGTAACTAAGTATGTGCAGTTCATCTTAAGCCTGGGTGAAACCTTTTATGCCTGTTCACATGGTTTGGCATAAAATCAGAGCAGATGTTCAAATGAGACATGTTAGAGTCCAAAAATCCTTGGATCAAGCTATTCAGGAGCATATACCTAACACACAAGGTTTTATATATAGTCCATATAATTCTTGGCAGATATTGGATCAAAGGGAATTTTTGTGAAGTCTCCATTCTGTTGAGAAGTGGCTCTCTGTTACCTAATCCGAAATCTTACCAAGCATTGGGCTGGGGCCTCATGTGCAATCAAAATTCACATAGTGAAAGACACGAGATTGTGTAAAGTTGGTGTAAAGTTCTTACTTTCTGTCCTGTTCCTGCTGCTATTATGTGCACTGCTTCACTGCATTATGTTGGCTCAGCCATGGGTTGGAACTATCTTACAGTTATAAGAAGCTTCAGAGTAGCAGCTGTGTTAGTCTGTATCCGCAAAAAGAACAGGAGTACTTTTGGCACCTTAGAGACTAACAAATTTATTATAAGCTTTCGTGGGCTGCAGCCCACTTCATTGGATGCATAGAATGGAACATATAGTAAGATGGTGGAGGTAAGATAGAAGGTGGAAGTTACCATACAAACTGTGAGAGGCTAATTAGCCTCTCACAGTTTGTATGGTAACTTCCAACTTATCTGTATATATGTATATATATATATATCTTACTATATGTTCCATTCTATGCATCCGATGAAGTGGACTGTAGCCCACGAAAGCTTATGCTCTAATAAATTTGTTAGTCTCGAAGGTGCCACAAGTACTCCTGTTCTTTTTACAAGAAACTGAAAACCTAGGCATTCCAACTTTCTTCTCATCAACGAACATCAGGAAGGGTGTATGGCATGCGAGCTCCTACCTAAGGCATCTGTAATATGTCAATGCAAGATCACCCTTACCTTGGAGTGATCTTCCTTGGGTTGGTTACACAGATTTAGTTTCCCAGGTCTGCCAGCAGTGGCTCAAAGTGGCTACAGTTGAGAATATGGCCCATTAATTTTTTATTTTACTTTTTTTTTTAAACAAAATGAAATTCTGCGCAAAAGTACATTAAAAGACTTAGAAAAGTCAGGAGGCTGAAAGTCATGATTATTTCATTGACTGTGTTTCTGTGATAGAACTAAACCAGTTTTAACATATTTGTATTTTAAAACCAGAAGCTGAGCAAAATAAAAGATAAGTAAATTATGAAATCTATACTTCTTTTTCTTAGGGAAATGTTTTTTATTAGCATGTGTTTGAAACATGTCTTATTTGTTGTTCATTAATATGGTACATGCTATTTTTAATTCATTCTGTTATCTTTACTATAGGTGATTGACCTGGGCTCTGGAAAAGGCTACCTAAGCTCCTTTTTATCCATGCAATATAATCTAAAGGTTTATGGAATTGATTCCTCAAACACCAACACTTATGGAGCTAATGAAAGGAACAGGAAATTGAAGAAACACTGGGGAGCTTATCAAAGTCGGGCAAGAGCAAATGTCAGAGGCCAAGTGTTGGAAGAGCCAAAGGATAGGGCAGTGCAAGATGAAATAAAATGTAAAGCAAATATCAGTGAAAAGCTTTTAAGTACTAACAACAGTCTTTTAAGTCAGGACCAGACGGCTAGCTCAGATTCTGTTCCTTTGGAAATTACTGGTGCTTTCACAGACTCTGCTATGTTGAAAACTGGCAAACAAACTGAACCTCATTTGGTGACTCAGACACAGTCTGACGGGAACAAAATTTCTGAAAATGCTTTTTCTCTTCTAAACATTCTACCTGCTGATGCTGTAGAAGCTGTTTCTTCATCTAAATGTAACATGGAGCTCTGTGAAGAGGAAAAAGAGCAAAGAAAAATGGCTTCCATCAAGGCCAAAGCAAGCAAGTCAAATGACTCAAACATTTATTTGCCATTGACCTCATACATCACTGCAGAAACAGAACTCCGTGATATCATTACGGATCTGGAGGTTATTTCACTTATTAGCATTCTTATTTTTGAAGTACCAGTGTCAGATTCTCCATTGCTTTTGCACCTTGTGTATACATTTTCACTTGTGCAAAGTGATTGCCAATTGAGTGTAGAATGCTGTCAGCAGTGTGACTGGAGAATTCTGACTCGGTAACACTTCACACCCACTTTGCATAATCATTTCTTACTGATGCATTTTTTTTTTCCTATTTCAGAAGATGTGCTGGACTACTTTTGGCTAGGTGACCTAAGCATACTTAGCACTACTTATGTAGTGGCTGAAATTACCACTTAAAACAAAGTTAACAGTAGCTGTGCAATGATATTCATCAATTGTCCTGTAACTTTACTTTTCTAGTTACATATAACACATGAAATTACAAGGAGAGTAATTTATATTTACACGTTATTCAGGAGAATATATTTTGCATTAAAAACAACTTTTGTGAAATTATTGTTATTTAGTAATTAAAATGTACGTAACCTGAAATTGAAATTTAGGTATGAAATACTTTATATGATACAGTATAATAACCCCTTTTATGGACTTGCCAAATAATTTTATTTATAAGCATCATTTTTTTACAGTTTGGATTTTCGGACTTAAAGATAATGATAGTTTAATAATCGACTAAACAATTGAAGCCTGATCTCAGTTTCCCTTATGAAATCATTTACACTGGTACAAAGTGAGCACAAAGAAAATGCTACCAAGTAAGAACGATTGTGTTTTACATCCACTAGGTGCTCTCTTTGCACTTATGTAAATAAATGCAAAAGATGGAGATGAACAGAGATCAGGCCCCTACTTTCATTTTTAGAAGCAAAGGCACACTAAGGTTGCTACAAATAGTAAACAGTATTGCCTGGCAGGATATGTGATAAATTGTACCATTAAAAGGCTTTTAAAAACTTCATTACAAGTGGTTAACACTTTGTTTTAAAACAATCAACTGATTTTGCAGTACATGCAGTCCTCGACTTTACGACATTCGAGTTATGACAAACAGCACTTACGGCGTTCATAAATTGTCATCGTGTTTCGACTTTGTGACATTGGTTTTGACTTTATGATGCTTGATCCAACATTGTTCCTATGGGAAATATGAGTTAAGACATTTTTGACTTAAGACACAATTTTCAGGAACCAATTGTGTCATAAGTTCGAGGACTGCCTATGTTCCTAAACGCTGAGAAAGTTTGGAGAAAAACTGCAGTGTTGATTGATTTATTTGGCAAAACTTTAAAATTAATTTGAATCGCTAAAACAGTATCAGGGTTTGAATATATGTTTGTGTGTAGCCCAGAGCTAATGCTGAATTAATGAATTCTGTTAGATAGATCCTCTGTATAAGGGATCGGAATCTGCTCTCAGTTACACCAATAATGGGGTTTACAAAAATGGAATTGAAGTAGGTAGATCACAACAGTATAACTCAGAAAAAATTTGGGTTTTGGACTGTTTTAACAGAATCTTCATATTTAATATGGTTTTTAGGTCTCTCGCATCTGGTGGCCATCTTCCACCACCTTTCCTTTGGGAGAATTTGTTCAACTTTTCCAGCCTGCAGGTTTAATGCTGTTCTTGCAGGGGCATGAATTTCCATCCCTTACTAGTCCCCATAGCCCTTCTAAGGCTCTCTACCATTAAGGGAGGAAGTACTGCAGAGTGCTTACCTCACTATAGAGTCTGCTAAGGAAAGAGGATTGTACAGATGGCACTTAATTCTTACAGGCTGAAAATTCCAGAGAGATTTGGAATGGAGTAGAAGGATAGCAGGGAGAGAAGTGAGGGTGAAAGAGAGGAAAAAAGGGATGACGGACAGTATAGTGGAGGAAGGAAGGAAGGAGAGAAGTATCATGGTGGGAAGTGAGACAAAGGATAACTGGGATAGAGAAATAAAAGAAAGGGACAAAAGGAGAGTGAGGAAGAAGAATACAGGAAATGGGGAGAGAGAGAAGAAGAGTATATTATCCATAACTAAGGCTCTGATCATGCTTCCATTGAAGTCATTGACAAAACTCCCGTTGACTTCAGGGACTCTGAGTTGGGCTCTTTAGAGAGGAGAGATACTGCAGAGTCAGAGCAAACAAAACAGATGGAGAAACAGCAGTCACAAGCAGCACTTATTTTCAGTCACAGGTGGAAAGTACTGCCAATGTCTGTTGAGGCATTGAAAAGTAGCAGCAGTGTCGTGGGTACATTCAGTCATGCAAGTTAAGGTAGAAAATTTTGAAGAAAAGAAAGAAAAAAGAAGAGGAAAGAAAAAGGTCAAAAGAGAATGGCTGGTCATTTGGTGATAGGTCTCTGCACTGCCATGCAAGTGGCTCAAGTTCAGTTAATGGTCCTGGGCTTCTGCTTGCTCCTTGCCAAGGAAAGGAATGGATAATAAGGAAAAATTAGAGTAGCCTCACAGTTCCAACAAAGATACAGAGAACACTCCACGCATTTGTTTATAGGAAAGGTTCTCACACTTTGTTGGCACTGAAATGCTTTTGGTGTTCTTCAATAAATTTCCAGAACAGGACACCAGGAGTCTCCATGAGCTTGTATATTTAAATCTCACAGCAAATTAACCATTTATAGCTTGTCTGTTTTTGCTGTTCTTGTCTTTCCTTTAAAAGAAAAGAAATGAAAAGAAATGTTTGTTGCTGTTTATTTTTAGGACTGTATAATGGTGGGACTACATACATGTGGGGATCTTGCTCCGAATACACTGCGAATCTTTACTGCTAAGCCTGAAATCAAGGCAGTTTGCAGTGTGGGCTGCTGCTACCATCTGTTGACAGAAGAGTTTGAAAACCAAAAAGGTACAGGAATTCTGCTGAATCAGGTTGCCAGTCTGCAAGATGAGAATATAATTACCTTTTAACTAATAGCTACCTTGTGTCCAGTGGTGCAAGTAGAATTCATTTCTTACCAGTTTTCCCCCAACCAACTAAAGAGAGGGTTGGGGGGAGACACATGACCTTCCCACATGACCCTTCATGTGACCCAGCCCAGGGCCCCACGCGCCCCCCCCCCCCCCCATGATCCATCCCATGTTACCTGGGAGGGGAGCGCTCCCAGTGGGTAGACACAGCACAGGTGCTGTGTGGGCTGCTAAGAGAAGAGGAGGGCTTGCTCCTGAAACAATAGCCAGTCCACAGTCACACCTGCTTTGGGAATTGCCAGCAGAAGAGTTTCAAACCAACTCCCTCTGACAGCAGAGAATATTTTTTTCCAGACACGCTGGCAACCGAGCCCCACACTGGCAGCTCCTTTGGCACAGCTGTGTCGCCTCCAGCCCCTCCCCCAGCCCTTCCTTGCAGCTATATCTCCTGAGTCCTGTCTGGGGTCTGTACAGCAGCCCCCGCTAGAGGACAGGGCGAGGCTGGGCCCTGGGGCGGTACAGCCGCACCAGAGGAGCTCCCGGCACAGGGTTCTGCTCTTTTAGCAGCTGAGGTTCTGGGCTCTCCTGGTAACTGCAGTGACAAAAGGAGCAGAACGTGGGACCACTGGGTGGCCCCAGCTGGCAGCTCCTCCGGCATGGCTGTACTGCCTCCGGCAGGGCTGCTGTGCAAACCCCGGACAGGAGATGCAGGCACACAGCTGTGTGGAAGGGCTGGTGGTGGTAGGCCCCACGTTCTGCTCCTCCTGTGTCTTTCCAGTACACCACATCGGCTATAAATATCTTACTGGCACAGCATACTGGACCGTACTGCCCTACTTGCACCACTGCTTGTGTCTATTCTTTTTCAGTGGTTTATTTAGAACTGTTTTTAATTACATTCTGTGAGACATTCACTCCTGGATGCCTTGTAGCTTTCCTGTTATGCCAGCATTTCCAATATTCTTCTTGAAATTAGGCACATTAATGCAGAAGGTTTTTATGTGGTTAAAAATACAGCTGTTTCTATTCCATTATTTCACTCATAAAATGTGGATTCTTTTGGTCAATATATTTTTATCCTTTTAAAATATTTTGGGCGAGATTTTGCCTTTGGCTGTGTGCACACAACTTCCATTTACTTTGGGTTGTGCATGCATAACTAAGAGTAGAATTTGGCCCTCTGAGTTTAATCAATTGCTTTAAAAAGTGCCCATCAGAATGTAGCACTTTGGGCCATTGCAGGATAGTTTGTAAAACAGTACATGTATAACAGATTTTCCTGGAGTACAAAGCTGAAAGTTGTCTGAGGATATCTTCACACTGAATTAAAAGCTTTCCTTCAAGTGTTAGTTTTTTTCATTTCTGGGGAAAGGTTGATATAGTTAGTTGTAAAGTATAGCCTTCAAAGAAGAAAAAGGTGAGGATTGTAATTGCACAAGTTTTATCAGTGTGTACTGTAGTATGTGAAACTGATGGACAGTTGTGTTATCACAAAAATTCTGGTTATTTTTAATGTCCGCCATTCAACTCTTGCAGTGGTATAATCGTTGTTACTGTCAAAAATACAATGGTGAATTACAAACTGAAGTGACTTTTAAAAAATTCAACAAAGCACAGCAAATAACTGGTGCTGATAATATTAACAAATAAATATGTAGATCTCTAAAACTGGTATTGGTAACAATTTAGCCAAAGTGTTAGATTAATGTATGTGAGAATTTTTGTGACAAATGAAAAAGGGTATTTACCTCAGTAAGCAAATAATTGTTGGATTTTGCATTTAAATGAGGCAGCTGGAAAGCTTTGGAGTGAAGCTTTGTTATATAACATACATGCTTTCTGTGAAAGTGAGAAAGGAGATGAATTCCTCTTTTCCCAGTCCAATAATCTGTGACAAGAACTACAGTAATTGCCCTGCTGTACTTCACCCTAGAGTCCTCTACTACATCTAAAAATGATAAGTGCTAACTGGATCAGCAGTGAAGTAGTTAATGCTAACACTTAAATTTGTCATCAAGCTTGAATCATAGAGTCATAGAATATTAGGGTTGAAAGAGACTTCAGGATGTCATCTAGTCCAATCCCCTGCTCAAAGCAGGACCAATACCAACTAAATCATCCCAGCCAGTGCTTTCTCAAGCCAGGCCTTAAAAACCTCTAAGGATGGAGATTCCACCATCTCCCTAGGTAACCCATTCCAGTGCTTCACCACCCTCCTAGTGAAATAGTTTTCCTTAATATCCAATCTAGACCACCCCCACTGCAACTTGAGACCATTGCTCCTTGTTCCGTCATCTGCCACCACTGAGAACAGCCTAGCTCCATCCTCTTTGGAACCCCCTTGAGGAAGTTGAAGGCTGCTATCAAATTCTCCCCTCACTCTTCTCTTCTGCAGACTAAATAATCCCAGTTCCCTCAGCCTCTCCTAAATCATGTGCCTCAGCCCCCTAATCATTTTTGTTGCCCTTTGTTGGACTCTCTCCAATTTGTCCACATTCCTTCTGTAGAGGGGGGACCAAAACTGGAGGCAGTACTCCAGGTGTGGCCTCACCAGTGCTGAATAGAGGGGAATAATGACTTCCCTCGATCTGCTGGCAATGCTCCTACTAATACAGCCCAATATGCCATTGGCCTTCTTGGCAACAAGGGCACACTACAGACTCATATCCAGCTTCTCATCCACTGTAATCCCCAGGTCCTTTTCTGCAGAACTGCTGCTTAGCCAGTCGGTCCCCAGCCTGTAGCAGTGCATGGGATTCTTCCTTCCTAAGTGCAGGACTCTGCGCTTGTCCTTGTTGAACCTCATCAGATTTCTTTTGGCCCAGTCCTCCAATTTGTCTAGATTACCCTGGACCCTAACCCTAACTTGCTGAGGGTGCAATTAATCCCATCATCCAGATCATTAATAAAGATGTTGAACAAAACCGGCCCCAGGACTGACCCATGTTAACACCATGTTAAAATAAGATGAATGGGGTAGTTTACATCTCTCTCAGCTATTGTTTCAGGTTCTCTGCAGACTCAGGCATACATCAGTTCCTCCATTTACAACCACAAGGGAGAGAGTTACTTTTGTAATGAAAGTTTAGATTCCTGAGTATGATTATGCAGCAACTGAAAAAGAATCTATGATGCATCAATGTAAGTTCCTTCATAATCTTATTCTACATGAGGTCCTGCTTACAGGAAATAAAAGAACATAAAAGAGAAGTGAAACCAGGAAGGGAAGGAAAATATTACAAAATCTATCCATGTTTTTAGATATATACTCAATAGAAATAATAAATGACGCACAACAATTTTTACTCTAGTAATTAGGCTTAGCCCTCAGGCTAATCAGGTGAATTTTACAAGCCCTGATATCAAGTTTTTCTTCCCCAAATGTTAATTACCTATTGTAAAGAGGGCAAAATGACCTGACCTTTCTGTAGGTGTACTTCTTTTTCCAGAGCAGCCCTTAAAGCCTTAAGAAACTAATACTACACTGCCATCACTGCCACCAAAAGTACAAGTGTGATATTTATTGTAACTTGAAACATAAAGTTATGCAGGTGCACAGTGATAGGAGATGTTGCTCTTTTGCAGCTTTTTTCTTTTAATTGTATAAATGAAGCCAGATTGTATATTAGAATTTCTAGTTTAATTTCTTGCAGCTTGAAGAGTGTAAGTTACGCTAATGAAGAGCTCCTTATGAAAAGAAAAAGGAAAACACTTTTTTTCTTTTCTTGGGAGACCACACTGAAGCTATTCCAAGCATGCTCAGGAAATCAGCAAATTCAAAATTTTACTGCAGAAATATGTATTACAGCATCTAAAACTATGGTTTCCACAAAAAAGCAAGGTTGTCCCTTTCTCTTGTATAGTGGAGGGGCTACGACCAGTTACAGTCCTTGCTCTCAGGGGAATGCAGAGACTCCCAGGGGGCTCATGCAGTCCCAGGAAAACAAATTGTTTCAAAGGGAGTGTGGAGGAAATGGGACCATGGGTCTTCCCCACCCCTGCTATGGACTGGCCTCTGGGACTGGCCAGGTGTGCCAGGGCAATGTAGACTGCACCTCCAAGAAACCATTACCCTTCTGCCCCAGGGCTAAAGCACAATCCCTGCCACAGCTCTCCGTGGGCCAATGCAATTTGGCACTGCCTTTCAAGCAGGCCAAATTATAATTTAAATAATTTGTCCAAAAGCGTTTTTCTAAAGGGGAATGACAGTTCATTAACAAGATTAAAAAATTAAATCCAGGGTAGATAAGACCTCGGGGTATGTCACATTACCTCAGTGGGTCACAGCTGAGAATACCAGATTCTGGACAAACTGCTGAGAAATAGGGCAGCCTCACCACAAACTGGTGGTTATTGTATCATTAGATGTACCAAGCCAGTAACAAAAGTAAACTTTTGTCTCACCATATTGGTTAAAAAGTCAAAAATTCAGTCTCCTTCAGCATTCCAACTCTTATTTCACCACCTAGACACTAGACTTTATGAGGAGTGGTTATTGAAAACTAGGGCTGTCAAGCAATTAAAAAAATTAATCGCGATTAATCATATAGAATACCATTTACATATTTTTGGATGTTTTCTACATTTTCAAATATATTCATTTAAATTACAACACAGAATACAAAGTGTACAGTGCTCACTTTATATTTATTTTTATTACAAATATTTGCACTGTAAAAAACAAAAGAAATAATGTGTTTCAATTCACCTAATACAAGTACTGTAGTGCAATCTCTTTATCATGAAAGTTGAACTTACAAATGTAGAATTATCTACAAAAAATAACTGCATTCTAAAATAAAAACAATGTAAAACTTTGGAACCTACAAGTCCACTCAGTCCTACTTCAGCCAATCGCTCAGACAAACAAGTTTTGTTACAATTTGCGGGAGATAATGCTGCCCATGGCTTGTTTACAATGTCACCTGAAAGAGAGAACAGGCATTTGCATAGCACTGTTGTAGCCGGCATCGCAAGATATTTACGTGCCAGATGCACTAAAGATTCATATGTCCCTTCATGCTTCAACCACCATTCCAGAAGATGTGCATCCATTCTAATGACGGGTTCTGCTTGATAAAGATCCAAAGCAGAGCAGACCAACACATGTTCGTTTTCATCATCTGAGTCAGGTGCCACCAACAGAAGGTTGATTTTCTTTTTTGGTGGTTCTGGTTCTGTAGTTTCCGCATCGGCGTGTTGCTCTTATGACATCTGAAAGCATTCTCCACACCTCGTCCCTTTCCGATTTTGGAAAGCAGTTCAGATTCTTAAACCTTGAGTTGAGTGTGGTATCTATCCTTAGAAATCTCACATTGATACCTTCTTTGAATTTGGTCAAATCTGCTGTGAAAGTGTTCTTAAAATGAACAACATGTGCTGGGTCATCATCCGAGACTGCTATAACATAAAATATATGGCAGAATGTGGGTAAAACAGAGCAGGGGACATACAATTCTCCCCCAAGGAGTTCAGTCACATATTTAATTAACACATTTTTTTTTTAAGAAGCGTCATCAGCATGGAAGCATGTCTTCTGGAATGGTTGCTGAAGCACAAAGGGGCATATGGATGTTTAGCATTTCTGGCATGTAAATAACTTGCAATGTCGGCTGCAAAAGTGTCATGCAAATGCCTGTTCTCACCTTCTGGTAACATTGTAAATAAGAAGAGGGTAGCATTATCTCCTGTAAATGTAAACAAACTTGTTTGTTTCAGTGATTGTCTGAACAAGAAGTAGGACTGAGTGGACTTGTAGGCTCTGAAGTTTTACATTGTTCTGTTTTTGAGTGCAGTTATGTAACAAAACAAATCTACATTTGTACGTTGCACTTTCACGACCAAGAGATTGCATTACAGTACTTGTACAAGGTGAATTGAAAAATACTATTTCTTTTATTTATCACTTTTACAGTGCACATATTTGTAATAAATAATATACACTTTGATTTCAATTACAACACAGAATACAATATATCTGAAAATGAAGAAAAACCATCCAAAATATTTAATACATTTCAATTGGTATTCTATTGTTTAACAGTGTGATTTAAAACTGCAATTAATCGCAATTAATTTTTTAATCACGATTAATTTTTTTTAATCACCTGCACGTGAGTTAACCACAATTAATCGACAGCCCTATTGAAAACCAGTTTCATCAAACAAAGGGTTCTTCTGATCTCAAGAGATCAGCCACATAGATCAGGATTTAACTCAGATCTTATTCAATAATCACTGCTGCCAATCCTTTAAATAAAATATAAACGTTTATAAGAGAAAAGAAGAAGAGAGTTAAAATGGTTAAGATCATATACATACAATCATTGCAGTATTCTTATATCAAGTTTGCAGCAGCGATGGAATAAGCTGCTGGCTTGTAAAGTCTTTGGTAACTTCCAAAAGATTGGAAGGTCCTCAGTCCATAGTTTGAATATAGAATCATAGAATATCAAGGTTGGAAGGGACCCCAGGAGGTCATCTAGTCCAACCTCTGCTCAAAGCAGAACCAATCCCCAATTTTTGCCCCAGATCCCAAATGGCCCCCTCAAGGATTGAACTCACAACCCTGGGTTTAGCAGGCCAATGCTCAAACCACTGAGCTATCCCTCCCCCAAATATGTTCCTTTTAGTTGTAAGTCCAGAGAAGCAGAGCAGGAAAGAGGCAAAATGGTGTCATTCCAGGCGTCTTTTATACCCTTTTCCATGCTCCTAGAAATGTTTCTGTTTCAAACAAAGCCACAGCCTCAGTTTTGTGGAAAGTTACCGGCACAAGATGGAGTCCAGTGTCACATGATCATATCACATGTCCTTGCTGACTCACAGGAGCAGCCATTGGCATATCCATGCCAAGATGTCCATCGGAAGAAATATTTTGACAACTCTTGAAATAATCTTCCTTTGGCTTCCTCATTTAAGTAGAATTGGTCATTTATACAGAGATTTCTCTCCAGATAAATGTACTTAGTGATTAGAATAATTGATTCCCTTGGGGTTTTCCTTCGCTGTTACAGAGTCTATGTGCTCTAGATTCACCCGATCGCACAGCAGTTGCTGGCAAAATGTATTGTTTTAATATTTTTAGATACTGCTTCTGTTTCCAAAATTAAATTTGGAATGTGATTGAGTCACTTACTCTGAAAATATACAGTGACTACTCTTTAGTAGGATTTTACTATTTATAAGTCATTAAGGCAATTTATCAGGAAAATTTCTGTTTCCTATTGGTAATTAGGCTGAAATAACCTCCCTGGATCAATTTTGCATCAGTTTTGGATCTGAGGCTTTTGAGGAGCCTTCCTACCCCTCACTGCCATGTGTCTTGAAGTAAATGGGCCAGACAGTGGGCACTTGATTATGACCTAAGAGAGGTGAATAAAAGAAGGGAAATGTGAATTAAATATAATTGTAAGGGACTCCCCTTTGCCTACCTGTCAAAAATACAAACTTTACTGGTTGGTCACAAAGAGAGTTGGAGTTCTCAAATACAATGTCCATTATTGTGAGAGCAGATGCACCAAAACTGCCATCACTAAAGAGACAAGGTGGATGAGGTCATACCTATTTTTGGACCAACTTCTGTTGGTGAAAGAGACAAGCTTTTGAGCCACACAGAGCTCTTCTTCAGGTCTCAGAAAGGAACTCCCAGCATCACAGGAAAATGCAAGGTGGAACAGATTGTTTAGCATAAGTAGTTAGTTCATATTGTAAGGGACCATTATCTGTCTTGTCTCTAGTATCCTGGTACTGACACGGCTACAACTACACTATATATTGTTAAAGAAGCAATTTTCATAATTATTTCATAGTTTGGTTGCAGAGGGTTTGTCCTAAAATCTCACTTCCAGGTGTACTATTGTGAGTAGTCCCATAGATTTGAGTGGGACTTAAATCCTCTGCTGATAATAGCGTGACTACTCAAGGTAATAAAAACTGTCCTGATACTAAGGGTTTGAAAGATGAGGCAATTTGTCTATAGTAGTTTATAGTAACAAAGGCATACGTGCCAGACTGATGAATTTTAAAGGCTTACTAGAAGTTCTGAAGAGTACCTTTTCTTTATTTTGAGAGACGTTCAGAAAGAGTAAATAAAGCCGCAACACAGATCTCATATAATTATGGGCATAGTCCATGTCTGAATGAGTGCACATTTACTGATTATGTATGCAACAAACTTTCTGCAAAAGAACAAGAGCCTTGAGACTCCTAATCCAGATAAATATAAAATTTGGCTCCGCTAGTTAACTTCTAACTTTTAAAAGCTTGTAAACATAATTAAAGAAAATGAAAAGGATGCAAAAGAAGGCATACTTTATTTTAAGATTTTCAATACATTTGTGTAATTTAAATAAAAAAGGTGTTAAATAAATTGAATGCAGGGAACAAAAAGGACCCCAAAACTGAGTGGCACCTTAGATGAACACACTGCAGACACATTATGGCTGTTTACCATTGCATTCTGCTGAAATGTAGAAGGATTAATCATTGCTGTAGAAGTATTATAGGACTGGAGCCTTGTATTTTTCTTGGCTGCCTTTTAAACATTACAAATATCTGCTTACATTTTCAAAAATATTACGTGGTCACTGTCTTAAAATAGCCATCATTGAGACCATGGCAACACATGAAAACTATTCCAAGCTAAAGATCAAAGAGCCTGATTTTCTTTCCAGACCATCTCTCGATATTGCCGCACGGGGCACATTTGCGATATTTCATTGAATTTGTGAGAAATCTAATACATGACTGTAAAAAAAAAAAAACCAGATATTTTTAATCAAAATGTATCTGAAATATTTTGGAACATTTAAAAATCATTGTCTTGTTAAATTTCACAGACAATGTTGTTACTCTCCAACAATCTCCCCCATGAAGTGACCAGTTTAAAATTAAGTATTTTTTTTATTTTTTCAGAATGAACAGAACAAAAAGGATTTCAAATCTTGGGTTTAATCTGTATTTGTAAATCATTCTGTCAAGTATGGAAGGGAGTATATCTGGTGAAAGCCAGTGTTTCCACAATAAATGATGACTCATAGGGTGCCTACGTTGAATATTGGAAATGATTAAGAAGATGCCAACAGTTTAAATCATTGGGGTGGGGGGATCTATTTTCATATAAACTTTTTTCAGTAAAAGGATACATATAGTTTAAGAGATTTTTAAGATGAACACACTACAGACTCAAAGAACCTGTTTGAAATTTAAAATCTGTAGCTGTTGCTAGGGAGAGTGACAGTTTAAGTGGTTCCTCCCTTTTCTGCAGAGCCTTAGAACTAGGATTTGGCCTGTTGCCAGATGCCGTGAACATTAGGCAAAACCAGGTCTGGTTATTTGTCTTTCAGTAGTGTCCAGAATGTATCCGGCATCGTGTATGCACGAACAGGCAGACACACAAAGACAGTCCGTCCCAAACATCTTTCAACCTAAGAATGAAGTAAGATATTTTCTGTTGAAACTACTTCAGTGAAAAAAAAAAAGATTAAATGAAAGGCTGATTCTTTGTTTAGCTGCAAACAGTGAGGAAGCACCATAAAAATGATTTATGAAACAATTGCAGTTTAGTGTTGTGTAGCCATTTTAAATAACTGTTTTTACATTTACTTAAAATTGTTCTGGGAGTTCATTTTCCTAGCCTGGGAAAAAGCATGTATGTGAAGAAGTACTTTGCATAACCAAATCTTGCACACAGTTTTGCATTCATATCTTCTGATAGGATAGACTATACAATTTTAAAAGCATGGTAGTACATTTTTTTAGTTTAGGACAAACAGCACACAAAGTTCTGGTATCCCTTTATAATATGCAATATCTAGGATATCATGGCTACAGAATAAATATTTAACTACTTTTTCATTTTGATCCAAGTTTAACTCTATTTGATATAGGTTTGCTGTAATTTCACTTAATATTAATGAAAGTTATTTAAATGGATGAAAAAGATGGAGCAACCTTAATTTCACTGTTTCTGTGGTTGCAGATACTCAGCTGGTGTAAATCATTGTAGCACCATTGGATTTAATCTTAAACTTGGAACTATCTCATACTCGACTGTTCAGCTTTAAACATTCATGATAAAACTGCTACACTAATTTTCTTTAAACTTGGCTTGTTTGTAAATCTCACTAATACTTAAAAATTAAACCGCACCTGAAGACTTAGTAATGCACTGTATCTTACTGGATGTAAGACTGGATAAAAAATTCCAGTTTGGGTTACATGTATGTTTGTACATATGATCACAGGACAATTGCACAACTGCCCAATACCATTCCTGGGAACCTCTTCAAAAGGAAAGACTTGAGTTACTTGTACACAGGTCCATCTGCTTCACCCAGGGTTCACAGACATAAACAAAACAACTTCTGAATAGTTTCAAAGGCAACTACCTTGGATATCTTGGCTTGTTTTTTTACAGAAAAGAGATTTTTGACCAACAAGACTAGCATAGTTCCAATGACATAACTAAATAAAATGGTCATAGAAATAATTTGTCATGTCTTGGATAAAATTTTCAGAAGTTCCCAAATGACTTAGAAGCCTAAGTTTCATTTTCTCTCAAGAGCCTAAGTCTCATTGGAAGTCAATGGGGCTTAGACTTTTCAGTGCCTAGAGATCACAATGGGGCTCTTAAGTCACTTGGGCACTTTTGAAATTTTTACTCCTTATCTTGCCTGTCTGTTTGTGTTTCCAATGTAGTATGCAGTTTGCCACAGAATCTAGGTTTCAGATACATAAACAAGGCTCACCCCAATTCTGTCCAAAATAGGTCATGCACTCAGTACTCCCTTGTTTTTGCTTCTTTCTTGGCATTTGAGATAATGGCAGATCTGTCTTTCCACAACCTTCTCAATAGTCTTCCCAACACACAGTGTTAGGGGCAGGGCAGTAATTGGCAAGACCTTCAATGTGAAGAGTTGGTTTCTTGTATTATTTGAAAGATTGTGGTACTTTTCCCTTCCAAAGAGATGTGTTGACAACCTGCATCAATAATGGGCTATGTATCCCCTAATAGGTTTTGCCAGCCTAAAGCTCACCCCATACTTCTAGAACATCAGAGAGTGACAATGACCAAAACGCTACCAGAGAAGATGGTGCATTTGTGCCTACTCTAACATGGACCTGCTATCATAAAAGCAGTCAATCTAGTATGAATTTGGTTAATCTCATCAGCAAAGGAGATATAACTGACAAAATACAACATGACCTTCCTCCTCTCCTCATCTAGCCTTACCTTCCTCTCCCCCCACAACCAACTCTCTCCTCTTTAGCCTCAGAAGTTTCTCATCTGCTCTCCTCTTCTAACCTATCTACCTACCCCAGTAACCCCATCCCATCCCATCCCAACTCCTGATCTCCCTCTCATCCACTCTGACCCCTCCCGTACTCTTGTCATTAATCTCTTACTGTCCTCTGGCTTTCCCCCCCTCACAATACAAGCATGCTGTAAGCTCTCCCTTTTTAAAAGCCCCCACCCTTGACCCCTCTTGCCTCTCCAATTACTGCCCCTTCTCCCTTTCAGCTGTAAACTCATTTAATGTCGTTTTTACAATTGCTGTCTGTAGTTCCTCTCCAATTCCATCCTATACCATCTTCAAATTCAACTATTATCTGTATGCTATTGGTTCACATATCTACCTCTCTACTCCAGACCTGTCTCCCGTAGCAACTAAAATCTTGGCCTGTCTCTCTGACATTTCCTGGTGGATGTCTAGCCACAAGCTCAAGATCAACATAACTAAACAGAGCTCTTAATCTCCCAAACCCTCTTTCCTATCTCCTTTCTGTGAACATCACCTGTTCTGTCACTCAGACCTGGAATTTCGGTGACACCTTCAACTCTCAATAAAAAACAGGTCCTCATATCTAGGCTACATGTAAATCTTGCCATTTCTTTTTGCATAACCTCTCTAAGATACAACCTTTCCTATCCTTGTCTAGTCTTTTAGCTCATGTCTCAATTACAGCAATATCCTTTTCTCGGGCCTTGACAAATGCAGTCTTGCCCCGCTCAGATCCATTCAGAATGCTGCTGCAAAGCTCATTTTCCCAGCCAGACACTTTGACCATGACACCCCTTTCTGTATCCCTCCACAAGCGACTTCACTTTCAAGGGCCGTCATAATGTATACCCACTTTACCAATTATTTCTCATTTAGTATCTAGAGGTAGACTCCAATGCCAGCCTCCATTGCCCACTTAGTACATTTTCAAACATATACCTTCATGCTTTCTCCCATGCTGCTCCTGATGCTTGGGAAGGCTTGCCATAAACATCCACAGCTATCTCATTATCCTCCTTCAAATCCGTCCTCAAAACTCTCCTTTGCTATGCTGCCTATTAAAAATGTGACAACAGTTAGGCTGCTGGTGGGCTGAGACCACAGCCTTTTGTGTTGACCTATATTGTCTCATTGTTTCCTTGTGCTCCCCCCATCTGTCTATATCCATCTATTGTCTCTTGTCTTATTGCTAGATTGTAAGCTCTTTGGAGAAGGGACCATCACGCTGTGTTTGTGTACTGCCAAGCACAAGGGGGTCTTGGTCCATGATTGGAGTTCCTAGATACTGTGGTAATACACGTAATAATAATAAATCACATTGAGATACATTAGACTAAAATTCTATGTTAAGGTAAAAAGAAAAAGAGTACTTTTGGCACCTTAGAGACTAACCAATTTATTTGAGCATAAGCTTTCGTGAGCTACAGCTCACTTCATCTGGTAGTCTGGATTCACAGGGCTCTATACTACCTGAAACAGGTAATTTCATTGGTCCAGTAAAGTATTTCTACCATTCTTTATTTTGCCTCAGTCAGATTCAAGTTGGTGGGGGAGGGGGGGGTTTGTTGGGTTTTTTTTTTGTATACTTGTGCACCAGTCTCTTTTCATGCTTCATCGGTAACAAGTCATTTGTTTATCAGGATGACCTGTAAGTGTGTTCAAAGGGTAGGGATGTTTAGTGAAAGATGTACACAAAGCCCACAGAGAAACTATGCTACAGCAACCAATTTTCAAAGAAATAATGTATAGGTCAGCATTCTCACACATCTACAAGAGTTAGAAAAGATTTCAGATCGTACGCAAAGAAAAATGTAGATCATTACCAAAGAAAAATATTGAAGGACCAAAAAGGTTACAAACTTAGATATGTACAGAAATGAAAATGGATCACTACCTATCATGTCCCATTCTTCTACGCCAGTTCAGCTAATAACCTAAGAACATTATCTGTTCACAACTCTTTGTTCTCTGCTAAGTGCATCCAACAATGTCAGACAAACAGTTTGTGCTCTCCTGAAAGAACCTCAAAAGAATTCTTTAACAATCCATTCTCTGGAATGAAACAGATATTGCAAGAGTCATAACTGTTCAGTCTGAGAATGCTGACTGAAAATTAAGTAAACAATTACAAAGATTCTAAATTAGAAGTTAAAATATTCAGAAGAAACAAAAATTACACAGCACAGAAGAAAAATACTCAACATATATTAAAATAACAGCTGGTTTTGAGGTCAGTTGTAATGAAATATATCATATAGGGGACGGGAAGGTTACAGAGACTGGTATTATTTTATGATCAAGGTAATTTTTCTGTCTTGAGAGTAGTATTTTACACACTATTGTTCAGGCAAACTGTCACTGTATCTTTTTATTACACTAAGAGTTTGTAAATCCTCCCTGGACCTGCCTAAGAAACAGAATATGTGCACTCTGCTAGCCGTTGGGTTTGTCAAAAGCACAGTGAATATGATTTTTGAACTAATGCCTGTAGCAGTAGTAAAGAATTATAACTACTATATGAATCTTTGTGGAAACCTTAAATATTATAAAAATGATTAATTGCACATACTCAATATAGAAATTTTTTTACAGTAGGTCAGTGTTAATGTACTATATTTTGGAAATAAGAAAAATGTTTAATCAAATTATTGTCTTACCGTTTTTAAAACAGATTTTAGTTGTCTGAACATGTCTTAAATTCAATTTTTCTCCCTATTATTTTACATTATTATTATCCCAAACCAGCCCAATGAATATTTTGTCATATTTGACCAGAGAAAAACAAACAAAATATTTGTAGTTTTTATACTAGCACCAAATCTAAAAAATTTTCCCCTATTTGTTTCTGAAGATCTATTTTACAATGATAGAGATGGAAAATTTGCCAACTAATAATAGCAAAATCGATGAGAAACTGGAGATAATAATATACATCTAATATGATTTATGAGAAAAAGGTGTTTTTATAAATATGGTCATTCATTACACTGAACACTACTTTTGTTGTACCTCTTTCCCCTATCTTTCATATGTTTGTCTGTTTTAGTGTATATTTTTTCAGGCAGGGACAATACATTCTTTATTTGTATAAATCCCAACCAATTGTGACGCTACCAGAAACATATTACCACCCCACCCTGACACCCCCCAGAAAAAGGCAATTGCCTTCTTCAGTAGGAGTTCTGTCACAATAAAAACAGCAGGATCTGTCCTAGTGTACAGGGGTCATTTCTGAACTTGAAATTCATCCATCTCTGATTTAGATGCACCTCTGGTTAACGGCAACACAGCTGCACTGCATAAGTGTTTAGGACGTAAGTGAAGAAGAATCCCATATCCAGCTGAAAATGCAGAGCTTGTCTTTACAGACAAGACAAATGGCTTGTTACAGAATTTGAACTGCAAGCCAAGACAATGTGACAGTGCTCTTTTGTTAAAATTAAGGAGAAATAGTTGAGTTAAATGGTATTCTGCCTGTTGGATGACTGTATATTCAAATGGTAATTTGTAAATGTTTTCTTCAAATCATAGTATTCCAGATTTTAAAAAATATTTGTTTTGAATTTAAATGTTTGACATAAGTTACTTTACATTTTAAGCAAGTGTAGAGATTTAGCAAAAAAATATTGTTGTAATGGTGCTAGTCTACAGCTGAAGCACAGAACTGTTACCTAGAAACCTTCAGTGGCTGGGGCTTGATAGATATATCAACAGATAGCTTAGAAAAAGATTCTGACTCCCATTCCAGTGCCCTAACCAACGAAACATGCCACCTCACCAGCAAGCATTGCATCAGTCAACAAGCATTCTTAAATCTCTATTTATCACCCAATATTACTGGAGAAGAAATTTGATTTGTGTCTCACATATGCAACACTGTCAAAATGGATCGTACTACGCTGCATATTCTAGTTCGCCAGGTGCAGAGGTGAACAGAGACAACACTCACTCTTTGCTTTAATCTTCAGACCAAGCAATGTAATAAATCAAAGTTATCAGCCAATGAACAAATATGGGAAGTGTTACCAAAAGGAAAAGGGATTAAATATTTGTAATCAGAGAGATTAATAAAGTGAGAACTCAAATCTTTGCTAAAATTATATTAAAAAAAATCTTTTAGGACTGTGACTTAATCTTAGGTAAAATCTGATTAGTAATAATTTCCTAATACCAACACTTCCTAATCCTGGCGCACACTGTTATAACTCCAACAACTGTACTCTTTCTTAACATTAACTGGAAACACCTACAACTATTAGTTCTGACATAGCCACAATATACCGAGTATTAAAAAAGCCTCACTCATGTGAAGATGTATTAAATGCTAGTCTATTTACAAATGTCTTGAATGCAAAAACATTCACTAGTAAAGACAGCATTATACTCTGAAACCTGAAATTGCAAATCAGGCAGTAAAAAGTAAAGAGAGAACGGTCAAGGACAAACAATTCAATAGCTTCAACAAGAGTCAATGACAAAGATTTTCCCTACTTAAAAAAAAAAGAGAAAAAGAAAAAGCTGGACACCAAGTACATATTGTGCCAAATCCCCATTCTCATAAAGAATGGACAGAGTAAATTTCTTAACTGCAAAATAAGTTGGAAATAAAGAATACAAAAACAGAAACTGTCATAAAAATATATAAAAGTTTGAGTATGCTACACAATTTTATCTGACCTCATTACAGTGTAATAAAATGTTTTTGAAAAATATTTTTAATTTATAAAGTGATTTTCTTCTCAAAATATTTACATATGTCAATGAGTTAAACCTCACAGCACATCATGCTGTACATGGGGAAAAGTTGTAACTTGCCCAATGTCACACATAAAGCCTTTGGCAGAGATAAGATTTAAACCAAAACCTCATAACTCCCAGATCAGGTTTCTATACCCACTTCTCTCCTCCCCTCTCCCCCGCCCCCACCCTGGCTGTCATTGACCTCTGTGTGACCTTGGGCAAATCACTTCATCTTTCATTGACTTTGTTTCCCCTCCCACCTTTTTTCTGTCTTGTGTATTTGGATTGTAAACTTCTGAGTCAGGGACTATATTTCACGATTGTGTTTGTACAGAGCCTAGGGCAACAGGGTCCCAATCTTAACTGGGGCCTATAGACCCTATTGTAACATATATATATATATATATATATATATATATATATATATATATATATATATAATAAAAACTGTTGATTTTGTGTTAGCACACCTTCACTTAGCACTTTCTTTAGTGTTTTTATCTCATTTTCAATATTATATATATAAAGACATCATGTATTACTGATATCGAGTTTCAGGGACAAAATTCATTTTGTATATGGAAAATATTTTAATCAGAAATATCAAAAAGAATCTAAGTAGCAAGAACAAGACAGAAGGAAAGAGAAAAAGGAATGAGGGAGGGGAAAGGGAAACAAAAGAATACTATGTACAATTGTCATATGACTCATGCTGCTGTTGTTTCTATAGGGTATTTTAATCATATACTTCTAGGAATGCTGACCATATTTCTTCAAAGAAAGCAAAGCTCAGGCTACACAGAAGGAAACGATCTCAAGACTCTTTAAATCATGTAGTTTGTTACATGATAGAAATGAAATTGCTGTACACTTTTGCTGTTTTTCTAACAACTTTAACAATTAAAATAGGAATCAGGGAATAGATTTGTTTATTTTTACCCCATCTGTTACGGCTGGTTTTATCTTAACCACTAAATATATCATGAACCACCCAAGCTTGAAAATGATTTTTATGGTGGTTACCTCCCAGGTATTGGTCTTTGTAATTAAATAGCTGATGAGCAGATCTTAGTGCCAGCTTTGTGGATTCAGCTGTGTACAAGCGTTAGGTGCTATATCGTGTTACTCTTCACTATGTGACTTTGGCCAGAATCCCAAAGCCATCCCTGCCAATAAGTATGTGATTAATACGGAGCTTTTTCGATGTGCTTGGCAGTCCTTGTACAATTACCTCACACTGACAGCTGTATCTGATCTTCAGTCAGTTGTTGTGTTTTCTGCAGGCTTTCAACTTATTTTATTTTTGCCTTGGGGTATTTTATAGCTGGCCAGAAATGGTTAGAAATGGAGTCTTAAAATATTCTAGCTGCTGCTGCTTCTTCTTTTTCTTTTTTTTTTTTCTTTTCCTTTTTCTTTGCACTTCATTATTTTTTGTGGCCAAAGAAAGAGATTGTAAATGCTCATGTACATTGAATTTGTATAGTAGAAAAACGCAATTGAAGTGTAAACAAAATTAATAAGTGATCTCAAGGTTCTGTACACTTTGAACGTGAGGAAATGAAAACATCCGTTTCAAGGAATCCTTTGAAAGATATCTCCCCGCCTGTCCCTCCCCTCCCACCCACTTCATCTCAAAATAATATATAAACAATGGTAGAGAGCTCTGTCTTGCAAGATGACTGCAACTCTAAGTCAGTCTTCACTGGCTTTTGACAAAAACAAAACAATACCTAATTATCTTTTTGTAGGACTTTCTGTTTTAATATCCAGACCCAGCACATAGTTTGGTCAATAAGTACAATAGCAGTTTTCTTTGTCTTTGATCAGAATTTCACACCATAACTTAATTTATTATTTCACTGTGACTTTTTAGTTTATAAATAAGGCCAGAGGTTTAGATAGACTCCGTGCGTACTAATGTGGATGGTGAAGGAGACACTGGCTAATAATTAGAGTTCTATTTGGTGCCTCAAAAATAAGGCCAGTATTTGGATTCTTGTTGTTTAAAGGGACATTGTTAACTCAAAAAAATCACATTCTATCTGAAAATCATATACCCAACATTGTTACAAATAACCACTAAGGTGCTAGAAACTCAGCTGATGTCAATTTGTATAGTTCTTCGAGTGCTTGCTCATGTCGATTCCATTGTAGGTGTGCTTGTGCCCATGTGTGTGACCATCGGAGACTTTTGCCTTACTGGTACCCATAGGGCTGGCTGTGGCACCCTCTGGAGTGTCGCGCTCATTGCACAGTATATCAGGTGCCACTGGCCCTGCGCCCTCTCAGTTCCTTCTTAATGCCCATGGTGGTCAGTCGGAGCACCTCTTCCCTTGCTTCGCAAGTGGTTCGTGAAAAGAAAAGGAGTACTTGTGGCACCTTAGAGACTAACCAATTTATTTGAGCATAAGCTTTCGTGAGCTACAGCTCACTTCATCGGATGCGTACTGTGGAAAGTACAGAAGATGTTTGTTTCTATACACACAAATCATGAAAAAATGGGTGTGTATCACTACAAAAGGTTTTCTCTCCCCCCACCCCACTCTCCTGCTGGTAATAGCTTATCTAAAGTGATCACTCTCCTTACAATGTGTATGATAATCAAGGTGGGCCATTTCCAGCACAAATCCAGGTTTTCTCCCCCCCACACACCCCTCCCAACAAACCCACTCTCCTGTTGGTAATAGCTTATCTAAAGTGATCACTCTCCTTACAATGTATGATAATCAAGGTGGGCCATTTCCAGCACAAATCCAGGGTTTAACAAGAACGTCTGAGGAAGGGGGGGGAGAAAACCTGGATTTGTGCTGGAAATGGCCCACCTTGATTATCATACACATTGTAAGGAGAGTGATCACTTTAGATAAGCTATTACCAGCAGGAGAGTGGGGTGGGGGGAGAGAAAACCTTTTGTAGTGATAAACACCCATTTTTTCATGATTTGTGTGTATAAAAACAAACATCTTCTGTATTTTCCACAGTATTCATCCGATGAAGTGAGCTGTAGCTCACGAAAGCTTATGCTCAAATAAATTGGTTCGTCTCTAAGGTGCCACAAGTACTCCTTTTCTTTTTGCGAATACAGACTAACACGGCTGTTACTCTGAAGTGGTTAGTGGTTTCTCATCTAGTTTAGCTTTGTGCTTTACCTACCTGTACATTGTCTTAATCATTGTTAGATAGTTGTTAAGTACCCTTTAAGTGTTTAGATAGTGTCCCAGTGGGGACTTTGCCCCCGTACATGCCCTACTCTCCACAAAGAGAGCACGACATATGTCTCAGGACCCTCCTGATGAAGGCTGCCCTGCTCCCAGCTGCGGAGGCAGCACGTCCCAAACCGGAACCCAGCACTTCAACTTCAGTGCATAGTGCATCTCCAGCTCCGGGGTTCTCCCAGCACTGATCCCCGTCACTGGTGCCGAAGAAGAAGACTAAGAAGATGGCACCAGCCAAGCCCGACCAAGGGGCTCTGGGCAAAGGACCCCACTCGGTCCTCACACCCACTCCAGACCGCTTAAGGGCTCGGCCGTGGGGAGTTCCTTCCCCTGTAAGGACACACCACCAACTCCAGGGAGCGGTAAAGGGCCTAGGTCGATGTCTTCGTCCCACTGTCGGTTGCTGTTGCTAAGACTCCACAGCCCTGCCCCAGTAGCCGGAGGGGGATGACTTCTTGGACTTGGAGGCACAATTCAGCCCCTCGCCCAGACAATGTGATTGGGCTCCAAAGGGTGAGTCAGCAGCATCAGCACTGGCCTAGCAGAAGAGCCAGTGGCTGACCCAATGGCCATATTGGAATGCATGGGGCGTTCCCGACATGCTGGTAACCCACTCTCGCCAGCCCTCAGTTGCTGCGTAAGACAGACCGCAGGCGCGCCCCCAGTACCTGCAGCACTGGCCCTGGTCCAGGGCATCCTAGCAACCGACTTGGGTGTGAAGCCGGTACCCACCCCAAGGCCACCCTCCCTGGCAGGTGAGGACACCTCTGGACCTCCTCGGTCGTCCAACATCCTCCTCCTTCCCAGACGAGGCTGTGGCAGAGCCTTTTAGGGCTAGCCCACTGAACGATTTCCATGAGCATCAGGCACTGCTCTGCAGGGTGGCAGCTAACTTGGGCCTCAAGGCCGAGGAGATGGAGGAACAGATGGACACATTATTTAATGTGCTGTCCGTATCTGCCCCAGCCCGGCTCGTGCTTCCAGTATACGAAGGGGTCTTGAATATTGCCAAAACCATCTGGCAAACCCCATCCTCCCATCGCCCCCCCCCACCTCAAAAAGGGCAGAAAAGTAATACTTCATTCCCACAAAAGAGTTTGAGAACTTATCCACTCATCCTCCACCGGGGTTGTTGGTTGTGTTGGTGGCCAATGAATGGGACAAACAGGGGCCCACCAGTTCTACCCCGAAGAACAAAGAGGTGAAGAGCCTGGATTTGTTCGGTTGAAAGATTTATGCTATGTCCAGCCTCCAGTTTTGGGTGACGAACCATCAGGCCCTCCTGGGTCACTACAATTTTAACTTGTGGGACTCTCTCCCCAGGTTGAAGGACTCCATGTCCCAGGAGGTGGCCCAAGAGTTTGTGACCCTGGTGGATGACTGGACCCCAGCGGCCCTGTCTTCCCTCCAGATGGCCTGGGACACAGCCAATTCAGCTGTCCAAGTGGTCGCCTTGGCAGTTGTCATGCGGCACGGTTCCTGGCTCCAAACCACCAGCGTGTCCCAGGAGATGCAGGCCTCCATCCAGGACATTCCATTTGATGGGGTTGGCCGGTTCTCCAACCAAACGGATGCGGGTCTGCACGGCCTAAAGGACCCGAGGGCAATCCTCTGCTCCCTGAAGATGCACACACCTCAGTCGTCCAGGCAGCCATTCTGGCCTCCTCCACCACCTAGGCAGTGGCAGCCTCTGCAGGGGCCTACGAGGAAAAGGGACACTGGGTTGAACCACCACCGCCCTTAGTCATACCGATCTCCTGCACAGATTGGCCCGGCGAAACACCAGGGGGGCCAGAAGTGCTCATTTTGAGGGTGTGCTCAGGAGCAACACACTAGCCAACTACCCAGATCCATCTTTCCTTTTCTCAACCGCCTTTTCCCTTACCGCTCGGCCTGGTCGCAGGTTATCACGGACCACTGGCTCCTGGACATAGTGGCTCGGGGCTATCCCCTGCAATTTTTGACCGCCCCTCTTCCCACTCATCCCCTTTCCCCGTCCCTCTTCAGGAACCCGTCTCACTAGCAGCTCCTCATTCAGGGGGTTGAGAACCTCCTCAGTCTGGGGGCCATGAAGGTGGCTCCTCGGGATATGCAAGGAAAAGGATTCTATCCCGCTACTTCATAATCCCGAAGGCAAAAGTGGTGCTCAGACCCATCCTGGACCTGCAGGGCCACAAGAAGACTCTCATGAAGTCGAAGTTCGGCATGATATCACTGGCCTCCATCATCCCTTCTCTGGATCCGGGGGACTGGTACGCCGCTCTTGACTTAAAAGACACTTACTTTCATGTCTCTGTCTTCCCGGGGCACAGACGTTCCCTGCGCTTTATAGTGGCAGGGCGCCACTTCCAGTTTACAGCTTCCCCTTTGGCTTGTTCTTGACCCCCAGGGTGTTCAGGAAGTGTGTAGTGCTGGTAGCGGCTTACCTGAGGCCTCAAGGGGTCCAGATCTTCCCGTATCTCGATGATTGGCTCATCAAGGGCAAGTCTCCGGAGCAGGTCCAGAGGAGCATCGATCTGGTGCACTCCGCCTGCAGCAATTTGGGTCTCCTAATAAACACAGAAAAATCGACATTAACGCCAGTTCAAAGCATAGAGTTCATTGGAGCAGTTCTCAACTCCATGCGAGCCAGGGCCTTCCTGCTGGAAGCACGCTTTCAAGCAATGTCGGAGTTGATTGGCCACATACAGAACCAACCGCTCACCATGGCCCACACGTGCCTGCGACTGTTGGGCCACGTGGCCACGTGTACTATGTGGTAAGTCATGCCCGGCTTTGTCTGAGGCCCCTGCAAGTGTGGCTGGCCTCGGTCTACATTCCCAGCAGGCACCCATAGGACCCAGTGGTCACGGTGCTAAGCCACGGCCTCTCGTCTCTGGACTGGTGGTGGGATACCAGGTTGGTGCTGCAGGGAGTCCCTTTCATGATTCCCTCACCCTTGCTCACCTTGGTCTCAGACGCATCAGACCTGGGCTGGGGAGCCGATCTGTGCGAGTTCAACACCCAGGGCCATTGGCTGCAACACAACCTGTCCCTTCATATCAATGTCAAGGAGCTCAGAGTTGTTTGCCTGGCGTGTCAGGCTTTCTTCCCACACCTGAAAGGCAAGGTGGTGCAGGTCCTGATGGACAATACTGCCGCAATGTACTACATCAACATGCAGGGCGGCTCCAGGTCTTTGGCCCTTTGTGGGGAAGCTCTTAGCCTCTGGGACTTTTGTGTGCGGCATGCCATTCATTTGGTGGCCGCCCACCTGCCCGGAGCCAAGAATGTCCTGGTGGATTGCGTCAGCAGCACCTTTTCATCTCGCCTCGTTGCTGTCCTCAGTCATGGTGCACCTGGTGGCCATCTCGGCTTTCCATCCCCTGTTTCACAGCAGGTCGGTCTTCACCCATCCCATGATAGCATGGTTCCTTAAAGTTCTGGAGCACCTTTACACACATGTTTGGGACCTGAACCTTGTGCAGTCCAGGCTCACATGCCCCCCCCTTTGCGCCCCTGCCTTCCTGTTCCCTTCTGCTTCTCTCCTGGAAGGTTTCCTTTTTGGTCGGTATAACCTCAGCCAATAGGGTGTCCCCTTATATGGTCTTCTATAAGGACAAGGTACAGCTGCGTCTGCACCCAGCCTTTCTGCCCAAGATCGTTTCCCAGTTCCATACGGGTCAGGATATATCATAGAATCATAGAATATCAGGGTTGGAAGGGACCCCAGAAGGTCATCTAGTCCAGCCCCCTGCTCGAAGCAGGACCAATTCCCAGTTAACTCATCCCAGCCAGGGCTTTGTCAAGCCTGACCTTAAAAACCTATAAGGAAGGAGATTCTACCACCTCCCTAGGTAACGCATTCCAGTGTTTCACCACCCTCTTAGTGAAAAAGTTTTTCCTAATATCCAATCTAAACCTCCCCCATTGCAACTTGAGACCATTACTCCTCGTTCTGTCATCTGCTACCATTGAGAACAGTCTAGAGCCATCCTCTTTGGAACCCCCTTTCAGGTAGTTGAAAGCAGCTATCAAATCCCCCCTCATTCTTCTCTTCTGCAGACTAAACAATCCCAGCTCCCTCAGCCTCTCCTCATAAGTCATGTGCTCTAGACCCCTAATCATTTTTGTTGCCCTTCGCTGGACTCTCTCCAATTTATCCACATCCTTCTTGTAGTGTGGGGCCCAAAACTGGACACAGTACTCCAGATGAGGCCTCACCAGTGTCGAATAGAGGGGAACGATCACGTCCCTCGATCTGCTCGCTATGCCCCTACTTATACATCCCAAAATGCCATTGGCCTTCTTGGCAACAAGGGCACACTGCTGACTCATATCCAGCTTCTCGTCCACTGTCACCCCTAGGTCCTTTTCCGCAGAACTGCTGCCTAGCCATTCGGTCCCTAGTCTGTAGCGGTGCATTGGATTCTTCCATCCTAAGTGCAGGACCCTGCACTTATCCTTATTGAACCTCATCAGATTTCTTTTGGCCCAATCCTCCAATTTGTCTAGGTCCTTCTGTATCCTATCCCTCCCCTCCAGCGTATCTACCACTCCTCCCAGTTTAGTATCATCCGCAAATTTGCTGAGAGTGCAATCCACACCATCCTCCAGATCATTTATGAAGATATTGAACAAAACCGGCCCCAGGACCGACCCCTGGGGCACTCCACTTGACACCGGCTGCCAACTAGACATGGAGCCATTGATCACTACCCGTTGAACCCGACAATCTAGCCAGCTTTCTACCCATCTTATAGTGCATTCATCCAGCCCATACTTCCTTAACTTGCTGACAAGAATACTGTGGGAGACCGTGTCAAAAGCTTTGCTAAAGTCAAGAAAAAATACATCCACTGCTTTCCCTTCATCCACAGAACCAGTAATCTCATCATAAAAGGCGATTAGATTAGTCAGGCATGACCTTCCCTTGGTGAATCCATGCTGACTGTTCCTGATCACTTTCCTCTCATGTAAGTGCTTCAGGATTGATTCTTTGAGGACCTGCTCCATGATTTTTCCAGGGACTGAGGTGAGGCTGACTGGCCTGTAGTTCCCAGGATCCTCCTTCTTCCCTTTTTTAAAGATTGGCACTACATTAGCCTTTTTCCAGTCATCCGGGACTTCCCCCGTTCGCCACGAGTTTTCAAAGATAATGGCCAAGGGCTCTGCAATCACAGCCGCCAATTCCTTCAGCACTCTCGGATGCAACTCGTCCGGCCGCATGGACTTGTGCACTTCCAGCTTTTCTAAATAGTCCCTAACCACCTCTATCTCCACAGAGGGCTGGCCATCTCTTCCCCATTTTGTGATGCCCAGCGCAGCAGTCTGGGAGCTGACCTTGTTAGTGAAAACAGAGGCAAAAAAAGCATTGAGTACATTAGCTTTTTCCACATCCTCTGTCACTAGGTTGCCTCCCTCATTCAGTAAGGTGCCCACACTTTCCTTGGCTTTCTTCTTGTTGCCAACATACCTGAAGAAACCCTTCTTGTTACTCTTGACATCTCTTGCTTGACATCTTCCGGTCTTCTGCCCGAAGCCTCATGCTGCAGATGAGGAAGGCAGGCTGTGTACCCTGGACGTCGGGCAGGCACTGGCCTTCTACATAGAGAGAACAAAGCTGTTCCGTAAGTCTACACAATCGTTTGTTGCAGTCGCTGACAGGATGAAGGGTTGCCCGGTGTCTACCCAGAGAATCTCGTCCTGGATCACAGCCTGCATCCGCTACTACTATGAGCTGGCGAAGGTGCCCCCGCCAGCGATTGTGATGGCTCATTCAACTAGAGCAAAAGCATCATCAGCAGTCTTCCTCGCTCAGGTGCCAATCGAGGAAATTTGCCGTGCCAAGACCTGGTTGTCCATCCACACCTTTGCTTCACACTATGCGCTGACCCAGCAGGCTCAGGCTGATGCTGGTTTTGGCAGAGCAGTACTCGAATCTGCAAGACTGTGAACTCTGAACCCGCCGCCATGGATTCTGCTTGTGAGTCAGCTACAGTGGAATCAACGTGAGCAAGCACTCAAAGAAGAAAAAACGGTTACCCCACCTTTTTGTAATTGTTGTTCTTTGAGATATGTTGCTCATGTCCATTCCATTACCCACTCTCCTGCCCTGCTGTCAGAGTTGTCGGCAAGAAGGAACCGAGAGGGCGCGCAGGGCCAGCAGCACCTGATATACCATGCCAGGAGCGCGGCACTTCAGAGGGTGCCACAGCCGACCCTGCTGGGTACCACTAAGGCAAAAGTCTCCAACGGCCTCACATGTGGGCACACGCATACCTACAATGGAATGGACATGACCTGCACATCTTGAAGAACAACATTTACAAAAAGGTGGGGTAACTGTTTTTTCCATGAACTTAAAGCATCTGGTCCAAGAGTTTTCATGTTTCCAGCTTCTACACTGTGTCCTAGACTGAAGAAGAAGAGTAAGTTAGGAATTTAGACTCAATAAATACATTGGGAAGTACAAATGGAGAATTTGGGGTAGAAGGAATTGGTGAAAACTGAGACACTGGAATGAAATGGACAGGAGCTCTGGAGCTTGAATATCAAAAGAAAAAAATTTGCATGAGATGTGGGTTTTGTAATGTAGGTATAACATCAAAATAGTTTTTTAAAATGCCACTTTTCAGGAATAACAATGCACACAACATACGTTAAACAATATTCCATAAAAGTAGCGTTGCATGTTGGTTGATATTTGTTGCATTGTACATTTATAAAGTTACAGCAGCCATTCAGTTTCACCAAATGCTGTTTCTTAAGCAGTGGTAGGGGAAAGATGCTCATAAGCATACAGAACACACTAGATGATGTCACCATGTTGGTCCGTGTGAACTAGATAGTACCAAGAGGAATCAACAACACTAACTCTATTATAGCAAGACCAGTATAAAAACAAGTAGCAAAAATGGAGAAAGATAAATCCAATTTAGAATCAGATTTCTATTGTATTACTTTCAATGGCAATCTTGGTAAGAAAGCCAAGTTTAAAGTGTCAGTGTCACTTTCAAAGCTATTAAAATGCTTCCAGACTATACAATCTCTGGGTTTAGTAATATTATAGTTATGTCAGTGCTAAATTAGAATGAGCTTTCTTTCTCTTCAAGTTATACTCATGCTGAAACACTTTAAGAGACTGCTATTTCACAACACTTCAGTAACAAATTGCCTCAGCCAAGGTAAAGGTTAAAAATGATATAAATGACAGTTGTTTTCCTTTGGAGGGTATAATTTCTGAAACAAAATGCAATCCTGAGTAGAGTTGGCAGTTCGGCCTGTACATTAAAAGGTTATTTCTGCCTTCTGTTTGCCACATACTATATACAAACTGATGGACTCAGTCACTAGAAAATAAATCACAGTTCACCTCCATCTATTTTTAGTTATGTATGTATTGGAATAGCTTAATGCCTTAACAATAGGATGAGAAGAGAAAGGGCATCAGCAATTTGAATGAAACAAGTATCCTCTATGTTTATAGTACGTTGCATAGTGTAATAACTGATTTGTGTTGACTGTCTGTCATAGATCTGAAGAAAAAGAATAGTGTTCCAAACCAGAATTTATAAATCATCTACATGTTATTGAAAACAGAAAACAAGAAATTGGATTTGTACTCTTTAAAATAAACCATTGGTGATTTGGATAGTCATTGCCTTGCCACCCAGTATGAATTGTGTTTGCTATAGTGAGTAATGTTTAGTGTTAAATAAATTAGAATGAGTCTGTAAGAAAAGTTTTGTAAAAAAAAATGACTGCATTAGGGACTATTTGCTTAGTAATAAACCATTCTGTTTCAGAAGTTGCAGAGGAAACTTGTGAATATGTTTCTATGCATAACACTTGAGAATCACTGGGAACTAAAAAGAAAGAAAACATTTTAATAAATGCAAACGAGTCTTCAGAAACACTGGATCAGGCAATAAACAAGATACTATAATACACTGTGGAACTTTCTCCGCTAAAGAAGTAAAATATAGTGGCCTTGATCCTTCACTGCTTTGTACCTTTTGGAGTCATTTATGCATGTGTAAAGTTAATTTAAAATGTTCCTAGACTAGAAGTGTGGTATTTTACACTCACTCTGCATAGTATAAAATTCTATACCAGGTATAGCATAGAACACAGAAGAGTGAGGCCCACTGTTTTCCTATATATTGATCCAAACAATACACTGAACTGGGTAAAATTGACGACATTGGTACCCTTCCTCTTTAAACATTTTTCTGTGGCCTATTCCACATATATGAATGGAATAACAAATACAAGAAAAGGTTACTCAGGACTTCCCAAACTAAAAAAAATCCTTTGCTCTTACATATACTGCCAAATATTTTTTTTTTCTATAAGCACCAAAAGAAGCAGGGTATGTTTAGTGTTCCACACCCTGGCCACGTGATTATAAGTTGCACTATTTTCTATCCACACATATTTGTTTTAGTTAGTTATACAACTCTTGTTTAGCCATGAAATGCTGACCAAACAAATCAGTGTGAGGGACCTATGCAGTGGAATGGAGTGGTTGACAAGGTGGAGTGTAAAGCTCTTTTCCCTCATTACAACATGCTGAAAGAATTAAAACTTAGTATGAGGGTGGGGGTAGTTGACAAAAATCCAAAAAAAAAAAATTTCTGGATAATACGTCTTGCTTAATCGAATCATCAGTGACATTTTATATAAATCCAGCATCCACTTGCATCTTCCCTTTTCCCCATTGGGAACAGTTAAGTAAAGGAAAAGAATTCTATCAACTACAAATGAAGCTGACATAGAATATAAAATAGACATTCCAAAATGTAGGCAGAGTAGTTGGAGTTAAAAACTCTCTGCAAAACCTTACAGAAAAGTAGTTGAAAACAGATTGTTAGCCTCTAGAAGACCATAAAACTGAAATTACAAAATCAAGATCAGATAACAGTAAACACACAACCTTCATGAAAAAATTAATGCATTATGAAATAATCCAGATGCAATAATATTAAAGTACGTAACTAGTAACTAGTAGTTGGTTTCCCAGAAGAGATGGAAAGACATAATTCAACGTACTTTGAAAAAAATTAATTCTTACAAAACTCTTAAAGACTTTTTTCCATGTTCAGTTGGTAATAGTTTTTCTCCTTGTGTGTGGTAACTAGCTAGCCTATAGAAATAAACAGAATGGAGAATTAACTAAATCAAATAATTGCTTTTAAAATAGTACTCCATAAACACACCAATGTTACCTCCATTTTGTCTGGGTTTAGAAGTAGGACTTACGCTCTTTGGCTATAAGAAGGGGTTGTTTTCATCACAGTACATCAGAATGCTTTACCTGGCCTGGCATTGTGCATTTTTGCATAATCAATGCCTTGATTTGTGTTGTTGGACCATTGATCTGGATGTTAGCTCATTTACATCTGATGTGTGTCTTCTGCGTATTGCACAGTCTGTAACACATGGAGAATAGTGACATGCATCTTGGAACCAGTCGAACATCCCTTAATTGTATTTGCTTAGGTCACGATTTACCAAATTGTTCTGTTCAGTATTAGGCACATATGTAGGGACCATTAAAATCAGTGGGATTTAAAGCATGTGCTCAGATACCTTACAGAATTGGGAACCTTGTGCTCATGTTGTGAGAAGGCATTGCTTCCGTTCTGTTATACCTCATATGAGCCTTTCCTCTGTATATTGAGTGGTATTAGAAGTACACAGTGGCCTATGAAGAGCCGATAAACCTGAATATAACAGAATTGAGCCTGACTGTGAGACGTTAGCTCTTTTGACAGCAGCTCCTTTTGGTATGCTCTTTCTTGCTATTCCTTCTGCTACATGTGTGCTGTGGGATCTTTGTAAGTTATTAGCCTGCATGTCAGGATATATCTGTTTCATTAACAGTGAATAGGTCTACATTCCACTTCAGCTTTTATTCAGTGCTTCATCCCATTACCTAGAATTACTCACTTTGTGTGAGGTTGTATAGAGAGAAGAGTTCTGCGTGATCCACATTCCTTTAATGAATTGTAAGATGTCTTGTTAGTTGCTTCATATACAATAGACTGGCTCTTTCACAATTATATGCTGTACAATGATTTGCTATACAATCTTTTATAATGTATCCACAAAGTATTCCTGAACATTTTCAGGGTTTATATATCAATATTTATTGAACTCCCAATTCAGGATTCTGTTAAAGAAGTTTCTGAGATCCAAACTTGTTTTTTCTTAGAGACCAGACATACTGATTCAAACTATAATTATCCTCATTGTAAAGGACATTTCACTGCACAATATTTAAAAGAAACCCAATATGACTTTTTAAAATAACTGTAAACATGACTTTTAAATATGAATCAACTCAGTCTCCCTTCTACCTCCTACAGTTTTGAGGGTAAAAATAATGCTGGTTAGAAATCTCACCTGTGAGCAATCAGGTAATTAGACATTGTGTAATGTTACTAGTGCCTACAAATAATGGTAGGCACAAAAAGGGTGTCCAGGTTTTAAAAGTGTGGCTCATAAAAATAGCTGCTTAATACAGGCTTATCTATCTGCTGAATTGTTGTTTTAAACACCCACAGTATGCGTGGGAGTATATAAGACATGAGTTAAGATACTTAAAACCTGCCCCAAGTAGCTTACATTCTAAATACACTACCAAAATAAATCATATTGGGAGAGCTAGAAGAAAGTACAGTGTTAGAGCATTATTTTTCCTCACTGCTTGTTTCCATGAGTGGATGACAGCACTTTTACTAATTATTTTGTTCAGGGAAAATAGAAATGGTTTAGATTAATTTATCAGTGGTGCAGTAGATAAATGTTAGCCTAGCTCAGATTGTAGCATTTTTAACTTGTATGGGTGATGGGTGTCTCTGGAGTGGGATAATGAGAAGACACTCTCAGAGTAGAGGAGAAAATAAAAATTCCATGATTAAAACCCGCAATTTCTTTTCAGAGCTTGCTAATTTTTGTTTAAAATATTAATAATGCACGCATTTATAGAGAGTCTTATTACTGCATACCAAACAATAAAACCATAACAGTTTTCTTTGCGTAAATGTATTTCACAGAATCTTATTAACTATCACTTTAGCATAAATAATCTGCCAAATTTTTCTCTAATGTAGCCAATAGTTACAGCAGTGATTACGCTGACCTGAATTATTTTATATACAATATTGTCTTGAAACTGTTTTTGTGAATACTTTCTGGGATTCTAAAGACATAGTCTCATACATGAACCTTCATTTTGTCATGGTAAATTCAGTCAGTCCAGTAACCAAGCAAACCTTTCCACAAGGTACTGAACTTCAGGATAATTCCCAATTTTACTCACATAAACAGCATGCAGTTCCATTCTATTCTGGAGCCTAACTTAATATCTATCTAAGACACCCCTGTGTTCATAGATTTTCATGGTATGGTAGTTATTCTTCCTATTTTTATGACATAATCCATCAGACAGTTTCAAAGCACGATATGTACATTAATGGATTAAGTCTCAGAGCACTTTTGTGTGATAGGTTAATAATATTACTATCTCTGTATTATAGATTCATACATTCCAAGGCCAGAAGGGACTATTGTGATAATCTAGTCTGACCTCCTGTATAACTCAAGTCATAGCACTTCCCCAAAATAATTCTTTGAGCAGATCTTTCAGAAAAACATCCAACCCTGGTTTAAAAATTGTCAGTGATGAAGAATCCACCACAACTCTTGGTAAATTGTTCCAATGGTTAATTTCTCTCACTGTTAAAAAATGACAGGTTTCAGAGTAACAGCCGTGTTAGTCTGTATTCGCAAAAAGAAAAGGAGGACTTGTGGCACCTTAGAGACTAACCAATTTATCTGAGCATGAGCTTTCGTGAGCTACAGCTCACTTCATCTGATGAAGTGAGCTGTAGCTCACGAAAGCTCATGCTCAAATAAATTGGTTAGTCTCTAAGGTGCCACAAGTCCTCCTTTTCTTTTTGTTAAAAAATGTACGCCTTATTTCCAGTCTGAATTTTAATTTATAGCTATTGGATCGTGTTCTACGATTCTCAGCTAGACTGAAGAGCCCATTATTAAATATTTGTTCCCCATAAAGGTATTTACAGACTGTAATCAGTCACCCCATACCTTCTCTTTTATTATGCTAAATAGACTGAGCTCCTTGAATCTACAATATGACAGGTTTTCTAATCCTTATATCATTCTCATGACTCTTCTCTGAACTGTTTCCAATTTATCCACATCCTTCTTGACTTGTGGATGCCAGACCTGGACACTCTTTCAGCAGCGGTTGCACATGCCAAATACAGACATAAAATAACCTCTCTACTCCTACTCGAGATTCTCCTGTTTATGCAGCCAAGGATTGCATTAGCCCTTTCAGCCACAACATCACACTGGAAGCTCATGTTCAGCTGATTATCCACCACAGTCCTCAAATCTTGTTAAGTTTCTTTGGTTGAATGGCTTAACCCAAGCCACTCAGTCAGTTCTGTGACACAGCTGGGAGTGGAGCCTTGATCTCCTGATTCAGAGTTAGGTGCTTTATTCACTATACCATGCTTCTGTAAAGCTAATTAGGATATTGGGTATAGTGACTAATTTTAAAATTAATACATTCATAAAAGCACATCCTAATTTTACCTCCATATAAAATCACACATTTACAGTCCCCTTCACTTAAAATAATTCACAAAAAGCACAATTTGGGTGAGGATCGATGTGATACATTCTGCACTCAGTAGTGACAAAAATACAGGGAAATATATGTCACAACAGATTACACCTTTGCTGTTATCCTGAGATTAGGACCACTGTGAACAGGACTGCAAATAAAGATTATGACTAGAGATCAGATAAATTATCTTAAACATAAACCTACTATTCTCTCCTCCTTTATTGTACATAGGACTCCATTGGATATATCTACACTGGAATTACGAGGTGTGATTCCCAGCCCAAGTAAACAGACTAGTGCCAGCTCTGCTTGAGCTAGCATGCTAAAAATAGCTGTGTGAATATTGCAGCATCACTGGGGGCTCAGGCTAACCACGAGTCCAAGCCCACCTGCCATCTTAGCCTGAGCTGCCACCAGTGCCACAATGTCTACACTGCTATTTTTAGCATGCTAGCTCCAGCAGAGCTGGCACAAGTCTGTCTTCCCCTGCTGGGAATCACACATCCTAGACGCAATGTAGACATACCTTGTAGGCCAAAGACTTCTGTTGGTCTTTTTTCCCAAAACATCATCTTAATATTTTAGGGAGCTTCTCTTTTTCTTCTCCTGGTTGCCCTTCGCTAGCCACATTCTCTAATTCTTAGAGCTTCCACTGTTAGTCCATTGGTCTGGGGTCTTTTTATCCTTTATCAATTTTGGTCTCCTTTTTCTGTCTGCTAGGTCTTTGAAAAGAGTTCTGCATGCAGGTTTGTATCCCATTCTTTGAATGCATGTAACTTTTTATAAATCTGAAGACTTTTGTATTTCCACTGGCCTCTTTTTAACCTCTTCTCCTTGATTAATCTTAAAATATTTTAGAGCCATCTTTCTAAATTGAAATGCCAAGATCCTATCCAACTTGTTTTCATTTTTAAGTATTAAAATCACATTCAGAATGATTTAAACACTCAGCTGACATCAAAGTGTTTTTTAAAGAAAACCTAGCAGAATTTTTCATACACACAGGTAGTATTCATAATGTTGCAAGTTTAGCTGTCCCAGTGTTGCATTAGGATTAAGCATTAATTTAGGAGCATTGTTGTCACTTGAAACATTAAAGAGACTGAACCAAACTCAGTCGCAGTCTGTGATGTAAATGCTCTGGTGTTTTGAAGAAGCAGCAAGAGCCTTTGCAGCTGGTCCTTTCTGGAAAACAAACATAATGGCTAACAACAAAACAGGCCGTCAGCACTTAGTAAACAAGCACACATTCGGTAATGACTTGCCAAAATACTGTTTAAAAATTGTTTACTGTAAAAGAAAAGCCCAGCACTAAGTGATACATACGTCCTGTTACATTGATGGGCTGCCAGCTCAGCATCTTGGGATGATTGTCAATGTGTTGAAAGAAAGAAAGAAAGAAAGAAAGAAAGAAAGAAAGAAAGAAAGAAAGAAAGAAAGAAAGACTTTGCAGAGAATTCACTTGGTTCGGTCTTGGAGGAATAGTTTTGGAAAATGTGAAGATTTCAAAAATGGAGCCTAAAGCAAAAACATCTGTTGTTGAGAAAATACCTTTTTTCATAACACTAATATGCTTTCTGTTATTGGATAGGAATAACAGTTACATAGCGCTGCTCCTATGCTCCAACTACTGTTTGTCTTTCTCAATAGATGATTTACTTTAAGAGAAGAAGAATTTAATAAAGTAACACACTATTTTTCTCTCATCTGCAGATTGCTCTCCGGGATTGTGGGGGTTTCCCATGTGCCGGTATTTAAAGGAAGAGGGCTGGTGCTGTGGTCGCAATGCCAGAATGTCAGCGTGCTTAGTATGGTTCTTTTTTCTTTTTCTTTTTTTTTTCCCTACTGGAAGTTTTATCCAGATGTTATAGAATTCATTATTTTTGGCTTGTAATCCTAGAGCTATGACTTAAATCCCAGACTCTACAGAATAACATCATTAATGTTGTATGCATGATAAATTATAGATAAAAAAAATTGTATTAACCTTCCAACTTTGCACACTTTATATTTGCGAAGGGCAGGAAACAATGAAGATAGACAAAAAATATTTTTAAAATGACCAAAAAGGCCACAATCTTGTTGAATTGAATTTAAGCAAAGTAATCTCTAAGGGCAGTAGGTCATGGCAGTGATTTAAAAGGGATAGTATTTCTTCTACCACCACTGACTTCCCCAAAAAGGTTCATTGTTCATAACACTCAATGTCCTAACTGTACAAGACCGTAAACAGGCCTTTCTAGCCCCAAAACCAGAGTAGGCCTACACACTTATACAAGCCTTTACACCAGGAAATCATCTAACATTGCACCAAGAGACAGAGTGCTCCTGTATACTCATTTTACATCAGCACAGGATGATGGATTGGTGCTTAATCTGAGGATAAAGGCATGACCCTAAATCTTCAACTACTGTGGCATTAGGAAAACGCCACCTCTAATCTCTGTTGATTTTTAACCCCTTTTCCCAGGATGCACCACAACAGATGCTGTTAGCCTCAATTTCAGCTGCTAACTCACACAAATACCTGCCAAAAACCAACTCAGGCCCATATGTCAAGGTTAAAGAGATCAGAGCTAACATTAGAGATCTTAAGACTGAAACATGTCAGGACAATTATGCAGGATGCTTTCACCCCTAAATGTGACATCCTCAACAAACTGCGTGAAACATCTCCAGTTTCATCCCAAGTGGTTAAGGATATGGACCAAAATGTAAATTCTAGAACCTTCGTACGTTACCCTAAAACCCTTCAGTAAGCCCTCCCAAAATGTTTTTGCCATCTTCTGTTGTCCCAGTAATATATCCATTATACCCTAGATCAAATGGCAGATTAGCCCGTTCCTTTCTTTATAGAATTTCCATTTCCCACTCTTTCTTAGGGCTTCTCTACATTGAAAACACTACAGTGACACAGCTGCGCCACTTTAGTGCGTCAGGGTAGACACTGCCTATACCAATGGGAGGGATTCTACCATTGGTGTAGGTAATCAACCTCTCCGAGAGGCAGTAGCTAGGTTGACCTAGAATTGTCTACATAGGGACTTAGGTTGGCTTTACTCCGCTCAGGGGATGTGGATTTTTCACACCCCTGACTGACATAGTTAAATGTACCTAATTTTCTAGTGTAGATTAAGCCTTATTTAGTGAGAGAAGAAGTAAGCTCAGGCTGCCTTTTGACAAGGATAGAATGTTCTATTTCAGAGGCAGACAACCAGCTGGAGATGCCTTTGGTCACACAGAGCAACTGTAGAAAAATCTTCCACCCATTTCATATTTTTTCTTAATTCTTTGTCACCTTAGATCATAAAAATCAAATACTCTCACACCATCAGGATTCATGGGCTGAAAAATCTATTTTAAAGGATCTACATGATATTTTAAACTGCAGTCTCTCTAAAGTTTTTATTTTGTTTAACTTTAAGTACTGCGAGTTGAAAATGAACATTTGTGTAGTCGCTAAAGACTTAAAAAGATATTTTAATATATTGTGCATTAAATTAAAAGATTATTTAAACTATACGTTATAATATCTAAAGTGAGCTGTTATTATGCTTATACTTGTATAGGAATATAGCCAAGAAAAAATAAATTTCTTTTTTCCTTAGTGCTCTCAAAAATTGAAGAAGCTATATATAGATATCTATATCTATGCATTCCTTTATCATTGCTTGTCCTATAAATAAACCCTAAATAACAGAAGTGAACTGATTAACAACCTCTAATGGTTTTAACACTCGTAAGTGTACACGCTCATGTTATATCACATAATTAATCTTGTAAAATGTCATTTCCACCAGGCTTTATACAATGTGATTATAAAATGCCCTGATAAAGAATAAACATAGCTGTTTAATTTCTTCACTTTTAAAGGCTTTGGAACGAGTTGCGGTCAGCCAAGTGGTAAGTAATGTTGTTTATTTTAACCCTTCTAATGACAAAACTGTTTTCTCTTTTTGAATACTTTTAATACATGACCTTCTCCTGAACTTGTGACTTACTGGATTCTAAAACACTACAATTAACAGAATATAAATCAAAGTCAGATTGATATCATGTTTCAGCACACAGAATTGCATTTTTATTGCCTTGTCTGCACATAGTGATGCTAACATATCTTATTTTCTTCAGACAATTAAGAGTAAGCTAACATATATTTTAGAGAAAGTACAATTTTAATATAGTTGAAAATACCTTATTTTAATAGTAAGCTATTTTATGCTTAATCATGCTGGTTAATATTCTTCACTAAATCCAAAAGTGCTTCTTTCAAAACTTAAAGTATAAAATTACCTTTCCAAACTTTGGATGCTTTCTTACACGGACTGCTCCAACAGAGGCTCCTAGCCCAGTGAAGCTCATCTTTAGAGGATTCACTGACCCCTTTATTCTGAAGAACCACAATGTTTTTGGGTCTAGCAACATGGTCACTAGGAGTAAGGAGTTAGTTCAGGCTCTTCCCAACTCATTAAATTCTGGTAATTTCTGCAGAGATTTCCAACACTTGTGGTGTTTTTGAGGCAAAAACTTGTCCACAAGGAAATAATATGAAACTTATTTTAAAATAATATAATATTTTTCAAAATATTGCAAAAATATTGTTCATAAAATACTATGGGAAACCGTGGAAAAGGTTATTTTTCAAATTTTTGTTAAAAATTTATTTTAATAAAGGAGGAGGAGCGGAACTTTAGGTACATCTAACTTTTAAAACAAGTTAAACAGCAGTAAACTAATTTTTTTTATTGAAACAAAAATTACAGTGTAAGATAGTCCCGTGTATTTTAAGAATGTTTTATTATCTATATAGCAAGTAAATTATAAAAGCTCCTAATACTATGTAAAAGGCCTTGAACACACAACTTTTAATTAAGTTAACAAACAGTTACTGACATACTTGGCTCTCTTGGATCGTATTCCATGGTTAAAATTCAATTAGTAACTAGAGAAATTTAACAGTGTTTTGCTCCACCAGAAGCCTAACCTGGTACTTGGTTGTGTTCCTGAATCTGGTACAGCACACTGCAGACAAAACTCCTAAACCATGTAGGCCAGTCCTCTTATCCTCCCAGCTCTCACTGCTGGGTCCATATTTTCTCAGAAAACAGATACAAACTCAGCACAGGAGCATGATTGGTGTGGACCATACCTGCTAGCCTGAGAGCTCCTGTCATAAATATTAAGAGAAGGGTAACTACCTTTCCGTATACAGTGCTATAAAATCCCTCCTGGCCAGAGGCAACATCCTGTTACCTGTAAAGGGTTAAGAAGCTCAGCTAACCTGGCTGGCACCTGACCCAAAGGACAAGATACTTTCAGATCTTGGGAGGAGGCTTTTGTTTGTGCTCTTTGTTTACGTGGTTGTTCTCTCTTGGGACTGAGAGAGGCCAGACAGAAATCCGTCTTCTCCAACCCATCCTAACCCAAGTCTCCAATACTGCAACCAGTATAGGTAAGCCAGGCAAGGCGGATTAGTTTATCTTTTGTTTTATGTGAATTTTCCCTGTGTTAAGAGGGAGGTTTATTCCTGTTTTCTGTAACTTTAAGGTTTTGCCCAGAGGGGGATCCTCTGTGTTTTGAATCTGCATACCCTGTAAAGTATTTTCTATCCTGATTTTACAGAGATGATTTTTACCTTTCTTTTTTTTTTTAATAAAATCCTTCTTTTAAGAACCTTACTGATTTTTCCATTGTTCCAAGATCCAGGGGTTTGGGTCTTCGATGATTTTGTAACCAATTGGTTAGGATATTATTCTCAAGCCTCCCCAGGAACGGGGGTGTATAGGGCTTGGGGGGATATTTTGGGGGGAAGATGTCTCCACGTGGTCTCTTTCCCTGTTCTTTGTTTAAAACGCTTGGTAGTGGCAGCATACTGTTCAAGGACAAGGCAAAGTTTGTACCTTGGGGAAGTTCTTAACCTAAGCTGGTAAGAATAAGCTTAGGGGGTCTTTCATGCGGGTCCCCACATCTGTACCCTAGAGTTCAGAGTGGGGAAGCAACCCTGACACCTCCAAAAGCCTGAGATCAAATTAACATAATATTTTATGCTAAATTGCATACTCATAAGCTGTTAGAAAATTGAAATGTGAAGACCAGGATGAGCATGAATATTTAGTAGTTTTTTTCACTGAAAAGTATTTGTAACTGTATTTTTATTTGGCTATAATTTATGGACAGATACTGGGTAACATAAAACCAGAAGCTATATAATATTTTTCACTATAGTATAAGTAATTTACAATCATGTAACCACAAATACAAAAGGCAAACCCCAGATGTCTTCCTAATCTTGCAGGGTAGTGACTAGTAACTTTTTCACTTAGTACTACTGTTGTAGGAGACAGGAAAGTATTGTGATTGAGAATGTCTGTATGATTTATTGCAGCGGCTTGCTTCTGGCGGGAATATCACACTTGTCTCTCGTTTTTTAAATCCCTGTCTAAATTCTGTTCTCTGAGTACTTTAAATCATTATTGTGTAATTTATCATTTTTTTGTGTATGCACACTAACTGTACAAGTATTTAATAGACTAGATTTACAGGCCAACTTATCCCCATTGTAAGCCCATTGACTGCAGTGGGTTTACACAGGAGATGCATTTGGCACTACATTTTTAACTGACAAACATTAACTTTTCTTAAGTAAACACATTTTTCATACCTAAAGGTATGAAGTTTTAAATGTACTGCACTGTTTTTATAAGTGCAGAACTTTCTGCATGGATATCAGTGTTTCAGGGAACCATGATAAAGTAGCTATAAATAAGAAAATGTTTTGACACAGGTAGTATGTTTTCCTTTTGCCTCTTTTTTTATTCATTGGACCAGACTCTGCTCTGAAGTTTGATGGTGCAATTTTGGAATAACTCCAGTAACTGCAATAGAGTTCCCTGGGCTTACGAATGAAGATCAGAATTTGGCCCATCTTCCTTTCTTTTTCTCTAATCCCTATCCCTCCACCCACTTCCTATCAAACTCTGCAGTTTCCTGTGTTTATTTTTTCTCACAATTATGGTTATGATGTCCTCTGACCCATTTTAACTTGCAAACAGGAAAATTAGTAAATTGTCCTCTCAACCAGGTTAATAAGACTGGTTTGAGAGAATACAAACCAGTAATTAGGTAAGGCAGCCAACACCATTCTAGTTACTCTGGTCTTGATTTTGATGCCAACTTTACATTCCTGCTGTTCTTTGCTTTCTTTTTTCCAGCTGCCTACAGAATCATTGTTTTATCGAGCTGTTCTACAGGTTATTATAGAGGAATGTTACGGTGTCATCAAAAGGTATGAGATTCTGAGACCAAGGCCTAATTCTTCCTCCCTTACTCTGCAAGTTGTAACTACTAGCATGAGAGTTGCAGAATGAGGCCCTAAATTCTGTCTGTATCTGTTTATATTACGAATGCAGTCAGTAAATAATACAGGGCTCTTTCATTTGCTCTGAATCCATATGCAGAGGATACCATCCACAAAGAGCTCTTGCCCTTCCAGCATTGCAGAGGTATTTGCCCTATCCTTGGCACTGGACATGTAGGCAACTGTGGCAAATTCACTAAAAAGCCTAGTGAGGAGAGAGTTTGGTCGCTCCCACGATGGGAGAGGGCATAAAGGACAGGGTGGATCAGGTCCTGCAAGATTTCTGGCCCCTGATGGGACTTCCAGGATGGGCTGGAGGTCTTGCTGGATTTGACATGAGATCTGGAGCCATAAAAATAGCCCTGTGCTCAGGGCCACTTCCTGTTTTCCAGTCCGTCCAGGGGTCGACTCACCCTCTCTCCCTTATGTAGGTTGCTGCTTTGGGGCTGGGAAGGAGTTTTTCCCCATACCACCAGACTGACTGAGGCTGGTTGGGTTTTTCACCTTCCTCACAGTGAAATCTAGGGGTTGAGTTTTTTATACAATCGGAGGGCTGGGATTCTCCCACACAGAGGGCACAGCTGGGACCTATGTGAGAGTCATTTAGTTGTCACAACTTTTGACAGGTGCCCAGTGCAGGAACTAGCTGATTTAGGCTCCATATTCAAGAAAGAATGGTAAAATAATGAGCATCCCAATGACATCTCCTTACGAGATGGGAGCAACATGTCTAATCCCTTGGGGAGAAATGCAAACCAGGGGCTAGAACGTTACCCTGGGGGGACCACCCTGCCAATGCCCTTTATAGCAGTCCTAGCAGCAGGATGGGGGTTAATATCTCCTCTTGCCTCAGCCCCCAAAAGTGGGAGAGATGCTCGTGGGCGGATGGAGGTCCCCAGAGAACTTCCTAGTGTGATGATTGACTCCCCTTGTGGTGAGAGCACCCCCAAGAACTAGCAAAGGAACAATGCACGGGACTCCATCTCAATGGTAACCTTGAAGATAATTTCACTAGTAAAGTTGAGGCCTGGTTAAACCCGCACCATGTGTTCTTGCCTTCTTCCATGTGGTGAGCACACCAATACAGCTTTGATACAGATTGCATCTGAGAGTGCTTCTTTATCATAGGTCTCATAGTCAGCTACTGACTTGAAGGCCTGTCAGTGCACATTGAGTTGAGCAGCAGGGAGCCCAAGAGCCAGTGTGGACACCCAGGACAACTGGCCAATTGTCTTTGGCATTTGGGGTGGGAGCATAGCTTTTTCCATCGATGGGCAACCTCCCAAAAGAAGAATTTCTTCCTTTGCTTGACATTATGTATAATAAAACTACAAAGAAGATTTAGCAGAACATGAGAACTAGGTTGTAAAAACTGAAAGTATGGGCTAGACCAGTGTATGTTATCTATTAAAGTAAAGGTAACATGGGGGAAGTAATAAAGATTGCACTTTTGAAATTAAAAGAGTTTTAGGCCCAGTTTTTAAGCTCGCTAATGTGAAATGTCTCCAGTTTTGATGAAGTAGCTGGAATTTTCTTTGTCTCGGTGAAGCCTTGTGGGACCAGTTCAGCAGTTTTTAAGATGTCAGGTTCCTTATCCAATAACACTTAAAAAGCAGTTTAAGACAATTAAAAGAATGAATTATGATGCCTTGAGTCATTAAGAGCCTATTCTGACTTTTTAGAGCTTCCATGTATTCAGTATATATCTTTCTTATTACAACTATGCTGCTTCTGATTTGTGGGACAGATACACTAAATGCTTATTTTTTTCAAAGAATCTTTTAAATGCATAGCCATTAAGTAGTCTTTGGACTGCATTTGCCCAAAGGTTTTATTGCATTGGAATAAAAAAATACATTCACAGGAATTTCCTATTTCCCTAAAAATAAAATAAAATAAAATTGAATGTTAATTGACACAAAGAACTTGGATCCTGACCCTAAACCCAATGATATCAATGGAAGTCTTTCTGTCAAGTTCAATAGGCTTTGAATCAAGCCCACAGCTGAAAAGAATAGGCTTTCTATGAGTTTCCAGTAAAATAGTTTTTAAGAAGATATACCTGTCAAGCTGTCCTACAGTGATTCAAGAGCATGAGTACCAACTTCAGGACAGGTTTCAGAGTAGCAGCCGCGTTAGTCTGTATTCGCAAAAAGAAAAGGAGTACTTGTGGCACCTGAGAGACTAACAAATTTATTGGAGCATAAGCTTTCGTGAGCTACAGCTCACTCATCGGATGCATTCAGGACAGACTGTTAAGAGGCAGGGCACAAACCCGAAATTGGCTTTAAGTTCTATACTTAGATTTCACTAACCAAGCATCAAGTGCAAACTCCTCAGGTACTATAATACTCTAACCATGGAGCCACAGACAGTCCCCTTGGGTATGCCAATCTGCCTTTTCACCTAAGCAAGCTTGCTTTTGTGATAGATGGTCTCTTACACTAAAAATCACAACAATGTTCAGGTTGCTCTCAGTCCCAAAGGACCAGTCACTTACCTCAAGTCAGTTGCGCCTTAGATCTCACTCCAAAGACAATGCTTGTAGCCAACTCTATAATAAACTATCTAAAGATTTGTTAATTAGGAAAAGGAAATAAGAGAGTTATTTACAAGGTTAAAGCAGGTAAACATACATACACAAAGGAGTTACAGTCTTAAGTTTCAAAAGGTAATAGAAGTGTTTTTATAAGCTCTATTTGTCCCTTGAAGTAACCCAGGCGAAACACTGGGGACCTCTTGCTTATGCCTAGAAAACCTTGCCCTTGAGAGTACAAGCAGCACAGAGATACAGTTTCTCCTTATCAGAGATTTTTATTCACCTTTCTTCTCTGAACTGCCAGCTCAGCTGATGGGAGGAATTTATTTGCTTCTCCTCTTCGTGGGAGGGATTGGGAGACAGGGAGAGCAATTAACAAAGTATTTTGTCCTCTGATGTTCCACAGTAGTTCATCTGGTGTCAAGCAGTCTTCTGTGTTGGGCAGGACCTAATGCCTTCTTTTGGAAGCCAGCATTTCACACTAAGAGCACGTCTTCACTGGCTTGTGTAGTAACGGCACAGCGCTGGGAGACAGCTCTCCCAGCGCTCTAAAAAAACCACCTCCAGGAGGGGCGTAGCTATCAGCACTGGGAGTGCGGCTACCAGCGCTGGTGCACTGTCTACACTGGCACATTACAGCAATGAAATTTGCAGCGCTCAGGGGGGTGTTTTTTCACACCCCTGAGAGAGAAAGTTGCAGCACTGTAAAGTGCCAGTGTAGGCAAGCCCTTATTCAGGTCCCTTTCCTGTCTGGTGATTTACAGTTACAGAAACATACAATGCAAAGACTCAAATACTATCTTAAAATATGGGATACAGATGTTATAAGGGAGATTAATGCATACAACAACTTACAAGCATTCAATAAAGTCTAAATACTAAGCACACTTTTATAATGCTCATACTTATTTTAACAGTAGTAAAAACACAGGTGAACCAGACTAATTCCAGCTATGTGTTTGGCAGTATCAAAGTGAGGCATGGGGACCTTGGCAGAAATTGGCACCTGGTTTGCCAGTGTTATAATACCTAATTAATATTTTATGGAAAATCTGTTTGTTCATAAATAATACATTGAAGAGAATATTTGTGAGTAGCTAATGTCTTTGGGATTATGATTCTTACAGTACAAGACTACCAAGGTCACTGAGACCTGGAACTGTGTGTTATATAGGTGATGGCTTTGAAAGTTAATTCAGACTGAGTTCTGACAAAACATATTCATACATTTTTTTCCTAAGGTATTTCAAACGGAGATTACATGTAATTTGCTAATGTGAGTGCATCTTCTGTTTGCCTTCTGGTACTTTTTGTGCATTGCTTTATCACTTTGCCTGAACCAATTCAAATATTGGTCAAGTTTCTGAAGAGGCACCCCAAATTGTAAATCTGGAAAATTCTGACATTGCCTAATTTAAATGAGAATCACATACTACACATACATCTAGGAGAGAAATCTGCAAGGCATAAATAAGATCAGAATCACACTTAACTTACTATGTGATTCTGGATCAGCAGATGGCATTGAAGAAGTTCTGCTTTCATAAACATTGAACTCTTGCTAATATTGTCAAGTGAGGCATTGAAAATGGACACTGTGTAATGGATCCAATAAAATAAAAACAATGTTAGGAGAGGAATGGAAATAAAAAATATCACCTTCACCTCATTCATAATTTCAGGTATTCATGAGTAATAATATTTTTGGTCTAAAAACTTCTTTGGGTATTAGTTAGCTTGCTTTGATGTATTTTTAGATAAAAGAAAAAGTAAAATTGAAATAAATTATTATTCTAACTTCTTAGAATATCTATTGTATATGTTTTTAATGGGTTGAGATTTATGAAACAATAATATGGAACTTTTGCGTTCTGAGAAAATTAAAAGAATAACCTCAATACTACATTTGCAGTGATCGGCATGTTGGTAAAATTTTCTCCAAGTCTTCCTCTTTTGTGGATTATGTCAGAAAGTCTCTGAAGAAGCTTGAACTAGATGAGTCAAAGGTAAGCAGCTGATTTCATATTGCATACAATTCACATATCAATGTAAATTCTAAGAAGTGGCCAGAATTTTGATGGAGCTATTTGTGTATATTATGTGAGCAGCTATTATTACTAGAATATACATCAATGCATCTTCAGCTCTTTGTGAATTAAACAATATTTATCCAAGACAAATTATTTCAGTTTGTATATTCAGTTTGGGGATTAACTGCCACTTTTATTTTCTTTAAAATACGTTCATTTTCATTTTAAAACTTATGACTTGTGAGATGCCTTTTTATTTTTGTTTTTGTATGATTACTAGTAGTCTAAATAATGTTTTTGAAACCCCCCAGAAAATACACTCTAAAGCCTAAGTGTTTATAATTAATGAACATCTCTATTTATCCAGATACATTTACAATATGCTTTTCCTTCTCCTTTGTCCTCCAAGACATACGTGGTGGAGATGGGTACTCCACCACATAACTCTTGCATCCTCTTTGTGGCCTAAAATCATAAAATGAGTACTAGACTGTAGATACAGTATCAAAGCCAGGAAGAAGGTTTAGCTGAAACCTTTACTCATATGAGCTGATAACGCTTCCTGGTTCATTCAATTTTCCTTCCAATTTTACCATGCTCTGATAGCATGAAAAGACTCAGTACAGGGTTTGGCAGAGCTAGGGTTAAAGCTCCTAGATGCCTTTGTAATCCAGGGAAAATAGGTGGATTAATCTGATTCTGTGAAGGAGGTGGATTGTAGAAAGAATAGTAAATATGGCAGGCGTCCACCTTGGCTTAACAGTGAAATCCTTGCTGCTCTTAAATACAAAAAAGAAGCTTACAAGAAGTGGAAGATTGGACAAATGACCAGGGATGAGTATAAAAATATTGCTCGGGCTTGCAGGAGTGAAATCAGGAAGGCCAAATAACACCTGGAGTTGCAGCTAGCAAGAGATGTTAAGAGTAACAAGAAGGGTTTCTTCAGGTATGTTAGCAACAAGAAGAAAGTCAAGGAAAGTGTGGGCCCCTTACTGAATGAGGAAGGCAACCTCGTGACAGAGGATGTGGAAAAAGCTAATGTACTCAGTGCTTTTTTTGCCTCTGTCTTCACGAATAAGGTCAGCTCCCAGACTACTGCACTGGGCAGCACAGCATGGGGAGGAGGTGACCAGCCCTCTGTGGAGAAAGAAGTGGTTCGGGACTATTTAGAAAAGCTGGACAAGCACAAGTCCATGGGGCCGGATGCGTTGCATCCGAGAGTGCTAAAGGAGTTGGCAGATGTGATTGCAGAGCCATTGGCCATTATCTTTGAAAACTCATGGCGATCGGGAGAGGTCCCAGATGACTGGAAAAATGCTAATGTAGTGCCCATCTTTAAAAAAGGGAAGAAGGAGGATCCTGGGAACTACAGGCCAGTCAGCCTCACCTCAGTCCCTGGAAAAATCATGGAACAGGTCCTCAAGGAATCAATTCTGAAGCACTTAGAGGAGAGGAAACTGATCAGGAACAGTCAGCATGGATTCAACAAGGGCAAGTCATGCCTGACTAATCTAATTGCCTTCTATGACGAGATAACTGGCTCTGTGGATGAAGGGAAAGCAGTGGACGTGTTGTTCCTTGACTTTAGCAAAGCTTTTGACACGGTCTCCCACAGTATTCTTGCCAGCAAGTTAAAGAAGTATGGGCTGGATGAATGGACTATAAGGTGGATAGAAAGCTGGCTAGATTTTCGGGCTCAACGGGTAGTGATCAATGGCTCCATGTCTAGTTGGCAGCCAGTATCAAGTGGAGTGCCCCAGAGGTCGGTCCTGGGGCCGGTTTTGTTCAATATCTTCATAAATGATCTGGAGGATGGTGTGGATTGCACCCTCAGCAAGTTGGCAGATGACACTAAACTGGGAGGAGTGGTAGATACGCTGAAGGGTAGGGATAGGATACAGAGGGACCTAGACAATTGGGGGATTGGGCCAAAAGAAATCTGATGAGGTTCAACAAGGACAAGTGCAGAGTCCTGCACTTAGGACGGAAGAATCCAATGCACCGCTACAGACTAGGGACCGATTGGCTCGGCAGCAGTTCTGCAGAAAAGGACCTAGGATTTACAGTGGACGAGAAGTTGGATATGAGTCAACAGTGTGCCGTTGTTGCCAAGAAGGCCAATGGCATTTTGGGATCTATAAGTAGGGGCATTGCCAGCAGATCGAGGGACGTGATCGTTCCCCTCTATTCGACATTGGTGAGGCCTCATCTGGAGTACTGTGTCCAGTTTTGGGCCCCACACTACAAGAAGGATGTGGAAAAATTGGAAAGAGTCCTGCGGAGGGCAACAAAAATGATTAGGGGACTGGAACACATGACTTATGAGGAGAGGCTGAGGGAACTGGGGATGTTTAGTCTTCAGAAGAGAAGAATGAGGGGGGATTTGATAGCTGCTTTCAACTACCTGAAAGGGGGTTCCAAAGAGGATGGCTCTAGACTGTTCTCAGTGGTAGCAGATGACAGAACAAGGAGTAATGGTCTCAAGTTGCAGTGGGGGAGGTTTAGGTTGGATATTAGGAAAAACTTTTTCACTACAAGGGTGGTGAAACACTGGAATGCGTTACCTAGGGAGGTGGTGGAATCTCCTTCCCTAGAAGTTTTTAAGGTCAGGCTTGACAAAGCCCTGGCTGGGATGATTTAGTTGGGGATTGGTCCTGCTTTGAGCAGGGGGTTGGACTAGATGAACTCCTGAGGTCCCTTCCAACCCTGATATTCTATGATTCTATGATATAGAACAGCGGGTAAGAACATAAGAATGGCCATACTGGTTAAGACCAATCGTCTATCAAGACCAGTGTCCTAGCTTCTGACAGTGACCAGTGCCAGATGGGTAATAAGTTGAATGGCAGTGTCAATAGGAAAACCAGAGTAATTCCCTTGCTTTCCCTTTAGCTGTGTTGACTTAGGTCTTAGATGACTTGGTATAAATCAAGCCTTTCCTTTCCGCTTTCTATGTAGATACTCAGTGTGGCCTCCATGACCATAGTAACTGAATGCCTCCTTATATAAAACCCATTTTACACACGCTGTCATCTAACATAAATAAACACACCTCCCACATGCTTGAGTTTCAGATCAAGGATGCGGATTCTTTTGCCTGTGCTGAAACTATGCTGGTCAGCCTTCCATAACTTTCTTATTTCATCTGCAGGTATGATAAGCATGCCTCCTGTGTCTTCATTATAGTTCCAAATGAACCATTATTCTGCACAAATATGGAGATATTTCACCTTTATTATTTAAAATTATGAAGATCAGAAAAGCTGAATAGTGCGGCAGAGATACCAGAATAAGTGGTTTTTGCTTAATAAATTAACCCCTCATCATTTTCAGCTTCCCGTACTCCTATTTTCCTATGCCCCTTATTTGAGGGTCTTTGTTCTATTGGAGGATACAGTGGTATAGCAACAGGAGACATTCCTTTTGCTCAAGGAATGAGTGTGCTGTACCCTGAGCATTTCCAGCTGGTCATGCTATGGAAGCTTGGACCTAAACTCATGCTCTGAATTGTGTTACCACTGGATTACCATACTGCTATCAATATTAAAATGAAATATTTTAGCCACAGCTGTAGAAGACCAGAGGAATAGATCAGTTCTGTCTATACTTTAATTCATTATATAACCAGATTATGTTTGTGTAAAAAGTTCTCACAATGGAGGGAGGCAGTAAAAAGATCTAAAATTGGATATTAAATAATGCACAAAGTGTACAGTTTTAAATTAAATCTATGTTATATTACATTTACAAACTTATATTTAAACAAATCTGTGCATGGAGAACAAGTATATATTAATGTGTTTCTGATTCTATAATGACCATCTGTTAATCTTCAAAACTCTGTAAACAATTGAAGTGTCTAGCTAATCTAACATGCTTGTGGATTGGTTCTCAGTCCTAAGAAGTTACTGTGAGAGATGTGGAGTAAGAGACAGAACATTTTCATACTAGTCATTATCATTCCAAAGCAGGAAGGGCTACATATGAGAGATTTATATGTGGCTAGAGTCCAAGTAGAAGACAATCAAAAATGGGAAATCCCAAGAAGTCACTTATAAAAGAGGACCGGGAACATTTTGCCGTTTTCTCACATTAGTAAAGTCATCTGTATGGCTATATAGTTTGGAATCTGCCCAAAAAATTCGTTATAAATTCTAGCTTGTGTGTACAGTTTAGGATAAAAATGTGCTCCTGATTGCCCTGTGAAATTTCTAAATGGTTGTTTCTGCCTTGAATGTTGTTACATTAGATCCGTTTCGTCCTTTGGTGGACAGTCAAGCCTACCACTTCCCTGGGGCTAAAAAATAACCCCAGGGGAGGCACTACATTTGCCTACCTTTTTGTGCAGTTCTGATAGAATGATGGATAGGACAAGAGGAAAAGGCAGTAGTGGAGTGAGGGAGGGTGTGGAGGAGTGAGGATAGTATTTTTCTCAAAGATGGTTTCTTTGCCCTTACACAGTTACTGGTTCTAGTCACATTCACATAGATACACACAATTTTGTAAGGAGGAAGCCCTTATCTGGCAGAAGCTCTCTTACTTTCTAATTCACCAAATACCCTTTGTCACCTGTGATCGTATGAGGGAGCACTTCTTACTTTCGCATTTGTGCAGAACAGAGACACCTTGGGTGATTGATGCAGGGGCTCATACCAGCTCCTTCCTCCAGAGGAGTGTCCACCTTTCCACTTAAAGGCTTCTTTGATCTTTTAAGAAAGAAAAAGAAACAGAAAGGATGGGTTTTTCTCTCTTTCCAGTTTTGCTACCACTGTCCAGTAAAAAATATTCAAGCTCCCTCTGCAGCCTCAGCAGAAAGCAGGGTAGGGAGTAGGGCTACTTGGAAAAGGGAAGGAAGACAGCTCATTTGCAGGTGCTTTGCTACTCCTGAGCATGCATGGATATGGGTTTTTTGCCTACCAAGCTGACCTTCCACCTCAGTAGGTCAGTCAAGGATACAAGTGTTACTCCCTGGGGAATTCTATGCCAAAAAAATTAAAATTGTGCCACTCAAAATTAAAAATTCTGTCCACAATATTTTAAAATTCTGCAAAATTGTGCATATTTTGTCAAAATAACGCAATATAATCACTCTGGTTTCAATTATTTCAGTAATTTATTTAAACTACAATAAAATGGATGAAGAATGGGAGTGGGGAGCATTGGAGGGAATCCCCAAACCCCCTCTGTCTAATAGTAATGTAGCTAGGTTTGACCCTTTATTTCTAGTTAGTAGTCAACAAATATATGCAGCCGTATGCTCAGTGTTACATCATAGGCAACTGAAGAGCAAGTGAGGGCTGGGGAATCAAACTCACAATTTATATTGGCTACTGACCATCTCCAGAAAGGTCAGTAGCAAACAGTTCATGGAGCACATTTTGATAGGAAATTCTTTCAGTTCAAAAATTTAGACCAGCTCTAATCACGAAAGCACCATAAGCATTTATAAAGCCATACTGTCCTTTACATCCCTCTGGCAATGTGAAGAAGCCTTAAAACTTTTACACCTGTTTTATACTCCTCGGGGAACTCATAAAGACAATGAGAACAATTCACTAAGCAGGCAGGCTGCTACATTCTGCTCTGCCGGAAGGGACAGAGCCTGCCCCATGCCTACCTCCTCAGAAACACCTTGAAGCCCTGCCCCTCCATGCTGAGCATGCTGCAATAGTGAGGAAGAGAGTGTCTGTCTCTCTCTCTCTCTCTCACTTGCACAACTGCCCAGCCCTTCTCCCACCCCTCCTGACAGTGATTTACATCTCTACCGGCTGCTCTGGACACTCAAGCCAACCTGCCTGTGCTGCCAGGGAGGGGCTCATGAACGCTTTTGCCGCTTCCCATTGCTTTCCTGTCATAAGTAATTTTTCTGCGGGGAAGCAAAGGAATCTGCAGGGGACATGAATTCTGCACACGTGCAGTGACACAGAATTCCCACAGGAGTAAAGTGTTCGTACATGCCTCAGAAAACCTGAAACAGGACTCGGACATTCTCAGGTAAATTAAAAAATTAGTTATTTTGCAAATATATTTCGTTGTTACTTTTACTTTTAACAATTCATAACCTATTTAATCTAAACTATTCCCACCCTAAATAGGTAGCATGTTCACCCCAGCCCAATATACAGGAATACAGCAAATGGCTTCAAGTATAATAAAACTTTCTATGGCAGAACTCTCAAGATCTTCTTATAATTTAGTTTTATGAATTTGTCATTATGGTATCATGTATTTTTAAAGCTCTCTCATGATAGCCTATGTTTTAGTGTGCATAAAACATAATGGGCCAAGTTCAGTGCTGATATATACTCCAGGTTTACCACTAAATTGTCCAAGTTTATATGTTTAAAGAGAGTAACAAGCTCAGTTTCTAGTATTTCTGTCCTAGATGGACATCTAAATATGAAAATCTGGAACCTTTTGGTAGTAATGTAATGGTAGTTACCCCCATGTTATTTATAGAAAACGATTGAAAATATCTATTCTTTAATTGTTTTATATCAATACAGTAACACTGATTAATGCAAAAAGATTAAATTTTATTTAAATCCATTTTTCAACCTTCTTTGCACCCAATGTCTTAGCACCATTGCTATTTTTTATACTCTTCAGGGCTTCTTTATGGCAGCCTGAACTCATGAAAGGGTTAAGTCATTCAAGTATAAATTCTATATGGAGATAGCTTTGTCAATTGATATTCCACCTACAGAGAAAAGATATTAAATAATCACCTTGAATCCATCTTTTCACCACATCCAAGCATACAAGCTACTGTATTAGGTATAGCTAACTTTTTCACTGAGGATGGTTACTTTGTCTTGTAGTCAAAATATTTCACACCCAATTTAAGAACTCCAGAAGTATCCAGTTAAATATGTACTATGGAGATTCAGTAGCAATTCCACAGTTTAGTCTATGTTATCTTAAGAGTGTGTGTGTTTATATATGTTGCTTTAAGTTTGATTGATTTTCTAAATCCGTAGTGCTGCATCAAAAATGTTGGCTGTGCCTAAAATTTTTCATTTTCAGTTTTGCACAATATGTTAGTGGTGTTTAAATTAATGGCACAGCAGTAAATTGCATACCTGGAAACAATAACCCTGCAGCAAAGACATTTTCCTCTCTTTAAAAATAATTTAAAGAGCTCTGATATTTGTTATGTTGCATCTAGAAGTCAGAACGAAAAATATTCTGAATCTCCTGATGTAGCTTTTTTATGCAGCACATAACGAGAAATGTTTGTCATCGCATAACCTGCTGTCTTTTATTATTCTTATGATATGGGATGCTTTTTATTGGTACAGCCCTTCATTTGTGCAGTATATAGAACAGTAGTACTTTTAATCTGTACAATAAAACAAGCTTGTTATTTTTATTAACATTCTTTGAAGGAATTGAATGCCATTCATTTTTAAAAGAATGCTTATATTGTAATAATTTCACTGGTACATTTCTTTTATGATCATTAATTTGAGTCAGGATATGGGTATTCTCAAGGGGACTTGATGTTCATTGGTCTTGCAGTGAATTTTTAAGGTATTTAGTCTTAGTTAAAATTACTATTCCAATTTTGCTACATTAAGATTGTGCCTTTGTGAATTGCAGAGTATTTCATTTTTCAGTGGTAAAACTAACTAGATTATGACTGATACTGTGTAGATAATATGTTGATTATTCTGTTAATTAGAATTCATTATCATTTTGTCTTACAAAAATGTATCCAAAGCAATTTTTGTCATTTCCTTGAACATATTTTTAGACAGTTGATACGTGTCTTGTTTTTACCAGCATCACCAGAGCGACACACAGTCTATAGCCTCCTGGCTGGAGCAGACAATAATGAACAGTGCATATTATCTGGCCCTCAGGGTGGGGAAGAGCAACAAATAGTCTATAGCCACAACCTCCTGGCTGCAGCAGACAGTAGTTAGCAGTCTACAGGCCTGAGGGCCTAAAGTGAGCATGCAGCCAATACCTAGCTGTGGGGTTGGCAGCAAAGGGGGAAGGATAGGGGGACCCAGGCCCACCCTACTCCACCAGATCCCAGCCCAGGGCCCTACCAGTGGCATGTGGTCCCACCACTGTGTCAGCAGGAACCCTCCCAAAACACACTGACGGCAGCTGCAGCAACACAACCAGACTAAAGTCTGGTTTTCCCTGGGCTACTTCCTACCTGTACCTCTTCGTAGGGCCCCATTGCTCATGGGCCCCCAGTCTCCTCTGAGTACTCAGCAGCTGGCAGTCCCAGCAGCTCCTCAGGGTACTCGATTGGCAGCAGTCCCGGCAGCTCCTCAGAATACTCAACTGGTGGCAGTCATAGAATCATAGAATATCAGGGTTGGAAGGGACCTCAGGAGGTCATCTAGTCCAACCCCCTGCTCAAAGCAGGACCAATCCCCAATTAAATCATCCCAGCTAGGGCTTTGTCAAGCCTGACCTTAAAAACTTCTAAGGAAGGAGATTCCACCACCTCCCTAGGTAACACATTCCAGTGTTTCACCACCCTCCCAGTGAAAAAGTTTTTCCTAATATCCAACCTAAATCTCCCCCACTGCAACTTGAGACCATTACTCCTTGTCCTATCATCCGCTACCACTGAGAACAGTCTAGAGCCATCCTCTTTGGAACCCCCTTTCAGGTAGTTGAAAGCGGCTATCAAATCCCCCCTCATTCTTCTCTTCCGCAGACTAAACAATCCCAGTTCCCTCAGCCTCTCCTCATAAGTCATGTGTTCCGGTCCCCTAATCATTTTTGTTGCCCTCCGCTGGACGTTTCTAATTTTTCCACATCCTTCTTGTAGCGTGGGGCCCAAAACTGGACACAGTAGTCCAGATGAAGCCTTACCAATGTCGAATAGAGGGGAACGATCACGTCCCTCGATCTGCTGGCAGTGCCCCTGCTTATAGATCCCAAAATGCCATTGGCCTTCTTGGCAACAACGGCACACTGTTGACTCATATCCAACTTCTCGTCCACTGTAAACCCTAGGTCCTTTTCTGCAGAACTGCTGCCGAGCCACTCGGTCCCTAGTCTGTAGCGGTGCATTGGATTCTTCCGTCCTAAGTGCAGGACTCTGCACTTGTCCTTGTTGAACCTCATCAGATTTCTTTTGGCCCAATCCTCCAATTGTCTAGGTCCCTCTGTATCCTATCCCTCCAGCATATCTACCTCTCCTCCCAGTTTAGTGTCATATGCAAATTGCCGAGGGTGCAATCCACACCATCCTCCGAATCATTAATGCCACATCTTGCTCCTGACAACTGTCTTAAACCCAGCCTAGCTTGACTTTGGTACCTGTCTTCTTACTCAGCTTGGTAGCTAGTCCTGACTCCTGCCTTTGACGCTGGCCCAGCTTTACCCTGGTACCCATCTCCTGACTTGGGTTGGTAACTTGTCTCAACTCCTGCCTTCAATTCCCACCCAGCAGACTGCTGGCCTGGCCACCTACACCCCAGATATAACAGTCTCATACTTTATTAACATGAGCCAATGATCCATGTCAGATAAGTCTATATTTCAAAAGATACTGGGTTCAGTCCTGTATCAGTTATCAGCATATTGTTTATTCTATAATTGATAGTGTGGTTTCATGCATTTGTTTCTGTGGAAATTATGTTCCTTTCTAAATTAGTGTGAAAAGGAAGAAATAGTTTAATTTCAGTGTGTTCCGTTTCCTATAGTATTAAGTACAGATTTACATGTTAAGGCCATTGTAAGACCAAGTATTTAAGGCTGGAAATTATGAAGAAACCTAAGGGAATTGGGTGCCCAAATCCCAATAAGCTTCTTTAAAAATCCCAGCCTTAAATTTATTAGGCCAGATAATGTCTCTATATGGAAATGCCTACATAGGGGCTGGGAAACTATGTGAGGTTCTCTTCATGGACTTCCCTCTGAATTCATCCATGGTTTGTCCCCTTGTAGAAGAAATTGGGGTCCAGCCCACACACCCAGTAGATCCTTTGACATCCTGTGGACCTTGGAGTCCAGTGCGGAGCATCCAGATGGAGGCCCTCTGTCTTCATGATTCTATGCTGAGCTGTGTCTTGCAGGTGCTCCAGCCATATACCAACATTAATGTAATGTTAAATAATCTTTAATGCCATTAGCAACATTAATTTCCATATGGCATTTTTCACTAGTTGTATCAGAGTGACAATGTGTACACTCCTTTCCCTCCCCTGCCCCCTGACAATCTGTCACTCTTACTTGCTGGCCTGCACCTTTCCCATGCATGACTCTTTGGACCTATGGAGAGCATGCCAGAAGAATGAGAGGGATCGTGCTATACAGGTAGCTGACCTCCTATCTCTTCTGCATGGAGAGGGGGAGATCAACATATTGGAAGGTCCTCTCTGCTGATTTTTCACTCACTGGAGAACAATGGCTTGAATGTTCCAAATGACCTTTGCAGTTAATTTGACTCATATATGACCCTTTCAAAACTGCATGTTGCACATTGGCAGTGAGATATTTTGCATGCGGTTTTTCATTAAACTTGTAAAGGGTGTAACTAAGGCAGGCTGTGCTATGCATGCATTGATGACAAACTTAGCTGCACAGTGAAATACGTACTGAAGATGTGCATGGGAAAAGGGAGAAGCCCTCAGACTCTATGGAGCTTGTCAGGACCAAGGAGTTATGAAGGGCTGCTTTATGATTTGTGTGAAGTTTCATGGGAAAGAGATTCTGTCCTGTAGCTCTGCTAAAATGCTTAGGATAGGATGTTCGATAGTGTCTGTCCAAAAACTTCCTGGTTAGGTAATTTAGATACCAATTTTTTTGTAAAACCAACATAGCTTCAAAAATCTGGAAGTTAAATGCCTTAGTTTTGTGGGTGGTTGTTTTTAATGTTAAAATTAGGAAATTCCAGACAAAAACTATGTTGAGAACATTATGACCTATACAATTAAACAGTCAAGGGAGGAAATGCCAAAATAACAACTGTACACTTTACTCTCCCTCTCCTTCTCTATAAGTGTATGGTGATCTTTAATTACATGATTGTTGAGTATTTCTCAAGCTGTATAACATGATTTTTTTCGACTTTGAAAAACAAATGTGTAGTTTCTCGTGATTTTCTTTTTTTAATGCTGCTACTTTCTTTGTCATAATGCAGCATAACTTCAGCAGCCTTACATTTAACCACCTAGCCTTATGTGTCCTGAGAGGCTATTACATACCTAGCTCCTACTACTTTTGTGCTTCCCCACTCTCACTTTAAACTTATTACCATTTCAGCACCTGCCCCTGTCCTTTGTTTGTGTTTCCCCAGATTAGATTCCAGTGATGATGGAATCTGTGAAATTGATCGCTGCCTTACATTTTTAAAGAAAGAGAAAACAGACTTCACTATCCACTGACTTATGCCAAAATATTGTCAGTTGTCATGGATTTTTTTACAAGCAGCACTGGGCTTGGAATTTAGCTGTAGGGTATTTGTTTTTATATTGGATTGGTTCATTTTAAGAAAATGTAGTGCAGAGTAATGAATTAATCAGATTAGACCAATGGTGGTTGCTTAGCACTTGGCCGTGGTCCGTGGAGAGCTGTTCTCCTCCTTGTTTCCAGCTGCTACATTGCATTAAAAGAATCTAAAAGTATACGAACTACTTTCCTACTACTACATTTGTAATTAAGTAATGGCTATAGTTACTACATGATTGTGAATGGGAGGGAAGGTGGACCACAATCACTGTAAGAGGAAGTGTCCATGACTTCTATTAAAATGTTGTTCATGGTATAAACAAAATTGGAGAGTATGAAATTATTATTAATTTATGTCCTTCAGTCTGCCAACAACATGAGTCTCATTGGCCTGTTTTTCATCTTCTCACACAAACATCTTCATACTGCCTTCCACAATGTTCCTTACATGTGTAACGCTCACCTTGAGTTAATCTGTAATGCTGATACCCGTTCCTTTAAATCTCCCCTCAAGACCACAGTGCTAATAAGAAACGATCCAATAGCTAGATTGAGTGGAATAAAGATGAGGTTAGTTGGCAATTTATCCACCTATAACCATAAGATTTGGGGGGTAAATACATATGTATGTATATGGAATATACATAGGATTGTATCATTGTTCTGTGTCATTTATCTTCAGGATCAGGATTGTTTCTTCATAAACATTTGTACAGTACCTGGCACAATGGCGCCATGTCCCTGATTAGAACTTCTCAGTACTCATATAAGAAAATATCAAGCAGTAATAAATGGCACATATTGTTACACTGTGTCATGTTATCTTAAGAGGAAAAGAAAAGGGGATCATGGTTTTGGTACGGATATTTGTGCACAGTGAATGGTGCTCTCACTTGAGAATTAAGACTTTGTATTCTGGGCAGTAAAATAAGAAAGCACATCTCTGTTTATCTAAAATCCCCTGCTCATTCTCCCACCACAGAGTAGTATTGGATGTGTCGCCTTGGCAACAGCTGTTCTAGGGAAATGGTGGAGGATTACATAATGGTGTTGACAGTCTGGGGAAATTAAAGGAAAAATCATGATCTGTGGCTTTCTTTTTTCAGAGGAGGGGTGCAAGAACCACATGTACAAAATCACATTATTTTCAATAGTGCATTAAAACTTAAAGTAACATGAATCTATCCCAAAACCAACTAAAATGTGTGAATTTGTGGAGGGAGAGGACGGAAGAGACTCTGGCCACAGTGCAGTCTTCCTGTATTGCCTGAGAATGTTAGGAGCACGCTCCAGTTCTTTCACTGCAGAACTGGAGACTTTAGAAAGAATTGGCAAGTGCAGCTGGCATACTCTTTGGGCTTGTCTACACTAACCGGGGGATTGACGAGCGGCGATCGATGCATCAGCGGTCAATTTAGCAGGTCTAGTGAAGACCCGCGGCTAAATCGACCACAGATCGCTCTCCCATCGAGTCCTGTACTCCACCGGATTGAGAAGAGTAGGGGGAGTCGATGGGAGAGCATCTCCCGTCGACATCGCATAGTGTGGACCCCGCGATAAGTAGGTCTAAGCTACGTCAATTTGAGTTACGCTAGTCACGTAACTCAAATTGTGTAACTTAGGTCAAATTTCCCCTGTAGTGAAGACAAGGCCTTTGTTTCCTTTGGTGATTTGCATTCAGAGTATAATGTCCAAATGTCACAGAATAATATGGTCTCTATATTCATATAATATTTTTCATATTTTGAGCACACAACTTTTTACACTTGCAACTCTGAGAACCGTGTGTAGAATAAACACAGTAGTGTGCACAAATCAAGTAGTTAGAAATACTGTTAGATGTGCATATGTAAATCAGACCCTTTGCATGTGAAAAATGCACATGATAACTTGCTCATGTGTAACTGTGGCTGCTGTATTGAGCTTCCTTTGAGAATTTGGACCCAGATGACCGGACTCCTCCCCTCTCACTGCCCAGAGCTCTCCTTGGTCCCAGCTGGGAGGCAGCCCCACTCCATCCTGGGAGGATCCCCTAGGTAGGATCCTGCATTCCCCCAGTCCCACTCCTCCCCTGCAGGATCCTGCAGCCACGTGCTTTTCTTCTCCTAATCCCATGGTATTCTCCATAGCTGTCCCCCATCTCCAGTTTTCAGTGGGAGGGCTTCCCCAGAGCGCTTATCTTCATAAACTCATTCTTCCTTCACTAAAAGAACAGTACCTGCACTGTGGGGGATGTTAAGCCATTACTGCCAAACTTGGAATAGGGGCCAGCCCAGTTATGCCCCAGCTTCCCTGTGGCTGCTGCCTGTAACACAAGCAGCATAATGGCCTCTAGTAGCCAAAGGGGGAAGCTGCATGTGTCTCAGGCAAAATTCCAGAGCTGCCTGTGTCTTCTCACCAAAACCAGCCCCAAACTGCAGCACCTGCAATATTACAGGCATTGGCAACACTGCACCAGGCAGTCTCCTGAAGGAGAGGGAAACTGCAGAGAATTACAAGTGAGAAAAAGTAACATGGAAGTATTATAGTTATTTCACAGACGGATAACCTGAAACACAGAGAAAGTGTGTGACTTCTCCAGGGCGTGACAGCGAGTAAGTGGCAGAACCAGGAATAAAACCCAAGAGTCCTGACTCCTACTCCTTTACTCTGATATATCATATGCCCCCCCTTAGCTCTATAATTGAGCCCTTTTGTACTTCTTCGTAAAAATTGATGTGAAATATCCACTGTAAGAAATAGGAACATTACCTCCACTTCAGTGTATAGTGCTCATTTAAGAATGGTTTCAGGCTTCTGAATAATGAATATATCTGAATATTTCATGTTAGTGAAAAGGCTAAAGTTAATCGAAGAATTCAGGTAATTGAGAACAGAAAAATGGCTCATTATAAGCCTTAGAAAAGTACTCCTATAACAAACAAAACTAAAGTTCATTTGACATCACTCTTAATTAGAAAGAATAATATTGTTTCAGAAATTGCCTTGGCTAGGTAATAGGAATGGCTTTAATTGTTGTCATCCATTTTTTTTCCCTCTGTTGCAGCTCCCAGACAGCTGTATAATGGATTACTATGAAAAATACAAGCATAGAATGAATGAGCTGGAAGCATTTAATATGGTAAAAACAAAGGATTAAAAACATTACCTTCTATATATGTGCTAGTCTAGAATAGAGCCGTATCGAATTTTATGTGGTGGTAGACCATCTTATATTGTGATATACTGTCTTACTTCGAGAATATCCTATTCCAGAGCTATATTGGGTGTCAGTAAAATAATAACGAGAACACATGGAAGGTTCTTTTTCAAGGGGGATTATGAATGAGAAGAAAGAAATGTCAGACTCCTTTTGAAACTGGATTGATCTCCATGAAGTTATTTCACAAAAAATTCTTCTAAAAAATTATTCCCCTATTCAAAAGCTTTTTGCCACTTTATAGTATGATTTGCATATTAGATTGTGCCTCAGAGCCAGCCAGGTAAAATACTTTCCCTGCTTATAACATTCCATGGACTTTTGATCTTTACTAGATTTTTCTGAAAATGTCAGAGAGGGAAGAACTGGCAAGGTGGCACCTGTAAAGGTTTTGCTCAAGAAAATGATTCACCTTCCTAGAAGTGTTTCTGGGGGACAGAGTTGTCTTTTTAGTAGTATGTTGGCTTACTTTCCTAAAGCCATGATCGTGTCTAACCTTTCTTTCAGTTGAAAGTTGTTCTGGCTCCCTGTATAGAACTTTTATTACTTCTGGATCGTCTTTGCTACCTCAAAGAGAAGGTGTGTTTACTTCATATTTTATGTTACCTGAAGTCTGTTTATTTTAACCAAATTATTTACTGAGTACCAAAGAGTCCCTGTTGTAGACTTACTATTCTCATCATTGTTGCAAAAATTTAAGTATTAATTCCATCTTTGTCTAAACATATGCCCAGCAGATGTTTTTTTATTATTATTTTAAGCAAAGCTGCAACAGTAAAGTTTATGTTCTTTTAATTGTATGGTAATTACTAGTCAGTAGACGGTAAAAAAAAAATTTAAACCCTTACAAATCTTATTCCATACCAAGTATTGGTATATTAATCATTAAAATTAATACTGGAAGTACTAAACAAACGTTACCCTGTGTATACTAGAGCTTTCAACTAATGATATTGTAAGGACTGATCTGCTGCCCACTGATCTCAATGGCAGTCTTTCTGTGGACTTCAGTGGGCTTTGGATCATGTCCAAAATGCACATGGATTATTTTTATGCCTACTTACTTAAGATATATAATGAAAAAAAGCTTTTTTTTCAGTTATATAATAAATTGAGTTGTACCTGACTAACATATAGCACATCTGAACTGGCCAAATACAGATCTGGTGTACAGTAAGCTGGTGCAACTACACTGACTTCCATTGAATTACACCACTAAGTCTCAGCTTGTCCTAATTAACTCAAAAGTAATTATCATGCTTATGCTGTTCCAATAAAACATTTTCCATCCAATAGTAATTTGTTAGACTGTTATGGTGGTTTCTTTGAAGCTTCTACTGTGGGCTATATTCAAAATAAAGTTTTGTGACCTTTTCATATTAAACCCATTCGTGTGAGCAACTCTTTTTTCCACTATAAACTTTTCATTTTAATAGCTCCGTTTTATCATAAGGAAAGTTTTGTTTTATTCTCTTCTACAGTACACTTGGAGCAAATGAGTTGTAATAAATGTTTGGTTTTGTTCTAACTGGTATTTTTACAGAGGGAGGCATTTCTGAAATATCTAATGATGTATTTCCCAAATTCCAACTAACTATAAATCATGAAGAGATCTGTATATTTCCCAAACTGGGAAATCAGACCTTCTGCAGTTAGCACTGATTTACCTTCTCTAAATTTAATATACCCATAGATTTAATCTTGCACTGGTTACTCCTGAGGGAATTCTGCGCCACTTCACACTGCAGAATTCATGTTCCCTGTAGATTTCTTTGCTCCTCCCCACCACCCCCCAGAAAATGATAGGGAAGCAAAGGGAAGATGCAAGAACAGTCATGCACTCCTCCCCAGCAGTACAGACATGTCGATTCCAGTGCCTGGAGCAGCCAGTGGAGAGGTAAATCACCCTGGGGCTGGGAATGCCCATGGGAATAGTTGGGGGGGGGGGGGCATTGTGGAGTCATGTGCCACTGCTCCCCCATTGCTGCCGAGCACAGAGCTGCCGAGTGAGGGAGTGTGCCGTCCGGCTTGCTGACACCTGAATCCCCCATACGTGGATCCTGCTGGGCTAAGCCTGCCTGCCCACTCCTGGTGCACCTGTTGCAGAGGGCAGGGCCCCAGGGTGTTTCAGGGTCAGTGTCGGGTGCAGCCTCACCACTGAGTACCTGGCCCAGGGAAGGGGGGACTACAGGGTGATCTCCTACTCAATGCAGCCAGTGGTCTGTGCTCCCCACTGCCATGCTGGAACCTCCACATTTATGTATTGACAAATATAATTTGCTGAATTTTAAAATATTGTGCACAGAAATTTTTTTTTTGGTGCATACTTTAATTTTTTGATGCAGAATTCCCTCAGGAGTAACTAGTAGACTCACAAATTGTATTTTTCTATACAAGATGAAATAGAAATTATAGAAACTATACAAAGTGTTAGGGCCAAATCCAAGTCAACTTACTCATGTAAGAAATCTCATTAACTTCAGTGGTACTATTTGAATGAGTAAAGTTAGTAGGATTTTGTCTTTAATTTCACTGCTTGTAATTCATAAAAGAAAAGATCTGTACAGTAAGTGGTAGACCCACATGACAATATGTAAGAAATAATTTAAAGACTTTAAACCACAGATTGTTTTTCTTTTCATAAGCATTATTTTGTGAGGTCACAACTGTTTCATGTATTGCATAAAAGTTAGAGTTTCCTTTTTTTGTCAGTTTTGTATTTCCAAAAATATGGAGCCATTCCCATATCTCAGCTTTTAAGTCAAACACATTTTTATGTGCTTTAATCATGTATCATTTTACAGGACAACATTACCTGGTCTGGACTGGTGAAGTTATTTGATCCTGTGAAATCCCCCAGATGCTATGCAGTTGTTGCTCTGAAGAAATAGAAGTGTGTTCAAGTTGAAGCAAATTGCTAGATAGTTCACTGCTCTAGGTCTGATACTGTTGTTACTTTTGACCCCCATGTTTATTTTGTTGTTATTTTAAGTTATTATCTAAGTACTTCAGTGATATATTATGTAACCATCTTGTTTTTACTTGAAAAATAAAGCATTAAGTATGAATCATGAGACATATATCCAAAGTAAAATTGAAGTCATTTTATATTTCAACATGTCCTGGTCTAATTTATTAAAGTAACGTTAAGCATCTGATTTTCCCAGAAAAATTCAGAGGCCCATATTGTGAGATTATTTTTAAAGCAGAACTCTATTGATGGTAATATCTTAAAAACTGATGGGATAGTATAGCTCAGAATTATGGGGACATGCCCATTCTCTCAGAATCATAGAACTGGAAGGGACCTCGAGAGGTCGTCTAGTCCGGTCCTCTGAACTCATTGGAGAATTAAGTATTATCTAGGCCATCCCTGACAGGTATTTGTCTAACCAGTTTTTAAAAATCCCCAATGATGGAGATTCCACAGCCTCTGTGGTCAATTTATTCCAGTGCTTAACCACCCCGACAGGAAGTTTTTCCTAATGTCTAACCTAAAATCACCCTTACTGCAATTTAAGCCTGTTGCTTCTTGTCCTATCCTCAGAGGTTAAGGAGAACAATTTTTCTCCCTCCTCCTTGGAACAACCTTTTATGTACTTGAAGACTGTTACCATGTCCCCTCTCAGTCTTCTCTTCTTCAGACTAAACAAACCCAGTTTTTTCAATTTTCTCTTATAAGTCATGTTTTCTAGACCTTTAATCATTTTTGTTGCTCTTCTCTGGACTCTCCAATTTGTCCACATCTTTCCTGAAATGTGGCACCCAGAACTGGACACAATATTCCAGTTGAGGCCTAATCAGCACAGAGTACATTGGAAGAATTACTTCTTGTGTCTTGCTTACAACTCTCCTGCTAATACATTTTAGAATGATGTTTGCTTTTTTTCCCCAACAGTGTTACACTATTGGCTTATTTAGCTTGTGATCCGCTATGACCCCCAGATCCCTTTCTTCAGTACTCCTTCCTAGGCAGGCATTTCCCATTTCGTAGGTGTGCAACTGGTTCCTTGTAAGAGGAGTACTTTGCATTTGTCCTTATTGAATTTCATCCTATTTACCTCAGACCATTTCTCCAATTTGTCCAGATCATTTTGAATTTTAATCCTATCCTCCAAAGCACTTGCAACCCCTCCCAGCTTGGTATCATTCACAAACTTTATAAGTGTACTCTCTGTGCCATTACCTAAATCATTGATGAGGATATTGAACAGAATCAGACCCAGAACTGATCCCTTGGGACCCCACTTGATATACCCTTCCAGTTTGACTGTGAGCCACTGATAACTACTCTCTGGGAACAGTTTTCCAACCAGTTATGTACCCACCCTATAGTAGCTCCATCTAGGTTTTATTTCCCTAGTTTGTTTATGAGGTCATGCAAGACAGTATCAAAAGCCTTACTAAAGTCGTGATATACCACAAATACCACTCCCTCCCTCCCCCCATCCACAATGCTTGTTACCCTGTCAAAGAAATCTATCAGGTTGGTTTGACACAATTTGTTCTTGACAAATCCATACTGACTGTTACTTAATCACCTTATCTTCTAGGTTTTGCAATTTGATTGCTTAATTTGCTCCATTATCTTTCCGGGTTCTGAAGTTAAGTTGGCTGGTCTGTTAATTCCCCAGGTGTCCTTATTTCCCTCTTTATAGATGGGCAATATATTTGTCCTTTTCCAATCCTCTGGAATCTCTCCTGTCTTCCATGACTTTTCAAAGATAATGGCTAATGACTCAGATATCTCCTCAGTCAGCTTCTTGAGTATTCTAGGATGTATTTCATCAGACCCTGGTAACTTGAAAACATCTAACTTCTCTTAGTAATTTTTAACTTGTTCTTCCCCTATTTTAACCTCTGATCCTACCTCATTTCACTAGCATTTACTATGTTAGACGTCCAATCGCTGCTAACCTTAAAACTGGTGAAAACTGAAACAAAAATGTCATTTACACTTCTACTATTTCCACATTGTGTGTTATTGTTTACCCCCCACATTGAGAAATGGGCCTACCCTGTTCTTGGTGGTCCTCTTGCTTTTAATGCATTTGTAGAATGTTTTCTTTTTACCCTTTATGTCTCACTTAGCTAGTTTAATCTTGTTTTGTGTCTTGATAACTCTTGTTAACTCATCTCAGTCAGTGAAATCTAAACTTCTGTAAAGCCAGCAGAAGTTTTACCATTGACTTCTGTGGGACTAATATTTCATGGTTAGGTGTTCTGGAAATCTCAGTTTCAACTGGATGAATCTATGCTGAAATTGAAGGTAAAATTTCCTTACTTGGCTTTGATAATTGTAGACTTTCACACTGTTTAATGTAGTATTTTAATGTTATTTTTACTTTCTATTCATAATTTCAATAAAATATATTTTTAAAAAAAGGTAAAACGGGCTATTGAGTGGGCAACATGTGATACATTCGTGTAATCTGCAGATTCACGATGCTTTGGAGCCATTGGGATAGTGCATACTATTAAGGATATTTCTTCTGCATGTTCTTAATGCTCTTTTGTATTGTTGCTAATACAACATGGCTGCTACATTCCAACCCAGAACCAGCTACACGTTAGTATATTAGACAGGCCAAAATGTTCTAGGAGCCTTCAGAATTAAGGGTATTGTATAAATGTAATGATAAATGTGTTGCAGTTAACTGCACCTCTTCCCCCACTCTGGTCTACTCAGGGGCACGCCTTTAGGTCTCAGGCATCAGCCACCACCTCTTTGTGGGCAGGACCCTTGTCCCACTTCCTCCAGACTAGGAAGTTAGTCTTGCAGTTCTTCAATTCACTGCGTTTACCCCAGCAGCACTGACCTGAATCCAGCACCTGTGTATGGTTTGCTCTGTCACAGGAACAAAGACAGGGTGACGAGCCAGCTTTCAGAACACAGTACATTTATTTTTAGGACAAAAGCATTACAGAGAAAACATATCACAAAACAATACACAGTCTGCACGCACACTAAACTTACCAGATGTCATTCATCTTCCACATGGCTTTCCAATCCTTCAAACGCTTCTAGCAGAGTTTTACCCTGGTGGTTACAATGTCATGTCCATGTTTGGATCAAAATTAGGGACCCCCTCTGCCATTCAGGCTGGCCCTTTATACCACAAGCTTTTTCTTTGTCTCCTGGGTCTCTTGCATCCAGTGTGTAGCAGTATATGTAATTCTCCCCAGTGGGTGATACTTCTCTGGAGTATCTGCAGTAATTATCCCCCACTGATCTTAGTTCCTGGGGGAAGCTTGGTAACCCTGTCCCATGGAGCTAAACTACAATCCCTAATTTCCAAAAATACATAGAACATGTATAGTTACAACAGTTTATTATTAATCCTGGTGCCTATGGCATCTGGCACATCTCAGTATACTAGTCTTTTGAAGTTTCCATGCTTCCAAGGTTTTGCCTCTCTCAGAAAATATTATACTTTAACCCCATACTTACTTACTTCCTGAATGCTGCAAAGATATATTTCAGTGATCCATATATTACAGCAGATCTTACAGGTCTCAATCTTGATTGGTACCACATTGTGCTAGGTGCTATACAGACACATAATAAGAGACAGCCTCTGCCCCAAAGAGTTTGCAATGTAAATAGAAAAGTCAGACAAAGGCAGTATTATTATCTGTACTTTTGCAGCTAGGAAACTGAGGCACAGAGAGATTAAGTGACTTGCCTTCAATTGCACAGGGAGTCAGTTGGAGATATGAGAACTGATTTCAAGAGTCTCAGTCCAGTGCTTTAACCACAAGACTGTTCTCCCTCTCTAGGAGACATATCTTCTAATCCCACCGATGGCTGACATGAGCAGCACTAAACTGGCCTTAATCAGGTCTGTGATTCAGACATATTTACCTTCTATGCTGTTTGATTCAAACAAAAACTCTGGTATTTTTTCCCAAAAGTGAATTCAGGCCAGGACTGTATTACTAGGGGTACAATTCCCTAAATTATGTTGACCTAAGAATCCTGTGGGGATTGTTTTACAGGAAATGGGCCAAGTGCAGAATTTAGGAGATTAGATTTAAGTTTGGTTTTTTGATCATTCAAAGTTGTTCTCTGTAGATCTTTGTCTCACCTAAATTTTAAATGCCCAAGTACTGGGCCTTCAATCAGTTGGGCCTTCCACTAGCATAGTTTCAGGACAGAGAATGAGGAACCAATCTGGAGGTCTAGACAAGCTGTGGACCAGCACAGGACCCAATGGGGTGGAGGAAAGATGACCTTTGCACTTCCCTGAGATTGCCAGGGGCCAGTTCACATCTGATGCAAGTTAAACAGGCTCAGCGCTGCTCTAATGCCAGATGGTAACTGTCCCCAGACAGCTATTGTGTTGTGCAGTATTCTTGACACACTATACCCCCAGGTTATGCCTGTACCTCTAAAAGATGGTCACAGAGGGCCAGGTATGTTGCCTGTACTCCACCAGGGGACTTTCCCAAGGATAATTCTCAGCTGCCCTCTTAGAATAGCTGTATGGCCCCTTTGTTCCACCAGAGTGGAGTGTATCAGGGGCCATGATCGGTCCTGAATGTGCCGTGTATAAACTGTGACTAAGTTGAATCTTCCCCAAACTCCCCAGGCAGTTGTACTTGGCTGACGAGGCCATTGGCTGCATGTGTGGGAACTTATTTGTTGATGTATTTATCTCTGTGGGTTGTCTCATTAAGCTTGCAGATGTACTGTCAATGTTAAATGAGTGAAAATTTTCTATTTTAAGTCTGAGTGGCTTTTATTAGAATTTTCCAGTGCACGACACCATACGAGTTTAATATGTTACAGTGCATAAAACACAATTAATTAAATTACCCATATATAGGAGAAATGGACAAATAAATAACAGACTGTAGTATAATAAGTAAAATGAAAGGGGGAGAAGGAAAGTGGGAACTGGAGGTTAGACTGGGTAGGAGTGGGAAGAAAGGAAAACTTGCCTGGTGCTAATGGTTTTTGACAACGGAACCAAATACAGTGACAGCCATAAGAGTGTTTTTAGGGCTGAGAGAAAGTAATCTTAGCTCTGTGTATGTCTGCAAACGATGTCTGAATGAGTGAATTAGGCAAACCCTCCTGAGCCATTCAGGAAAGAGAAAAATGAGAGGTGTCTTTCCAACAAGCCAAGTCTGTCTTCCACTGTACATTTGGGAGAGATGCAAAGGTGTTGGTTGTTCTAGTGTTAGGCTACTTATATTTAAGCTGTGGCTCCCAAAACACATGTTATCCTCATTAGGTGTATGGAGCTAATCTGAGCTCCTCACGTTCCTCTTGGTCCCTGGAGTTTCAACCCCTCAGAGCTGCTGAGCACATGCAATTCCCATGGAAGTTAATGGGAACTGTAATTGTTCAGAATCTCTCAAGAGCAGGATAAGGAAGAGAAAATGGAGCATTCCACATGTAAGACTGTATGGGGAGCACTAAGGAACCTAATGAGCTGGTTGATTCCTTCCCCAGAGAGGAGGAATAGAGGTGAGAAAACCTTTTGCTTCACCTCCTAGCCGCTGGAGGTAAGAAAGCAATATTATGTCCAGTATAATTTGTGCTATAAAATAATTGTTGTTGTATCATGATATTGTATAGTGATGATGCATCAGTATATGTTGACTAGTCATGCTGGTGAAATGTAATGATGTTTTCATGATCACATCACAATTAACTAGTCTGTTGGAACACCGTTATTTTAGTGTTCTATGTGACTCCTTTCAGAGATGAATTGGTTGTCCTGCTTTTCCAGGCCAAGTACCAGAAACACATCAGATATGTACCCAAACAGGGAACCCACAAATAGTCAATGTCTTGCACTCAAGACTGGTGCTAACACTACTACACCAGTGTTAAAAATATCCCAGCAAGGCCAACGTACATTAGATTCAGGACGCCCAGCCCAATTCAGTGTGAACGGAATCAAAACTGTACAATGAATGCTGCAAATATAATTAATTTTGAAAACTTTAATGTGTAAAGTTCTGACTAAGTGCCAAGTATAGTTGGTTGTTATATAAAAGGCCATTTGATCCAACTCAGAGTAGCAGGCACGATCTCTAGAATTAGCCCAAACAAGGTCTGAATAAATTTTCATGGGCTCCTTATCAACTTTGCAGGCTCTTTCAGTAGTCAGGCACTTTGTAGTCTATGCAGACAAAGACAGAGGCAATGTGCTTCTTAGAACAACAGCTCTTCCATGAGAATTCTGTCAGATGTTCACTGTCAGAGAGGTCATCAGAAGACCAATCTCAATACAGTTTCTAAGCTTCAGATACCTGAACACCAAGGAGAGGGGGAAATTTCATTAAGCCCATCGTGGCCATTTTCAAGGATTCTGCCATTAGGAAAACAGTGTCTCACATGTGATGAGATCTTTTCAAGTTTTATTACTGAAAAGATTACGGTGAAAACATGGCTATTTTCCTTTCACTGCCGCACAATGTGCCATGTTCATTCATATACACTACTTCAGGAACTACTGGAAATACCTGGTCTTTCTTCCAGTATTTGTCTGTGTGGATGATGGTGCACATGCGCATTGTATGTGAAGACATGGAACGTCTTGGCCAGTATTGTCCATTGGGGTTGCACCTGAATCCTGCACATCCTTGTGCCCCTCCATTCAAGGATGTATAGGTATTGCAATCCCAACAACATCTCAGTTTCCTTTTACTGCCTTTAGCAGTGAATCAGAACTCAGAACCCTGCAGTATAAGTCTGCTACTTCATAGCACCTTTCCTCACAAACAAAACAAAAGGTAGTAAGGTTATAACTTTATAGTTTTTGTTATAGTTAGTTTTGATTAGATATTAGATACTCTGAATATTTTTTATGTTGTCTTCTGTGTGGACAGCCACTCTTTTCCTCATCTTGGATAGACGACCAGCTGGTCGATGCCCTATGCCGGAGCATTTTTAGTTCTTCATAATGGAGCCAAAATATTTGAACTTCAAGCCCTGTCTGTCTTCTGCCTGCCTGATATCCATTTCTGACTGGCATACTGAATGTCCCTCTGTCTTCTGGAGAACCACTTTCTCTATCAATGCTTGGTATGTTGGTCCTGTGCCACCAGGACCCACCAGTCCAGAGGCACTTGTTGAAGCTCTGGCTCTAAGAGTAATCTATGAAGATGGCATCACATTTCAACAGTCAAAGGCCAGATTCTAAGAAGTGACCAGCTACTACCTTCAATGAGCTGAGAGTCTATCCCTAAAACCCTCTGGGAGTGGTCCTTAGTCTCCAAAAATGACCTAGTCAGATACCATGAGTTCTGGTCTGGATCCCGGTATTTTGCCATCATCTAAACCCTTAAATTAGGGCAGATCAGAGATCTTGCACCAATTCTTTTGGCATTACTTACCCTGCTTCCTCTTCAAAGCAGGAGGTTTGACAGTCCACTTGAGAGCCATACACTGATCCTGACAGCCAGACGGTATCTTCTCCCCTGCCCCCTTTGCCAACATCCTTTCCTTCTGTTCAGCAGCAAAGGCTGAATTCACTTTGGACCAGTGAGTCCTCGAATCATCAAGGGTTATTCTGTACAATTCCAGACCCCTAGTCACTCCATCCTACTCTTACCCATCCCTCTTCAGGGACCCTTCACATAAGACTTTACTAAGAGAAGTGAAATTCCTACTTCAGCCAGGAGTCATAAAAGAAGTTCCACAGGAGTTCACAGGCCAGGGGATTCCATTCACACTATTGTCTCATCCCAGAAAGGAAAAGAGGCATGCATTCAATCTTCAACAAATTAATTCACAATTTCATTCAGGATGGTGATTTTATCTTCCAACTTGCCTCATTAGATCCTTAGCATTGGTTCATGTCTCTTGACCTACAACGCACCATATCACACATTCACAGTGTGAGATGGTCATTACCAATAAAGTGCTGCCATTTGCTGTCTTCACAACCCCAGGTGTCTTTATAAAATGCCTGGCAGTAAAGGAAGCATTAAGTTAGCCATACCTCAAGGATTATCTCATCTGTAGGGCCCTACCAAATTCACAGCCATGAAAAACACATCATGGACCATGAAATCTGGTCTACCCCCATGAAATCTGGTCTTTTGTGTGCTTTTACCCTATACTATACAGATTTTACGGGGGAGACCAGTTTCTCAAATTGAGGGTCCTGACCCAAGAGGGAGTTGCAGGGGAGTCAAAAGGTTATTTTAGATGGGGGTTGCGGTATTGCCACCCTTACTTCTGTGCTGCCTTCAGAGCTGGGCAACCAGAGAGCAGCAGCTGTTGGCTGGGTACCCAGCTCTGAAGGCAGCACCCCACCAGCAGCCACACAGAAGTAAGGTTAGCAATACCATACCATGCCATCCTTACTTCTGCACTGCTTCCTTCAGAGCTGGGTGGCCGGAGAGTGGTGGCTGCTGACTGAGAACCCAGCTCTGCAGGCAGCAGCGCAGAAGCAAAGTTGGCAATACCATACCGTGCCATCCTTACTTCTGCGCTGCTGCTGACACAGCTCTACCTTCAAAACTGGGATTCTGGCCAGCAGATACCGCTCTCCAGCTGGCCAGCTCTGAAGGCAGCCACCACCTGCAGCAGCATAGAAGTAAGGGTTGCAGCACCACACCCCCCTATTATAACCTTGTTACTTCACCCCCCCCCCCCCATCTCCTTTCTGGATCAGGATTCCTACAATTACACCACCATGAAATTTCAGATTTAAATAGCTGAAATCATAACGTTTACTATTTTTAAAATCCTATGACTGTGAAATTGACCAAAATGGATTGTGAATTTGGTAAGACCCTACTCATCTGGGTAATATCCCTACTAGACATCTTGAACACTTTTTAAATACAGTTCACAATTTTTCTCAATCCTTGGGTGTGGACATGAACTACAAGAAATGCATACTAACTTCAACCCAGTCCGTACATTTCATAGGAGCAGTTCTGGACTCATGGTTCCAATCCATCACAGTGTTAATCTCAGACCTTCAAAGAAATCCTCTCACAATACGAAGAATCTGTCAAACTGTTAGGACACATGTTATTGTGCACGTATGAGATGCTTCTTTATAGACTTCACCTGCCTCTTCCTCAAGGCTGGCTGAGGTCTCTGTATCAGCCCAGCGGACATCACATGGACATTCATCTCACAGCCCAATGGTGATGCAGTCCTCCTGGACTGGGAGAGATCCAGTAACAGTTTGCAAAGGAGTGCCCGTCTGTTCCCCCCTTCCTATAGGGCCATTAGTGACAGATGCATCCATGCTGGGTTGGGAAGCACAACTAGACCCAAGCCCAAGGGCTTCCCAAGAATCCATTATCCCCATAAGTGTTCTAGAGCTCAGTGTAATATGGATATCTTGTAAAGTCTTTCTTTCCTCACTGAAAGGAGTCACTCTTCAGATCATGACACACAACACACTGCTATGTACTACATCAATAGCCAGGGAGGGGCGTCATCATGCTCTCTGTGTCAGGAAGCAGTCACACTCTGGAAACACCAAAAGACTCTGCCACCTTCCAAGTATAAGCAACTACTTAGCAGACTACCTCAGCATACGTTACTTGGCCATCATCCAAGAGAGATCTGAATAACTGTCTTGAAACCCATATTCTCCAGCTGAGGTTTTCTCCGAATATATCTGTTTGCCACTGACCAAAACAACAAATGCTCACTGTCCTTCTCCGGGGTAGAGGGCAATATTCAAGATACCTTTTTTCCTTTCTTGGTCACAAGGTCTTCAGTATGTCTTTCCACCAGAATCCATGAGTCCCAAAATCATCAGGAAGGTCAGACAGAATGCAGCCGTGACAATATGTATACCTCTATTATGGACATGTCAGCATTGTTCCACAGACCTGTTACACCTATCAGAACAGCCTCCAATCCTGCTTCCAAATTTCCCAGGATCAGGGATGAATTCGCAACATCTTAACCCCATATCTCTACACCTGAGCAACTGGATGTTGGCTTGTTGAGTGGAATAGCTAGTTCAATGGAGGTGCAGGATATCCCTGTGTGACGGGTTCAGTCACAGAGACCCCCTTGGGACTGTCACCCGACGTGCTGGAAGTATCTCTGAGCCCGTTTTCCCTGCCACCTTGGGACTCCAGAACCCTGCCTTGTTGAGCCAGACACACTAGCCTGCTGCAACACAGACCCAGGTCTGGTCCATGCCCCCAAAGCTGCAGACTTTAACCAAAAACCGCTCAGCAGGTCACCTATTTCCAGCACACAGACACCCCGCTCCCAATGGGATCCGAACCCCAAATAAATCCATTTTACTCTTTATAAAGCTTATACAGAGTAAACTCATAAATTGTCCACCCTCTATAAAACTGATAGAGAGAGATGCACAGCTGTTTGCTCCCCCGGGTATTAATCACTTATTCTGGGTTTACTAATAAACAAAAGTGATTTTATTAAGTATATAAAGTAGGATTTAAGTGATTTCAAGTAATAACCGACAGAACAAAGTAAGTCACCAAGCAAAATAAAACAAAACATGCAAGTCTAAGCCTAATACATTTAGAAACAGTTTACAGGTAAAATCTCACCCTCAGAGATATTCCAGTAAGCTTCTTTCGCAGACTAGACTCCTTCCTAGTCTGGGCCCAATCCCTTCCCCGATACAGTCCTTGTTAGTTCCAGCAGACATCTTAGGTGAAAAGCAGGGGCTCTCTCATGACTGGACCCCCTTTGTTCTCTTCTACCCCCTTTTATAGCTTTGGCACAAGGTGGGAATCTTTTGTCTCTCTGGATCCCCACCCCTCCTTCTAGATGGAAAACCACCAGGTTTAAAATGCATTCCACCATTCTTCCTGAGCTGGGTTACAGGAACACAGGAAGGTTTGCAAGTAAACAGAGCCATTTACAACCAATTGTCCTAGTCAATGGGAGCCAACAAGATTCTAAACCACCATCAATGGCCCACACTTTGCATAATTACAATAGGACCTCAGAGTTATACTTAATATTTCTAGCTTCAGGTACAAGAATGATACATATATACAAATAGGATGAACACACTCAGTAGATTATAAACTTTGTAATGATACCTTTTGCATAAAGCATATTCCAGTTACATTATATTCACACTCATAAACATAGTTCCATAAAACATTATGGAGTGCAGCGTCACACCCCATTCAGAGCAGAAACCTCCATGAGATCCATCTTCAAAATTAAATGGGAGAGAATAAAAAAGTTTGACCCTTTAGAAGCTCCTATTTCCAAAATTTGGGCTATGTTTTCTATCACAAACAAACAGGCTCAGCAGAGTCAGGGTCCATTTGCCTGTGATATCTGCATACCTCCCCTTTCTACAGGTATATACTGTGTTTTCACACTCCACTATTACTACATTTCTAAGGGGTTCGATCAGTTCATGTTTACCCCTCATTTCAAGAACGCCCTTCCTCCTCAGATCTCAATGTGCCCGGGACCTCCCCCGACTTTGAACACCTAAAAGATTGCTCCCTCTACCAGCTCTTTCAAGACTGTTCTCCATTATCTCAACAAAGAGGGTTAGTGAGAATCAAGGTCTAATGGCAGATTCTCCCTCTACAGTTTCCTATAGGGATGAAGTGGGGCTGAAACCCCATTCCAAATTCCTCTCTACAGTGGTGCGTGATTTCCACCTAATCCAACCTATAATCACGCTATCGTCTTTCTCAAAGTCCACTAAAACCCAGGGAAACCCAAATTACATACCGCAGATGTCTCAAGGAAACTTTATTACCTACGATAGGATGAAATGCATCAAGAAATTGCCTGCTTATGCAGAAGCTATTTCTACTCAAAGATTATCTAAGCAGAGCAGACAGCACATTAAAGTGTACTAAGAATTAGCAAGCTTGTCCCTTTCTTTGGGCATCAGACCCCACTCTGCTAGAGCACAAGCATCTCCATCGGCATGCCTGAGGAATGTCCACCTACTGAAGATTTGCAGAGCAGATACATGAAGCTCAGTCCACACCTTAAAAAACATTATGCCCTGGACGTGGTCTCATGGCCTAATGCTGACTTCAGGCAAGCAGTTCTGCGATTTCTCTTTAGCTAGGACTCCTCAGGCCCTCTCCAGTCTATCAGGGAACTGCTAGCTAATTGCCTTGATTCAGAGTCGTAGCCATGTTAGTCTGTATCAGCAAAAACAATGAGAAGTCCTTTTGGCACCTTAGAGACTAACAAATTTATTTGGGTATAAGCTTTCGTGGGCTAGAACCCACTTCCCAAATAAATTTGTTAGTTAGTCTCTAAGGTGCCACAAGGACTCCTTGTTGTAATTGCCTTGAGTGGCTTCACATGAACAAATACTCAAGGGAGCAGGAACTGTTACTGACCTTACAATACATGTGGTTCTGAGATGTCTTGTCTGTGTGGATCTCACAGCCTACCCTCCATCCTGCTTCTTCGGAGACCAGCCCTCTGCTGAGATTCTGGAATAGCAAGGGAACTGAAATTGTGGTTGCACAACCTTATATATCTTGCCTGTGGGATAAGGGAGATGCACACGGATGTGCAGGGCACAGGTATGCCCCCCACAGATATTGCTGGCCAAAATATTTGGAGCCTGCAGACACAAACACCACAAGGGATGTCCCCATTGACAAAACATTTCAAAGCACCCCAACTATCATGAAGCAAGTCACCATTTTTATCAATTGTTGAAAAACATCTACTAATTCACTGGAAACACCTGATGGGAAAGTATGAACTTCCTGCAAGTAGCATGGAGGTCAATATTTTTAAATTGCCCAGCAATCTAGAAACCAATTGCAAAAGTGAAGAGATTTTTAGGTCTACAATCCAATTTCCTATTAAACCCAGGAAATCAATTTATTTTCCACTTAGTATTTATTATTTCTTAACTACTATATAATCTATAGTTTCATCCTTTACTGCACTTTTTGATTGCTTGATAGGTTTATCATTCAATTACAGACTTTCAGGCTTGTGTCATTACCCTAGGATTAGTCACAGACTAGGACAGCAAATACATAATAAGTAAGGGACTTCCATTTTCCTAACTATAAGGCATGTGCCATCAATTCTAAAGCAGAATTCTCCATTTATTTCAGTGGGCAGTTTAAACAATGATGGTGCAATTCTGCTCTAAGAATGTTCAAAGGTAGTAGTCTACTTTTAAACATAACTGCAGAATAAACCACTACACATTTGTAAATTACATGTGTAGTGCAAACTCTTAACTTAATTGGAATCAAACTCTTCTCAGTTTTTAACAAAGTCTTTGCACCCAAACCATGTTTTTCATGTTGATAAAGGTATTGTCAGGGCAAAGGTATTGGGTTTCACATGGAATTTATCAAACAAATCAAGGCATGATAAATCTACCAAGTTAACAAATCAGGTTGTTAGACGGAAACTCAAATTGCATTAACATATAAGCCGTCAACTCTTTCACAAATCAAGGATGAAAAGAGTAGTTGTCTCCTTATTGAATAACTCAGTAGTGTCTGGCATCAAAAGAGGCAATTCCAAATCAGAAGAAGCAGTGATCACCTCTTCTGATTATTTAAATCTTCACAAACAATAATTAAAATGTACAGTTATAAATCTACATTGTTTATTACCTCTACTTTTATTAGAGCCATGAATGAAAACTGACAGTGCAAGCTCCCATGCTGTTTCTCAACTATAAATTCTATATTCAATTGTTAAACTTGAAAAGGCTGAAGTCATCAAGAGGACACACAGATGTTAGAATGTATAAAACACACTAAGAGCTGCACATTACTCAGATGAATGTGTCAGTTGTTATCCATTCAATTCTCCAATGCATCACTCAAGGAACAGACCTCAGAAGACATTAAGGAGATGACATATAAACTTAATTTTGTTAATTTCAAGCTCTTGGACTGTAGACCAAGAACTGACTGGCTAATGTTATAATAAAAAGGCATGACTTCATGAAAGTGGTGATTTCAACAAAATTGTTACCATGTTATTAAGAAAAAACATACACACATGCACCCAAAAGTGCTGAATATAAAAACTTTTTAAAAAAAATTGTACAGTGCAGTGTAGTTGTAGCTTACAATACATGCTAACTACTTACGCGAAACAATCTGTTCCACCTTTCATTTTGCTCTGATGCTGGGAGTATCTTGCCCAGACCTGAAGAAAAGCTCGGTGTTCCTCGAAAGCTTGTCTCTCACCAACAGAAGTTGGTCCCATAAAAGACGTTACCTCACCCATCTCATCTCCCTTTCAAAAAATTGTAATTCCTCCCTTGTCTCCACAACCTCAGTTTTGATTTATTTAAGATAATGAAGAAAGAACCTTTTTTCCAAAGTAGTATACTTAGTAGTGTGTGTTATTCAGATTATTCACAGACTGGTTTAGGTTAACTAATTATTTTCTGGCCAGAAAATCATTAGAGAATTCATTATTTGTTTTCTGTACAGCTGTCCTTTCACATTTTTTTCTGATGACTTTAGGCCTGACAGCACTGTGGTCCTTGATTAAGCAAACTTTTATTGAGCTTCTTTTTTAAAAAATATTTTCAAATGAAATTTTTTGACCAGCTTCAGTATGAACATACTCATCTTTGTAGACAAAACTATAAGGGAGTATGGGGGAGGGGAGGAGGGGGTTAAGAAATATTTGAAAGAACAGCTTTTGGATGGGCATTCCAGGTATATGGGTCAAGCAGGAGAGTTTGCAGGAATACAGATAAACCTCAGTTATCCAAACCCTTGTTATCTAAATTTCAAGTGATCTGAAAACAATTTTATCTCCTAAAACTGCAATTCAAATAGAAATAAAAATTCAACGCCGATTAATAAGTTTTCTCATGTTTCCAGATAATTGGGGTTTATCTGTAGCTGAAAAGTGAAAAATCCAGACCTTCAGCGTTATACAGCATCATACTGTGCAAAAAGCTCAAGGGGGAGGCTTTGGAAGCATAGCTGAATATTAATCAGAGGCATTTTATTATGGATGGTTATGTAGGACGGGCCTGACTCTGCCTTATTTAAGTCCAGGGCAAAACATTCAAGTGATTTATATGTGAGCAGGATTGGGTCCTAAGGCTTTTTTTTTTTTTAAAGAAAAACAAGGTGATTATTAATGTATTGTTGTACGTAGTAAGGTAAATATTTCCATTTGTGAAGAAAGGAAGGGGTATTTTTTCATTTTATTTCTTGATATTTTGGGTTACATATAATAAGGCATTACAATTATATCGTCATTACACATATGGGCACATATCTTAGTGTAGAATTAACAACATTAAGAAACATATCATATATTGAGCATATCTTGTTTTATCATTAGCATTTCCCATTTATTTTTCAGAATTATACAAACACAACTTTAATATGAATGGGTGGAGAGGTAGGTGTGTGTGTGTGGAGAGAGACTCAGGAGAATAGACAGAAAGATAAGTGGAGGAGGGGAAATATAATTCAGTTATTATCCTCTGTGTATCTCCTTCTTGACTATCCTATAAGTATAGGATTACAGTGTCTATGTCAAAGCATCTCCATGATTTCAGTAAAGAAGAGGGAGTTGTGTACTCTTCTCCTTTTTTCCATATTGAAGCTGAGTGGTCCGTCTGTTTCTGTGAGCTGTGGCTTAGCCACTGAAATCTTTTTCAAATACCCTGTGGCAAGCTTCGGGCTGTATTTTGTTTGTCTTTTTCTTATTACAGGTAGCGTCTCTTTAAACCCTTCAGAGTCTTTTGCTTCTGTTTCCTCCTCAGTCTTTTACCAATAACTAGGGGCATTCAGTGTTTTTAAGAATAACTTAAATGAAAATATTAAGCACCACAAGCTGTGCCTGCTTCCACTGAAGGCAACAGCAAAATTCCCATCGACTTCAGTCTGATTATTCTCATGAATAAGGCAAGCAGGATATGACCATAATTCTTTAAAAACCAACTTCTATTGAAGTGATTTCTTCTCAAACATCATCAAACTGAGAATTGAATTCTATCTTGTATAAATGGTGTGATTTTCCCCCTACTCACCACCTCTATCAGCCCTTGGAAGGCAGCATGTCCTTTATTTATGACCTTATATGTTAAAATAAGAGAAAAAAAACGTTACAAATACCTACTTTATGCACAGACCAAGAATTCAATCCAGAACGCATAAACATAGAATATGAGCCATAAATTTTCATTGATTTTAAAATTCCATATAAGTCACTACTGCTCAGACTGGATTCCCAGGGAAAATATTTTAAAATACTGTTTTATTGAAAATTGTTTCCATGGGGACTTGAAAGTTATATACTTGGAGGTAGGTTTTCAGTGAAATGCCTGAGAAATTAAAATGATATTTCAGGTTGTCAGTATGAAAAGGTTTTTGAATTTTTTTTTCCATAAGGATTATTTTAGTTTACAACCATCAAACTTAATTGTCACAAATTTATCAGAAATATTAATTTACTTCTACTGTCTTACTGAAATGTTGCTGTTTTATAGGCTGCTCATTTATTTTTCTTTGGTTATACTGTACATAAGGTTCAGCAAAGGTGCTTTGTTAGCCTAGGAACATTAATGTTTTTACAAAGCAATTTTACTGAATGAAATATAAGTATTGTGAGATGGTAGGTTAAGTCATGTGATGTGTTATTTCTCCATTAAAATATCTTCACGATAGATTTTTCAAATATGGTTCAGCCAAAATAAATCCATTCTAACTCATGAAGTATGAGATTATAATTCACAGCATGCACTTAATTTCTGTATGAAACTAGCACCAGGACTGGGTGATAGCTTAATTCACTGCCTTGTACCAAACTAGGGGTTGAGAGCAATTTTAGGGTCCTTACTGTCCAGTTCTAGAAAGGGAGTTTGAGGTGCTGGACTGGGACTCAGGTGATTTGGGTTTAATTCCCAGCTCTACCACAGATTTCTGAGTCTGACTTTAGGCAAATCATTTAATCTCTCTGAGCCTCAGTTCTTCATGTGTCAAATGGGGTTTGTAATTCTTCCTTTCACTCACCTTTTGTTTGTCCTGGCTACCTGGACTGAAAGTTTTCTGGGACAAGAGCTGTCTTACTATGTGTATGTTCAGTACCTGGCAAAAGGGAGCCCCAGTTCTGGCTGGGGCATGCAAGCAAAACTGTAAAACAAATAATAACCAATAATCCACTGGTTAAATCCTGCTTATCTTACTTAGGTGACTTTAGTAGGACTACTCTCCTGGGCCAGGTAAAAAGATTCAGCTCCAATAGCCAAAACAACAACAAAACACTATTCTAATCAAATAACTTCCTTTGTCTTGCTGAGGAGATATACTGCATTTTATTATTATTTCTTCGGAATATATATGGGAGGTGATGGGCACCGCGGTTGGGTAAACCCTGCCAGCAAAGCCCATCTGAAAGCTTCTAAGCATTCCCATTGTTGCTCTCATTTCCCTGTAGCACTCCTGAATTTCCCTCCTTCATATTGGTTTCTGCTGCACTTATCCACCCCAGAGGGTTAATCCCCTTTGGGTTATCATGACCACTGCTATGTCAGGAGTGGAGAGAAAAACTCACTGATTGTAGATGTGAAGATCCTGAATCTAGGCCTGCAGGCTTTGGGGTTACTGCCACTTCCATAGCACCACCTGACAGCTCTAGTAGTGACTAGAGAATTGGGAGCCCTAAGGCCTTACGCTTCTCTAAAGTTACTGACCACAGGGACCTGACTGGAGGAGCTTCCAAGGCCCTGATTGGGCAGGGTACACCATGTAAGCCTGAAAGAGACACAGGAAGTTGTCTGGGCGAAAAGGTGGATTCTGGCTTGCTGAGGCTATAGATATCCTGCCGTTTGCTACCTGACTCCCAGCCTCAAACATGACTTTGACCCTACCCTTTTCCTGGCTCCTGCCTTCAGCCTCGTTCCAGTCCCTGAACTCTGTTGCGCTGGTTTCTGGTTGCTCCGGCTCTAAATCCTAGGCCTTGGCTCTTTAGCTTCCAACTTAGTGATGACCCTTGGCTTGGTTCCTATTTCCTGTGTGACTCTGGCTCCAACTTTCATCTCTGAAACTTGGATCTCGTCTTTAGACCGACCCGTTGGCTTCTGGTTCCTGAATATCATGCCGACCACCACGCCAGACTGCCCCCCTCCTGCCTGCTGGTACCAGTCTTCCAGCTAGTAAAGCAGTTTGACATTCTCAGAGGAAAGGAACTCCAGAAAGGCAACGTATTATTTATTCACTAGTAATTTATTATTAATGATTATGAGATGTGTGTGGAGGGACTGTCACTGTGCAAAGATCTGGGTGTGGCTGCAGAGACCACAGCTGATTCTCCATTTCGGAAGGCGTAGATCGGGCTGCAGGTCCTGCTTTCTGTGCTTTGTAATGCTTGAAATCAAAACAATACCGTTGTTAAATGCAAGATCTAATTGTTTTAATCTGCAGAACCCACACTGAATTCCAGCTGCTCAGTTAAGGGACACACAAAACATTAAGAGGCTTGTCAGCCCTCTTCCTCTTTTCATAATAACTATTTTATTGTACCAAAGAATCACCTGCAATCTGGCAATAGATGTTTTCAGCTGCCAGGAGTAGAACGTTTTCCATGTGCTCCATTTGTTCTTTCCTTCTTTCCTGAGGAAGTCAGTAAGAGACTGCCCTTTGTCTCCTAGGAAATGTACTGTGAGCTTTGGATCAGGCCCTAATTGCTGTGCTTACTATTCCACAGTGTACTGACCGGCTTTCAACTGAACCGTGACTGTTCCTTACTCTGATAATCCATATTATTGTCCCTGAGGGGGCTAGAGAACACTATAAAGACAAAGAAACAGTATGCATTCAGAAAGCTGCCCTAGATATTGTAGGATGTATATGTAAAGTCATAAATATGCCTACCAATTAGTGGAAAAACCCCTTAGATGTACACGGGCTGCATTATCACGGCATTTGTATTCTGATATGGTACTTCTCAACTCTGAGTGTTCTTAAAAATGCTGAGAGGTTGACCTTAGCGCTCAAAGTTCTCCTCAGGGAAGCTACCCTGTTGTACTAAAAAGATAATCTTTTATTCTTAATGTTTAATTTCCCATGTACTTGACTTCACTAAACTTTACCCCTGGGGTTTTTTTTTCCAGCAGTTATACTGAATAATGGAGCTGTGGGGAGATTGTACCATTTTACAACTGACATAAAAGTTGGGAGACTAACATTTTCATGTAAATTAAATAAGAAAGCTACAGTCTGGACCTTCTTACAGAGCACTAATTCGTCACCCTTATATGGATGCTGGAAATGTGCCTGACTTGTCTGGTAGGTTTTCAGTGCTAAAATTCCAATGACCCAACAGTGTTATTCATACACCCTATCATCTCAGTTCTGGCAGCACGGCCTATGAACAAAAATCAAGCGCTGCACAGAATAGCATGATTTGCAGAGGTCGACCATGCACGCCTACAAACTGAAGAAATGACAGGTGATTTTATATAAAACAAAAACCTGTCCATATTCTGGGAAATTTAACCATTTAAGAGAGTGACGTTATTTTAACATTTTATCAAGGAATACTTTGTTAAGTTATTTTTTTATGTAATGTTGCCATCTAGCTTCTGAAAAGCTGTTTCTATGGCCCTGGTCTCAAAATGTCAGCTTCTGCATCTCGGCAATTTGTTGCTAAGAAAATGCCCAAGATACACACAAGGCAACAAGTTGCCTGTTACAACAGAAAGAGGAATGTCAGAGTAAGCACAGTCCTCTGTAGAAGAAACTCGCTCTCTGTAGTGGATGTCATTTCTTCTGCAGAAACATTATCTTTTATCCAACATGTCCATGCCTATCACAAGAGCCAGAAAAATATTTTGGCAAATATTTTTCTTAAGTTGTCTTTTTAGTCAATTTGGGTAAAATTCACCACTATGTAGAGGATCCAGACACCACTTATGTCCACTTTAAGCCTTATTTTGAGGACCTTAGCTGAACTTAAGTTTGATGCTGGCTCTTTGCCTAGTGGTGTGTTTCACTCTTTCTGAATTATTTAAGAGATCATGCTTTTTTTTCAGATGTGTGAGCTGTTCAAAAATCTTCACGAATTTCTTCAGGGAATAATTCTTGGTGTATAGATTGTTCACAAACAGTTTATAGTGAATATTTATTTTTTCCATTGCTTTAAATCCTGATTGGATGACTAATTTAACTGACTGGGGCCCCAGTCCTGCAAACACTTATGCACATGCTTGCCTTTACTACTGTGAGTTGTCCTACTAAGGTCAATGGGATTGCTTATGATAGTTGTCAAGGTTCCTCCCGCACTCTGAACTCTAGGGTACAGATGTGGGGACCTGCATGAAAACCTCCAAAGCTTACTTTTACCAGCTTAGGTTAAAACTTCCCCAAGGTACAAATTAATTTTATCCTTTGTCCTTGGAATAACCACTGCCACCACCAAACTCTAACTGGGTTAACTGGGAAGCGTAGTTTGGACACGTTTTTCCCCCCAAAATCCTTCCAACCCTTGCACCCCACTTCCTGGGAAGGTTTGGTAAAAATCCTCACCAATTTGCATAGACCACAGACCCAAACCCTTGGATCTGAGAACAATGAAAAAGCATTCAGTTTTCTTACAAGAAGACTTTTAATAGAAATAGAAGTAAATAGAAGTAAAGAAATCACCTCTGTAAAATCAGGATGGTAGATACCTTACAGGGTAATTAGGTTCAAAACATAGAGAATCCCTCTAGGCAAAACCTTAAGTTACAAAAAAGACACACAGACAGAAATAGTCATTCTATTCAGCACAATTCTTTTCTCAGCCATTTAAAGAAATCATAATCTAACGCATACCTAGCTAGATTACTTACTAAAAGTTCTAAGACTCCATTCCTGTTCTATCCCCGGCAAAAGCAGCATACCAACAGACACTCAGACCCTTTGTTTCTCTCCCTCCTCCCAGCTTTTGAAAGTATCTTGTCTCCTCATTGGTCATTTTGGTCAGGTGCCAGCGAGGTTACCTTTAGCTTCTTAACCCTTTACAGGTGAGAGGATTTTTCCGCTGGCCAGAAGGGATTTTAAAGGGGTTTACCCTTCCCTTTATATTTATGACAATAGTAAAAATAAATGAATATGTATTTGCAGGTTCGGAATGCAATGCAATACAAACTGAAAATTGGAAAGGAGGAATTTGATGGCAAAATGTAATATATTAAACTTGGTTTTGACACATATTCAAGCATTTGATCAAAATTAACTTTTGTAAATATCCTCTAATAAAGATAACTTGCTAGAATACATATTGACAGTAGACACAAACAGCAGAAGCACCCCAAATGTATATTTGCAGTACATATTTTTGTAGTATTTGTGCAGAATACTTTTTATGTATGTTTAATTAATATTTATATTTGTACCATAACTGAATTAGTAAGCCATAAACCAAGGACAGAGATGAAGAACATTGATGTCAGCTAGTATATACAGGTTTCGGAGTGGTAGCCGTGTTAGTCAGTATCAGCAAAAACAACGAGAAGTACTTGTGGCACCTTAGAGACTAACAAATTCATTTGGGCATAAGCTTTCATGGGCTAAAACCCACTTCATCAGATGCCTGGAGTGGAAAATACAGTAGGAAGATATATATAACAGTAGATGAAAAGATGGGAGTTGCCTTGCCAAGTGGGGGGACAAAAAAGCCCACAAAAGCTTATGCCCAAATAAATTTGTTAGTCTGTAAGGTGCCACAAGTACTCTTCATTGTTTTAGTATACAGAGGGTGAGCATTCAAAAGCACACACACAGGAAAAACAGCCCAAAATACAATGGATCAGACATACCACAGGATGTTTTGGAAACATAGCAACAAGAAAACTTTTTATACTCTATTTAACTAAAGCAGAAAACAAATTAATTGATGAAAAAAAGATGCTGACCATTTTAAACAAAGCAAGCTTTGACCACAATAATTGAATAGAATGCAAACGAGAATCACTTCCAGTTAATGTATTTACTTTTACACGCAATATATTCTACACAGTGTTTTATAAATAGTTGTCCATAATGGGGAAAGTCTAAGCCAAATAAATGGGTGTTAAAGGCTTGAGGCAACTTGCTAGATACTGGTGGGATAGAGCTAGTCCTTATATAAAAATGATTATGGTTGTTCTATCACGGACAATATATACTAATCTTATTACTGGGTACTTTCATCAGCAGTGAAATGCTCTTTTTTTTCTAATGCTCTTTTTTTCTTGTTTTTTCCTTTCCTACCCCCACCTATTCTCCCCACCTCCGGGACCAGATGATATAAATTTCCCATTGAATGTGTCAAAATTTTCTCAAAAAGAAAAGGAGTAAATAAATTTGTTAGTCTCTAAGGTGCCACAAGTCCTCCTTTTCTTTTTGCGGATACAGACTAACACGGATGCTACTCTGAAACCTGTCAAAATTTTCTAAAATTTAATTGCATTTTTTTGCTGAAATTTTAAATTTAGCTAAAGAAAACATTGACAAAATTTTTCATGAACCGTTTACAACGTTTTCTGGCCAGCTTTAGAATTGGTTAAATAAATTATATTTCAAACATTTTGATCAATTTTTTTACTCAAAATTCAAATTTTCACTTTTGTTTTGCATTTTCAAATTCCTTCTCATTTCAAACTTCATATGAAGCCACGTCCCATGAAACCCTGATGTTTATATGCGAGGAATAGCTTGGGGATGATGGTGTGGTGTTACAATCAAGGTTATAGAGCCAAGCATCATTATGCAATAGCTTTGCTTTTTCCCACAGTTGTAGCACCAGGAAAATTAAAGGAAGGACATTCTGAAAACCCATTTTAGGCTTTGCTAGAAGTTCTCTTGGGTCTGTTATTGTTCCTTATAGCTCCTTTAATAAATCAAGGGGCAGAATGTGAGCACACCTTCCATGGCTGTGCGGAAGAGAGGCTGTATGAGGATACCTCCCACAGTCACTCCATTATGTTCCCCTGAAAAGCCACACACAATGGAAATGTGTGCAAGGACTGCTTGCCTCGACCTCATCCCACCCCCACCCCCACCATTGCCAAGTCCAGCTAGTCAAAAGTCATGAGTTAGGCTTTAAAAATCATGGGATTAAAAGGTACTGGATTCTTTTCAAACATCTCCACAACCCAGAGAGGCGAGAAAAGTATTATGTTTTTGTGTGCAAGCAGTCTCCCAATCACTTGACTCCAGGAGCTGGGTCTTTAAGAATAATACCAAGTGTTATGAGACTTTTGATAAAATCATGAGGTTTGGAAACACTGCTTCTCAGAAGGCAAATCACACGCACAGGTGCTGGAAGCAGGTCGGGCTGGCATCTCTGACACACAGACAAACCACCCAGAGGCCACTTCCCACCAACAAAAAGGTCTTGCTGCTGACTATAACTAATTATTACTCAAATATTTTAGCGCACCACTTTACACACACACAACATTACCCACAATGTGTGTATTTTGTGGGGTTTTTTTTTTATCTCATCCTAATGTGGTGCTGCAGTCCAGACTACATGCTTGTGAATTGTAGGGCACGCTAATGTCTCCAATGTGGGGGTGAAAAAACAACAACAACAACAAAATACAGCACATTACGTGTTTTAACTGGCAGACTAGTTCAAAACCCTACCATGATGGTGAAAATCCATCCAGGTGGCAGCCCTCAGAGTAGGTCATGACTATCTGTCTCTCTGCTCTTCCTTGTGCAACAGCCCCTGTGCACTGGAGGCACCAAGCTGCACCTTTCAAATGGATGGAGCAAAGTGCAGTGGGGAACTGGAAGAGATGTACCTTCTGAGGCACAGGTAATCCTGCAGGGAAGGGCATCTTTGCACTACCCCCTACACAGGTCTTGGTGCAAAATGCTATCTTGCTCCAAAGGCGTGCTTGTATAGCTGCAAGGGTCTTTCTTATTTCAGTTGGGAATGCAGGTAGAAAGAAAGTTGAATTCCTTAATTCAGTTGCATCCCACAGTTGAATAATTGTATTGATAGGAGTTTTAGAAGCATGGAAATATTTATTTCAGGTAACTATTTTCATATTCCTCTTAATGAGTTCTCTATAGTTCTCACTAAATATTCGTAGCTTTTCCTGTGTTTAGGGTAAGAATGACCAACAACAAGATGAAGTTCACAAAATAAGACTTACATTGTTTGGATTCCTATTTGCCTGGGGCATCTCAGCAGAGCCAATACACAAAGAAGGAGTAAATGAACAACAGTGCAGTTTTTCTGAGCAGTGATTGAAAACAAACTTATTTACATTTTACTTCATTGAGAATCATAGAATATCAGGGTTGGAAGGGACCTCAGGAGGTCATCTAGTCCAACCCCCTGCTCAAAGCAAGACCAACCCCAACTAAATCATCCGTAAATCACTAAATCATAAAACAATCTGATCTCAAATCTTTATGTAGTGCATGTTTAGTGAGGCAGAGCATCCTCCCACTGAGCCAGAGGGGGAGGGGCCACTCTCTGATCCCTGGCCGCTGGAGCCAGGCCAGGCTCTCCCCTCCTGCAGTAAGCTAAGGGGCAGGACAGGAAATAGAAAAGGCAGAGCCTCTAACCCAGTTGAGTCTGAGCCAGAGAAGGGAGCAGATGTCTCCAGGCTGCTGCAGATCCCCAAAGCTGAACCTGCACTGTGCCACACCCTGCCCCTGGAGGAGACTGACCCAGGTGACGAGTTGCCAGGACGGCCGTTTGCCATATATCCCAGAGAGACGGGGGATGACCCCGAGCCGCAGGTACATTATGGTGGGAGAGTAGGAAGTAGCCCAGGGACACTGTAGTCTGGTTGGGTTGTTGCCTGAATCCAGGTCTGTGTGTTGTGGTAGGATCCCCGTTGACCCATTGGCGGAACCCTCCGCCATTGCTGGGCCCTGATCTGGGACCCAATGGAGTAGGATGGGACCAGGTCCCTCTACCCTCTGCTGCCAGTCCCACCCCTGGGGTAGCAGCCACCCCACCTTAGGCCAAGAGGCCTACGTTTGTCTGCCCACTGCCAGAGCCAGGATGTCAGACTATATGTTATTTGCTCTGCCCTGCCTAGAGCTTGAGATCCTAGACTCTTTGTTGGCTCCACCCTGCCCGAGGATTTGAGTCTTAAGACTTTTTGTTGGCTCTGCCCTACCTGAGGGCCTGAGCTCTAATCCCTGATAGGGGGCAGCACCCCAGAGATGTAGTGAGGCAGAGTGGCCTCCCACTGAGCCAGAGTGGGAGGGACTGCTGCTAACCCACTACAGGATGCAGTAAGGACACCAGTGATGTTTCCTATTATAAACCTCTCTATCAGCACTTTCCTCCTACACTTTCCAAGAAAGTTAAAATAAAGAATAATATTTCTGATTGCAAATGTTTTTTCTTTATTGTAATAGTCAGTGGTGAAAGGTAGAAAATCACTCCTTTGGCACAGTAGGCTTTTCAATCTATATAAAAAATAAATGTGTAATGTCAACATATCAAGCCTATCAGGCAGAAACCACTGAAGTGGTCACCGCGCATTAACTATGGTATGTTTCTTTTGTTCTAGAGTAAATGTGGGATTCCTACCTCAGCCAAGCAAAGAACTATATTCTGTCAGTTAGGGTTGGGGTTTTTTATGACATTTGTGTGCGTGTGTGACCATGTGTGGTATTATACATTTTAAAGTCCTACCTCAAGTTTGAAAATCTTACTATAAAAGGAACTTAATTGCAAACTATTGAACTAATACTCGCACTTTGTCCTTTTTTTGTTCAAATTCACTCTCAAGATTCACGGAGCCCATTAATACATCCTGGGTTTGCTCCCAGTTCAAAGAACTGTTACAGTCTTCACTTAAATTGCAGTGCTCGACACAGATGTGACAGTACCTTGGTGTGAATTCCTACCCCCACCCTCGAGAAACCTTAGATCCAGTAGGTCCACAGCAACCGTAGGCTCTACAAATCTTTCCTCTTCAGCAGTATAACTGCATCATCTTGCCAGTCATCCGGCAATCTCCCAGTCTTTCATGCTAAAGACCTTGGGAATCCATTTAGCTCCCTACAAAATATAGATTTTAGTATCTGTGGGTGGATTTAGTCCATAACTAGGAAGCTTCCTGTTCACAAAGACAAAAATCCTCTCTCCCACACCCAGCCAGAATAACTATAGTAGGTGCTGAGGAACTCTGCAGAACTCTGCTGTGATACTAGGGGATAAATATCCCCGCCTCTCCACCTCTCTCTGCCAGGATGTGGAGCAAAAACAGCTGTTCTGTGACTGTTAATTGGATCATCGCTCACTACGTGAGGGGGAAGGAATGAAGGATCTTTGCAATGGTGGCTAATTCAGCATGAGCCCCACCCCTTCTCCATCCCATCCCTTCACCTTCTTGGCCCACCCTGATCATCCCATAGAGATCTCTCATGGAGCAGCATGTCACACCTTATGTCCCCCTGCAAGACCTGCTCCCAATCCTATTCACAGTAAAATCTCAGCAGTATAATATCTGAGTACCTCATAAACATTAATGAGCTGAGTCTCACAACCACTATGATAAAAAATTCTGCTGGTCTGTGACTGAGTATGAATATGGGATGTGATAAACACTATTCTCAGTTAACTGGATGTAAGTCTGGAGTTACTTTATTAGACTTCCAGTGTATCTTTCCTGATTTTTTTTAAAAAATTTCTACAGCAGCCCCATGAAAGGGAGTCAGCTCTGGAACTTTAAGATGTACTGTAGGTATTTTGTCACCATGGCTCAGGTAGTCATAGCTCAGACTACCAGATTCAGGACAAACTGCTGAAAAATAGGGCAGACTCACCCCAGACTGGTGGTTATTCTTCTATAAGATATACCAAGCCACTAACAAAAGTAAACTTCTGTCTCACCACACTGGTTAACAAAAAATCAAAAATGCAGTCTCCTTAGGCATCCCAGCGCCCATTTCACGACCCAGACACTAGACTTTATGATGAGTGGTTAATGAAAACCAATTTCATCAAACCAAAGGGGGGTTCTGCTCTCAAAAGATCAGCCACATACCCAAGTCAATATTTAACTCAGATGTTACCCAATAATCATGCTGTTGCCACTCATTTAATAGTTACAATTTAAAATTTTATTTTTAAGAGGAAAAGAAATAGAGTTAAAATGGTTAATCATTTACATACAATCATTGCAAAGTTCTTATATCAGGTTTGTAGCAGTGATGGAATAAACTGCTAGTTTGCAAAAGTCTCTCTGGAAATTACACAGTCAGCTTGGAGGTCATCAGTCCTTGTTTATAGCATCCTTGTTAGAAATCCAGTCCAAAGAAATGAAGCAGGAAATGAAGACAAAATGGAAATGTTTCCAGGGTCTTTTATACCCTCTCCCAGGTGGATGGAATTTTACTGTCCCAAACAAAGCTCTGAGTCTCAGTTAGTGGAAAATCACAGGCATAAGATGGAGTCCAGGGTCACATGAACAAGTTACATGCCGTTACATGGCTTTGATGACTCACTGGAGCAGTCATTGCCCACTTGAAGGAAGACACTTTCGTGGTGGGACAGGTTTCTTCTATGTCCCATTGTGAGAGTTAAGTGTTCTTCAATGGGACATCCACTTGAATAGTCCTTTCATAATGTGCTGGCTAGACTGGATGCAAATTACCTTGCGGGTATTATCCCAGGAGCAAACACATCTGAAATACAAAAAGACAAGGAGTACTTCTGGCACCTTAGAGACTAACAAATTTATTTGAGCATAAGCTTTCGTGAGCTACAGCTCACTTCATCGGACGCAATACATCGTAGCGCAGCTTACAGGGAACTTAGGATAGGACCCCTTTCTCTGTTCAATGGCTGCTTCCTTTGTCCCTTCTGGTGCAGTTAATCGAAAGACAGAGAAGGGGGGGGGGGTTTGTCCCTTTGGGCATTTGGTCCTCCTTTCTGTCATTGAGTCACATTGGAAAACATTTCCAGGTGATATTCAGGAGACAGAGTGTCTATATGTCAGGATATTCCCTGCTGGTTTTCCCACCTGTTTCCCAGTCCTTTGTCTCCCTTCCTGCTTGATGGCTCTGTTTACTGCTTAAATGTAAATTACACAGAGTGTATGTTCCTTTGTTTGAGACAGACCTGTTTGTCAACCACAGTTTGGAACATGTGTTAATTACATCATACAGGGAAACTGTGTAACTTCACATATGGCGTTGCCACACATATTTTGTTAGGGCAATATTGACCAGCGAATTATGGGTCTTCAGATGATGCTTACGGGACATGCCTTGTACAGAGATTATTACAATAGTGTGTAGGGTGCGGACACGGGTACATTCTGTCACACTGCCATCCTGTACCTGTGCTGTGTATTCACTGTCAGGCTTGGCCTCCCTCTCACCTGAAGAGGCAGTCCTTTGGTTCCCATGGGCTCTGCCCACCAATCCCAGTTATCAGATATGCTGGCATTACAGTCACTTTTTGTTTAAAAGCATAAACGACAACTTAGTGTGAGGAGAGTCCTAGCTTCAATGCCAGCCTTGGCTCTTTAATCTTTCTTCCCCAGAGAGCAGCTTTCCAGCTCTCTCTTGAGATCTGTCTTTGTAGTGGGGATTGAAAACTAACTAAACTGAGCCTTTCTCTTTTAAATGTGGCAAACATAAATGCAGGAACCCAGTTAACAGCTGGATGAGTGACAGGGCCAGGTATACAGTTGTATAGTTGCTTTATAAGCAGTTGTTTCACTAGAAGTTGTAGAGACATTTACGAGGTGTATTTAATGCGTCCAGTTGGTAAGCTCATAAATTTTCATTTTAATGCTATATCATTATGAGAGTCTGGAACTATTTCTATGTAGTATGGAAACCCTGGGTGAAATACAGTTACATAATCAATATTCATAACTTTTTAGATACGAAGATGATCATGCATATAAAGAGGATCAACATGCTTAGCAAATCATAATTTTTCCATTGACCCCTTACACGATATTCTTTGTCCAAGATTTGTTGTGATTGTATAACAGTGGTAGCAACAATGATATACTGGTCATATTTCTATCATTCAGCATCACAGCAATTCCTTGTGCAGCTTCTTACAGCTATGTTTTTGTTGATGCTGTAGATATAACTGGGTAACAGTTTAACTGTTCCAAGGTATAAATATATACAAAAGAAAATAATTATCTATTGAGCCATCCACACCAAGCCATAATTATCTATTGAGCTCCCACTGGACACTGTGCACAGAATGCTGTATGAACACAGTATATGAGACAGTCCCTGCCTTGAAGAACTCTGCCTATTTTAAGACAAGATTAAAGTACTGGATGAAACAAATTATGGCAGATAATGTACCTGTCTGATTATAGGCGTTCCACCTGCTGTCTTAAGGAGGGCACTTTAATAATGGCCACTGGAGCGAGTAGATGTTATGTTACAAGAACCTTTTGTAACCCTGATTTATGCCAATAACTCTGACAAGGGTGACCGTACGTCCCGTTTTAGCCAGTACAGTCCCTTTTTTAGGCCCTGTCCCGGCCATCCCGCCTTTTTTTTTCTTGATCATCAGTTGGCAAGAGACTGGACAAATGCCCAGTTTGTCAAAAAAGGTGGGGCGGGACCCCTAGCGGGTGCAGAGGAAAATGGGGGAGGGAGAGTGGCAATGCCAGCCCTGCGCAAGAGGCCTGCCCCGTGTGCAGGGGGGAGAGAGGGGCCTTGGACAGCCCTGCACATGGGCATGCAGCAAGGGAGCTTGGACCACCAGCCCCAAGCGTGGGCATGCGGCGGGGAGGCTCGAATCACCAGCCCTGTGCACGAGGGGGAGAAGGGAGAGTTCAGACTAGCCTTACATGCAGGAGGGAGAAGGGAGTCACGGGGGGGTGGCAGGTGGCTTGGGTGGCCTCACGCGTGGGGGGGTGGCAGGAAGGGAGGGGGACTTCAGCCCAGCCCCATGCTGGCATGAGGCAGGGAGGGCTTGGGCCGGTCCCATGCGGCCCAGGGGTGTCACCCTAACTCTGACTCTCTGCAGGTGACTGGGGTCAGATTATAAAGTGTAGTGTTTTACCAGCACTCCTGTGCGTCACACTAGTATTAGGACATCGTACAGAAGGACAGGGTGTTTCCAGTGATTGCTAATAGGAGAATTCCAAAGCTTTATCTAAAGTAAAGAAAATGCACAAATATTTGCCAAATGCAATGTGTTAATTTAGAAACAATCTCAAATGCACAATCCAAATGTAGCTCCTGCCAATGTTCTTTGACATACACTTTCCTCCTCCCCCTCTCCCCCACAGTAAAATTGAGGAATTATCTGGATAAATAAACAATCCCTCCCCTATTCAACAGTTTACCGTACATGATCTTGGTTGATTTGAATGGAGGGGCATAGAAACATATCACCCCTCCACTGTTCCAAAAACATTTATCCTTAGCCTTACTTTAAGAGTAATGTAAGAGTTGGATTTTGGTTGGGATACAAGCCATGGATCTTTTATTTAAAAAATAAAAATGTTTAAGAGCCCTTGGCCAGTCCAACTTTCCTTGTGGGGAAGCCCAGAGATCTGAATCTATGTAACACTTAATTTAATTTTGTGAAGGATTTCAGAAATAATCATTGTCTCCTGCTCTGACATCCCATTCAAAACAAACCCAAGTGAGTTAAGTTCCAAAAGCTTCACTTTTTATGTCCAGGTTGGAATAAGTAATCTTCACTCGATCAGACCTGTTATAGCTTCCTAATCCCTTTGCAGAACATTTCTGACTTCTTCTGCACTGTCTGAGGAAAAAGTGAAGCTGGAAGATAGCTGGTCGTATGGATAACTCATTTGAAGTTGCTTCTTCCTAGCTTCTGGCCCTAGGCATAGGTATTTCCCCTCTAAAATTTGTTTCCAAGCATGCTTTTTAATAAGAGAATCAATACACCGTGGTCTGGAGAAGAAAGCTGAACCATATCCTGCCCTCCCTATATTTTGTTCACTTTGAAGACATCTATCTTTCTATTTTCATGAAAGTCTCTCACAAGTCTCAAATAAAACATTATTTTGTTCATCCATTGTCCTCTCCCTTCTTTGCAGCAATGACTTCATAGACAGAAACTACTACAATGTAAACTATGCTGTATCTAATGACAAGGAGGGGGTAAATCATTAATGCATTCTGATGAAGTGAGCTGTAGCTCACGAAAGCTTATGCTCAAATAAATTTGTTAGTCTCTAAGGTGCCACAAGTACTCCTTTTTTGAAGCTATCTCAGTCACTGCTATTTCCCTTCAAAGTGTAAAGAGCTACACACCTTTTAAAAAGTACCTCTCCATTATTTTATCCTTGTCAACAATTATTTTCATCTTTAACAAGAAATTAGTAGTTAAAACTGAAGCACCCCTCTGTTAAATTGCTTTTGCAAAATAATTCTTTATTGCTTTCTGTGCCTCCTGTACCTGATTTGTGAGCACAGAACACATGCTTCATTAGTCCTTTTCGCAGGCTAAGTATCTGTTGTTCCAAATATAATGTAAAGCAAATCACTTTTTAATGGTCAAGTTGACTAGATAGGAAATGTCATAGCTCTAACAAAAGCTTGTAGTTAATTAAGCCAATTAGCACTTGATATAGGTACTTCTGGAAAGCTAAAACCCAAGAATAGCTCTCAGGAGATGGCAGGAGACTTTTTTTGTAGACAGAAATGTTATGGAAGGGAAGGGAAACAGGAAGAAATTTAAAGAGTGCCAGAGTGTTTTAAAATGTGTTCATTTTTTTTCCAGCATACATCAGTCTGAATTGCACTTCTGTGTTTAGAAACAAAAACCAAAACATAGTATGTCTTTGTTTGAGAAGACAAAGCTGGATTTTTAACTCAGAAGACTAGGAACAAGACTTCTACCAAGATCCTGCTGATCTTGTGAAATTAACTGAACTGTTAATTGTACTTTTGACTGCCTTCCAAAAGAAGATTTTTGACTGCTTGTCACTGTTAAGACATAGCAATTCATTCTATTCTCTATTGACCTTTCAGCAGAGAGCAAAAAAAGAAAAAAAGGTTTTTGAGCCTTCAAAATGGAAACGCACCAGATTCTCTCTAACATTCAGTTTCCCGAAGAAATGAGTAGCCCTGGGATTTAACCATGTGATAGATAGCCCATGAGATATACAAGGTATATACAGTCTCAGAGCAGAAGTTGTTCCAATTTTCCAGAGGTTCTCCTAAACTTGGTTCATTAACGTGTATTTAATGAGACATGATGTATCTGTTATAATACATATTTATTTCAGTCTACATGATATTTGGCTTTCATTTGTGAGGAATTTCTGAATGTTTTATAAAGATGAAATAATAAATCCTTTACAGTCAGTCTTTACATACATTTGGACATTAGCACTTGTTTACCGTATACTTGTTCTGTAGTTTTTTGGGTTTGTTTTTTTAACTCGGAAGTGGAAAGTTACTCTCATTGATCCAAATAAAGTAGATTTAGATTAGCGCAGTGAGTTATATAATGTCTATCAAAAGTGATTTGATTTTATTTAAAAACAAGAAGCATATGCATGGAGGGGTGGGAAGGTGTCAAACCTACTGAGAGAAAATTAAACAAATGGGAAGGGGCTTTTTGGCTCTATTCTTTCTTTTGTGCTCACACTGGGAAATAGCTAATTACAAATGAAAAGTTCAGTCTAGAAAATTAACATCCTTTTCACTATTTTTTCATTTCCCCCTCATGGATCTATTGCAATCTTTTAATTGATTGTTCCCTGAATTTATGTTCATGCCCTACATATTGCTCTGTCCCTCCCTCAGCTGGTTTCAGAAAGCAAAATTTAGGCCCTGATCCTGCAATCAGCTCTGCAGGGCTGGATCCTTGTATCCTCATGGACTCATTTATTTCAGAGGGACTGTGGTTGCGTGCAAAGGTCCACCTGCATTAACACCACCCCTGGGGCAGGGAAGGAGCTTCCATCTCCCTAGCCCCTTACATAGGGCTTTGTGTGGGGAGAAGGAAAGAATATGGCTTTTACTTTCACTAGAAAGGCCCTCCTCCCACCAAGAGGTCTGAAGCCTTGAAATTGTTTGTATATGTTTATATTGTAAAAGTCATATTCTACAATAACATGCTTAAAACAACAAGAAAACATAATAAAACTCAATAACTACCTAGGCGAGAACTTTGCTGATTCTAACTTCACATATCTAAATGCTTGATAACTCTCTCCAAAAAATGTGGACACTTTCATGAACTTCTAAGTATAGACATCACAGCAGGAAGCTCTAATGAGCTCTCATGTTATTAAGACTTCACTACTTTAGCAAAATATGCTACAGCCCAAGTACTAGGGGTGAAATCCTGGCTCCCCTGAAATCAATTACTTTAATAGGGTCAGGATTTCACCTTTGTAGGTAGTAAGTATTATAAGCAATTTAAAATGAGCTACACTTGTCAAAATAAATAACGTTCATATTGTGATGCTACATGTTTATTGTAGGGGGGGATTTCTTCATGAATGACTGAGTTCTGCAAAGTGCTAAATACCCTCAACTTCTATTATCTACATCTATCCGTTTACTGTTGCCTTAAACTTAGACTGAAAGCTCCTTGGGGCAAGAAAGGTCTTTTTTGTTTTGTGTTTGTACAGTACCTAGCAATCTTTGTCCATGACTGGGTCTCCTAGGCACTATCATTATACAGATAAATAATTATAATTAATATTGACTTCAATGGAAATTGCGGGCACCCAACATTTTGCAGGATCAGGGCCAGAATTTGGTTATTCATAACTGGTTTCTTAAGCCTTGCCAACAGTCACAAGTGGCACCGGTATTAGCTAAAATTGTTTATGTTTATTTCATTAAACCAGTGCAAATCCCTGTGTGGACACACTTAAATCAGTTTTCAGAGTGGTAGCCGTATTAGTCTGTATCAGCAGAAAGAACAGGGAGGACTTGTGGAATCTTAGAGACTAACAAATTTATTTGAGCATAAGCATTCGTGGGCTAAAGCCAGCTTCATCAGATGCATGCAGTGGAAAATATAGTAGGAAGATATATATATAGAGAGAGAGAACACGAAAAAATGGGGGTTGCCATACCAACTCTTAACGAGACCAATCGATTAAGGTGGGCTATTATCAGCAGGAGAAAAAAAACTTTTGTAGTGATGATCAGGATGGCCGATTTCAAACAGTGGACAAGAAGGTGTGAGTAACAGTAAGGAGGAAATTAACATGGTGAAATAGTTTTTAGTTAGTGTAATGACTCATCTACTCCCACTCTTTATTCAAGTTTAATTTAATGGTGTCCAGTTTGCAGATTAATTCCAGTTCTGCTGTTTCTCTTTGGAGTCTGTTTTTGAAGTTTTTTTGTTGAATAATTGCGACTTTTAGGTCTGTAATTGAGTGTCCAGGGAGGTTGAAGTGTTCTCCGATGGTTTTTGAATGTTATAATTCTTGACGTCTGATTTGTGTCCATTTATTCTTTTGCGTAGAGACTGTCCGGTTTGGCCAATGTACATGGCAGAGGGGCATTGCTGGCACATGATGGCATGTATCATATTGGTAGATGTGCAGGTGAACAAGCCTCGTGGCTATCAGAGTAAACGATTAAAATAGAGTAAAATACAGGTAAATGATTAAGGAGGAAGTCAGTAGAGAAGAAAATATTTCAAGCTGCTGAGTGGGAAATTAGAATCAATACAAGGTAAAAAAAACCAAAAATATTAAAAACTTTTACCTATTTATTTTAACTCTATTGCACATCGACTCCATTGTTTGCTGCTTCTAATACCACCTGTTCTCGTTCCCTAGTGTCCTAGACTATTGTTCAGCTGCTTTACATCTGGATCCGTTGCATGTTAAGGATCCTATTTGGCAGGGATGGGGAGGGGAAATGGGTTTATCCCTATGGATTTGCCTCTATTTGCTTCCTTGCCAACCCGAAAGGTGATACTACTGATTGTCTGAGGAGGAACCCATCCAGATCACTTTGAGCATCAGCCAGAGGGAAACTGCTCGAGAATTTTGTGTAATAGCCCTTGGGAACTGATGCCCCAGGACTCCCAACACCTGTTGTTTTGGGGGAGCTTGGAGGCTGAATTTGGATGGCTTTTCTGCATAGCGGAGCTAACACTAACCACTGTGATGCCATTAAATCACTGGCTCTCTTTTCATATTGACTGACTTTAGAGGTCAAAGGTTGAAATGAACAAATGTTTTATTCCATTGTGGCTTACACCACTATGTTATCTTTATTTCCAGGTGTCTGGGTTTTCTAAACTTCCCATCTGCCATGAATCTTTCTTATCCAGCTTTCCAACTGAAGTGGATTTGAGTCAATCTGAAATGTGGATGCAACAAGATAACTGGGGCTCTGTGCTGTTCATATCATATAGTTCTATCTGTTAATGAATCTATATTGTGGTGTGGAGGAACCAAGAGACGACATAATGTTCCATCAAGGCCTACCTATCTTATCTGCACAGGGGCTGAGATGGGCTAATTTCGGAATATGATGGAGGAGTTTTGTTTTATTTAAAGTGTGTTTAAACACATTGGCAACATCCTTAATTCAAAAAGGGGGGTCCTTTTAAAACGGACTTAACGTTAATTCTAAATGAAGGAGTCTCCCTCCTAAAGACTTTGACTTGAATGGTCTACTGACTGCAGGATTTCATGGAGGGCGACAGTAAAGCAAGACATGGTTTTAATTGAAAACATTCAAGGTGGTAATTTTATCACATTGACACACATCATCATGCAATACAATTACAATTATCTCATTACCCTAATGGACATTACATACTGTCTTTATGTCTACTCAAATGTTGTTGCAGAGGATTGTGTTCTACAATATTATTTTTGACAGGTACTTCATGAAACATTCATCGGCAGTACATCATAATTCTACTTATTTTCATGTGTATTGAATCCTTGAGCTCCCTGAACTCTGAGCCAAGAAGCACTCCAGTTAGGACACCTCCTGGGAATTTGACCTGAGACTACCAACTCATTTCACGTAGGCTATTAAATTGCTGTAAAATGGTAACAAAGTTAGGGCTGAATTTTAACTCTTGCTTGACCTCCCTCTGAATGACTTTCTCAGGTTAGAGACCTGAACCATCAAACTCTCGGTGGTGGACAATTAATATTCTAGACCGGACTATCTGTCATCTGGCTGAGATTTAACATGCGTATATATGATAACTTTTTTTTTAAGTCAAAGAAAGAGAAGCAAGGGGGAAGAGGAAAAGATTTTTTGGAATCAAGTTTCTGCGCATGGATATGGAGCAGAGGATATCTACAAGTTACCAGAGAAGGGACAACATCCAGAAGAGAGTGTATTGGTAATTAATAGTGCTGCAGATTTGTCAGGACATTTTGTGTCAAAAATATCACAAAGCAGTCACATTAAAAATCACAGGCTTTGGGAAATAGTGTGCAAAATCACAGCAGAACCCTTTAAACTGTGGGGGGGGGGGGCACAAGGGAAGGGGGGGATCTTGTCCTGTCCCCTGGGTGTGAGTACAGTACAAGCCCTCCCCTGCTCTCACTCCATACCCACAGCTGCTGTGCCACGGGGTTGTCCTGGCTCTGTTGGCTCCTGCCACAGTGGGCAGGTAGGGCTCTTCCCCCCCTCCCCCAATGATGCTTGAACCCGTCCCCTTCCTGTCCCTGGTGCTGCTGGATCACCTGTCCCGAGCTGAGCTGTGGTGGCAAAAGTGGTTAGCCGTGGCCTGGGTGCTCCTCCCCCCCGCCTCCCCGCCTCCCACCAGCTCTGTAGCCTATGAGATCACAGACACAAGAAGAGAGCTGCAGCTGTAGTGCTGTAGCATAAAAATTTATTACAGCAATGAAAGGAGTTCTTCCATCACTATAGTAAATCCATCTCTTTGGCCTGTAATCTAGGAAGGAGTTAAGCTAAAGTACAGAAAGGGGAATGTAACAGCAATTGTACATGATTTGCTCAGTAGCTTGGCACAGCAGGGTTTCTCCTTTGCCTCAGCATTTTTCCCTTGGGTGGTGGGGAGCCTGGAGTAAATCAGTCTGACTCTGGAGGATTTTTCCTCTTCGCTCAGGTTTTATTTTTCCTTATTTATGTGGTGGGCCTCAGGGTAGGCCCAAGACATTCTTTTAAGCAAAACACCCACACCTCAAACCCAACACAAACAGAAATTCTTTCCCTTGCACCCATTCCAGGGTCCTAGTTGCCAGCTCTTCCCCAAGCAACTGTTAACTTGGGGCAGGTCTACAGTAGAAGTGCTATATCGTCACAGCCGCACCTATGCAGCTTCACCATTGTAGTGTGTCTGGTGAAGACACTTTATGCCAATGGAAGAGCCCTCTCCCATCGGCATAATTACTCCACGTCTGTGAGAGGTGGAAGCTGTGTGGATGCTCTCCTGCCGACATAGCGCCAGTGTAGACAGCGCTTAGGTCACTGTAACTTGTGTCACTGGGGGAAGAGGGGAGGCCTTTTTCACTCTCCTGAGCGATACAAGTTAGATCAACTTAAGCAGTAGTGTAGACCTCCCTTAGCTTCTTTCCATGCAGGGAGGGAAGACAGCCTTCCTCCCAGGGGAAATCTTTCCTTCCTGCTGCCACCACCCCTGCTGTAGCTTGTTTCTCATCTCTCTCCTCTCTCACACATCAGAAGGGGTTTTTTTAAAGGTCACTGGCAGCCCTTAACTGCTCTCGATGTCTCTAGTTTACCTGAGGTAACCTTTTTTCAGCTCATAGGGAACAGAGCCGTCATCATTCTAGGGCTGACATATTTGCCCTCCACCACTCTCGTATCTGTCAGTTCTGTCACGCTGGTTATAATTACATTATTGCATCCTATTCTCCACCTCTAACTCGCCCTGTTCAAAGTAAGTATAAGTTAATACTGCAGTGAACCACTTTAACTTCTGCTTTTCTGCAGTGACTGTTGCCATGGGAGCATTTCATGAACAGTTTCTTCCCAGTTGTGCCACTGCTCCAGTCCAACATGTCCTTCCCCCATTCTTCTCAAAACCCAGGCACTAGAGATCCCAAGTGCGCAGTGTCTATATGAAGGGGGTTTGTGTGAGCCCAGGGCAGGAAGGAACACAACAAAAGCCCTACCTCCTTTCTCCTCTACCCACTTTATGAGGTTTGGAGTCATTCCACCCCATTTTGCCAAAGAAATATTTCATTTTTTTCCTAAATGTGAAATTCCTCCCCTACTACATTACTCTGTCTCAAGGCCCAGGATGTGTGTATAAATACTGTTGCCTTTTTTTTGACATAAGCAGCTAGTCAAAACTTGGGGCCCTGGGGATGTTCCAGTTGGGAGTAGAAATTGGTGGTAGTCAGGTATTTCTTTGATGCAATTTTGTTTATTTACAATGAACATACAAAGTCTCATGTCTCTGGATGCAAGAAGGAACCAAGTTGCAGGCAACAGTTTCTTTTACTCATGACACCAAGAACCAGGGCCATAGCCAAGGCAGGTAGGGAAGCTGCCCAGACCAAAAGACATGGGGGAGAGAAAATGGGGTGGAGAAATTAAGGGGAAAAATTAGTAGGGGGTGCAAATATGCTTGCTCACCTCAGGCACTAAAATGTCCTAGTTACAGCTCTGCCAAGAACACTCTTTTCAGCCTACACTCCTGACCCAAGAACATCTTCCAAGGTTTCTTCCAGGGTCAGACAGCATGCTTTCAGCTACTCCTTCCGGCTGCCTGGCTGCCTCTCAGTCTCTCTCCATTTCTGTCTGTTCTGCCTACACACACATCCCTGGTCATGACTCCATTTCCAGTCAAACCCTATGCCCACAACCTGGTGTTAGTTAAGGTCCTAAGCAGACTGTATTAGGCCTTGTTTTAGATATGGCCCTGTGACTGGGGGTCTCTACTCACCATTAGTACAGCACCATCTCCTGGGTTAGCGTAGCCAGGCTGCCACTTCTTCCTGTGGTTGTACTCTGCCATGTTGTCTCTTTTGCCATCTGCAGCCCCTCTCTCAATCCAGGAGCCTCTGCCTCCTCTTTGTGACTTGGTCCTCCAGCCAGGTCATTCAACATGGTTTCCCCTTCTGGGGTATCAAAGTCTTCCAGCACGAATTGTCCCAGACAGTCTGCTCTCCTTGCACTTCTGGTCTGTGCCACTTCCCCAGTGGCTGGTAGGGGAACCCAGGCCCACCCTCTACTCTGGGTTCCAGCTCACGTCAGCAGCCAAGGTCTGCCCTATCCTGTACCTTGCTGCTTTTCCCCTGAGTTTCCTACCTTTTGGGCTCTCCCCCTCTTCTGGGTTTGCCAGCCTTAACTCCCTACCTCCAGGAAGTAACTATAGACTGCCCTCCAGAGTCTCAAACACACCTCTCTTCTCCCAGGGAGTGACTGCAGACTACCTCCCTGCCAGCCCCTGTGACACTGCACCCCATATTCTTCATAATGATATTATTATGATATGATTATGACATAGTTATGATGTATTTTATGCAAGATAAGTCATGTGAGATGTCATTGGAAAGGTTATGATTTGCTGAATATGATTGTCCAATTTGTATGCATGTATCACTTTTGTATCTGAAGTTATGAATATTGACTATGTATCTGTATTTCACATGTAGTTACACCTGGGTAATGCCCACTAGATAAGATGTTTTCATTCTAGACAGTGGCTGGGTAATGGGCCATTAGGAAAACAATAGGCCTTAAAAAAAGCTTATCTCCCACCTGGGGAGCCTTCCTGAGGATGCTACAGATAAACTCCAAGTAATGGTTGCTATGACTCTACAAAGACATGTGATGTGACCACATGTCTCTAAACTCCATCTTGGTGTAAGCAGTGTCAGGATGAGCTCCACCCTGACATCTGGTGGTGAGGTGTGGCAAGTTGTGGAAAAAAAAACTTCAGGGGCCGATCTCATTTGCATAGGCACACCCACCCCGCCTAGACTGAGGCCATAGCTGCCCAAATGGTCACTTCGGCTGCTGTGGGATCCCCAGTGTCTCTGTTATTGGGGCAGATCTGGAGATACGTCACCCGGCATGTGCACCACCAGAGGAATGTGAAGAAGATCCGTGACGCCCAGCGCCGCTCCCTGCTGCTCAAGGCCTATGCGGCCCGCCTGGCCAAGGAACGCCAGCAGCTGCAGGGCAGCGTAGCACAGCTGAGGGGGCGGCTGGAGCAGCTGAAGGACATCAGCAGAAAGGCCAAGGTGGAGCTGACGATGGGAGGGAAGGTGCCTGACCTCGGATTTGCTGGCTTGGAGCCTGAAGTACTGCAGCGGGACAAGCGAGGAGCTGAGCGCGCCGGCAGCTGCCGCCTCCAGGGAGACCTCGTCAGCCATGACCTCGCGCTGGGCTGTCTCTATCTGCAGGTCCAGCTGCTGCAGCTCCCCACGCAGGCGGGCCACGCCCTGGACAAGCTGCTGGCGCCGCTCCTGCTCTGGTTCCGACCCACTGGGCTTTCCCTCTGCCTCCTCCAGATGCTGGTACCACAGCAAGTTCCCTCGGATCTTCTTCACATTCCTCTGGTGGTGCACATGCCGGGTGACGTATCTCCAGATCTCCGCACACTGGCCTGAGCACATCCGGCAGAAGGCCCCGTCGGGGGGCACCTTCCCGGGGGGCAGCCCCATCTCCTGGGCCGCCCAGAGCTTCAGCTCCAGCGCGGGCCCGCCCCGCTCCATGCCGGGACCCGAGCGCCGAGCGCGCCGTCTCACGAACAGCTCTGCTCAGCTCGCCGTCTCACGAACACGCCGCTGTCTCACGAACGGCTCCGCTCCACCACGACCGGCTCTGCTCTGCACAGCTCGCTGTCTCACAAACAGCTCTGCTCAGCTCGCTGTCTCACAAACGGCTCCGCTCTGCACAGCTTGCCATCTCACGAACAGCTCTGCTCAGCTCGCCGTCTCACGAACACACCGCTGTCTCACGGACGGCTCCGCTCCACCACGACCGGCTCCACTCCGCACAGCTCGCCGTCTCACGAACAGCTCTGCTCAGCTCGCCGTCTCACGAACACACCGCTGTCTCACGAACGGCTCCGCTCTGCACAGCTTGCCGTCTCACGAACAGCTCTGCACAGCTCGCCGTCTCACGAACGGCTCCGCTCTGCACAGCTCGCCGTCTCACAAACAGCACCACTGCACTCTAGATCTTCCGGCTCCCCACTACTTGACACAGTGCTCAGTGATTTCAGCTCTCAGTGATTTCAGCTCATAGTAGTGGGGGCCTTAGTGCTGGTGCACCATAAGGCCAACGTGAATGCAGCACAGTACCTGTAGCAAGACTCTTAATAGACCCAAAATTAGCTCTGACATTCCACAGTGGAGAGAGACAGAGGTGCAATTGGTGCTTCAGGTCCTCACAAAGGGGCCCGGCCCACACCACCAGGTACTAATACCTGTCTCAAGTCTCTCTCAATTCACACAGTTTTGGAACCCATGACCCTTGCCTAGCGAGTGCTACTTAGTTGATGGTGAGTCCCTCCATCATAGCAAAAGGCCAAGTACAGTTCCAAGCACAGTTCCCATAATCAGGGTAATAACAATTTATTCTTCCTGCCCCAATAACAGAGACACTGGGGATCCCACAGCAGCCGAAGTGACCATTTGGGCAGCTATGGCCTCAGTCTAGGCGGGGTGGGTGTGCCTATGCAAACGAGATCGGCCCCTGAAGTTTTTTTTTCCACAACTTGCCACACCTCACCACCAGATGTCAGGGTGGAGCTCATCCTGACACTGCTTACATTGGGATGTCAGGTTGAAGCACGGAGGGCTTTGCAGCTTGTCATAGCAGTACAGTGTAAAAGGCTGGTGAGTCAGGGGGGTGCAGTGGTATCCCAGTTCCAGGTGGCACCTCAGGGGGAAACCCTCACCTCCCTCACTGAACCAATCCCTGCTCTCTGGCTCCTTCTCCAGGTGTAGCCTGGGGAGTTCACTGGCCCATCTGACCACCTTAAGCCCTTCAAGTCTTGTGTGGGGTGGACACCCCCATCAGGCCCCTTAAGTATTTCTTATAACTATCTTAAGTGAAGGGTATGCTCGGACACCAGTTTTAACCCAGCTCATAACAACACAATGGAGATTCTGTGCTGTGCCTTTAATCCTCCTGCGTGCCTTTCTGACCCTGGGCTACTCTGGGGGCTGAAGAGGCCTTCCATATAATTTAGACAGCCCTGTGTTCCTGTCTGGGGGTATGTCTACACTGCAGTGGGAAGTATGATTGCAGCTCACGTAGACAATCCCACACTAACTTAATCTATCTAGCATGGTTGAAAATAGCAGCAACACTGCAGCAGCATGGTCTGTACAAGCCTATTTTCGACCCAAGGTATATATTCGCATTGCTAGCTTGCACTAAGCCCCATGCCGCCACTGCTAGTTTTAGAAAGATTAAAGGTAGTGCAGGTAAGACTACCTAAGATGCAATCGCACCTTCAACTGCAGTAAAGTCATACCTTCTTTTACAGCAGGCTGCCTTGAGGCCACAGCACCGCCTGGAATCTTCATAGTGCTGTGTTTTGCAGCCCTGCCCCTAACAGAGTCCTCCCACCCCTGCTCTACCTCCCTACACCTGGATTTGTAAATGGGTCCTCAGAGGACAATCTTATAGCTGTTCCCACAGCGGCTGCACCTGGGAATCCTTTATGCCACTCCAGCCCTTTTACCTGGGCTTGGAGCAGGGATGAGGATCTCACACATTGATATTATAACTGCTGAATATTTCAGGTGTGTGATCTCAAAGTAGTGGTAGAGTGATCACACCTACAAAGTTTGAAAACTTTTTACCACTGGTATCAACAATCCTTATTACAGCCCCAGTCCAGCACAATGCTTGTGTTTCAAGTACATTGACTTGAACTGAACTGCTCCTATACTTAAGTACCTTGCTGAACTGGGGCTTTTGTGAATAAGAAATATCTCTCAAGCCAGTGAAAGCTTTCCAGTGGTAGAAACTTCGGAAGTGTGATCACTGTAGATGATATCAAAACATCTCTGTAACAAAGTAACTTAAGGCATGTCTACACTACAGTGGCATAGCTACAGCGCCGCAGCTGTGATGCTGTAAGCACCATAGTGTGGATGCTTCCCACATTGATGGAAGGGATTTTCCCACCTCAGTGTAGTTAATCCACCTCTCCAAGAGACGGTAGCTAGGTTGACAGAAGAATTCTTCCATCAACTTAGCTGCATCTGCATCAGGAGTTAAGTCAGCCTCACTCCATTGCTCAGGGTTCACAATTTTTCACAGCCCTAAGTAACATAGCGAGGTCAATCTAATTTTTAAGGGGGAGACCAGGCAAAGACCCAGATCCACAAAGGTATTTAGGCTCCTGACTTCCATTGATTTCCTGGAAGTGAGAAGCCCAAATATTTTTGTGGAGGAGGGTGCTAATCAATGTAATGTATGGATCTAGTGTTGTTCCTAGAGCTGGGGGGAAAACAAACGAAAACACAAACACGTTGAGAAGTTTTCATTCCAAAGGGATTGGAAAAGCTCTGATTGCAAATGTTTGAAACATTTTTACTATGTTTGGTTTAGAAAATACTTGCATTTTCCCTTTCCCCCCTTTCTTCCCCGTTTGCCTCTTTTGCCACTGAAAGCTGGGGCGGGGTGGGGGTGGGAAAATGAGTTTTCATTAGTGGAAATTGTGTTTGCCAGAGTTTTCTTTAGTGGAAATTTAAAAAAAATAACAGAACATTTTTCACAAAATTTCCAAAAACATTGTTTTGTTGACAAAAGTATTTTCATTTGAAAAATGTTGGCCAGTTCTAGTCGTTCCTTTTGCACACACTGGCATACTCCAAGCTCTGATCCTTGCTCCAAGAGGGGACCCAGAGACAGATGGCATAGCGCCAAGCTGGCCGAGCCTGCTGGGAAAAGCGCAGAACTACCACCTATTCCAGATAGCTCTGCTGATGCACCTTCTATCTTTGACTGGAATTTAAAGCAGCCATGTGTCCAGGGAGGGTGGCAGTGATACTAGTGCCTGTCTTGAGCAGGATGAATTTCTGCTCTCTACTACCCCTGTCCCTGCAGGCACAAAAGGGTGAAAATTGCAGCTATGTATCTGGGAATCTGGCCCATAGATTTGGAGTGACACTATTTACCTTTCTGAGCATTATGATATCACCTCCCAGATTTGTATTGACTATTGTTTTGTCTTATCTCAAAATTGGAAAGTTATTTTCTCTGGGCTTTCATAGATGGTTTGTGGATTAACATTTTACCAGATTTTGATATTTCTTTATTTAAAATGTTTTGGTCGGACTTGTTTAAAGGTACACACAAACACTCTGTCTCTCTCTCTCTCTCTCACACACACACAACCCCCCCCCCGCCCCCCCCCCCCCCCCACTTTCCAACCTACATCTGAATCTTTGAACATTTTAACAGGTTTCAGAGTAACAGCCGTGTTAGTCTGTATTCGCAAAAAGAAAAGGAGGACTTGTGGCACCTTAGAGACTAACCAATTTATTTGAGCATGAGCTTTCGTGAGCTACAGCTCACTTCATCGGATGCATACTGTGGAAATCGCAGAAGACATTATGATTTCCACAGTATGCATCCGATGAAGTGAGCTGTAGCTCACGAAAGCTCATGCTCAAATAAATTGGTTAGTCTCTAAGGTGCCACAAGTCCTCCTTTTCTTTTTGTGAACATTTTAAGCTTATGGAATTTAGAATTAAAAGTGCTGGTAAATAGATTTAATATTTTTGCTAAAGAAATAAAATTGCAGATACTGTAGTTCTACAGGATATACCAAGTTTTGTCTACATAAACATTTGAAGCAGCCAAACATCTGGGGTTACAATGGAGACGGAATTTTAGCTGAAATTATAGAGTGTCATTATAAATCTTTGAAACGAGATACACACTCTTTGATACACAGTGTTATTTCTTGAAGTCAGGGTATTATTGTGTGTGTAAGCAGCTGGTTAAGAGACTGTCTCTAACTAGTACTAGCTACCACTTCTAAAACAATACTCTTTTGTTCATAATTCCATCATAAACTGCATAATATATGGAGTAATTGCAAAGCTTTGCTTTGTTGAAACTGTTATTTCCTATAGCATGAAACAAGCAGTAGAGGTCACTATCGCCCATGTTCCATCAACTTGCAAAATGATACAGCTCGGAGACTGACTGGATAACGGTTCAGATAAAACAGATTTAAACCAAACCAAAACATCATGAGTTGTTGGTAGTAAATGGCTGTATTTGGGTAGAAGCATATTAATAGCACATATTAATGTGGTGCTTCAGAGACAAGAATACAGATACAAAAGATCCTGATGAACTAATCAGTTCAAGATGTTTGATATTAATTTAAAAGGGGCATTTCTTAAACTATATGAAAACTCTCTCTGCTTGTTTCAGTACCCCTTACTAATCCCTGTATTATTCCATTACCGCTGAAAGAAACAATCTTAGCGTATCATGGATGATCAACACCCCAAAAGCCACATAGTCCCTTAATGGAAATTGAACTCCTAATTTTTAGATATACAGTAAAGCCTGGTCTCCACTATGGAATATTACTGTATCTGAACATGGTTATGAACAATAGTGTGAACTGACATGGCACTGAACACAGCATAACACCCAGTGACTATCAGAGTAAGCCATGATGTCGGCTAACAGTGATTAAACCTCATGGCTTGTCCTGTCCTCTGCTAACCACTAAGCTGCATTCAGACATGGTAAAAATTTTGTAGCTGTTCTGTCAAATAAAAGAGTGTGGACCAGGCATAGCAATGAGCTTAAGACCTACAATATGGTGCAAAGCCACTTGTTAATTGCACTAGTGCATGCCCTCCATCATACAATATGATTTAAGATACTATGTGATATCCTAAATAATGCAATAAACATATAAATTAACTATTTAAACCTATAGGGCGAAATCCTGGCCCCACTGAAGTCAATGGAAACTTTACCATTGACTTCAATGAGGCCAGGATTTCACCCTACTCTCTGCATGGATATGCATCTGTAGAAAATCATTCTTATTCTACTGTCATTAAGGCAGTGTCATTGTTTCCATTATAAACCATTCTTTTCAGGGTTATACTCCACAGATCTGACTAAGTCTGAGACTGAGTCTGACTAAGTCTCAGGGTAGGAAGGAATTGCCTCTCCCCCCACCACAAAAATAGATAAAATAATTTTGGCCATTTTTTAAGCAATAAGACTACACAATAATTTCTAACGGTTAAGCCATTGCAGATGCTTTTCTAATTCTCTCTGTCTTATATGTAATACACAAAATGCCTGTTTCTGAAATTATGCCAGTTATTAGTCTATAATGTGCAATATATTCCTTTCATTATGGTCTGTTGAAAAAAAAAAGGATTGTTTGTTAAATGATCACAATCTTATTTAAATGAAGGCAGTAATGGTTGTGAAGACATTGCATTGTCTAAGTAGTATTCTAAAGCCTGTGTAAGTAAAAAGCATTTTACATGTGATCTCTGCTACCATTCACTTAGATTAATGGGTCTTTATTTTTTAAATTAAGCTTAAAATAAGAACAAGAAAAATCAGACTCAACAGTTAGTCAAGGTGTGGCTTCAACTAATAAAAATGAGGAGATTTACAGTTAAGGCTGGAACTCTGTCCTTAGATCATGTTGTGTTTCATGCAGCAACCAGGGCCCCTGAGAACAGGGAATGACCCTTTGAGCATCGATAACAAGACTTAAGGAGGTGACTGAAGGGCTACATTTCAGCCTTAATTCTGAATTTTATGGCTGCTATTAATTTAAGACAGACCCTTACAGATATTTAAACATCATTTGGATGTGTGATTTTAAAAAAAATATAAAGAGTGACTGTTTTATATTTGTATTGTGTTAGAGAGCAAAGAGGGTGCAAAGATGAGAATAGTTCACTTTCAACCACTCAGATCTATACCTCCCTAAACGCTTCTATTTTGCTATTACAAAAACCTCATTCTTCATTCTACTGGAGTGTTCCCTTCAGTGAAAGTAAAGCTGGTACCAGTGTAGAATCTGTTAATAAACATTTAATATTTGTAGTAAACAGCTGGTGGGATCCTTCTCTCCAGAATTAAAGCTAGGGGCATATGCAGAAGAGCCCCTAGATCATGCACAACGGAACCATCCAGACACACACTTCCTTCCTCCCAGAATGAAAGGTCTGTCCCCCACCTTTCTTGCTTGGGTCTTAGGAGGAGGTGGTGGTCTGGGTCCTAGCTGGGAGAAGGGGTGGAGATGGATGGGTGAGGGGAGAGTAGGAGTGGTGGGCTGGGGTTTGGGGAGCACACATTATCACCCGTTCATTCCTGCAGAGATTCTCAGAAGGTTTTGAGCCTGGGGCCATAAGAGTTTTTAATTCTGAACCCCCTTGGAGGTCTTAGGGTCAACCAGAGGGAATCCCAGGTAGCACAGCTACAACAGAGCCATGTTGCCAAGGACCACAGAGATATCTTTCACTAGGACCCTCTCCCACAGGGTTTATCACAAGAGGTGAATATTTGGCCCAGCAGTTGTAAAATACTGCCTTCTAAAAATAAGTCCTTTTGAATTTAATGGGATACTACTGAAATTAAATGGGTTTCTATCAAAATTACTCTTTAACATAAATTATTGGAATAATTTCCATAGAAATAATTTCCATAGAATTTTTACATCAACCTCTAGATTTTAATAGAGAAATGTATCAATGCTATTAAAAAAAGATCTTTCTTTATTAACTTCAGTATGGCTTTTCCATAAAGGGAGAAGAAAGGTAATTCACTTCTGAAATGATGCAATCATTCTTCAGCATGATGACAATTCTGATAATTATTTAAAATTTTCCAGGAATGCACCTCATACCCTCAAACCAGTCAATATTAATATATTCTATGTGTTCACCCAGATGAATATATATATACTGTGATGGAGTCAGACCAGAAGGATATATGAGAGTGGTCCTATTGGGATCCAGGAGGTATATCAGCCTCAGGATGAGCAGGTCCCTGTTCCCTGGATAGCCAACAAAGGCTACTCCAGGCCAATCAAGACACCTGATGCCAATTAACCAAATAAGGTCATTAGGCTAATGGAGACAGGTGGAACCAATCAAGGTCTCACTCAGACTGCTTAAAAGCTCTCCTTTCCAGTTCCCTTGAAAAAAAGCCAAGGTGAAAGGAGCTGGAGGAGGACGCATTGCTGAATCCTGAGATAAGGGTGAAGCTAGGAAGAGGGGACCATGGGGGAAGTGGCCCAGGGAATCAAAGCAGCATTTAGCCGTGGAGGAAAAACCACCAACAGCTGCTACGATTAGGGTCCCTGGGCTGGAACCCAGAGTAGAGGGCGGGCCCGGGTTCTCCCCCTCCCACCCCCCCGACCATACTCTACAGAGATTCCCCTTGAGAGGGGAAGCAAGACTCAGTCCATTCAGGAGGGTGAACTGTGTCTATGGAGCAACAAAGACTGGGGGGTATTTCCCCCTTTCAATCTCCCATACTGGCCTGTGACAAAAGTAACTCAATAGGCTGTAACTCTGGCCACTACACTGTGAAAGGAAGGTCACACTGGGGCCTTAGTGAGTTTCTGAGGCCCCTGGATCTGCCAGGAAGCGCAGGACCCACAATTTAGAGGTTTGGAATTTTGTCACAATACACAATATATATGTGTGTATATACTGTATTTCCCTACTATTTCATAGTTTCAAAGCCAGAAAAGAGAAACAAAAGTAGTTACATAGTAAAGATTAAAAAGAAGATGCAAATCCCATATAGAAAACTGTAACATTTTACACCTCACAGCTGCCAGTTATAATCTACAAGGAGCCAGAGTTCTTAGCTATTCATTGCAGGAACTTAGACTGGGCTCTCTTTTAGCAAACATTCTTGTCCCCTTCAATTTAATAAACCTTCATATGTAGAAAACTTCATGCTGCCTGCTGCAGAATTATTTTGTTCTTGTGTTTGAAAGGATTGTGGTGGCTTGATTAGATCTCTTCAGATTACATTTTGCTTGTTATTACAGTTTATATATAAAGTCTGAAATGTATCATGGAGTACAAGGCAGACTAAGCCTGTGTCTGACTGGATTTCTATAATGTGGCGTTTACATTAGATAAGGATATGATGGGGTTTTTGGTTCTTTGTAATTTAAATGACTTTATCTTCTAGTTAGCACTATTTTTAAAGCCTGTTTCATTATTAAAATAAATTATATTATTTCTAAAAATATAAAAAAATCATTTTCATTTTACAAAACTGAAAAAAAATACAAGCCCCTGTTTAAATTTTAAGGAATTAACAATTTAAACAGAAGCAGCACTACAATTAAGTTTGCCCCAGTCACAATTAACAGCCTGTGTTATACCTAGGCACCGCAAAGAATTCTGAACATACAGATAAATCCAACATATACCGGGAGTTGAGCAGTAACAATACCTCCTTGAGGCTGTTGGGTGTGGTGGCCCACTTCCATTTAGACAAATGAAGGCACAATTAAATGTGGTAAGTGAAACAATTGAAAACCTCTGCACAAACCTCACACAAGTGTGTGCAGTCCCACTGGTTTCCTGGGAGTCTGATGACAAATGGAACTGTGAGTTGATATGATTGCAGCGCTGGGGGGGGGGGGGGGGGAGAGGATGTGGGGGTGGAAAGAGAGACAGACAGACACAGAGAGAAGACAAAGAAGTGTCAGAGAACCAAGGAGACAATCAGAATAAGCATTGTGAATGTGCCCCTGAGAAAAAGCCTACAGAGGGAGAGCTTTGGGGGCTGACTTCTGGCTGAAGGGGGGTTGAAACTGTAAGCAAAGAAACTGTCTCCTACTATTTGCGACAGGGCTTTATGTGTCTTCTTTGGTCATATCACTGGGTTTACTCAGTTGAGTATAGTGAACAGAGATGGACCATACATGTGCCGGGATGATGTCTAGCGTCCACTTGCACACACTAGAAATTCCATCTAATTTACTTTCTTTGTTAAAAGATAATATAAAAACACTTAAGCAAATTGAAGTGAAAAATAAATCCATTCACTTGTCTGATATAGAACACTATTTTGTCACACTGCAGATCCAGATTTAAGAGCCTGGACTTCTTAGAAGTTTTGCCTGAATGGGAACTGAGTAACAACTGAGAACCACATTCTAATCTATCGCAGCGGTGTGACGCCATGATGTCAGTAGAGTTCATCTGGATTTAAACTGATCCTAGCTCTTCTGCCCAATCTGTGGTCTTTTCCACAACTCCACCCCTTTCCTACACTTTGACTCCTTTCATGATGCAAATAGCTTGTGAGTAAGGCTGTACTTGTGCAGAGAGGGTGCATGCTCTCTGAACAGTCCACTTGTGTGGCAGAACCACATCAGCTCTGCAACCAGGAAAGCCTTCACACCTGCAATGGAGTGGCTGCCCATCAGAGCAGAATTTGATCCAGAAGGACACCAAGTCTATCCAGAGTGCCATGCTATATGATGCCCAAACACTACAGGTAATGTTCCACTGTTGAAGTACAGTAGCAGTTCTTTTCAGAAAACTGATTTTTATACTTGTTTCCATTATTCCCAAGAGTTTTGCCAAATGTAGGATCCTAAAATAAATTGTACAAATAATAGGGAGGGAAAAGAGGAATAGTTCAATTAATCAATGTACCTTTCCCTCAAAAAAAATTCAGTTAAAAGAAACCATCTGTCAAAACATCATTTGACTCCTATGGCAAGGTTGACTGCTCAGAAGGAAGAATCTCCTGACAACAGTGGAAATAGATTCAGCCCAGAACCCAAATCTATGCCTGAAATTTTGAAAGAGTTCAGAATGCTTGTGCTCCTGGAATTTTAATCTCTTCTGACACAATAGGGAAAAAAGAATGCCTTTCAATGGTGCATTTTCTGTGGCAGGAAAACTGCCACTCTTTGTCCTATAACCAGAATATTACTTCACCTGGGGAGGTACTTAAAGTGAAGCCTTTGTACAATAAGCAATTTTTCCACTTATTCACCCATTGGAGTAAGCTTAGGAAATTGTTTGAATAATTTCTATTTGAAATCATTTTTGATAAGGAGCTATTTATGTTTTACAGAACACATTTTCCAACAAATTAACTCGAGTTGTGAGGGCTTTGGAAAACATTTTTTTCTTAATGTTTGCCAAGTTTGCTCGTTTAGGGAGAGCTAAATATGTTGTTGCTTTAATAAACGACCACTCCTGCTTCATTGTGCTGTCAGAGGGGGGAAGTGTAACATACTTCAAAATGCATTCTGTCCTTTGAAAACACAGGATCCTTTTATTATCTCAGTCAGTACAAATATACATACCACCCAGTGATGAGCTGCCAAAATCTTAACAACGGGTTCCCTCCTCACCCCATGAGGGGGTCGTTGCCCACCCCGCCCTCCGGGACTCCTGCCCCATCCAACCCCCTCGCGTTCCTTGATGCCCCCCAGGACCCCTGCCCCATCCACCCCCTTCCCCTGTCCCCTGACTGCCCCCAGAACCGGGCAGGAGGATCTCGTGGGCCACCATAGTGGGTGCCCACCCAACCACTAAGAGCCAGAGGCACCTGCCGGGGGGCAAGGTGGGGAGTGCTTGCTTCTCAGCCTGCCCCAGCTTCCCGCCTGAACAGCTGATTCGCAGGAAGCCGGGGGGGATGGAGAAGCAGAGCGGGGCGACAAGTTCAGGGGAGGAGGCGGAGGTGAGCTGGGGCCGGGGGTGGGGCGGAGACCTGCCAGTGGGTGCTCTGCACCCACCAAATTTTCCCCTTGGGTGCTCCAGGGCTGGAGCACCCGTGGAGTCGGCGCCTAAGGCGCCACTTTTGGCCGGTTAAATTTAGAAGCCGTTTTAGAACTAGTTGTCCCTTGCGGAACAACCAGTTCTAAAAGGGTTCTAAATTTAACAACCGGTTCTAGCGAACCAGTGCGAACCGGCTCCAGCTCACTACTGATAACACCTTTACAACATAGAGTAGAGACTCAGGGGTCTGCACAGAAACAGAGTCCAACAGAAAATATCCACCACCCCCATACCACAGCAACCCCAGCCAGCAAGGGCAGGGAGTGTCTAAAAATTACCACCTCTGGGTAACAAAGTGTGTGGGGGGAAATGTCCAAATATTTAACCACTTTGCACTTCCTTTGGGGTATGCTTTACATGCCTCCCTGGCAACATTACATATTGTTCCAACATTTCCAGCAGCACAGATAAGTCTTGTTTGGTTGTAATGCTTTTATTTGGTTCCAACATTAATAAATTTTGTCCTACGAGGGACCAAGACTTTTGGTGTCTTCAGCTTGATTTTGCACCACAAACTTATATTTCAAATTAACCATTTAACTATGACAAGATCTCTTAAGCAATTAATTCTAGTGTATATACCATTGGACCTAAATTCATTGGCACTAAATATTGTAATAACTGGTACACTGGAGACACAGCCTCAGAGGGACTAACCAAAATGCTCTCTAGGTTCCTAGGCTGGTAACTTGGGGTCCCAAGATAATCATTTGTGAACTTCCTCCATTCTTTTCTCATACTGGTGGGCTGATGGCTGTTAGTGTTTGCCAGTTCCAGTACTAGCACTGATTCCTTTGACCCATCTCCATGTGATACCTCAGCATCTCTTTAGAATCACCAGCAGTCCGGGAGCCATTTGTAATAGTGAGTCAATAAGCATCAGCATTCGGATTTAGTGAGCTGGTTATTATAGGTTGGCTGCCTTCCAGATGTTGTTCACCCATGTTAACAGGCACAGTTTTATTCTGACCTTGAGGATTAAGGAATTGAATCTGTATGTCATCATCTGAATTGTCAGAGGAGTCTTGTTCCTGGAAAATTGGAGAACATGTGTCACTATTTTCACTTTTCTTGAGTTTCTTATTGTTGTTGGACTATCAGTAGGAAAGTAATCACAGGGTGTAACGATGCTGGTTCTGGTGGGACCCAACTGAGAGTGCCAATTCCGGACAAATTGCTTAAAGCAGGGCAGTTACAGCCCAAGGCTGAGGTTTCTATGCACATCAAGGCAAGGCAAACCAAACCAGCCAGACAGAGAAGACTTTGGTTTTATCCCACTGGCTAACCACAAGTCACACAAGCAATTCCCTTAGACACTCCAGTTTCCCAGTATCACCACCAGTGCCACTCATTATGAGGACAAATGGTTATGAAAACCAATACTCCAGTAAAAGAAAAAAGGTTCTCTCAATGCCAAAGGACCAAGCCCCAGACCCAGGTCAATATACAAATCAGATCTTACCCACAAATCATGCTGTTGCCAATCCTTAAGAATCTAAAATCTAAAGGTTTACTCATAAAAGGAAAAAGATATAGATGAGACCTAGAATTGGTTAAATGGAATCAATTACATACAGTAATGGCAAGTTCTTGGTTCAGGCTTGCAGCAGTGATAGAATAAACTGCAGGTTCAAATCAAGTCTCTGGAGTACATCCACAGCTGGGATGGGTCATCAGTCCTCTATTCAAAGCTTCAGTGTAGCAAAGTTCCTCCAGAGGTATGAAGCAGGATTGAAGACAAGATGGAGGAGCTGCAGCAGCTTTTTATAGTTGTGGTAGTCACCGACGAGGCCCAGAAAAAGATCATCCTCGTCAACGTCATGGTCTCCTTTGAGAACAGGACCCCAGCCTTCCGCGAAGCCCGAGCTCGAAAGATGGAAAAATACGCCCTCCCCCGGCCGACACCCTGAGAGTGAAGGGCTACGAGGTGCAGATGGATGCCCTGATCATTGGAGCCCTAGGAGCTTGGGACCCCTGCAACGAGTGTGTGCTGCGGACCTGTGGGATCGGTCGACACTACGCATGGCTCATGCGGCCCCTCATGGTCTCGGACATCATCCGATGGTCCAGGGACATCTACATCGAACACCTCACCGACATTACCAGGAGGTGTGAGCCAGAACGACATCATCCATCAACTATGAGAAAGGGACCGAGAGACTTTTTCCATTGGACCATATGAACTGGAACCATAAACTCACCGAACATTAAATCGTACCAAATGAGGGTAAATCCATCCTCATCATCGTATCCACTCACTATACCCCACACCTGAACATAACCATTATATGAACAACATACCCCCATATCTCAATGTCTGTACTTTGACCCGTTAAACTTTTGCCCCCAATCGGAGAGATTGCAGATTATGTATTCCTTACACCACCCGTTCCTAAACCGAATTTCGCACCCCTTGAGAATCTGTATCTTTTTCCCTGATAACCAGAAACTTCTATGCTTAAACTTCGTAGCATTTTCTTTTTACTGCAACATCATCTTAATAAAATTCTTTTGCCATGTGGTCTTCCTTTCTTCCATTCTTCCTTTCTTCCAAAGACAAGCTGTCCATCACATGGCATGGAAAAACCTCAGAATTCTGTCCATAGGCATGTCCCTGCATACCTTGCTGAGTCGCAAGGCGTGTCTGCCTTCTCTCAATGGGTCAGTTGTATAGCTGATGGTCCTTAATGGGCCATCAAGCAGGCTAGGCAGAGCTGACACCAACTTGTCTGGAGCGTTCCCCAGAAGCATAGCACAAGTTTGAAATACAGACAGTATGGAGCCAATATTCATAACTTCAACTACAAGAATGATACACACATATAGACAGCATAATCATAACCTTGTCTCAGACACCTTATTCGACCCCCCTTTATACAAGATTTGGTTTCACTACAGGACTTTGGTTGCAACAATGATCTATACAGTCCCAGTTGATGTCACACAGGGCATTAAGAGATTGCAAAGTAATACCCTTGCTCTTCCCTGCTGATTCTCTTGAACCACTTTGTACGCTGGATGACCCCCCATTTTTCTGGTAACAATGTGGATCTACTTTTCTCAGTAGCCTTTTAATTTTGCTTCTCCCCCATGCTCTGACAAATTCTGGACAGGCACCCAATATCCTGGGGAGAGAGTGGCGCTGTGAGATCATAGTAACCCTTGTTTCTGGCAGCTGATTTCCTGGAGTTTTAAGTGACTAAATCAAAACCTTCTCTCATCTGTGGTGATTATGTGAAAAAGTAGAAAGCACAGTTCTCCACTAATTCCTGATTCCCCATTAAACTAAATATAAAGTCGATTGGCAAGCCAGGGGCTTTCCCATACAAAAGATAAAATGGAGAAAATCCTGTTGTTTCATTACCTGTACAGTTATAAGCATATATGAGCTTGTTTAAAGACTCTTTCCAATTAGATTTCTGGTCTTCAGGGAGAGTTTTCAGCATTCCTAGTAGTGTTCTATTAAACTGTTCAGTTTGCCCTTTTCCCTCAGGATGACATGAGGTTGTTTTCAACTCTACAATCTGGCAGTACTGCTGCAGCCTATGGAACAGCCGGTTTTCACATTCACCACCTTGGTCATGATGAATTTGTTTAAATTTTAAAACAAAATAATTTAAAATGTCAGTTGCAGTTTTCCCAGATTCGTTCCTTGTGGGCTAAGCCTGTGCAAACCGGGTAAAGTGGTCCATAACAATCAGGATATACTTACACCTCCCACTGCTTTTCTCAAGATGAAGAAAATCAATTGAGACTAGTTCAAACGGTTCTGTGGTATTGATAGGATGTAACTGGACTTTGGTATGTTGGTTTAGTCCTCCATTTCAGACACCAATAGACCTGAGTTAACTAGTGTTCAATATCCTCTATATGGGGCCAATAGAAACTGCCTGTAGCAAAGTCAATAACTTGGTCAGCACCTAGGTGACCCATGTTTTGAGATGACTGCATAGACTAGTCTGTGGCACCTTTCAGGTACTACCAACTGATTATGAGTAGTGGTTTTGCGGTAAAAGACACCATTCTTGTCAAGGTACAGTTTAGCCCACTCATGCCATAGCAGAAACCTGTTTAGGGCCTGTAGCTTTTCCTTCCTGGTGGCCCTGATCCTTTAGCTTTTGCTTCAAGAATTGCTTCCTAAGAGATGGGTATAGGTGATGAAGATGGATTTTTTAGCTCCGCTCCTATGCGCCCCATTCAAAGTACACATTTCCCCCCCCCCCCCCCGTTAGTTAAGCATGCTGCTTTGGGGTCAATGAACAATTACCTTCTAGCTGTAAGGCCCAGTGGGCCTAGAACACAGCCCTCTACAGTTGCTAGGCAGTAGACTTGTAACTAGCTTGCAGTCCACTACCCATGATCCAATGTAGACAGCTCATAGACTCACAGGGTTAGAAGGGATCGCAAGTCCCACCACAGGGGGTCTGACAGGCAGCAGTCTCATGGCTCCCTATTGGCTCCCCACTCTATATAAACCAAAGGGGTATTCCAGGAAGTGTCCAGGCAATGGTGTGGATTTTCTATTGCTGCCAAGACCATCCCTGCTCCTGAACTCTGGGCTTTCACCTCAGCTTGATTTTGACTTTGCCTCCTGACCTGGACTCTGACCTTTGGTATTGACCATGACCTGGAACCTGACTACAAGCTCCTACACTACTCCTAGCCTCAGATTTGATGCTACTCTGACCCTTGGTCCTGACTGCCCTTGTTAGGATCCTGTCAGTATCCCTTCAATATTATAATTGTGCTCAGAATTTCCATTTCTCTGTTCAAGTAAATCTATACAAGATTTTTGTCTAGTTGTACTAGTCCCATGGATTTCTCAATTTCTTGGTGGGGGGGGTTTGGCAGCTGCCTCTCTGTAGGGACCTTTGGGGCTGGTGCGTCATTTGAGGTCCCTTTGGAATGACTAGGTATAGTTTCCCTTCTGGTCCATTCCTAGGGGCCTCCTGATGAGATGACATCTAGACTGGTAGTACTCTTCACTCCCACACAAAAAAAGGTGATGTAAATATCACCTTTATCATCCTTCTGGCCTTTGGGACAGCCTCACCTTCAAGGAGCTCTCTGTGGGGTGGATTGGAGTAGTCTTCTTCCATCATGATAGGGTGCCCTCCGAACTTCTCTGATAGGACCGACATCCATTTTTAGCTCTTTTATTTCTGCTTAACTTGTCTTCAGTTCTCCAATCTCATTCATCAGGTTCATTCCACATAAGGATTTTCTTCTTTTTGGTGCTATTACCTCATCAGTCTCTGGCTCACCAACAACAGAAGCCTGTTTCAGGACACTAAATTCTGCAGCTTTTTCTCATACCCTCTTGGTATTTTGTGCTGGTTTTCTGTTTCTCAGCCAGTTACAATGTTCAGTCTCTCTAACAAAGCTTCATCTGTGACTGAGGTATGTCGAAGATAAGGCGACATCACATTTTGAACATTATCACTCTGTAGACCAGTGGAGATTGAATGGAGGAACATATTCTGCATTGAGAGTGGATTGTAACTTCAGATTGGAATCACCCTGCTGTGACGCAAACAGTACTATCTGTCACAAATCCAAGGCACATACCAGAAAATTTCCAGGTGTTTCTTTGGGACTCTGGACTGCTCTGGCAAGATTATGATACAGTTCAGTTGCATCCTTCACTGGATAGTAGGATCTCAAAATTCTCTAAGCTTCGGTAGTGTCATGGTACTATTTCCTTCTGTATAGCTCTGCATACTCCCTCCAGGGCAATTTGCATTAATCATTGCCTCCATTACTTCAGATTCTAATTAGTCACTTTATAGCAGGGGTTTAGCCATGGGTGGGCCACGGCCCACCCACTTAGCATCCAGGCCTACCTCAGCAGTCCTGACTCTGCTCCGGCCCCAGCACTTGCCCCACTCTGCCCGCCCGCCCCGCGCTCCAGCCGGGGAGCAGTGTCAGGGCGCGGTGGATTGCCCAGCTCTGCCTGCCCACCCGCCCGGCCCTCCAGTTGGGGCACGGCGTTGAGGGCTCGCCCAGCTCCGCCTAACTGGCACTCCAGCTGGGGAATGGGGTCAGGGGCTTGCCCCGCTCAGCCCGCTATGCCCGGCACTCCAGCTGGGGAGGAGCATCAGGGCACGGGGACTTATGCCGCTCCGCCTGGCGCTCCAGCCAGGGAGCAGGGTCATGGCATGGGGGCTTACCCCACTCCATCTGGCACTCCAGCGAGAGAGCAGGGTCAGGGGCTTACCACACACACTCACCCAGCACTCCAGCTAGGGAGTGGGGTCTCGCTCCGCCCACCTGGAACTCCAGCCAGGAAGAGGCGTTGAGGTGCAGGGGCTTGCCCCGCTCCGCTTGTCTGGTGGTCCAGCCGGGGAGTCGGGTTGAAGGATCAGCCCGCTCCTCCTGCCTGCCCGGCACTCCAGCCGGGGAGTGGGGTTGGGGCACAGGGGCTTACCCCATCCACCCACCTGGCACGCCAGCTGGGGAGTGGGGTTGAGAGCTCACCCCACTCTGCCCACCAGGCACTCCAGCCAGGGAGCAGCATTGGGATGCAGGAGCTTGTCTATCCACAAGCCCCCATGCCCCAACCCCGCTCCCCAACTGGAGCACTAGGCGGGACAAGCCCCCATGCCCCAACCCCACTCCTTGGGTGCATGCCTGGGCCCAGGGGGTGGGGCACTGGCCAGCATGTCCATTGCCCCCCTCCAATGCCAGCTGGAGAGGGTGGGGAGGAAGCAGCTCCAATCCCTCCTCCCCCCCCTCCCCTGCCCTCTGTCATTCTCTCATTGGGATTGTAGTCTCTCCTGTCTTCATCCCTAGGGTGAATTGGTTATCTGCCCCATCCTGTCTCTTAGGTCCAGCAACAGAAAGATGCTCTAATCTTCCATACTAGCAACATCTTCACTGTTTAAGTGCTGATTAATTACCTAATTAGAGCTAACCAGGTCTTTCCTATAACTCTGCTTCAGTTCTCCCCTGAAACGTTCAAATGATCACAAATAATGTGATCTTTACTCTGTAGTTGGTACAAGTGCCCCTCTAACTGTGTCAGGTTTCAGAGTAGCAGCCATGTCAGTCTGTATTCGCAAAAAGAAAAGGAGTACTTGTGGCACCTTAGAGACTAACAAATTTATTTGAGCATAAGCTTCTGTGAGCTACAGCTACTTCATCGGATGCATTCAGTGGAAAATACAGTGGGGAGATTTATATACGCAGAGAACATGAAACAATGGGTGTTACCATACAGACTGTAACGAGAGTGATCACTTAAGGTGAGCTATTACCAGCAGGAGAGCGGGGCAGGTGGGGGGGGGAGAACCTTTTGTAGTGATAATCAAGGTGGGCCATTTCCAGCAGTTGACAAGAACGTCTGAGGAACAGTGTGGGGTAGATTATCCAGCTCAGCATCAGCCGTCTTTGTTTCCTGTGTTCAGTATCATCCCTGCACCACTCCCAAGTGCAGCTGCAGGTGTTGTTTTCCAGTTTCAGGGACCAGCAGTTCACAACCCCTCCTTGCTGGCTCACCAAATGTAACATGCTTCAAAACAGGGATGCTGTTCTCCAGAAACACAGGATTCTTCATTTTATAAGTCAGTACATAGATACCGCATGCACCTGTATCACAGAGCAGAGACTCAGGGGCTGCGGAAAAAGAGCTCCAAACAAAACATCCATCCTCTCCATAACCCTGTAACCCCAGCCAGCAAAGGCAGGGAGTGTCTAAAAATTACCACCTCTGGGGAACACAGTGAGGGGTTGTCCAAAAAGTTCAACCACTGTGCACTCCCTTTTGTGTCACTGTGCACTCCTTTTTGTATATACCTTAAAGAAGGTCATTATATTTTTCTTCTCTTACCTTCTGTCTCTCAAATGCAAAATTATACCCCAATCCATGCTTAATACATTGATTTCTATTTATTTTATTTGCATTCTGGAAATGTCTAGAAGTCTCAACCAGGATTGGGGCCCCATTATTCAAGGGCTTATCCCTGCCACAAGAGGCTAACAATCAAAATAGTCAAAAGTGATGAAGGGTGGGGAGGAGGAAGAAGTAACATGAAAGCAGAGTGCTCGGGGTGATGGGTTGGAAACATGTTATTTTCATTAATATTTATCACTTTATGTGATAAATATACAATTTAGGGCTAAATCTGGTCAAATAGTGCTTCCCCTTTGTCTGGCCCCTTTGAAACATAATCTCACCCCAAATGTTTTGCATTTAGCAGCAATAAAAAGCTTTACAAATATTCTGGTCTTATTTTCAAGATCCCTGAAAACTGATTTAACCATGAAACCTCAACAAAAGTAATCTAGTTCACATAAATAATATATCACATATGTACTTTTATACACATAACTATGCCATCTATTTCATATCTTTTTCTTGTCAGTCAGTTGATGAAGAAAACGATATTAAGGACCTCGCCAGGAGGTAAGGAATAACATGGAATTTCACAATGGTGAACATGAGAGGGGAATGGCAAAAAGGACATGAGACCCTGGAGGAAAAAGGGGTTCAGAGTTGGTCTCTCTACCCTGTTAAATGATCTTTTCCAAGGATTTCCAACATGCGAGTATCTTCTTCATCCATGAAGTTCAATATGTTTTCAGGAGAATTTGACAATAAGATACTTTCTTTCACCTTTCCCAAGATTTCTTCGGCACTATTTTGAGAGATTGCCCCGTCTTTTTCAGTTTATGTTATAACTCAGAGGAGCAGACTGCTCTAATTGGTTTCAGGAGATTTACAGGATGATCATACATTCTTTTTCACAGTTCTGAACACTTCCACAACTGGGCACAGTCAGCTCAGGGATAACATAACTGGCATGTCTATCTTCTCTTTCTGTGGTTCTGGGTCATCATTCTCAGCCCTGCCATGATCTGACACTTGCAGCTCTATAACCCTTTCTCATGTGGATGTCTCTTTTTCTCCTTCTTTTTCACCATGTATCATTTCCAAATGCTTCACAGATTTGCTGCACAATCTTTCTTTTTTCGACACTTATTGCATTCAGCTTCTCAGGCTATGTATGTTTCTGTAGGCACTGGGGTGTTTTATAATATCTTCCCACACCTAATTTTCCCCCTTCTTTTTCACCTGTCCCCAGAGTCTTCAGTCACAGTGGCTCAAACATCCTTCTTCAAGATGTTTCTGTGGAGCTTCATTACACAGAAATTTGTATCCTTATGTATGTTTCTCCTTTGATATTTTTCTCCTGAATGAGCAGGTTTCCCAATAGAATGAACTCCAAAGAGTTTGTTTAATGTTTCAGACACACTTTCTGGAGGAAGTTATGAGAGAGAGGTCCTGGAAAATAAATTTAAATAACTTTATTTGTGAAAAGTCTTAGGCTGCTACAGTTTTATCCTCTGAAAAAATGGCCAGTTAGATACACTGTTCCAGATGGAAAGGAGAACTTCAGGGTCTACTTATGTGGATGATGTAAAGGAGAAAGGTTTAGACACTATTCTATAGCCCACAGACATTATTACATCCTTTTCACCACCCACACTCTTTTCTTAAATCACTTTCCTACTCTTTTCCTCTCTCCCTCTCTTCCATTTATTCTCTCCCTCACTTTCAGTGAGTGCTTAATTCTCATTTACACTTAGGCATCTTTACACTGGTCTGACAGAGTGTGAATGAAAATCAGGTGATGAATGAATGTGAATGGAAGAGAGAGGGAGAGAGAGATAAGTAAAGATAAAGATGAGAGCGAGAGAGAGAGCGCGAGCATGCAGGACATGGGAAAGTGGGAGCCCTGTAAAGATTTCCTGCTTGCACTTAGCTTATGGCATGGCATTGGAAGAGGGAACTTTGGAATACTGCCTGCTGGCTGAAGGCACTGGAAATGGACTCAGGAAGGGAGAGTCCTGGAGTTCATATCCCACTGGCTGGTAGCACTGAAAGACAGGTGCCCTGCATCCTGCTCTCTGCTGTGCCAGAGAGTTGAAAGGAACTCCAGAGTACTGTGCCTCCCCTGCTATGATGTGTTCAATTCTAGTCCCCCTGTCTCAATAAAGACATAGCTGAATGTGGTGTATTACCCCTTTAAGGGACAGTCTGGGGCTTAACACAAAGACAGCCTGAGTGTAAATAAGAAGCACCCCGCCACACCCTTGGGAGTGGACTATATAAGCAAGAAAAGGAAACTGGGCAACAGAGCAGGAATGAAAAGTTTTGCTGGCTGCTGAGGATGCTTTTGTTTCATGGAATTAATATGATAGCTCTACCCTATTATTCTGCTATTAGGGTGGAACATTAAGAATGAAATATGGTTTTTAGAGGAGGATGCAGAAGCCTATATTTGATTTAGATCCTCTAATTCTGTTCTATAGATACTTGTATTGTCCAATTTAATTACAAGCAATGAGCCTGGTAATTTTGCTTTGTTAAACTCTTTGCACTGCATAAATCTGGAGAGAGACTAATGAAAATGTTCCTTTCCCTCCAGAAACAAAGTCTGTAACTGAGAGACTTTTCAGAAGACTTTTTCTTTGAGGGGTTGAGTCATCTAAGAAGAAGCAAATAAAAAGAAATGATGATCTAGAAGCTAATATTTTATTAATTCCCAAAGGAACCATAATCCTCTTCACTTTGTCTTCCCTTCCTTTGCATAGGTGAAAGTGTAGATCTTCTGAATTAGACATGCTCAGGATGCAAAGTGAGCAGTGCATGGTAACATCGCATATCGTTGTGGGCATATACAATAGGGAGAAAAGCTTTAAATTATACGTGTGGAACAATGTTTTAAAATAGTAAACAGCAAGACCACAAGCTTAAACAGTGTTTGGGAACACTCTGCCCCCCAACAAAAAGCAGCCCTATGGTATAAGAAGCCATAGGAGGATGCCACAAGAAAGTGGGAGCCTTGGAAACTCTTCCTGACTCCATACAAGTGGTGGCATCAAATGGGATGTCTGGGGAACCTTGGATTACATCCTATCTGGCTGGAGGCAATGGAAATAATCAGGAGAATGAAGAGCCCTGGAGCTCTGTGACCCATCAGAAGCAACTGGCAGAGGGTACACCATACCATAACTCACATCAGGCATGACACACACTCAGTGCCCCAACTCACTGTCATAATTTGTATCTAAAAAGTGTTATGTAAGGTACCATATGCAAACTGGTAACATGTGGGGCATTAATATTATTGTATGATCTGTGTACAGAGAATTATAGGTGTGTTCTGGAAATATATTTTTTAAAAGTGTTTGTCAAGCAGTGCATACCCCCAGTGGGCCCTAGACAAAGGAATGTTAAAAGTGCCTAAAAACAAACATCAGCATAAATAATGCAATTCCTAATTCATATGCTGGTCTTTCTTCTGTCCAGTGAAGAAATAACTAAGGATTCTATAGAGCCTACAGGCCATAATGAGATGTGTGTGGAAAAAAATGCTTAAGTACAGAATCACATATGAATCTCTGCCTATAGATGAAACCCTGATAATGTCTGAAAAAAGCAACTGTAGGATAACCCTTCCCCCTTATCAAACCTGCACAGGAGTCTGGAAACCAAAGGGTAGAATTTATCATACTTCCTGCAGTGTTTGCTGTGAGCTGAGATTCACCAGCATATGGAAATTATGCACACAAAGCATCGAAACAGTGAGAATCCAGGTCTGAACAATGCAAGTAATAGTGAAAGCCAACTTTTACTAATAAAAACAAGTTTCACTTTTGAAGTAATCAGCACAACACTAATTCCACTCAGCTATTGCACTGGACAACATGAACACGATGTGTGATAGCTAAATAAGATGTTCATACCAGGTGCAAGTGACAGACACAACAGGCATGATGACAGATTGAGAGCTCTTGTAAATCTCAACAGGAGGGTCAATTTATTAAGGGCTTCAGCACTTCCAGCTGCTACATGTCAGCTGATCTGCTTTGTTAATAGACACGGTGGTACCTTCTGTGATTTTATTACTTTGTCTTTACATTTTTGACTGTCAGGTTGATGAGGTACTGGGAAGACAGTTGAAAAGCTTCCTGTAATGTAGAAACTTAGCAGTGATCTCAACTGACATGTTGCTGTACAATTTTCTGTTCTTGTCATTCGTACTGGGGCAGATCCTCTCCCTGGTGTCACCCTGTAGGCTGAGCAAGAGGAAGTCTTCGTCAGAAGGGGTCAATGCTGAGGCTGTATATTCCTGTGTGGTATTACAGAGTCCCCATTCCACATGAACTCCCTGTGCAACAGTGATCAGAGGCAGAAGAAGGTCGGACAGGACTTAGGTGGGCTACTTCATGAATCCTTCTGTCCTGGATGGCTGTGTAAGGATTAGGGGAAGCTACACCAGCCACCAGGTTGGTGTAGTCTCTGGGAAGTAGCAACCATAGGTGGGCTGCTGCATGAATCTGCTTGTCTTCCCCCTGGATGTAGCAATGTCAGGCTCCAGGGAGGCTTCCAGCCCTTGGGCTGTATCAGTCTCAGGGCAGTAGTTTTGCAGCCTTGAGGAGATGAACTTCCCACCACAGAACACAGGACGAGTGCCTGGCCCAGTAATTTGGGCTGGGTGCTGGGCAAAGCACTTTCTTCATGGTGGTTAACTAAACTGTTCTTAGTAAAATTTAGCCATAGCAACCAGGGCACAAGAGCTAGTGTAGTGTGAGCATGACACTGTAGCAACTGATGAAAAATTGGCTTTTAAAGTCATTTTAGCTCAGAGTATCTTACTACCGCAATGCCACTTTTTTATTTTTGATGAAACAAGTCCTCAAGGCAAAGGGTGCAAACTCTCCTCATCCACCGTGTTGTGTAATCCCTCAACTACTCCTATTAAAAAGCAGCAGTTCAAAATAAGGTCTGGATCTGTAATCCTTGCTCCTGGGAGTAATTGACATCAGTAGGAGTACTCACAGGAGTAAGAACTATTCTTAAAACAAGTAAGGGGTGCAAAATTAGGCCCTTATGTGGGTATTTAAGAGGAGCTAAGATTATAACATCTCTAATGAGTGGGAAGAATTACTATTTTATATTTTTATTTTTACTGAAGCAAGAACACTAGAAGCAGGCACATTAGAGTACCAAAATAAGGTTGCAATATGTGAGGAAATGAAAAAAGTTACAACAATTAGACGCAATGCTGCACCATCTCCATCCCAGTCTCTCCACTGTGGGCATTGGTTCTTAGCTTTGTCTCTGGCCTCCAAGAAACATTTATAGAGAAAGTCACTCATGGTTAGGCAGGAAACAATTTTACAGGAACTGCAGTACATAAAGGAGTCCCTCTCTTTCATTTCAAAAATTTATTTCTTCTGGGAAGGAAGTGTTTCTGTTTTTCCATGCACAAAGAGCAGTCCTACACTTTCAGTCTCAATGGCTTCCGGCTCATTTGTGCTATTTACATATGGAACTGCACCGGGTGGTGCAGAGATGTTCCACCCTGCCTCAAAGACAACATAAAAGAGGCAAATCACATCCTGTAGCTCCCAGGTGCACTGTTGCTGCACAGCCACTGCAACCTGCACCCCTTGCCCCCCTTGATGGGAGACATCTTCCTATTCGATTTTGTGCCGCTCCAGTTCTGCCATCCTATGCATAGGGGGAGGGAGGGGAGCCAGAGTCATGCCTCTGGATGTAGTGCCTGAAATTCCACTTGGCCCTTAGCTAAATCTTTAAAAATAGGACAAAGACAGAGGGAAACGGTGACTGCTCCCCTGCCTATTGTTTATTTGCAGACAGGTCCCCTTTAATTTGAGCATTAAGGGAAACAAAACAAGAAAGAACAAAAGAAAAATCTCCAGGAGACAGCACACTGTGGGTCTTCTCTAGCATGCTGCATCCCCTTGAACTTCCAGATAGAGGTCCTCACTGGAGACAGGCAAGCAGACTGCTTAGAATGATAAAGGTGCAACATATAAAAGCTATCCTAGCTTTATCCAGTAAAAATTAGAAAATAGTTGTCCCGATTCTTCCAGCCCTTTGTGTACAGAACTCACATGACTTCAGAGGGAGTTCTGCACAAGAGATCAGGCCCCGTGCTTTGTTATGCTGTCCATGTTTCTGATGGAAGTACGTGTAACAAAAGAATGTGCACAAGACCTTTTTTTCCCTTCTTTGTAATGTATAAAATGTCTATTAAGGCAATAGGACCACACATGTGTAAAGTCCACGCACATGTGTTTGTTTTAGTTACTTTTTAAGGGCCTGATCCAGTAAACATACTGGGTACATTTTCCCAAAGCATCTTAATGAATGGATTAGGGTCTAAATTTAAATTTCAGAAATGACTTAGGTGCTTAGTTACCTATGACTCATCAAAAGTCAATGGGACAAAGGTTCCAAAGGGCCTAAGTCTCTTTTGAAAATGGGACTTAGGCTCTTAAATCATTTAGCTAGTTTTGAAATTTTACCCATGCTGTCTTTTCCAAAAAATCTGACTGTTAGCACTTGTGTGAGTTTAAGTATGCTTAATAGGGCTGGGTATAGTCAGTGTAATTGTGGTTCAGCATATCTGAGTCTATTTTGTTAGGCTTGCAAAGTTCACCAGTCTTTGCTTTCATACTTGAAACCATGTTCTCGCACATGATTCTATTTAAAAATCCCCTTTCTAGCTAAAGTGATGCTTGTGCTATGTTAGATAGAAGGCCAGTCTCGCAAAACTAGACTGGTACAAATGGGTGCTGCATATACAATACATATGGTATTTTTTTTTTAATAGAGTTCTTTAAAATCTCTGCCCATCTCTGTTCCTTTTTTGACAAGCTTTATTAAGTTGAATGGGAAACCAGATAAAGCCAGGAACTTTCAAACACAAAGTGGTATGGCTTAAATTAAGCAGAATGAGTTCACCCATCCCTAATGTTGTGTGCCTTTTTAGTGTCTAGTAGACAGCTTTGCTTTTATAAAACTTGCGGTTTTGTCAACCGTGAGAGTAGAGTATAACTGAGTCACAGTCATTGTTGCTTGTTTTAAGGAACTACTTACTGTGCATGTCCATGCACAATAACCTTCCAAACAAAATGTCAAGTATTTGTTTTATGCTGATCCAGGGATCTCTTCTAATCTCAAACTAATCTCCAACTGTGCACAAGCAGAGCAAAAGTTCTTGAATGGATTGTGTACAGTGATCCACGCCTGCACATCTGACATTAGAATAATGCACTTTGGGTTGGATCCAGCAGAAAGTGGCCTCTGTGACCGATGGCTCCTGGAAGTTTCATGGGCTTCCTGGCTCAATAGTAAAGAAGGCTACTTTTGATTCTGATGGGAAAAAACCTTCCTTCTTCTACAGCTGCAGAATGCTAAACCCTACTTCCCATGCTGCTGCCCCTTTCCTGACTGGCACCGTGTAGCAGAGAGAGCTGTGGATTTCACTCTTTATCGCTAGAGCCAACTTGGTGTGAAAGATTAATAAGCAGATGATTTAGAAGTGAACATACGGTTTCCACAATAAAATGTATACAAGAAGAGAGCTGTTGAATGCTTTCCCTTCGTGTACAGTAAATCAGGAAACTGGTATCAGGCATTTGTTCAAGGGCTTTTGTTTTCCCATAAATCACCCCTGCAATATTTGAAAATGAAATTGGCCATGGCAAGCAGGTTCTTTGGAAATGACACTGAGTGGACTCCAGTTAGCATGCTCAACAAAGACATTGTTATCCTACCCTGGCCATTGCAATCAGCCAGGGACGAAGTCTGAAGGAAAGCTACAATGGAATAAAACAGCTTCCATGCACATGATCAATGTAAAACATGACTAAGACTGTAATAATTACTTATTAATAATGCCTTGTGTGTTAAAGGAAAATTACTTAAATGAAGTGGGAAGGGAACATATTGTCAGCCTCACGACATACATCAAAATGGGAAGGTCATATCTGCAGCCAGAGACTAAGGGTATGTCAACACAGCAAAGAAAAACCCACAGGTGGCCCATGCCAACCAGTTCAGGCTTGTGGGGCTTGGGCTGTGGGGCTGTGTCATTGCTATGCAGGGTCCTAGAGCCCATGCTCCAACCCAAGCCCGGAAATCTACACATCAGTGAAACAGCCCCGCAGCCCAAGCCCTGCAAGCTCGAGTCAGCTGGCACTGGTCAGCTGCAGGTTTTTCTTTGCTGTGTAGACATACCTCAGGGAAGAGCAAGGAATTCCCATACTTTTCAAATACCTCCAATACTGCTGATCCAGGTATAGATTAGGACCCTGATTCAGTGAAACACTTAAACAGGTATTTTAGCCTCAGTAATTCAAAGGGACTTAAGCAAGTACTTAATTTTAAGTATATGCTTTACTGAATAGGGACCTATGGCCTTGATCCTACTCCCACAAAAATCAATGGTAAAACTCCCATGGACTTCCATGATGCAGGATCATACCCTTAGTCAAGATCCACAGATCTATTAGTCAGAGCCCTGGGCTTTGACCAAGTTTGGCTCCAAGGATCCATGTCGGACAGTGGGAGCATTGCCACGTCAACAATGTGTGTATTGAAACAGCCTCAAGATATTCAATAAACTACAGGGTCCAAAACAGGCTCTTTAGAAATCCTCCAAATTGATTAAAACATTATCTCCTGAAGGAAGACAGGTCCTGATTCAGCAAAGCACTTAACCTTGTGCCTATCTATAGGTAGATGCATAGTCCCTGTCAAGGTTCCTTCCTCACTCTGAACTCTAGGGTACAGACGTGGGGACCTGCATGAAAGACCCCCTAAGCTTATTCTTACCAGCTTAGGTTAAGAACTTCCTCAAGGTACAAACTTTTACCTTTTGTTCTTGAACACTATGCTGCCACCACCAAGCGTGTTAAACAAAGAACAGGGAAAGAGACCACTTGGAGACGTCTTCCCCCCAAAATATCCCCCCAAGCCCTACACCCCCTTTCCTGGGGAAGGCTTGATAAAAATCCTCACCAATTTGCATAGGTGAACACAGACCCAAACCCTTGGATCTTAAGAACAATGAAAAAACAATCAGGTTCTTAAAAGAAGAATTTTAATTAAAGAAAAAGTAAAAGAATCACCTCTGTAAAATCAGGATGGTAAATACCTTACAGGGTAATCAGATTCAAAACAGAGAGAATCCCCCTAGGCAAAACCTTAAGTTACAAAAAGACACAAAACCAGGAATATACATTCCATTCAGCACAACCTATTTTACCAGCCATTTATAAAAAAGGAAATCTAACACATTTCTAGCTACATTGCTTACTAACTTTTTACAGGAGTTCTGAAGAGCATTCCTGATCTGTTCCTGGCAAAAGCATCACACAGACAGACAGACTCTTTATTCCCACCCCCTTAAAGTTTTAAAAGTAACTTGTCTCTTCATTGGTCATTTTGGTCAGGTGCCAGCGAGGTTATCCTAGCTTCTTAACCCTTACAGGTGAAAGGGTTTCGCCTCTGGCCAGGAGGGATTTTATAGTTCTGTATACAGAAAGGTGGTTACCCTTCCCTTTATATTTATGACAGTCCAATTAAAATTGTTGGTGCTGAAATGCATGCTTTGCTGCACAGGGATGAGATTGTTCATGGGCTTTAAATTAAACGCAGTTCAGTGCTTTGCTGAATCAGGACGAGAAGGAGGGAAATCTCCAGTATTGCCAGTACAGCTTGCTCCCCCCATCCTAGCTGCCACACTGCTGTCTGTTGATTCTTTTGTAAATATACACAGTAGGTTATTTTATTAATTAATAAGACCAAGTGGTCCATATCCTACAGCCCTCACTTAGAGGCAATTTCCATTAATTTCAGTGCAATATCTGACCACAGTCTCTCTCTCTCTCTCTCACACACACACACACACACACTCACGATCATGCAGGAGGGGAGAAAAAGTGATTTCATAATGTAACACACAGAGCCATGGCTCTATCACTCTATATTGCATCAAACAAACTGGTGTGAAAGATTAATCTACAGATGATTTCAAAGAAGGGATAACATGTCTATTGGGAAACATGCAGCAGAGACCATTTCTGTGCTTTTTCTTCTGTCTACAGTAAATCAGTTAACTTGTCAAATCCTTTAGCAGGAACTGACTGAAAACTTTTTGTTTTACCATAAAAAAGTCTCACGGTGTCTGACAAAATGGCATAGAGTTGTGCACGGCAGATCTCTTATTAATAGATTTGTTCATTTAATGAGTATAGTAATAATTATTAATCTGATTCATCACACAAAAGATCTGTCGCCACATCAAATTATTTCCTCTATTTAAAAACAAAAAATGCAAGTTACGGTGTGGAATCTCTGTGTGAATCAGGAAAAATGTCATATGCTTGTATTTGACATAAAAGAAGTGATCACATGATTAGCATCTGGAATTCATGGCACATAAATTCTACAAATCACCATTTTTTATATTCCCCCAGCAGCTTCAAACTGATGTTACATGAGATATAGTCAGCATTTTTTTAAATGTACTTGATTCTCTCTCCCTCTTGTGTGCAGATCTTGCTGAGAAATAACTAATATTATATATGAAAGTGACTTGCACATGGGACATACTGTAGATAAAAATTTAACAACCAGAGCTTTGTTCTTTTTTGGGTAAGTTTTAAAGATATGATGCACTGATAAAACATAGTTGACTGAGAGCTTTAAAGTACATTTTGTTCATTGTTTGAAACACATGGGCATTTGATATTGGTGATGGAAGAAGTCAGTCCAGAACAGACAAGATCTGATTTTTTAAAAAAATTTAAACAAAAATAGTTTAGAAAGATTTTAATAGGATTATGTGTTGTCTAGCAGTTAAATCACAGGATTGAGAATCAGAACTCCTGAATTCTTTTGGGGAAGCTATATAACTTACTTGCTTCTCCGGTTGTCCAGCTGTAAAATGGTATACTACCACTTACTTTCTCCAAAATAGTGTTGTGAGACATAATTAGAAGTCATAAGGTGCTTGGACATCTTGAATGACAAGTTCTGAGGGTTATTATAACCCAAAGTTTACCAGTGAATAATTATGTAGCCATCAGCAAACCATACAAAGTCTCTCATTAGTGCTTGCAGACCTTGTATCAATAGACACATCTCAGCTACTTGAGTATGCAGCTTGTTAATAGCATAAATGAACAGTAGGGCTGAACTTCTATAAACTTGGCCCTGGCTGGTCCATGCACGGAACATGGGAACGGACTGACCCCAGCTATCTCAGAACTGCAGCCTCCAAGGCACCCTAAATCCCCCTCTATCACCAAGACAGCCTCTCCTGCCACCTCCTCACCTGCAGAAAAACCTTCCTCCGTGGACCCTTGATTCCCTCCCTAAGGTCTGCTGTGGGGATCCCCTGTCTGCCTTCAAGGGGGATAAACCAGGCAGGGACACAGACACCTCTTACACACTCTATAATTGGCTTTATCAAGATTAGGAGGCATCCTGGCCAGCCACCACAGGAAACCTGAGCAGGAGCCGTGCTGTAGCATGTGCTGTAGCCTTGTGCTACACGAAGTGGCAGGGGCAGTAATGTCCCAATAGCCATAGGCTATGTCTACACTGTGGTCCAAGGTGTGATTGCAGCAGAGGCAGACAGATCACCGCTAGCTTTACCCATCGGTAAGAATAGCAGTGTGGCTGCTTCAGCACAGGCTAACACTGTGAATTCATCCCCAGGGTACACGGCGGGCTTCTACAGCCTGCGCTGAAACCCACGTTTCCTCGTCTTCGCTGCTAGTTTTAGTCCCGGCTAGCAGAGGTAAAACTAGCATGGGTATGTCTACTTGTGCGGCAGTCACACCTTGGATTGCAGTGTAGACTTACCCTTCATGTTAGGGTGTGACTGCTAGGGAACGTTGCCCTTCTATCCCTACATCCCCACTCCTTTGTATAGACATTTTCATGTAATGTATTGCTTGGGAAAGGTGCCAGATTGATAGGAGGCCAAAAAGGTCTGTCCCTGGAACAGGCACGGCAGCAGTACAACCATCTTCGTGTTGCTCTGCCATGTACCTCAGTCCTGACCTGGAGAGGTCACCTCTAGGGGTGAGAGAGGGAGGTTGTTCAGACTAGATAAGATTTGTTAAGTCCCTTGACTAGCACTGTCAAGATTGAAGACACCACTGATCAATATTTCATACTGAAATGTGAGGAAGTGTGATTAACGGAGCAGTTATATTCTTCTGCTTCTAGCAAGGACCTGAAGCTGCATTTTTGCAATATTACATTTTTTATCCAGTGGACGGGTGCTCCTTAATTTTGTTAGGAGCTTTTACCCTAGATTTGCATAGGCACAGTAGAAAACTGTGTCATGTTGTCAGCAAAACTGTTTGACTATGGTCTTGCATTCACATATCTTGTGGCACTGAGGCCCTGACTCACCAAAACACTTAAGCATGTGCTGAATTTTAACCAAGTGCTAAGTCTATTCTTATTCATCAAAGCACTGAGGCACATGCTTAAATGCTTAACTGCTTTGCTGAATCAGGGCATTAGAAAGCATGCAAAGACATTTGATATTTATCTAGGAGTGATCCTCAGTGACTCGTAGTATTAGAGAGAAATTTTAGTTATCACCACAAAATACTCTATATTTTGATAATAATCAGAGGAGGAAAGGGAGCCTTTTATCCCAAACCCCATGAATTTTAAGTGTCATACAGTTTTCAAACTGAAGTACACTATTCTCTTTCTCAAGCTCATTTTCATTTTTTGGTAGTTCAGTAAAATGAACATATAAATATTTTTCAATGTATTCCTGCATTTTCCTACCAGATCAATAATTTCCAGCATCCTATGTTAGGGCCTGAACCAAATCCCATTATAAAATCAATTGAAAGATGCCCATCGACTTTAAAGGGAGTTGGATAAGGCCCTTGATGAATCATTCAGAACGCTGCATGTAGTTAGAAAGAGCAAGATACCTGCTGATGCACTGCCCATCACTTGATGATTACCTGTTCTGTTCATTCCCTCTGGGGCACCTGGCACTGGCCACTGTTGGAAGACAAGATACTGGGCTAGATGGACCTTTGGTCTGACCCAGTAGGGCCATTCTTATGTTCTTATGGAAGGAGCACAAACTTTCTTTCCTCACCCCTATAAAGCAAGCAGCAGGTCAAGATGTCTCACTACAGTCTTAAGAAAACACCTAGACAGGGAAAACCACTTCCTTGCTAGTCCTCATACTATGGACCTAAAGGGATATGCAGCTCACGGCATTTGTCTATTCCCCTTATCAGACGGTGCCCACACTGTGATCAGCAGCATGTGGTAGTTGGGAGGAAGAGGGTCTCAGAGCTGCAGTAAACTGCCTGACATCAGTCCACAATGCCCACCTTGTCCTGGCAAGCGGTATACTTGGACACAAGGTGCAGCTGCCAGAATATCTGCTTGCCCCAGCAATGATGACCAGCAGGGGATTTACTGCACAGTCTTTTGTTATATTATTTGTGAGTCAGTCTGTTCAACATACTAAATGGACTGTGTCTCCACAATTAATTTTCAGCTGCTTTACCTGCAATACCCAGTACTATTTAACTCCTACTATGACTTATTAACAAACATAATGGAAAATTGATTTTTTTTCTGCTTTAAGGGCAGGGAGAAAAATCAATGCTGATTAAGAACAGGGTAAACAGAGTAAAAGTGAAGAAATCAGAATGCTATACACAAATTCCACTGGACCAGAGAGAAAAAGCAACACTATGTATCCTAAACTGTGAGGACATACAGTCTTTCTAAAGCCTCCTAAGTCTTTGCATTAGTAGACTAATCCCTTGCTTAAACTCTAAAGCAGATTGAAAAGATAAATGGAATGTCTATAGATGTGAACGGAGACAGTTGCATCTCCACACCTGTTAAGGAACACAGTCTCTTTTTGTTATGAAGTGTCTTGAACTTAAAATACTGTCTCAGATTAGAACCCCATCAATTCATTAAAATATTCTTTACAAGCATTTTGGAGTTATCACTAAATTAGCCATTTTATTGTAGCTGCTTATCTGTGGCTTTGGCAGAGAGAATGTTTGCTGCAAAACATTCTTTTCAATAAGTTATTCCCATTCAAAACTCCTATCCTTTAAAGAAAACAATAGGAGACGTGCTTCTCTTTCTGGGCAGACTGTACTGTTTATATACTGAGCAAAATTCTACAATGTGGCACTGTATTGGGAGGAAGGAGGGTAGCACTGCCTATCAGGAGCTGTAGAAGGCTCTGTATTAAACTATCTGTTCAATCTTGTATTTAGCTGTGGCACTCTCTGTACCTTTCCCAGACCTGATGAAGAGCTCTGTGTAGCTTAAAAGCGTGTCTCTCTCACAAGTGGAAGTTGGTCCAGTAAAAGATATTACCTCACCCATCTTGTCTCGCTGTGCTCCTTAGGACAGTTCATTGTGCACTGCCCTCTATACCTAATCTGTCCTATTGGCTAATGCAGAGAACAGACAGACATGCCCCCTCCTCCTCCCAGACCCTTCCTCTCTCTTTGCAAAGGTTAGCACTGACAGCAATGCTAGCCCTACTGAGTCTTTGTGGTATTTATGCTCCTTTCATCCTTTCACTCCTAGGATATAGACAAATATTCTTCTTTTCGGAGTTATGTAATCACTTCCGCTTGTTCCCAATCTCAAAAACAACGTGATCTAATCGGTCTGTGGTTATGGTGCAGAGCCAAGAGCAGCTCACCACTCGCTGAAGGGCACTTGAGTGTATAAGTGTTTTATCATAAATTGTTGGTCATGGCGTCTGGCTCTGCAACTATTTTCAGAACACCCTCCATCACCTTGCCACAGCCATCTCACAACTACTTCTACAAAACTCCAGCAGAAACCTTTCTTAGGGAGCTGAATGTTCCACCTGGCTTCCATTTTGAGAACAGGACTAAGAAATGGTGCCATAGTTTTGCTGGACTCCTCATAGAAATTCAGAAACCTGTTCAAAATCTCCCAGAAGCCATTGCTACTGCAAGCTGAGAGAGGAACTTTGGGATAGGTCTCCAGAGAGCAGTGCAGCTGTGGAGTACAGTGCTATCATGTGGACACAGGACATAACTGCAACAGGTCTTCATTGAAACAGTGTGAGTAGTGTGGACATACACCACTGGCACTTACACTTCTGCTCTCCTGATGTTAAGTTATCAATGAGTCAGTTCTCTGGTGTGTACAAGGCACCAGTTTATTTATTTATATGTGTTTCTGATATCCTTTCTGGCATTTTTTTTTTTTGTATTTGTCCATTGATGACAAAATTAGAAGATCAAAGAGACTTCAGATAACTCTGTAAACTCCATCTAAAACACTCAATTTGAAAAACTTCAGTAAAAAAACCAATCAGTAGAGAGTATGAGTCAGATAAATATGACCTTTTGATGAGCAGTAATTTTTTTAATAGGGAAACGAACTTATTTTTGCATGTTCTTCGCCCCTAAAGGTTGGTATTTGAAAATGTTCTTCATAAAAAAGTATGAGAAACTTTCTCTAAATACTAGTTCAAACATAACATAGCAATAAAGAATGTAGAAAAATTGTTTATTTCTCTTTTGTATAAATAATTTTAAAGTAACATTCCCAAGAAGAGCTAGGCAAATAGTGGGAGATGAAAATACTTGCAAATATAATGGGCCAGCTCCTCAGCTGAGATAAATCAACATAGTTCCAGCTCCAGATAAGTCAACGGAGCTAAGCTGATTATGCAAGTTGCGGAGCTGGTCCTGTGTTCACAAAAATCAGACTCACAATTCAATCCAACCTTGCTGTTATCTTTTATTAAACATGTATTTTTGGGACCAGTTCTTGTTTGCATGAATGTTTGGGGAACAGCTGTTATTTGTATGAATACAGGTATTCATGCCCAAATTAGCATCTTCATGCCAAAAGCGCTCTCCTGGCCAGCCCCCATATAAGCTGCTCTGTGTGCTGGGGAGTGACGTTAGGAATACTGGAAAGCATTTTAAAATTGCTGGCTTTCTCAGACAAAATAAATACAACATCAGCATGTGCACCAGTGAAGAATGAAGGGAAGGGGTGGGGGAGGCAAATGCTCAAGTAGTGGGAAAAGATCCATTGCCTGGAGACACTTGGAACATGTGTCCTTCCCTGGAACAGGTGTCTGTAGTGTGACTGGGAGGGAGTCAGATGGAAAGGGAGGAATGGTGGGAAACTTGGGCCAGAACGTTGGCATTAATGCATTTAATATAATAAGACAAAATGGATATGTGCACCCACCCATTGCAAACAGCACTACACATGTGCATGTGTTTAGTGGCTGTGAAGTAACAGCGTGATGCAAAATGGAGATCAGTGGATTCAAAGCAAACTTTTGGCAGGTATATGAAAGAGAGTTCAGTCTTGTACAGGGGATGAAAGAATGCACAGAAGCTCCCTGAAATACTTGGTCAGAGCGTTGGCACTCAGATCAGAATCTAGTTGCAGCCTTGCATGACTAGGACCTTGCATGTGCACATATGCACACAGTTACATGGTATGAATGTAACAAGAGAAAATTGAGTATAAAATCTTTCAGAAAGCCAATAATTTTGGTTTATATCTTTCTCTCTCCCTGAGGCAGAAAGAAGCTGACTATTTTAAAATAATCTGGGATCTATTTACATAGCCAAATGTAATGCTCTTTCTTGCACAAAATAGGGCAGTAAAACATTTAAAATGTCTCAACATTCCCTAAAGTAGGCTGGCAGGTCTCAAAATGTAATTGTAAATAAGGATTCATCATTGAGCATGTGTGTTTCGAGTGGGGTTCTGCAGGAATCGATTCTTGGCCCTATGCTATTAAACATTATCAGTGCCCTGGAAGAAAACAAAATCATCACTGATAAAGTTTGCAGATGACACAAAGACTGGGGACATAGTAAATAGATAGGACAAGTCATGGATACAGAGATATCTAGATCATTTGGTAATCACGGTACAAGCAAGCAATATGTGTTTTAATATAGCCAAATGTAAATGTATACATCCAGGAACAAAGAACGTAGGCCATACTTCAGGATGGAAGTCTCTATCCTGGGAAGCAGCAATTCTGAAAAAGCCTTCGGGGTCATGGTTGAAAGAAAGCTGAACACAAGCTCCTACTGTGATACTGTGGCCAAAAGGGCTAATGCAATTCCTTGGATGTAGAGAGATTCAATCGAGCAAAAGTAGGGAAGTTAGATTACCTCTATTTGGTATTGGTGCAGCTGCTCCTGAAATACTGTATCTAGTTCTGTTGTCTACCATTCAAGAAGGATGTTAATAAATTGGAGATGATTAAGAGAAGAACCATGAGAAATTAATAAAGGGTTGGAACACATGGCTTACAGTGAGAGACTCATGGAGCTCAGTCTATTTAGCTTAACAAATTTAAGGGGTGACATTTGACCATCACAGTCGACAAGTACCTACACGGGGAACAAAAATTAATAACTGGCTCTTCAGTCTAGTAGACAAAATTATAACAAGATTCAATGGCTAGAAGTTGAAGTTAAACAAATTCAGATTGGAAATAAGGCACAAATTTTTAATAGTGATGTCAATTAAGCATTGGAACACTTTAACCAAGTGCTGTGGTGAACTCTTCAACTTTAAAATCAAGATGGGAAGTTTTTCTAAGTGATATGCTCTAGTTCTAGAATTAATTCATGATACTAATCATGATTTGCCCTGGTCAATGCTGAGAGGTCAGTCATAGTCAACATCATGTCAGCTAATTTGTCTCTTCGCAACCAGGTTTGTACAAAACAAAATTTTGTAATGTAGACAAGACTACTGTAGCCTCCCTCCTTCATACAGGAGAGCCATACCATACTGCAAGGCCAGGAAAACATCATGCTTGTGCCGAAGGAAGGCAGGATTTGCACCTAGGTAAAGGAGTGATACAGGCCACGGATCAGCAACCTTTGGCATGCAGCCCGTCAGAGAAATCCGCTGGCGGGCCGGGCCAGTTTGTTTACCTGCAACGTCCGCAGGTTCGGCCGATCACAGCTCCTACTGCCCACGGTTCACCATTCCAGGCCAGTGGGGGCTGCGGGAAGTGGTGTGAGCCAAGGGATGTGCTGGCCGCCACGTCCCACAGCCCCCATTGGCCTGGAATGGTGAACCACGGCCAGTGGGAGCTGCGATTGGCCGAACCTGTGGACGCTGCAGGTAAACAAACCATCCCGGCCCACCAGCGGATTTCCCTGACGGGCCACGGGCCAAAGGTTGCCAATCCCTGATATAGACTATTCCAGGGAGGAGGATGAGAAGATGCAGATCCTGAAGACTTCCCCTTAGAAGGTCTCCAAGGAGTCAGATTGAAATTACACATGGATCTTTGGCTGGTTTTGTTGTTCTGGGAGATGAAGATTACAAGCATGCTGCCATGGGAATGAATCATTATACTTCCTGAGCCACACGTTCAAGGTGATGTAGACAAGAAAGAAAGATGCGTTAAAAATAGACAGACACGGATTGGAATTAAGCTGTCTTTCAATCTGCATCACAATGAAAATGTTACTGATTCAGTCCCCTGAAAAGCACAGGACTGATTGACAGCATGATAACTCAGTTATTTTGATGGAATGGGAGGTGACAAGAAACAGATTTGAGTTGTTGCTAAAACTCTTCCATCTAGTGGACAACACAACTGCCATGAAATGATGAGAGACAGATACTCTCTGTCCCTCCACCTGCACTTGCATGACATCCAGACTACACACAGATTTCTTGATACTGTTGCCGGAAGCCATCTCTTGTGTCAGGGTACCATTAAAAGCAACGAAATATAAAAATCCTAAAATTCAGACATCCCTCAAATTACATTCACAGGAAAATATCTAATTAAGTTTCTTTGTAATGATTCACAAACAAAACTGAAAAAACCCATGTTTAAAGATAAGAAATGTTGATATTAAAGAATCATCATGATTTCTATAACTCCCGATCCCCTTTCTAATTGATTAAGGGTAGCACAGAATAACGTATGCTGACATACAAAACTTTGAAATATAAAATGAAGACCTGTCAATGGTAAAATTAAGATCTCTGATAGCTATATTTTAAATAATTTGTAATTATGACTAGTGAATGGGTACAGATGAGGTAACACTTAGGCTAAGGCTTTGGTGCCATAAGTGGGGTTTTGCCAGTTCTTCTTTTACATAGAATTGCTAACGGCTTAAAATGCTATTGCTGATAGAACCAAGGTAACATATCATAATTGAAGATGTAAGTAAATGATAAATAAGCCCCCCCACCCCTATTTCTGGGAAGACCCAGAGCAGGGTGACACAAAACAACATGACCAGAAACTGCAAAACTAACAGGAAAAATACTGAAGTTGGGTAATTGAAGCTTGTGCATGCATAATGTATGGTTATCTAAAATCCAGAGGGTTGATGTGCTAAAAGCCAATTGGATAAAGATTAATCTATAATGTAGATACATATAAAAGACATAAGTGAACATGGGCCCAAACTGGAGAAACACCAGATCAGAAACTGAAGAAGGGGATTGAAGAACTAAGGGATCAGAGAAGTCAATGACTATCATGGAAGGTAGAAGAACTTCCTGATCCCCCAGAACATGGTAACAAGGGCCCATTTACCAATTCTGTCTTGTCTATTATTTGTCTGGCATAAATACATGTCAAGACACTGTAAGTGACAATTATTCTTTCTGAATTTGTATAGATAAGACAAAAATTGATTAAGCCTAAATTAGGTGGACTTGTGACTCAGTTTCCCAGCTTAACCAAAATGTTGGTGCTTCGAGCCCACCCAGGAACATCATTTTGAGAGGTTATGTCCTTGATATTTAGTTGTTTTTAATAGTTCCCCAATAGTTGTGTAGGGACCATCTTAGAATGAAACTGCTAGGACAGATTCATCCCTGAGTGAACTCCACTGTGGTTTGTGAAAGGGAAATGCCAATGATGATACTACAATGAAAAAATATGACTGGGAGTGACAGGCAGGAGATGTAGATTCTGTTTCTACTCTGCCACAGACTTAATGTATGATTTAGAAAATTCTCTTTACCACTCTGTGCCTCAGTTTCCACTATGAGAAATAGGTCTAGTGCTTTCCTACATCACAGGAGTGTGGTAAGCATTAATTAATTCATATTTTTCAAGTGTTTTGAGATCCTTGGAGGAAAGGGGCTATAGAAAACTACTATTATTATTTGTTTAGAGTAAATAATAAATCAAGGTTGTGAAGAACTACACCCTCTGTGGGGTGACAAATTGATATATCTGTGTAAGGAAGTTGCCACTCACCACCGACTTGCCTTCTTGGGTCTAGGTCAGGGACTGTAGCTCTTGATGTGTTGGGTGCCCTCTTCTGCTTGTTCCTCACTCTGCAATAGCTTTTTTTCTGGTAACTTGGCCCTCCAGCTGGGTCACCATTTAGTTCTTCCCTTCTGGGGTTAAAAAATCCAACAGGACAACTGTTCAAATGCTGTGGTCATCTAAAGGGACTCGCCCCAGCACTCAGGTGCCCACCTCCCTTAGAGTAAAGACCCAAAGGTATATTGACTTGTGCTATATAGAAGAATCTGCACAGCACAACCTCATAAAAATTCACCCTCTTCCTCAATATGGAGAGATATGCACCTCTTCTTGCCCCCCTTCCTCCCCCCAGTTAGAAATTACAGAACCTGGGTTTAATAATAAACAAAACAAATTTTATTAACTATAAAAGGCAGGTTTTAAGTGGTGAAAGGGATAGCAAACAGAACAAAGAAGATTACTAAGCAAATAAAACAAAATATGCAAACTCATCTTGATTCACTAAAGAAACAGGTTACAGAATGTAATTTCTCACCCTAAATGTTGAATTAGGCAGGATGCAGAGTTTCTGTAGCTCAGGGTTCCAGTTATTTCTTCTTACAGTCTGGATCCCTGTCTCAATCTGGATTCTCCCCTGCCTTTTCCTTCAGGTTAGTTCCTTTGTCCCTTCAGGTACTTTCAGCAGTCCTTCTTCTTGGGTAGGCAGTGGAGGAGAGTACTCTTTGCCTTCCACCTCATCCTTAAATAAGATTTACATAAGGCGGGAATCTTTTGTTTCCCAAACTTGATCCCTCCTCTCCTTTTAGTGGAAAGTTACAAGAAGTCGAAGATAATGTTTAGTATCAGGTGACAAGACCACCTGACCTAGTAGTGTAACAGCTACATCCCAGGACTCCTCCCAGGAAGGAGGGAGATTAGTATCTTCACAGTCTTGTTGTTTCTTCCTAATGTCCCATAAAATCTGATGGCCTGTTTTCTGATGGGTGTCTTTCCAATACACACCCAGTTGTAATTGTTACTTAGTCCATATTCCTAACTTTATATACAGAAATGATACATGCATACAAATTGGATAATCACATTCAGTAAATCATAACCTTTCCAATGACATCTTACTTGAGCAATCTTGCATAAAACATATCTTAGTTATGTCATATTCATATCATAAGCATATTTTCATAAAGAATATGGAGTACAACATCATACCACCATGGAAAAGTGAGTTTTTATTTTGGGGGTACTTCAATATCCTAACTATGGCTACAGTAACTGCCGCTATTAATCCCTTTATTAAATTGACATTGAAATTCTCTATGTCATCACTCACACTATGATTATTCACAAATTCAGTACATTTACTTGGAAATAGGTCCCAGTCAGCTTTCTTAAAATTCCAGTTGGGTAATTTTCCATTACCTTCAACTTTACCTTTCTCTTCAAAAGTAATAAGTATAAGGAAATGATCACTCCCCTTCCTTCTTCCTTATATATTTCTCAGTTGCATTTACTTGTGATATCTGCTGTTATAATTCCCAGATGAAAGCAGGAAAAACTACCATTGTTGCATTAAATCTAGTTGGGGTGCCATCATTTAAAACCACTAGATTATTTTCATCAATGAAATTTTCTAAGCATGCACCATTTTTATCAGTTGTCTTACTTCCCCACAATTTATTATGACAATTTAGGTCACTGCATATAATATATGGTCTTTTAGCATTCTTCACTCTTCATAGTCGCTCCAAAATTTCTAGTTTTCTACGAGTTATAGATATTATAAATCCTTAAAGAAATATTACTCTTCTGAATTGGGATCTCCACAGCATTATATTCTAGATTTACTTCTTCATTCTCTACTGCTATATAGTTTGCCTCCTCCTCTTCCTAGTTTTCAATCTTGCCTAAAGGCAATATAACATGGAATTTTAAAAGTGAGCTTTTCAACCAACCATGTTTCCTGGATACAGATGCCATCTGGTTTAGTTTTCATTTCCAGGATATTTTTTTTTAGTTCTTGACCATGTGCTATCAGACTGTGAGCATTCTAACAAAAGATTGAGATCCCCAAACTAGTCAGATTTCTCCATTAACTTCATTCAAAATTGCATGAATATGGTCCATTGACAAGTTGCTAATATACAAGTAGTTTTCCACTGCCCTTGCTATAATTTTCATTTTGTCTGATTTTTTCCCCCAGTTTGTGATGTATAATGTATCACTTCAATCATAAATGCAATAAACCTTTCTTTTTTCTTTACCAGTATATCATCGCCTATTCCTTGCACAGTGTTCTTTATAGAATGAGGGTGTATCTACAGTTCCCCTTTTCCTGTTCTGATTGTCTCTTCTCTCTCCATCTGATGCTTTGAGAGTCTCCTTACAGCTTCCACATAAGATATGTTATTAACAAATTTTGTCGTTTGTATCTCTTTAGCTTGCCTTGCAGCAATACACCCTCTATATGCCAAACTGTGATTGCCATCACAGATACTACTTTGATCTTATCCCTTCTACACAATTTTTATAGGAATGCCCTCTCCCCAAGATTTACCACATCTTCTTTTCCCTCTACATGCCCATTCCATTGGCACCTATAACTCCTTAGAAGAGGGGTAATATATGGCTTGGTTCTGAATAACTGAAACCCTAGTGTACTAACACTTTATCATCTTCTCCTATGCCATTGGTTATTCATCATTGGTCAACTCTAATGGCCCCTTCATATATTGCCCCCTTTATTTCAGTCAAACACTTTGGTAGCTGGCAACTTACTTTATCTTTCCCTAGCATTTTAGTTTTTAGCAGTTTATCAGAGTTGTTTTTACATTCAACTAAAAGATCATCTTCTCACAGCCTCCTAATTCTTACAATATCCGATGAAGTGAACTGTAGCTCACGAAAGCTTATGCTCAAATAAATTTGTTAGTCTCTAAGGTGCCACAAGTCCTCCTTTTCTTTTTGTGAATATCCCCTCTGCTTTTCTTAATCCACTCAGCTGCTTTCACAGGGTTAACGTTACCTAATCTCATTTCTTTGGCTAGGGATTTTACAATTACAACATTTTGGTTTATTTCCTTCATCAGCTTTGCTTTTTTGCTGATATCATCATCATCACCATCATCATATTCTGCTTCTACTCCTTTTTCTTCAGTTTATAGAGTGATTTCATCTGAGGTCAGAAAATACCTGCCAACCAGCCTTCTGCTTTCAGCCTCTTGGCTTTATAGTGCTGGTCCAGTCTGTTCCCCAGCTGGGCTTCACTCTCAGTTAACCTTGGCCCTCCCTCTCTCAGGTGATGCGGGTAACCTACCGGCCTCTCAGGCTCTTGTTAACTCTATCAGGGCTGGTGTGGGGTTCACACCTGTATCACAATCTGCAATTAGGAAGTTTACACTGTCCACCAACTCTACATCTCAACAAACATACATAAAAAGTCTGTCTACTCTCACCTCAAGCTAGCTCAAAAGACGAGGCTCTCCAGTACATATGGATTAATACAGCAGTCTGGAGCCTATATAGATAATGCTGTTGGAGAAACAATGTCAGACTAGAAGGGAATGTCATCAAGATGATCATCCTTGTCCCTTTAGACAAGACTGAAAACCACCTTTACCTACACCACTCCTCTTGTACTTCAAGCAGTAACGAGCACACTGATTTGGAGCTCAGCAAATAAATAGTAATACTAGTGCTCTGTTGACAATGTCTAGCAGCAAATTAATTGACAATGGTAGAGGTGAAGGAATGACTAAAAGCACCAAGCCAATAGCTCAGATATGTAAATGGCAAGAGAATATGTGTGAAGCTGATAGAAGTAATCTGATATTGTTGTCTGTGCTAAATGTTTTTGAAGTTATGGAAGAAAAATTATGATCTGACTGAAATATTTCTGATGTAAGTGAGTGTTCATACATGGCATGGTGTGATGGGGTGCGCAAACCCCGCACATGGCAAGGCAAGGGTTAATGAACTGCTTTGGGCTCAGTCAGTCCAACCCCTCTGCTCCAGCAAGGAGTATCACGCCTGGTGGGAGAATCTAAACGGGAACAGCCCAGCTCAGCTAGTGGCAGACCTGGGAGGAGAGCAGAGTCCTCAGCTCCTGGAGATAGTGTGGCGAAGAGCTGAGAGCAGGAGGTACTTGAATGATTCGTGCCTGTTTTTGCACTCCGACCCCTTTGAGCCTGATACAGAATACTTGCCTTGGGGCTATTAATAGTGACTTACCTGTGGGTGCTGAACAGGACTGTGGCCTGCTGGGGGCTCCCTAAAGAGAAGGGAAGGCCTGCTGCGGGTTTGTGTTAGCTCTTTTTTGTTTCTTTTTCTGTTGGATCTTGATAGCCCTGCGAGGGGTGGACTTCCACAGGAGTCATTCAGAGGGCTGACTCTCCAAGAGCTGGATCCATGGTGTTCACTGCCTGGATCCTGAGGACCAGAGGTTGGGTGAGTTCAGGGCCCTGTCACAGCCAAAGGGAATGTGATGGAAGAGCAACCCTGGAACATATGGCTAAACAACTTTGGGCTGTGCAAGAGGACACACTATTAGCAGAAAAAGCAATTTATGGGATACAATGACTTAACTTGCCCAAGCCAGTTTAAGAGGAAATACATTTTCATTTTATTATACCCATGTTAGGTGCATGACATTTGTGTAATCAGCTGAATTATTTACAGTAGCTAGTTTCATAATTCTTTTTTTATCATTCTTTTTCACTTGTTTCTCAGCTGATAGAGTTAGCTGAACATTACAAATGCACTTCTCTGATTATATACTACATTTTTGAGTGAACTAGCTACGACTGTACTTGTGCTCTTTCTTGTCCTCTTTTCTGCAGGCATTTGAACGACTGAGGCCTTGTCTACATGGGGATTGTGGCTGAAAGCACCCCTGTATTCACCCCTATGCACCATTATAATAATCTTTGTATAAACTATGCCTTGTGAGATATCATTTTAAAACTAATAACTTGCTGGTCAATGTTATCATGGTGAAATGTATGTAGCAATATTATATGTAAAGTTATGAATTCCCCTGTATGATGATATTCGCACATGTTCAAACCCACACACCCCTGACTAGTCAAAAGTTGTTAAGCAGGTCTATCCTAAACAAAGGAATGTGAATTTACCTCAATTTACATATAAGTAGTAAACAGACTGCTTGAGACTGCAAGAGGGAGAAATGGCAGGAGACAAGGCAAATCTGCATTTCAGCATACAGAGGGGAGAAGAAAGAGCATGGAATCACCTTCACCACCAGGATCCACTTCACCTTCTTTACTGTTTGAGTAAATTTTTGCTTTGAAAGGTAATCCTCAGAAGAATCCACTTCCAAGGGTGATTGGACTATGAATGTGAGAGGCAAAATCACACCGAGGCATCTCTCTCTCTCTCTCTCTTCTACCTAACAAGACAAAAGAATCCTCCCTTTGACCTTGGGAGGATCCTGACCTGAGAATTTGGTCATCAATGTTTCTGGGAACAGGTGGTAAGGATTTTAGTTTGAACCAAGTCTAGCTTGTTAAGTTTTAGCTACTGGAAAACATTGTATCCTTATTTCTCTTACAACCATTTCTGACTTTTATACCCTGTACTTGCACTCAAAATCTATCTCTTTTTAGTTAAATAAACTTTTTTTTAAATCAAAATTAATCCAGTGTTGTGTGTAAACTGAACTGTTTGGTAACTCCAGTTAAAATAGCCAACTGTTGTATATTGACCCCTTACAGAGGCAATGGACCTCTAATATCTGAACTGTCCAGGAGAGGGCTGGGCCATGCAGAACACATGCTTTGGGGAAAATTCAAGATTGGAGCTAGTTGCAGCCACCTATAAGTAGTAACAAGGCTGGTGGAAGCCAGAGTGTGATTGGAGTGTTGTTGACAGGTTGCTGGGGTCAGAGCTGTTGGGCCAAGGCTGTAGCTATACACACTCTGGGTGTGACCTGCATGCTGGCAGGCTTTTTGTGAGCATCCCAGTTTGGGAGCTACAACAGCAAAGCATTGTGAGACACCCAGGGTTCTGAGGCAGGTGGTGACACACCCTCTCACTGGTCTGGATGCATCTTGATGTGACAGGGATGTTAACTCAATAAATCCATCGAGCTACAACTCAGCTGACAAAATTTCACTGAGGTACAGCTGAACTTACACATGGAATTACATCCCTCCCCCACATCACAGTTCAGCGCAACTGCACCTGTTTTCCCCTTAGTGCTCCCTCAAGGGGACCTACTCTCCGTTTTCCAGCTCCCTAACTGCTGCCTCTCTTTGGTGGAGGCACATATCCCTCTCCCTTCTGACCAGGGTATTTCCAGGCTGCACATTTTCCTGCCTTCACTGTGTATTTCCCAGCACAGACAGGTTGTCCAAGGACACCTTCTTGCTCCTTCTTCAGAGATGGTTAACAGGGGTAATTGCTACAGTTAAAAGGCACCACAGAGCACTTCCTATGCAAGCCTACTTTATTTAAGGTAAAAAGCATTGCAAAGCAAGCATATTAAAAACAATAAAGGAGCCTATGTGCATGGTACTAAGCTTACCAGAATTAACCCCAACCCTAACATAGATTCTGGCAGAAGCAGGCCTTCAAACCCCTCCATGCCAGTGGATTCCTTGTGTTTACCAGTTCATCACAGTTTCAGTTTAGCACAAGCCCTCAGTTATATGAGGTCTCACTAGGCCTAGGCTTTCCAACCCTACCCTAAGAATGAGGGTCCTCTGTCTGATGGATCAGAAGGTAGGCCCTGAGCCACTTTCAAACCAGGCTATTTATCCAAAAACTGTTTTAGTCTGTTGGTCCCCTGGGAATCCAGTTAGATCTAGTATATGTGTACCTCTCCAGAGGGGTGGCTTCAAAAGGTTGAGAATGGAGGAATTATAATAGCATCCGCCCTCTCTACTAGAGGGTGCTAGCACATTAGCATCCCCACCACCATCTTCCAAGATCTCTTCATTGCTCTCACGCGTGTTCTGCTAAATACAGCAAACACTTATCCCATGGGGCACATAATAATGAGAAACATCTTGTTTTATCAAAAAGGCACTGCCACCACCCTCCTTCAGTCTTCCAAATGCACTCTCCACTGACATTCTGCAACTGCTCAGAGTAAAATGCAACCACTCCTTTCTCTTGTCCGATTGTCTAGTGAAAGACTTCATAACTCCATGAATATCCATAGTTTTCAGGGTAGCAAACATTCCCTCGCTCAATTCTACAAACAGGCCCGGGTTTCTAAACATCCTGGCTTCATGGATAACTCAAAACCACCCTATATTAATATTGGTGACTTTTACACAGTGATCAGCCAGGTCTTGTAGCACCAAGGAGAAAGACCTCTTCCTGTTTATAAAGTCTTTGACCTGATGTGTCAGGTATAGTATGCACATGTGTCCCATCAGCAGTCCATCTACAGTTCAGGAATCCCATCTGTGCAAAGCTGTCAATAATCTTATGTACACTGTCAGGCTTTATGAGATGTCACAGCAGCTGCCTCCTCATAGCATTGCAAACCTCTCTGCGACAGCCCCAGCAGTCAATCTACCAATACCAAACTGATTAGTTACTGACCAGTAGTAATCAGGGGTGGTGAACTTCTGGATGGTGATGGCACCATGCTTCTCCATGCTGAAGGGAATTCTCATGCTTGTGTTTGGCCATTGCAGCTCCAGGATGAGCTCTGTGTAGATTTCCAGGAAAGTGGCCTTTGTCATCCTACAGTTCTGCTGCCACTGCTGGTCATCCCAGTTCTACATCATGGCTCTCCCACCGCTCACTGCTAGTTGACTAAGCTCAGAAGCAAGCGCTCCATTGAATAAAGCTGCTCTAGATAAATGCCTTGTAGAACTAATTGTTCACTTGCTGCTTCCTCCATTAGCCATGCTGCCACTGTATAAAAAGCCCTATGGAACCACCAAGCCAAATCCATCTGCCTGCGCAACTGCAAAAGACATGTGCATCATTCTGTTTGCATTGATGACTGTCATGGTCACGGATCAGAGCAGTGTGTTCCCTATACTTCCTGACAGCAGGTCAAAAATGGCACGAGCAAAAGTAATGGATGCCAAGAGAGGAATCATGGGAATTTATTAGTTTGGCAGAATGTCTGTAGTTCCCAGAGTGCACTTTGAGAAAGAGCACAGAGCTGAGCAGTAGAGCATTGCACCATGGTATATCTGCCCTGAATGCTAAATGGTTACTTTGAACAAGTAGAGAACTGTATGGATACAATGATTAATAAGGAAAGTTCCTTAAGCTGGCAAAGCAAAGTGGTATGGACGCACTTCAGTTTGATATACTTAAATCACTCAACCTAGAGTGAACAAACAGTTTGGTGTAATATCCCTGTGTAGACATGAACCATGTGAGGATAGTGATCATAGTGAACTTGAGAGTCATGTGAGTATTGACAGGCCCCAAATGCTACATTCTCATGTATGAGTGTTCACACCAAAAGTATATGCATTCAGAGAGTCATGATTCCTCCAGGGGGAAGTAATCTGCTGCTTGCTCATACCAATAGAAGATTAGCAGTCCTATAGCAGTCCAGACCACTCCCCACCCTTCCATGTCTTCTCTGCACTCACATATGTGGAACGGAAGTACTGAGCATGCAGCCCCTAGTTGTGCCTCTCTGTGTGCAGCAGAAATGTGAGGCGGCCACACCAGCTTTCAAGGATGAATGTCTTAGTCCCCCTTATGCTTATGTGTGGCCACACAGACCAGGCCACGATGTAGCCTTAAATAATTTTACCCCTCCCTGGAGTATCTCCTAAATCCACACAGTCTTCCTGAATTCTCAGAACAATCTGTTATTGAAATATGCTAATTAAAGCTGTTAGTTCAAATTTAGGCTATGATCTTGCCCTCTACTCTCTCTCCATTGACTAGTTAGACTACTCATGTGAGCGAAGAGTAAGTTTCAAGATTAAGCCAATGGCTGAGAGGTTATTTTAAGTGACTCAATTGTAAGGACTTCCTAAAAACTGCATTTCCTTCTGCGTGTTATAACTAGATCAAAAGGGATAGATTCCCAGGTGTGGTGAAACTTTAGAATACTTCAGTCAAGAATCCTTGGTACAGAGGATCATGTGGTTTACATGTTGTCTAGCATAGTTTCGAGACAGCTAAATAATTAGAAATAGCACATTTCTGAGGATACAAAGTATATTGAGAAAGGGAAATATCCTCCCCAGACTTTAACTCTCCGTGTTCAGATATCTTCAGGTTGTAGTGTGTTGTAGCTATTAGAGTGAAATAAATAGCTAATCAAAAGAAAAGCTGACACACAAAGTATTTAGGATTTTCAAACTGAGAAACCTGAATTTGGGCTCAGATCCACAAAGGTGGATAAATCTTGGGTTTAGGTGCCTAAGTCCCAGTTTCAGCTCCATAACAATCCACAAAACTCCTGCCAAACTCTGTAGATACCCAAACTCATGTAGCACCTAAGTTTTCAAAGTAAAAATTTGGTGCCTATTTTTTCACCTCTGGGCATGTGCACTCCTGCCTTCTTCTGGGCATCTGGATGCCTGTCTCCCACTTCAACCCCAGACAGATTCACAAACTGAGGAAGGTAGGTGTTCGGCCGCCTACATTGTGTGTGGGGCCTAATCCAGTAGGTACGCTAAGAGGCTGCCTACTGGATCAGGTCCCATTTAAAATCATGTCAGAAAAGGAGGTGATGGTGTTGACCTTATAACTTTTACATCAGTGCTTAGCGCATTTGCCTGGGATGTGGGAGACCCAGGTTCAGTTCCCCCCTCTCTGCCAGGGGAGGGAAAAAGAGATATGAACTAAGGTCTCCCACTTCCCAGGAGAGTGCTTTAACCACCGAGCTATGGGATATTTTGATGTGGGGGTTCCTCAGTCTCTCATGTTGAAGCTGTTCCACTGTGAATAACTAATGATTGGAGCAGGGGGAAGACACAGGGTCTCCCACCTTCCATGAGAGGACCTTAAACACTAGAGTCATTCTCATTCTCTCACTCTCTTTGGCCCAATGGCTGTACTGGTCCTGTGGTTGGTTCCTGTTCCTGGATCACAGAGATAGGTATCTCCCTGCAGCCTGGATGTAGGTGCCTGGCTCTGAGAGAGGGGCAGGACTTAGCACACAATCCTCTGGTAGGCATCTCCCATTGGTCAGTTTAGGTAGCTGCGCACCTAGTGTGCTGTCTTTTGTGGATCACATTCTTAGGTGCCTATCTCTCCGCAGTCATTATATAGGGAATTTAAACATCTAACTCGGCTTTGTGGATCACAGTGTTGTTCCTGTGATTTTCTGGGTGCCTAAAAGTTAGGCACTGTGACACTCAGCATTGTAACCCAAGTCCCTTTGTGAATCCCAGCCTAAGTCCCTATTTTTCAGTAAAATAGCTAATTATTTTTCTTCATAGCTGTTAGGAGCTAACACTTTTGGATGATAGATTGATCATCTAATCTATCTATCTCTAAAGATGTAGAAATCTGCCTTTACCATCCTTGGTTCTTACCAGAGAGGGCAGAGTGAAGCTGCATGATTGCGTGTAATTACATTATCTAAAGCTAAAAATGTTTTTTCTCTCTCTTCCTCCATGAATGTATCAATTCTGCAGCAATACTCTAGCTCCACTGACTGATCTAAAGTAGGAATTGGTGTCTCCTGGAAATATGCTTCCTATAAAAGTTACTCTATTGAAATCCTTGCTGAATCTCTTTCTGTTATTAATATAAGTTCATTACATGTTTTGTTCATATAGATGGCAATTTACACTGTCCTTTTTCTTAGATTTCCACTAGATTTTACTAGTTGTGAAATGGATTTATGGTTGTGAAATGGATTTGCTTTTCTTAATATTAATTTTATTATTACTATTACAGAATGATTAAAAGAAGAAAGACAATGATGCTGATTCCCTTGAGAAGGAATGGGATCCTGTCAACATGTCAGGAAGCCACATGCTAAGACATGTCCCTTCCCCCCCTCCCCAAATAAAGTCCATAAAATTAAGCAGCTCTTTATCTGTGAACCCGAGTGATTTTGAGAAAGGCATTTGGTTAAAACTGTCTTCCACACTCCATCTTCTTCTGTAGGTAAATTACGGGCCAGATTGTGAACCTGTTGCTCACCTCAATAAACTATTTCTGACATAAGTAATTCCATTGATGTTAATGCAATTGCTTGTGAAGTGTTCACAGTCTGGTCCTAGATTTTGATTATAATTAGTTTAGCAGTCCCTCATCTTACTTGATCTAGCTAATTTGTATAGTGTTGTAATTTTTCAGTATATTCACTGCCCAGTTAGCCAATCAAGAGGGAAAAAAGATATTTTATAAATCCCCAAAATGATTAATTCCATTGTGTGAAATGTAAAGAGATTTTTAGAACGATTACTCAAAACATAACCAATAAGTGGTTTATTTGATTTGGACCACAACTGACCAGAAATACAAATCTATTTCTTTATCAATGGATGGAGTGGCTGAAAGGGGAATTGTGAAGGTTGGGAAGATGTACTACTTATTTGCACATTTGAGACTCAAATTTCAGACATGTTTGTACCCGAATACTTGGATGCTAATATCTAAACTGTATTCTTAAATTTATTTGCGTTATTGCTGATTATGCGCTATATGTATCTTATGACTTTAAAAACAAACTTTGTATGCGTGGATAAACTAAGCACTATGCCCAGATGTACAGACACTCTTTTCTTAACCTGTATATAATTTTTTAATATTAGCTTTAATGAGAGAGAATTACAAGAACATTAAGTGATTTACTGACAGTGTTCCAAACTTCCCAGTACACTCCTTCATTTAAGTATTCCAGTTAATTTGGTTACTTTTTTTAGAACAATCTATTTATCATTGATGTTAAACAGTAATAACACAGCTGAGTGGTACTTTTGACTTGTACCATATTTTACACTTTGAGCTCACTAAGGCATAGCATTGCAAACTACACTGTGCTGTTCAGAATTATGCATATGTTGCAACACCTACTTGTCTGTGCGTGGCTGTAACAACTGATAAAATACAGATATAGACACATTTTGACAATATTTGTATTGCCATTTAATACTTCAACTGTTCCATTAAATGCAAAATCATTAGAGCTTTTCAGGGCTCAGTCTTTCTATTCTTCCTCTATCGCAAAGGAGTTGGCACAAATATTTTCTGAAAGCCATTGCTCAGCATGGTGTGTAGACTCTGAAGTGTCTATTCAAATCTATCTTTGGTTTTATACCACACTCATCACCATGGTATCAAAGTCAGTGACCGAATAACCAAATCTGTCACTGCGACAGGAATGTGCTTTTCTTCATGCTGTGCCCCAGCTTTATCTTCAAGGCATGGTTTAGGTGAAATATATTGAAACACAATGGCTCAGAGTCCTTTTACATTTTATTGGAAGAAAAGATTTCCATGTTGGTTCTAAAGCTGTTAAATTAATTGTGCTCAACTAATAGAAATGTACCTACTAAACTATACAATAGAGTATTTTTTAGGTTGAATAACTCAAGTCATCTTCACAATTACTGTTATTAATATGTGTTGTTACAACCTTCTTCTGCTCTTCCCCATGATAGTAGAATCTGTGACAATGTGAATTTCTTGAAAAAAAAAGTTATCTTGGAAGTGGCTGCTTGGTGTCAGAAGGGAATTCCTAAATTACCTTGCCAGATACCTTGTGATTATCACATGTCATATAGTAAGCCTACTGTGAGTCAGTATGAATTATCTGACATTTCCTGATCATATGGTAAAATATATCACAATGTAATTAATAACACCAGTGCAGTTACTATATTTAACCAACTGAGCAACAGAAGCAACTCTCCTAGCTCTCTATCCACGCTGTTATTTCTCTTCCCCAGGGTTATTTCCTGAGTTAGGCAAAGAGCCTATGTCTCCAAGTAGGGTCTTGTGGATCCCTGTAGCAAAGTCACTGCACTGGCTACTTCATCTGCTGGGCCACATCATTTTCTTGTGTGTGGAATCCTGTTGCTGACATGACATGTAAAGCTTCAGGTGTCATACATGTTCAGCTGTGTGATCGTGTAAACCACATTTCACCCAGCTAAGAAAACTCTTTACAATGGTCCTTGTCCTTTATTGGTACAATGGTGCATTGGAAAAGCAAAATGCCTTCCAGTTGCACAGAGAAGGGGGTGAGGTAGTATCTTTTATTGGATCAACTTCTGTGAGAGAGACAAGCTTCAGAGCTACACAAGACCTGAAGAAGAGCTCGGTGTAGCTCCAAAGCTTGTCTCTCTCACCAACAGAAGTTGGTTCAATAAAAGATATCAGAGGGGTAGCCGTGTTAGTCTGTATCCACAAAAACAATGAGGAGCTGAAGAAGTGGGTTTTTAACCCACAAAAGCTTATGCCCAAATAAAACTGTTAGTCTTTAAGGTGCCACGAGACTCCTCATTGTTTCAATAAAAGATAGTACCTCACCCACCTTGTTTCTTAATACCCTGGGACCCACACAGCTACTGCACTACATTCCAGTTGCACAGACTTTGCACCCTTGTAAGTGCAGTCTACTCCTGCTAATGATGGGGTGAAGCCTATAAAGCCTCAGTGGGGAACTGTGCACCTTCAGGAGAGTAGGGACAGCTGCTGCTTGCCCCTCATGCAGTCCACTCAAAGGCAGGGGGCTTTTTATGCTCCCTCTGCCACTGAATTATCCAGGCTGTGGCTTTAGTGGTAACTCAAATAGAAATTAGAGATCAACCTCAGCTAAACTTTGTCCCCAGGCTTGGTTGTTCCCAGGGTTTCCTTGCAGGACCTCCTCTCTTCCAGCCAGTAGTTCCCCCCTGCTGCTTTGGGGGAAAAATCCCAGCCATTCATATATCCTTCCTGGATGGAGCTGACAAGATGTTTCTGCTGCTATGGCCCAACAGTCATTACCTTGTCTTTTATGCGGTTTTTTGGGGGATGGCTCACCAGAGGAGCTGGGTCTGAACTCAATCATCTTGTTACAGAGATATGCTATGTAGAGCTGACCAGGATTGTCTGGGCAGGTATATCAAATAGGTTCCCAGCTGATTTTTGGCGGCAAGGTTCTTTCTGGCAGCTGAGCATGTGAGATCTAGGCGCTGTACTCGGAGCGGCAGTCGGACCGCTAACCCCCGGTAGCTCCCAGGAGTGGGTTCACTAAGGCCCCCTCAACGCTTTAATGTGTACAGCCCGCACCACACCCTCACGTCTGCAGCGACTGCTCCCGGTCATGCCGACACGCCTTTTTGTGTTTGTGACACAGAGCGGCAGGCTTCACAAGAGCACCTCAAGCACTGCCCCGGGAGAGGTCTTAATGGACTCAATCCACCGCGAGGCTGGAGAGAACTGCGTGAAATAGCAACGGGTCGGGGGTGTGTGTGTGGGGGGGGGAGGAACTTGTTCAAAACTCCCCAACGTATTGCATCCGGCGGGAGGTGCGGCTTCCCACGCCTCACGGGCGGCATGATGCGCCACTTCATGGAAACCGTTCAGAAACACATTGAAACGGGGGATCGGTGTAAAACGGAGGCAGGGGTAGCAAACCCTTGGCGGACCCGCACCCTTTCCCTGGCGCCGTGCCTCCCTGCCCCGTGCACGATCGAAGAGCGTTGCAGAGCCTGGCTTCCCCCCGCCGGGCTCCCCGCACAGCTCATGTCGGATTTCCACTCCCGCCGCCGCCCTCCACACGTGCGCGCCGCGTTCCGGCTTCCCTGCGCGCCGCCTGCGGGGCGACTGCCCCTAGGGCCGTAACTGTTCTGCAGTGTTACCGGCAGGCAGCGCCTGCCGCTCAGCGTTTTCCTGCGCGCCGCGCAACCGCGACCCCAGGCTCCTGGGGGCACCCCAGAGACCCGAGTCAGGCAGGTGAATGCTAAAGGGCCCCCCCGCCCGCAACGGCCCAGGCTCGCTTCCTAGTGTTGAATTTCCAGCTTATTTATGCTGCTGGGGAGGGGAGGAGTTGTGGCAAGCTTGTGCCAGCCTCTCGCCGGGGCGCTCTGCCAGCCGCGCCCGCGCTCTTCCAGCGGCTCTCAGCCTGCAACCCAAGGTGAAAGGACGGGGGGGGCGGGGGTGCAGACGGGGAGGGGCCGGGGCCGGGGCCGGGGCCGGCGGGGCGGGGCGAGGGGCGGGGCGGAGGAGGGGGCGCGCACGCGCGCTGGGAGCCCGGGGTGAGCCCCACGCGGGCGCTCGCGGAGCCTCGGCAGCGGCGCTCGCAGTTGAGCAGCGAGCGGGGGCTTTGGCTGGAGCCAATGGAGAGTGACTGAGCTGCGCCCGGGTTGGAGGCACCGGCACCCCGGGCGGCGGGCGGAGGAAGAGCAGCGGCTGCTCCGGCTCCCTCTCCCCGGCGCTCCCCGAGCTGCTATGGGTTAAGGGGAGAAGCGGAGAGCGGCGAACAATAAACCGGCTGCCGCCGGTGCGGAGCGCGGCTCCTGCTGCTGCCGCTGCCCGAGGGCGTGGAGGAGGAGGACGAGGACGAGGACGAGGACGATGCGGGGCGCGCCGAGCTGAGCCCGGAGCCGAGAAGTGGCCGGAGGCGGGCGGGGAGGAGGAAGAAGTGAGGCGAGCGAGGGGAAGGGGGCGGGTGGATGCTTTTTGCCGCTGCCCCGGTGCTGGAGCGGCGGCGGCGGCGTAAGGGGAAGGAGGCGGAGGAGAGATGATCGCAGAGTTGGTGAGCGGCGCCCTGGGGCTCGTCCTGTATCTCAACACCCTGGGGGCGGATTTCTGCTACGATGACAGGTAGGTGATGCCGGGGGGAGCCGTGCAGCCAGCCCGCGCTGGGAGCCCTAGGAGAGCGCGGGGGGTCTGGGAACAACTTGGGCAGGAGCCGCCGCCGGCTGAGAGAACAGCCCCCCGCCTCCTCCCGGGGCTCAGCGCCGGCGGAGCCCCCTCTGCTCCGAGCGCCTTCCGCAGGCGCGAACCCCCCCCTTCCTCCCCGGCTCCTGGCCGGGCTCCCTGACTGGGGGCCGGGGCGGCGCGCGGTGGGGACGCGCTCACCTGTTGATGGAAGGGTTAGGCAGAGCCTTAGTCTGCGGCATCTTCAGCGTTAAATGCACCCCTCGCCGCTTCTTTGCCTAGCTAGCATTGTTCGGTGCCTGCCAGAGCCCAGCCCTCTAATGCCCAAGCTGCCCCGCTGTCAGGACTCGTGTAGATCAAGTTTGTTTATTCTAAACGGGGAATTAAACAGCTGCAAGAAGAGAGAACGGAAAAGCGGTGCGGGTGGGGGGCAAGACGAGCTGCTGTATGTCCTAACAAACTGCTTCTTTCTCTGCAATCCCCCCCTTCCCTCCCCCTCCACTGTTTGCAAGCGCTTAAGTTTTGGGGAAAACGAACATCTCTGCTCGGTGGGCGTTGAGTGCATGAACGTTGTGTGTGTATCTCCACTTCTCGTGTTTGTGTATGTTACTTAGTATAACAAAAACCCGTTAAACGATGTAACGTCTGGGCTGGGAAGGAAGATTCGCCCCCAGTAATAGATCTCTTCCCTCCAGTGATTCCGTGACTATCTGATTTCCGAAACATTTGACAGTTCTCTCTTTCTTTCTGTCACACACACAGACTATAGTAGCAGAATAGAGATCTCTGCTTTAACTTTGCACTGTACTTATTGTAAGTGCATACTGCGTGTGTGTATGCAGTGCCCGCTGAAGATCTGATGAGCAGCGCTTCTAAACGCATTTAGTTTTAATTTTCATTTTGCAGCTTTAGTTTGTGTGTTCAACATTCCTTTATGCTAATTAGCAAAGATGAAGTCCCTGGGGCTTGAAGTTGTCTTTTGCATTCGGGTTAGTTTGGGCAGCTAATGAGACCTGAACTGTGTTGTCAAAGAAACTGCATCGATTGCTGGAAAATGTCACGGTTTTGCTGGTGTCTCTACCTATTTCTTTCCTAAATGTACTTGTGTTTAGAAACTGATGAAAAGCTCCATTAGCAATTAGGGAACATTCCAATTTGTGCCTTTTCCGGTCACTTAATCTGATTACAATTAAAACAGATGCATAATTAAAATATATTAGGGAGAACAGCACGCCTGGCTAAACTTATTAACCATCCTGGGGTGTTTCATGCTACATTGAAATTGAACCATCCAAAAAGTGAGCATAGATTTACTTTGACAGCTTTTCATCAGCCTCTCTCTACTTTGGAAAGTGAATTAATCCTCTGGGTTAGGGTGAGTTGGTGATTGGGATTTGGCAGAGTGGCTTTATGTGGAAGCAATGCTGCTTGAATCCTCCTATCTACTAGTAACTGGCCACCACAGTATGTCCTAGTCCTAGAGCTAATCGAACTTAAAAAATGAATATATGTGTATATAACTTATAGGTCAGCGTTTCGTGTTTCATATGCACATTGATCGGCAAAAACATTTCTAGCTAGAGTCTATGGGTATTAACCTTTTGGAGCTTTTATTTAGCTAAGGTGTGTGAGGGGCAAGATTGAGAGTGGGAAATGACTAAGGCAGAGCTATTGCTAGATAACTTGTTCCAAACTTTCAGGCACATTAATGGGAAGGGAAAGGATCAGTTATGGCTTTGATTAGTCCATTGCCTTGGGAAATAGTCTCTGTACTGGAGTCAATTAATTACTGAACTTGGAATGTTCTTCCATTCTCTTACACAGTATAAGAGTGCACCTGCCATAGTTAAGGTCTACCACACTTTCCAGAATAAACCCCCTTTTTTGAGGGCTCCTACTATTATACTGAAACTGAATGCCAAATTTCAATTGTTATCCAGCATCTTAGCCCTGGAACAGTTTACAGTTTCAGACTGTAACCATTCAAACTTTAATCCTTAAAGTCAATTACATGTATTTGAAGAAGTTCTGTGAGGTAGTTAAAATATGCTAGTTTGTCAACCCTCCAGTTTTGTATAGTGATTCTTGTTTGTTTTAATATGCCTTTTAAAAACCACACAGAAGAAAAATCTACTTTTATTCTGAAATGTAAGGTCTGATTTAGCTCAACCGAAAGTGGGGAATTTTTTTCACACACTGACACTATCTGAACCCATCCTGTTAAACTTAAGAACTGTAGGAATTTTGGAATATTTATGTGAACTTAAGTAGCATGTATTGCAAAACTGGGTTGTTTAAGGACGTGGTATAAACTTTTGTTTCTACTGGCCAGTCCAAATTAGCTAAGATTGCAATGTCATTTGAAATACTACTTAGCATTATTGATGTAGCGGTCAAGGTCTCTTGATCCTACCGTAATTGTGCTTTAATACCATTAGAATAGGGGTTCTCAAACTGGGGGTCGGGACCCCTGAAGGGGTTGTGAGATTATTACAGGGGGGTCATGAGCTGTCAGCCTTCACCCCAAACCCCGCTTTGCTTCCTGCATTTATAATGGTGTTAAAAATATAAAAAAGTATTTTTAATTTAGAAGGGGGGGATTGCATTTAGAGGCTTGCTGTGTGAAAGGGGTAACCAGTACAAAAGTTTGAGAACCACTGCATTAGAAAATATTAGTAATGTTTAATTGCAGGCCATCTCTGAAAGAAAGGGAAAGATAATCACATGGTATCCTCTTAACATAAATCTCACACTGTTTAAATTAAATTCTAAAATACGGGTTTGTTTATGTCTTTGGCTTTTAAATAAATTAAACACTTGTAGTAGTTGTAACTAAAATATAGCAATTCACTAGGGTTCACTGAACTCCAGTTAATGACAGTTCTGTACAGTAGGTCATCTAATTAGCACATTTTCAATACTGCACTGAAAGGGACAGGAAAAACAAATGTTGCAAGATAGTAGTAGCTTTTCCTAGCTCACCATGTTTAAAAATGGGATTCTCAGACCTAAAATGTTCTTTTAACTGTAATCGCAGAATGGCACTGCCCTACAAGACCTTTCTTGAAAAGTAACACTAGATAAGGAGGTCAGTGCTGGAACTGCGGGACACAGCACCCCATGTGGGAGATGGATCATGCTTCTAACTTTAAGTGAATCAAGATTGTGCATTTAAGCTTGGAAACTGTAATGTTTGTTTCAGGAGGGCATCATGTTACCTTAACTTTTTCTATTTCCTTTTCCACTACTTTGAAATTATATCAGAATCTGTTCTTTATATATATAATGACCAAGCTTACTATATAAAGGGTGTCTGTAATTGCTTTCTGTATTTTTTGTATGTAGGTTGGCTAAGATTAAGTGGCATCATAAAAACTTCTTATAGCAAAATCAATTTCCCTATGGTAAAACTTAATATTTTAGAGGCTTCATGGCACCATACCGAAAACTGTGCATGATGGGGATATAACAAACTTACCTAGTCTAAGCTTGATTGTTTTATATCAAAGGGCTCAATATTTCTATTTTTCTCCCCTCTCACCCCATTCATCCAATTAAATTGAAATGGAATGAATTTAAAGTCTTTGGTTAAGAAATAGAATAAGAAAATGTGTACATCCCTTCCTTTAATCATAAATCCATATAATTTATGTGAAGTGTACTTGAAAGCTAGACTTGTCTGTGGAATATTAATAAGGAGAATGAACGCGTGTTGATTTTCTTATGGTTCAGACTGGGTATTGAAAACTTTGACTGAAGTAGTGGCAACTAAACCAAAGTGCAGTATAATGGAGGGAGTCCACCTGTTTTTCTAGTCCCCTCTAATCCCAGAAAATTCAAATGATGCATGCAGAATTTACAAAAGCATGTTTCTTTTCCTCCCCTCTGCTGTAATTTTCCTAAAGGGTCTTGATGTTTCTAAATTGCATGCTAAGATCATGTGGAAAGACTCCCTCTCTTCATCTAGAAATAAGGTAAATATTTTTCCCAATTATCTCCCTTTTTGGCCAGTTGATCATTGGGAGATAGGGAGAAAATTATATGAAAGAACAAGTTGAATGGGGAGTACAATACTTAAATTTTGTGTAATACCACATTGAGCTGACATTGCTGGTTAACACAGGGTTTAGCTGAGAAAAATCAGTTGGAACTGATACAGCCGTATTGGGGGAATGTAATTTCCGTGACTGGGCTGTGTTGAAGATTTCCTTGTGGTTTTGTTGCCATGTGTTAAATCCAATTTCTTGCCAGATTAAGGGGGCTAATTTCCACTCATGTACATTAAATTCTCATTCACGGTAATGAGAATTGCACTTATATGTACCAGTATGACAGGAAAGATGTCTACTGCTGCGATTAGACTAACACAATTGCTTTTGCTTGCCCACTTGTGCTTGACTTTAAATTGCAGTTTTTGTTTAACTGGCTATTGGGTGCTTTGTTGTGATGGTGTAGTCCTTGGTGTAACTTGTGCTAGGTCACTGTAAGTGTACAACTGGGGTGTGCAAGATTTAGTGCTTCTGTTACCTGAGATCGTACATATCTACAGTGACCATCTCAATAACAACTCCTCCATTGAAGTTTTTGCTCTTCTACTAAGTATTCTTCTACTAAGAAAGGCTCATTTTAAGGATAGTATTAGTATGATCTTTTGACCTTAAGTGATTAGATAATTCTGTAGACCATTCATAAAACTGATGCATTTGAAAATACCTACAGTTTTTCTAAAAGAGATGTCCTTTGCGTAGACAGATGGAATTCCGTTGTTCACCCTTACTTTCAGTAATTATCGTAGACAAATGTAGACTGCATGCTATCCCCAAGTTTTACAATCTTGATTTATAAATCAAGAAGTTAAAATGAATTACATGACAGGAAATTCTTTGTGAGGTAGCCTTTTTATGAACTAAATGCTTGGGGAAAACAGCCATTTATATGAATGATAGAAGGTATGTTTCCTACCTTTATTGCATAGGAAGTTTATTCAATCAAATAAAATACAATAGACCAACTTTTTAGTTTATGCTCTATTCTGTTTAGTAAGCACAAATTGAACTGCCATGCTGATGGGAAATGATTTCAAACAGCTCTCTTCCATAGTTTTGGCTTAATGCTCCAACCTGTGTCAAGTCTTAGTACACATTTAAGATATTTATTATCCAAAACTATTGCTCAAAGTAAAATTAAGCTGAATCCATACGCTATTGCACTGTTGGGCCTGCCACATGAGATTTAATCTAGCAAGTGACCCAAATACATGTGCTGGAAGAACAACTATAAGTACACTGGGGAAAACTGCTTGCCATCTGTCTCTTAGTTGATCTTGATGTATATTTGATTATTAATTTACATTTATGATTTTTAGAGTCCTTTGTCTTGTCATCTACACTTAATTTTTCAGCTCTAATGCACTCTCCTGGAAGCACTGAGGTTCCTGCTGTTATAATTGTCAAATGGGTGCAAACTGTCAGATTCCAACAGTGGGATTAAGACGGGGAAGTCCTAACTCTCTCTGTCTTTTTTTTTTTTTTTTTTTCCCTCCCTGCAGCTCGGCATGCTAAATGTGCTTATTCAAAATGGTCATGATGATAGCAGTTATTTGAAGCTGTGGCCTTTAACGCATTGATAGAGGAGAATGTACTCCAGAACAGATGCCTGCATAATCTCAGCTAAGGAGACTAACCATTTTCAAGTGGTATAATTAAAAGCAACCAAGCAAACAAAATACCTGATCATGAAGCCTGATGAATCTATTGCATTGACATTTCTCATATTATTCCGTTTTCCAATGCTAACACACGATGGCGCCCACTGTAATACTTTTTGTTTTTTCAACCATTACACATTGAATGAGTCAGCTTTTGTTGCTTAATCAATCTAGATATTCTTCATCCAGAAGAATGACATTTGTGACTCTTTAGTAGGGATGCCATGGTACAGACTCAGAAAGTCAATTACTGTTTGGCATTCCTATACATCACAATATAAGAGGAAAACTTTCAGGTTCTCAATGAATGTACAACAGTTACGTAAAGCATGAATCCTGTCGTCCTCTAATATCTAGTCCATGGTGGATAACTGCTTGTTTCTGGATTTGAGAAGACTCTGTATTGGGGTCATTGGCTAGTTACCTGGATCACTTGATTATTACCTGTTCTGTTCATTCCTTCTGAAGCACCTGGCATTGGTCACTGTCGGAAGGCAGGATTCTGAGCTAGGATGGAGTGACCCAGTATGGCCATTCTTATGTTCTTACTTCATCTTCGGGAAGCTCATCCCGCTCATGATAGAGTTCCAAATTCAAGTGCTTTATGGAATATTAACATCATGTTAGCTTGCCAGAGTGGAAGTCATTCGTAAGGCTCAGAAATCTCCTCTATTTCTTGAACATCTGATATATCTGTAAGAAAGGAGTGATAATTTAGAACTACCAGTGCCACTTCCCCTTCCCTACCTTTCTCTTTTATTCCTCTTTGAGGTCTCTGAGGTTCCTTGTGGAGCAAGATTTGTTATGGATTCATGGAATCATGCCTCTAGCTTACATGTGCTTGCTGCTGAAGCTCTAGGTTCAGTCCTCTTGGTAATCTGTAGTAGAGATTGTTACAAACATACAATCAAACTTCAGCTAGCAAGCAAAATAATTTTGAACACCGAGGAAGTTCTTTCACTTGTTTAATTCGCTTAAAGCATGCTGACACCCATTAAAACTCAAATCCCTTCTTTGGCAGCATGGTCAATGAGTTTGTTAGCTTTGCATTTCCCCCGTTATATTGTTTTACAGACTTGTCTGAATTTTTATCCTTTAAAAAATAAAAAAGTATCCATTTATTTATTTATTTTTCACTTCGAGTTTCCCCCAGTATTGTTGACCTAGAATATCTATCTTTATGTGGAGTCTCAAATTTTATATTGGTTGTCCTACGTCTTTGGTCATGGATATCCTGGCCTCTAGCATGCTGAAATGGTTTTGGAAGGCATCTTGATTGTTGATCTCTATTTTTGGCCTTTGAGATTTGGCAACCTTTTGAACTGCTTGTGCTCTCTTGACTTGCATCATGAATGGTCACATGTATTCTGCTTATCTGCCTTCAAAGATCTGAGCATATTCTGCGCACGAGTTGGTTATGCCAACAAGAAACCATGCAGTACTGCAAGGTTTCAGTCTATCTCTAGTAGTTCAGATTCTCAAGTCACATTTGTTTGGACCTTGTGTGGTCCTTTAGAGTTAAAGAAAGGAGTTCATATTTTCAGTTTTTCATGAATGGATCAGGTGGTATCTATACAGGTTGCAGCATGTTTAACTAAAAATGGTTGAGCTGACAAATGTTATCACTGTGCCTTCTGTTGGTGCTTCAGCACATTTGATGTGGTTGAGATGCTGTTACACCTATCTGATCTGATGAATGTGTAGCTTGTTAGGAAAAACCAACACTGAGGACTGTAGGGATGGCAAAGAATGGAACAAGCAGACCTAAGTCTGGCTTTCATATGAAGGATCTCAATATTCTATTACTGCTTTTGGTTTTACACACTGAGCAAGTCTACACTTAAAATCCAACAAAACTGTTGGGTACTCCTGTTCTTTAATTGTGACTGCTACTCACTGTATCTGGTACTTACTGCACTCCAGAGTCTCCTGTTACTTTCCAATGAAGAGAGAAGGAAAAGTAGTGAGGAAATCCTGAATTCTAATCCTGGCTCTGACATCTTCCTGTGGCCATGTGCAAATTACTTAGTCTTTCTGTCATAGTTTTTCCATCTGTAACATGGGGCTAATTGGCAGGAGGATAAATCGCCATGCAAATGATGAGTATTTTCTCTTAATGCTCACTCACCTTCTTTATGGTTATCCCCTTAAATTGTAGTCTCAGTTCTTGCCATTTGTTTATTGTGTTTTCTGGCATCGAAACTATTTATTTTGACTGAGCTCCATATTTTCAGTTTATTTGCTCTTCAGTGGCTTTTCCACAAATGGCTCATATTGTTGATTTAACACCATTACAAAATCAGTGTAATATCTAAAAGCGTGTGTGTGTGTATAGTATAATATGAGTACAATAAAATATAGGCGTTTTCCTTGCTGCCCATCTTTAACTTTTTCTCCATAATACCTCAAACATGAGACCTTGTGTTTTGATGTCTCCCATTCCAGCAGAGAATGAATGAACCTCCCTTTGAAACCAGTCAATGTAGCTCCTTAATTCATCTGTAAGGGTCATTGTTGAGTGACTCAAAGCACTTCCTCCTCCCCAGGAGCTAAGACCATTGCCTCAGGAATGCTTTCAGTCCCAGCTGGTCCAGGAAGCCGAGACTGGCAGGTAATTGAAGCAGGATTTTCCGCATGGCAGTACAAAGCGTTGCCACTTCACAACTGGTCTGGTCTGTGGGATCCCCTTTTTATTCATAGACCTGTCTAATAGACAAAAGGAGGCTTGAGCTTTTGACCCACAGCCCAAGAGAGAGGAGACAGTTTTGCCTCCAGAACTCAGCACTACAGGTTTACGAAAGTCCTTTGCTTTCTGAATTTAACAATGTAAATCTTCAGCTAGCTAGTACAGTACTAACTTGGTAAGAGAGCAACAAAAGCACTGAAAACAGGACGGCCATTGTTATAAATTCTGTACTCGTGTGTCTGAGATGTCATCTTCACATAGTGGCTAATTTAAGTGCTTACTTCCACGCAGAAGCATTGCTCATTTGTCACTCTCTGAAATAGCACTTAGGCTCTTCCCAACAACTTTCTCAGAATGATACTGATTATTTAGTTTGGCATCAAAAAGTCAGAGTCCATTGTTTGGGATTCTATGTGTGGGCATCAAAAAGCGCTAAGCAATGCTTCTCTTTTTCTGAATATTAAGTGGTATTAAGATGGAGGAATGATTTGATGGGAGAGTGAGGGACAAAAGACAATTGTAATCAGCAAAATCTTATCTCTTTAAGAGGTAGGGTTTGTCTACACTGCAGATGCTACAGTGGCGCAGCCATAGTGTTGTAGTGTAGACACTACAGCGATGGCATGGTTTTTTCCATCCACCCCATTAATCCACTCTCTTGAGAGGTGGTAGCTAGGTTGACAGAAGGATTCCATTGACCTAGGGTGTGTATACTGGGGTTTAAGTCACTTTAATTACATCTTGAGAGATAACAAGTTTGGCATAAGTTTTAAGTGTAGACCAGGTCTTAGTGTTTGCAACAGGAAAATAAGTAGGGTGACACATGAAAGTAAACAAGGAACTTCCCTTCACATAGGGTTCAACCGAGCCCTGGGATACCTTGCAGGCTATAGGTATTTGCATAGGTATAAGACAGGCCTTAAAAGTGTGAAGGCTTGTAAGACAATAGCTTAGCTAAACTAAACCAGAAACCCAAAAAAGCCTTCTTGTAAGCAGCTGGCCAGGAGGAACCCTAGATCATAAGATATCACGATATTGAATATGGTCATAAACAAGTAAGATTAAACTGCTGACAAGTAACCAGAAGATTCCAGTTGCTATCAGCTTTAGATATATTAAGGTAGGAACATCAACAGATGAGTGACCACAAGGATCCCATGGTAACTAATTGACTTATATGCTAATAAACTTGAGGTAAAAGGTCTAGTAACCTATGGGAGACAAGAACCCCAACATTAGTAGGGTGAGGAAATATAGATAAAGAAAAGGAGCAGAAACCCTACTTAATATACATTAGACATAGTGGATGTCAGTGTTTCAAAAGAATTCCACTCCGTCTGCCTCTCTCTCAAATAAGCACTTGGCCTGATCCAGTTCTCATTAGTCAATGGAAAGATTCACATTGACTCTTTCTAATGGAGTCCGGATCAGGTCCATAGTTCTTCCTCCAAAATCTGTGAAAAGGGGATAACAAAGTTGAAGTTGTTTACTGGGAGCTAGGTAATACTTCCTCTGTACCTGTCACTGACTAATGTCCTAACCATTTTTAAACTCTGCTCTGATCTCGTCTCTTATTTTAGAACCATTAAATTGTGATGGTGCTGGTTTCCTTTTCCTATCACTAACTTCCAGCATAGTGTCGACTTCAGTTATTGTAACCATTTTAGGTGTGATTCTGCCAAAGTGTACTTAGACTGCCCCCGTCCCTTGGGTCTCTGTTCAAATTATTATGCTGCGATCAAATACCTAACTTGTTTTGTAGTCAAGTTCGTCATAATTTTCATGCATGTATGTGTATTTCTGACAAATTAAATGTCTTATCTGCAGGTATGGATTTGTTATATTGTTATGAGACAAAACACACATGTCCTGGAAGGGGGAGGTAGAGGTTTGGACCTAAAACCTGGACCAATATTTTCAAAACCGACTAGTGATTTTGGATGCCCAACTTGATAACTTAAGGAGGTCTAATTCCACCCCCACCTGGCAACTCTCATCCTCTGAAAGTCAAGCAGATAAAATCACTAGCTACTTCGGAAAATTTTTGCCTTGGTCTTTTGGAATATGTCTACACAGCAAAGAAAAACCTGCTGCTGGTCCATGCCAGCTGACTCGGGATATAGGCTGTTCCATTGCTGTGTAGATTTCCGAACTGGAGCCTGGGCTCTGGGACCCTTCTACCTCAGAGTTCTAGAGCCTGAGTCTGGAACTCTCCGCTGCAATGAAATAGCTGGCAGCCAGAGCTCCTTGAGTTCAGGGTTTTCCTTGCTGTGTAGACATACCCCACGTCCTCCCATAGGACTCCAGGGGTATTTATTTTTTGTTTTCGTCTTGTGAGTGCTATCACTTAACTGGTGGCAATAGAAGATCCTTTACCCTGCCTATGGGCTGGCCCCTCGAGGGTGATACCACTGACTCATAAACAACAAACTAGCATGCTAAATAGTACACTGCTGCACAAACACTTGAGGAAAACTGCTTCTTAAAATGCACCACACATATGCCTTCAGTCTGGTCTGCACCATATACACTCCCCTTCTGTCCTGTGTGTACTTGAAGCCTTTTGATGGTGTCATAAAACCAAATTGGGCACATGGCATTATACAACATAACAACACTCAAGGGCAGCAACAAGTTAAATTTGTGACTAATTGGCCCTTCTGTTGCAATGGATTTGTGAAATGAATATGTACTTTAAAAGTGCGATTCTACTCTGAAATTGTAGTAAAAATGGCTTAGTGAGGTTATAATTGTTTCTCAATGCATTTGTATTGGGGTTGTCTCATTGACAATTAAAATTGTTTTCCTAACTGCTGTTCATGCAGTGCTGCAGCAGTGCCACTGTAGTGCTTGTAGTGTAGACATACCCTAACAGATTAAACCTCCTAACACTGCTGAAGTTTTAGTCTCACAGATGGAGACACTAAGTGAAAACCTGGTGCCAGTTGAAGTCAGTGGGAATTTTGCTATTGACTTTAATAGGGCCAGGATTTCACCAGTAGCTGTGTGGCCTTGGGCGAGTCTCTGAAAGCAGTGAGAGAGCCAGGACTGGATTTCTGGTTACTAGTCCTGTGATTGGTTCACCACTCTGTGCTGTCTCTCAAACACCCCCGCTCTTCCCCCCTCCCCCCAAAACGCCCCACCCCACTTGAAAATTTATTTTCCCATACATGATCTGACTTCTAAGATTTGGTCTAGTCTGGAAAATTTTCTATTACAATCTAAGATCCTTGTCATAGATAAACTTCATAAACATTTATTTTTATATTAGGCCCTGATCCTGTCATACGGTGAGAGCGATTAGATTCCTGTGGGGTCTGACTGTGGATCTAATTGCAGGATCAGGGCCTAAATAATTACAGGTGAGTCATGGTAACATCAGTCTTAATTTAAGTCTCAGTATTTATATACTTGTACAAGAGGAAATTTTTAAAGGTTATATTTTTGGGGAAGGAGGTATTTGTTTCGCAAGTTAACTTTAGTTGCAGTAGGAATTGTGGAAAGTTTTTTTTTTTTTCATTTAAGCAATTAACTGTTCTTTAACTAAACTTGCTGATCTTTTACAGTATTTAAATTAAAAAAACAAACAAACCCTCCCCTGCAAATAAACATTAATTCAGATCAAAGACAATTTTTTTCTAGTAGCCAAATAAATAAATAAACAAACAACAAACAAAAAAATAATCTAAACACTGCTTGGATGCATGTAATGAAATTTGCAAAAAGAACGAGTGCTAAGCCAATGCTGAAAAAATTTAATCAGGCAAAATGGTATTTTTATGTGTAACAGTTAGTTTTTCATAAAAGTTCCGTTTATTTATAGCTTATTTGTAACACTCTTGTACCTGAATGCATTTTGTATGCTTTATATGAAAAGGCATAGCAGTATGGGGTACCTCACATCACTGTAAATTATTCCTCCTGTATATCAAAATCATTCAGAACACTAAAACCCCCCACACTTACCATTTTTTAAATTAAAGTGAAATCTTCACTTTGAGAATATTTTAGCTTTTTAGGAGTAAGGTTAAAATAAGGCAAAAGACCAAAGAGAATAAGCTATGCTTTTGTTTCATACTCACCCTTTGCTTTAAAAAAAAAAAAAAAAAAAAAAATTCCAGAGAGGCAGGTTGGTTCAGTGGATAGAGCAATGGGCTGGGGCTCGACGCACTATATCTACTATATCTGGCTCTGCCACTGACTGGCTGGGTGACCTTGGACAAATGACTGCATCTCTTGGCTTCTCTTTCCCCTCCCACCCTTTGTCTGTCTTGTCTTTTTGGACTGTAAACTTTTTGGGGCAGGGATTATTTTAGGCTATGTGTGCACTTAAAATGCTAAAGCAACACAGCTGTGTAGACACTTGCTACAACAACGGAAGGGGTTCTCCTGTCACTCTAGTAAATCCACCGATCAGGGAGATGGTAGCTATGTTGAAGAATTCTTTAAATCTTTTTTCCAAAGGGGTGAGGGGGAGCAATGAGAGGGAGGAAAGAAACAGGGGTGTGGTGGTGGAGCTCCAGAGAGAAGGGCTACAGCAAGCAGGCCCTCGCAAAGTGAAGCAGCAGAGAGAACTGGCCGATCGGGGACATCCCAGGACAGGAACCAGGAGGAGCACTGTGCCAGTGCATTGGGAATAAAGAGGGAGGCGGTCGCTCTGTGTCGCTTTGCAGAGAACAGTAGAAGAGGGCACCGGAGGGGTTTGTTGGGGAAAGTTTACTGGTGCTGAAGACGACCAGGAACACCCAGGACTCAACTGCCAGATTGGAACTTTGCTCAGGACTCCTGAACTCTGTGTGCAGACACATTGCTCGGTGTCTGCCCTTTCAGACGGTGCTACCATTGGGCCTGTGGAGCCTTGGTTTGGATGCAACCCTGTTTTACTGCTCTCCCCTACATTTCCCCTTGTTGTTTTTCTCCTCTCATACCTCTGTAAATACATATTTCCCTTTCTTATATCCGCTGTGCTTTTCCGGTGGGTGGGTGTTCACTCTGGGGGGTTTGGAACAGGTGCCCCTGGGATTTTTCCTGCTGCATTCCTGTGTGCATCTTCTCTTGGCCAGAGCTGTCTGCAGAGCAGACTCTATCTTGGCCATGAGGGCGCTAAAGTTACATCTAGTGTAACCAGTCCTTAATATGTGTATGTTCAGTGGATAGACTGGTGTGGTCAAGGGTCTGTAAATGTGTAATATAAATCTCTTTTTGAGTTTTGAGGAAGGGAGTTTAGTGGCAGTTCCCTTCTATTTTTTCCATTCCGGTAGTCAATTTATCCAGATTACCATCACCTTTGGTAGTCCAGCTTAGTATATGTCTTCAATATGCACCTTCTTGTAGATTCCTATAAGTGCAACATATTGCTGTCAGCTGTTATCAACTCTTAATGTCATTATTTTAGCTTGAGTTGAACCAGTAGGTTTGCAGACATTCACTATGGAGTCTGGCATTGCATGGTTATCTAAAGATAGGCTCAAATAGCTGGAGCTTCATACCCCACAATTAGAGTTTAAAAAACAATAAAAAAGGTTTAAATGTATGAAGGCAACAAGCTGCTTTCTGTCTTCTAGAAATTAAAGGGCCAGTGGCAGGGCTCTTGCTAAAATGAAGAAAATAACCTTCAATTTAGACATACTAATAAAAAAGTAGACATCCCTGGCCAAAAACAATCAATTGGCTGTGGTATGATGTATTTGTAAAAGCAACTATGCAGGAAGCCCTTCACCTTTAGGGGACTGGCAGCTCCTTCCTTTATCTTATCTAAATAATTCAGTCACATTCTTCATATAAGATCCTTTCCAAGTATGCTCTTCTGACTGCAGCTGGTCCTTCCAGCATTCCTGGACAGGATCCTGTGTAAAAGGAGAACAGTATCCCAAACAGACAAACATCTCTTGATTGCTTTGTCTGTGCCTAATCTACTAGCTTGTGGTGCTGCTCAGGCAAGTTGCTTTATCTTCTTTGCCTCTTTTCCTTATTTTACAAATGCGGAAAACACCAACCCTGTAGTGCTCTTATCTGGTGTACGCTATTTACTGGCATTATGACTGCTTAACTTGGAAATGGGTTCAGTTTAGTGTGTGGGTGCTGGTGGCCTGTGAGCAGTGCTTAATTTGTGCCAGGCTTGCCAGGGATGAGCCCCGGCATCTGTAGGCTTGGCGATTCATAGCCCCAACATCTCTGGGCTCCTGGCCAGCAGCTACCACTCTCCAGCTGCCCAGCTGGTGCTTATATTGTGGGCTCAGCTTCGGTACCTATTTCATTATAAATTAAGCAATGTCTGTGACGTACAGGAGGTCAGACTAGATGATCTGCTGGCCCCTTCTGGCCTTAATCTCTGACTCTAAATGTGTAAGAAAGTCAGTTCATCGCTCAAGAAATGTGAATGCGTTGAGGGTCTTCACACTGCAGTAGCTCTCTGTGTACCCACAGGGTTAGCTTTTAGGGAGAAAACTTGTCTAAGGAGAATCGGTGAGTAGCACAGATCTGCACATAGCACTGTGAGCTTGATATAAATGCCTTGACAGATTATGCTGCAATAGCTTCAATCAGGGTACTGCCCTGCACATGTACAGTTTCCAAAAATTTCACATTACATATAATATTTAAAACTACTAAATGGACTCTACACTTGTTTTGTACATCTCATGGAGACTAAACTTTTAGATATTGGTGAGGATTATTGAACTATAATTTATTATAGATAAAATAGATTAAGAAATTCCAGTTTGTAGTACTTCATATACTGTATTAACTGGCAAATTTATAATGGCATAAGTGAGCTAGCATATACTACAGCACAAGTGTTAAGGTCAAAGTCTGAAGTCTAAGGGACTGAGGGAGCCCAACACTTCTCAGGATTAGTTTCTAGATGAGTAAAATGGTTCAGAAGCATGCAAGTAAAAATGTTATACTTACAGGTAAATATATGGGAACTGAAGGATATAAAACTTCTTGCTTATATTGATACATTGCCAAACTCATAACATAGTGGAATTTTCAGACATAACTGGGATTAAGATCAGCTTGTTGAGTGATTAATTTTCTCCAGCTCTAATGTAATCGGTACAATGCCTCTTATGAGTATAACTTACATTATACCTTCTCAGTGCGGGGAGAAGGCATAAGGACATCTGTTCACTAAGTAGCAGAGTGGGAGTGAAGATTGAGCATTTCTGTTCAAGAAGTGTTCTGAGAGCACTCTTCTAATCCTAAAGATGGTATGCAAAATAAACTAGGGGAAAATGGTAATACGTGGAGTAAGGGACTACTTGGCTTCAGTACAGATGGCAGACTTGGACTTTAAATTGGGTCATATTGTATTGTGTGGTCAGGAGAAAGAGGTAGTTGAGCAGCGCGGGATAGACCTCATTCGTCTGTTTTCACTAGGTTTATCGTTGACTTTACCTGCCACCTCCTGACTTCTCATGGACTAAGATCCCACACAGAATGGCTAAGGATGGCAGAAATGGTCTCATCTAAGGAAGGCAGAAAATGTTGCCAGACAAGAGTAACGGAATATCAAATTGTTTATAGCACAAAAAGATACTGAAATTTCACCAGTTGTGCAGTCTTTTATCGGGGTAGAACACATGTTTGGAGGGTAAGCTCATCAGGATAGAGACCATGTCAAATACTATGCTTGTACACTGCCTGGCACAGAGGAATCCTGGTCCTGTCTGGGCTGCTTCCAGTGATATAAATCTTTGATTACAGTAATAATAGTGGATGCCTTTTGTCCACTTAACCCTACTTCCAATGTACCAGCTACATCAATCAGTACAGTGATTGGGAGGGAGGGCTAGTGAGAAAGGGTGTATGACAAAGGGGGAAGCTTCCAGAAGAACGATTACGTTGAATGTGAAATTGAACTGACTATATTTGTATGCCCGTAGAAATCTGTAAGCAGTACAGCGTTCTGTTAAACTGAGTTGTTGTTTGTATCCTACTAGCCTTAATTTATTTAGTTATTGCTCCAAAATTCAGGAAACGTGTCAGGATCCAGCTCTTCAGATGAAAAAGCACTTCCAAAGCATTTACATACAGAGTGTTAGGTGATGGCTCTACCTGATAAAAGCAAAGTGGCTGATTGATTGGTCTAATGACATCATTTTGAAGTCTGAAAATAGTTTTGAAACAGTGCAAAAAAACCCAACCCATGAACTTTACTCAGCCAACAAAATGAGCTATGTTAGCCTCTGACAGGGATGCTACAGAAGCTATCATGTAAAGGGTACTGTGGTGTTTGGAAGTTTCTCACTGTTCTCCTCACCCCTTTCCAGAATTCTTGTAGTGTCTGTGCACACCTGATGTTGGACACAGCTATGTCTTAATCCTATTCCTGAAAACCTGGTCATCTCTGACTTAATTAAAAGTTCAAACTGTCATCGCCATTGATAATGCATCACTGACAATGATAGCTGTTCTACCACAGCTACTTCGCTGTTAATTTTTCTGGCAGAAAGGATCTAAATTTCATAACTGCTAAATGTGGGAAATCAAATACTCTCACTTTGTGCTGTGCATTCTCTGAAGGACTTTAAATGAGTCAGCTGGTGCAGAGGCAGCATTTCAACTATTGTATCAATAATTGCCTAACCTGTCCTTTAATTCAGTTTAATTTAGAATTAATTGGACCTTAATAGTGTTGTAGTTAAAGAAAAACATACTTGAAATGAACTGTACTATACAGATTAGTAAGCGGCCTAACTTCTAAGCAGAGGCACTGTGTGTTCTCAAATGGGGAATATCTTAACTTTTAGGTTACTGAAATGTTGGATTCTAAATCTGTGTTGGGGAGGATGATGGCTCACCTTGTAGCTTCCAAGAAGTGAATTCCAAGGAAGATGTAGTAATTTTCGCTGGTGGCCATCTCATTAGACACTGATGCCATCCAGGTCAAGATTTAAGGAAACTGTTCTGTAGTTGCTGAGTGTGAGGCAGGAAAGAGATAACATGGCAGCCTAGGCCTTGGCACTGTAAGCAGTTGGGCATACGTCCAACTTCTCACATGTTAGTACTCCCACCGGATGAAATTCTGGTCCCTCTGAAGTCAACTACAGTACACGTACTGACTTAAATAAGGGCACAGTTTCACCAACTGCATTAGGTGGCACTGTTTTGGTGCTTAAAGTTAGGCACATTGCTAATTGTTTGCAAGAATGAGGCCCTGCAAGGAAACAAGAATAAGACTCATTTTGAAGTCTGAGATGAGTTGCTGTTGAATGACTGACAGCCCAGGTGGGGAAACTGATAGACCTTTTGGCCATAAGCAAATATAATACAGTATGTTAAACATAAATAACTACAATTCATAACATGTTTTGCTTGTCCTAAATAATGAAGTAGGGAAAATGTTTGTGGCCTGTGCTTGTTCTTGTAATATTTTTTTTTAATTATTTTTGGCACAAAGGCACACAAGGAATTAGTATTAATATTGTCATCTTTCCTTATTCAAAAGAAGTCAGTAATGTGATTCTTCTTTAAATAACACCCAAAAACCTAAACAGAAGCTGCAGGTTAAAAAATAGTGTCTACTTCTGAATCCTTAGAAGTTCTGTAATGTTTGGCTTTTTACATGATGCTTACAGCAGTTGGGGTATAATAAATTAATAGGTTTCCTACTGCACTTTAAAGTAAAAAACCCTGGGGCATATCCTCAACTTGTATAAATTGTCACTGGCACATAAAATTTGGTAAAAATGAATGCAATATACAGAGCTGTTTGTCTTAATAGATCAATCTGTCATATATGTGGCGCATGTACAGCTAGCTTTGCAGAGCCCAGTTTCATGTTTCTTGGCTAGAAATATCACTGAACTAATGCCCCCGTAATCCCATGAGGTTTAGATAAACACAATTCCCCATGTTTTTAAGGAATCTGTAACCAAGCAGTTAGCACAGAGTCCTCCTGCAAGCTGACAATCCTTCGTGTGACTGTGCAAACTGATGCACAATACTGCATGTGCAAACAATGTTATCAATTGACATTTATGACAAACTCGGTAAAAATGGTGGAATGTATAAGAGCTGCAGTTGTAGCCTGCTCTCTTGTAAGATGAACTTTCATAGAGGGGCAAACATTGAGGGCTCTTGGATATGGCTGCTGGAGTTTCCTTTCAAACGACTTTACTTTGGGATACATTTTAAGGATCTATCTTGCTCTGTCCTGAGGAAAACCGTTTTAAAGGCTGGTATGTCCCCTAGTTTGCCAGATTACATGGATATTCTTTGCTGCATCCTGCCTCTCTCCTTAGAGGCTTCACAGTGCCAGTTAAGTTGTGTGAACTTGAAATCCCTGGTTTACGAGACCAGTTACTTCATGAGCTATGGAGCCACGTCCCAGGTGCCCTCAGTAAGAGGTGGAGGTTGGCTCTGATGAATGAGCAGTTGATGAATGCGTGACGAGACTACAGGCCCAACCAGAAACTGCTATCCAGGCCCCTGCGAGATTTTAAAACTGTCTCCTTCCCAAGGATGGTGTCAGCCTCTGCCCACATTTCTTGCAGGGATGGAGTGGGGAAGACACATGAACTTCTTCAGTCTCCTTCAGACTGCATAACCACATTGGTGTGGGCATGGCGAATGGACAGGGATAAGCTAGAGTTGCAGAACCTGGGGAATTAATTGACAATATGAGCTCCATATTTCTGCACAGTTCAGCAAATCTTGTGTGCTCAGGTTTTCCTCCACTGGGGTAGCATATCTCTTAACTTCTCATGCAACATTTGCAGCTGCTGCTGCAGTTTGTGTGTGTGTGGCACTTCATCCTACATAGAATACTGGGGATAAATCCATCCCTGATAAAGTTACATTGACTTCGGTTGATTCGCACCCACTGTGCATTGTTACGTGACCTCAGAGTCTCCTTTATTGGTGGGTTTGAACAGCCATGCGGAGTCCTTGGAATATTACTGGCATGAGTTCAGTTTGCCAACATAACATCTATTTATTACTGAAAGAGGGTGCAGGAGTAGTTTCTCCTGCTGCTGTTGGTTCAAATAGCTTACATATCCCCAAAGTAGGAAGCAAACACTCTTTTTCTTCATCTCAGGGTTACTTCATGAGACAGGGATCTTTTGGGTTTGTCACACCCTCTAGGGCTTGTCTGTGGGTGTCACACTCACAGCCCCAGCCAGCATAGTTACTCAGTTACAATATATGCATGCTTACCTGAAGCTGAAGAAGGAAATAATTTACAAATTCAATGAAACAGTAACTGCAGAGGCAGTTACCTCAGGATTTGAACTTTACTGTAGGTTGTTACAATGCAATGTTGCTAAACACAGCTGGAGGTCAAGGTAGCGCTCTGATGGAACAATTCAAGTTATGTTTTATATAACGGTAGAATATCTCAAGGACAATAATAATAAACTATTTTATGAAAGCATGTGCTTTGACCACGTAGAAAAGGCTAATGGCCTTTTTTAGTAGTATCTTTTCATAGCTCACTTCGGTGTCATAGTTGGAATGTTGTTGCCATACCAGCTAAGGTAGCTATTATCAAGAAGAGTCCAATCCAACTTTTAAGAAATAGTCCTGGTGCTAGGCCTTGTCTCAAGTCAATAACTTAAAAAATAAGCTATTACTTTTGCATTGGCATTTTAAGCAAGGACTGTATTCCTTCAAATTTATTACCTTCTGGTATGGTGACAGTCAGAGCCCCATTTAGGAGCCAGGCCCAGGTGTCCTAGAGATTATACAAACACTTTATTAGTCCCCACCCAAAATTGCTTGTAAATGCAGAATCATGAACTTCAAATGCTTATGCACATATTTAACTTTACATTTGTAAATAGTTCTGTTGAAGTCAATGCGATTACTCACTTGTAAAGTTGGGCAAGTGTGCATTTGCAGAATCATGGCCTTTTTTGTGGTGGGGAGAAAAAGTATAAAAAGTTAGTGAAAGACTTCACTTGTTTTTCATTTTCAATGGCCTGGTGCTATGGATACTGACAGAGTAATAGAAATCTAGAACTGGGATGTTGGCTTGGGAAAAACATTATTTTGATGGAAAACATCACATGTACTAGAACTACTCATTAGAACTGCATGGTTAGGTGTCTTAACATTGGAAGAAATTGGAATGTAAACCCTAATTAGGAGAGCAACAACTGAAATGTAATTAAAACATGCAACTCTGCCTAATGCAGAATAGTATCTAATTACAGTAATGTTTAAAAGAGCAGTAAGTAACAAAGCATTTAAAGGTTAGCCCCAGGTTTAGTAGGTCCCTTTTCCCTGGGTAAGGTACCAGGGAAGGTTCCAGAACAATCAGGAACCTTCTGGAGACAATAGAACACCTGCAGCCAGTCTGTCTTAAATCAGCCTATCAAGAAGCTGCTAGAATCAATTAAGGCAGGCTAATCAGGGCACCTGGGTTTAAAAAAGGAGCTCACTTCAGTTTGTGGTGCGTGTGTAAGGAGCTGGGAGCAAGAGGTGCTAGAAGCTGAGAGTGAGAACCCTTACTGTTGGAGGACTGAGGAGTAGAAGCATTATCAGACAGCCGGAGGAAGGTCCTATAGTGAGGATAAAGAAGGTGTTGGGAGAAGGCCATGGGGAAGTAGTCCAGGGAGTTGTAGCTGTCGCACAGCTGTTCCAGGAGGCACTCTAGATAGCTGCATTCCGCAGGGCCCTGGGCTGGATCTCAGAGTAGAGGGCGGGCCCGGGTTCCCCCCAAACCTCCTAACTCCTGGTCAGACATAGGAGGAGGTGACCTGGACTGTGGGTTCACGAAAACGGCCAAACTGAGGGCTGCCCTGAAGCTCCAAGGCGAGCAAATCCTCCAATAAGCGCAAGCCCCACCAAGGTAGAGGAGGAACTTTGTCACACTTTATAACGATCAGGAGTGTCAAACTTCGGACTTATACACCCTCACATTTACTTCAGTATAACTTCAGGGGTGTGAAAAAGCAACCCCCCCAAGCAAAGTAAGTTACATTGACCTAAGTACCGGTGTGGACAGCTCTGTGTTGGCAGGGGAAGCTCTCCCGCTGACATAGCTACTGCCGCTTAGGGAGATGGAGTAATTATGCCAACAGGAGAGCCCTCTCCCGTCGGCATAGGGCATCTGCACTAGCAGCGCTGCACCTACGTCAGTACAGCTGCAATGCTGTAGTGATTCTAGTGTAAACTAAATTCCCTGGAATTGCTCGAGGAGCCTTTCAGAGTCTGAAGGGTGTATACTGTGAGTTCTGGCACCATAATAGAAGGGATGTGTTTGTACCTTTTATTAAAGACCTCACTTATCCATAGAAGGTAAGTAGGCTTCTCTTCTTTTAAAAGAGTTCTAAACAGTTTGACTAACAATTGCTTCCCCTTAGTCACTCAGCTTTGCCTGTTGACTCTTCACTGTAGTCATTTCACTATTTCTTTAGTCTGAATCTTCTAGTGCCAGCAAGGCTGAATTTTTAATGTAAAAAAAGCAGAAAAGAACCCTATAGCAGACAAAAACAAAAATTCATGTCATCGCTTTGAATCCTAAAGAAGCACAAAAAAGGCACAAGCCTAACTTATTTTTTTGCTTTGTACGTCATCATTAAACTTTATTTTCCATCTTATTTATTTATTTATTTTTTTAAAGTCCTCTTTTGAATCTGATCTTTCTTACTGTAACAGCCTTTCCTGCTTTATGCCTGTAGTAGCTGGGTGATAACAAAACTAATAAGCTGCTTTGGTGAATACAAGGACCAACAATTTCTGTTTCACATTACACAGACATTCTTACACACCCAAAATTAAAAAAATGGGACAACCCATGGAAAACAACAAGGCTTGTATAAAATGCATGTTATTAGTGGACTCAACAGATATACTATAATCCCCATAGTAAGCTGGAGGTGCAGAGGTAATATAACCTTACCCTGTCAGTAATAAGGTAAGGGCTATCTCTAGATTCCATGGCTGGGTATTTCCACAGAGACTGTTAGCTTTACCAAGAGCAGTTCCATGCTGAAGGGGTGAGGGTTCATGCCCCAACATGACCAATTAAATGTAAGGGCTGTAGTCTTGTTTCAGATAACTGCAGAGTACTGGCATTTGTGGCTAAGGGATAAAGTGACATTCATTCATTGGCCCACTGGGAATGTGATATCATCAGTACCAACCCTGTATTTGGGGCTCCAGAAAGTATAGTATGGCTTAATGATACTGAATTGCACTTTACAGTTACATTTCATTCCCAAACATGAGTGCTAGAAGGAGGAAAAAGTGCTTGTATGTAGAGGGGCTGAGGCTTGGATTTGATTGTGACTCTAACTGTGCTTAGTGGTGAACTGCAATGAGTATCTTCAGTGGGTGCGTGGGGGAGAATCAGACTATTTAACAGCAGAACTAATAATGTAGAACTGGCAGGCTGATCTTTCTGCATTGCAGGAATGGTGGGCAGGCTTCTGTGGAACATTTTGTATTTTAAATGATGCCTTGCTGTCCAGGAAACAAACATTTTGTTTAAATGTTCTTATGATTTTTGGTTCTGTTGGATTTTTGAACCATCCTTTTTCTATAAATAAAAAGTTTCTTTTATGTAGTTCAGTATCTTCAGACAAACCAGTACTTACATTTATAAAATGTATTTTCCACTTCAGCTGTGAATATTGATGACCTTAATTATGGATTTTAGACTGGGCATGTGACTATGAACTGATCCAGAATCAATTTATTACACAAAGTGCATTGTTGGAAGGGTGAAGAAGGCTGTATTTCTGATAATTAAAACAGCTGTCCTGCAGTATTTTCTAGATATTGATAGTCAACTTATTACCTACCTTTCAAAAATTCCTCCCCTGGATTCATTACTTTTCCGATGCAGGTCCAGCTGAATATATGATGTAACTGTTTTTCTTTAAAGATGTTCTCTGCCTCCACCTCTCTAAAATAAAACCTAAAATTGAAAATTCAAATGCTTGCTTGTAAATTCCTCTTAATATTTTTTACAATTTTGCTTTTTTCCACCCTTCTTCATTGTGGTATAAGCAGCGTGAAGACTGTGCAGGTTTCCACCAGATTGAATAAAACCTGGAGATTTACCGGCCTGGTCTACAATACGCGGTTATTTCAGAATTAGCCGTTACCTCGAAATAAAACTGGTTCCGTCCACACAACCAAACCAGTTTTTTCGATTTAAAGGGCTCTTTACTCCGATTTCTGTACTCCACCTTGGCAAGTGGAGTAGCGCTAAAATCGAGATCGCGGTTCCGAGTTACAGGTACTGTGGATGCAATTCGACATTATTGGCCTCCGCGAGTTATCCCAGAATGCTCCCTTGTGACCGCTCTGGACAACACTCTCAACTCCGATGCACTAGCCAGGTAGGCAGTAAAAGCCCTGGGAGCTTTTGAATTTTCTGTTTGGTCACCATCAACACTGGCGACCAGCAGCACAGTCCACCATCACAGGCAACTATGCAGAGTCCACCATCTCAAGAGACCACGCAGTCCTGGATTCGCAGACGAACTCCAGCATGGTCCGAACGGGAGGTGCTGGATCTCATTGCGTGTTGGGGAGATGAATCTGTTATGGCAGAACTACGTTCCAAAAAAAGAAACGCAAATGCGTACATTAAAGTCTCCAGGGTCATGACGGAAAGAGGCTACTCCAGGGAAACAGAGCAGTGTCGTACAAAAATCAAGGAGCTCAGGGAAGGGTACCAAAAAGCCAGGTAGGCAAACGAGTGCTCTGGGTCCCAGCCCCATACATGCCACTTCTACCGTGAGCTGCGTGCAATTATGGGGGGTGACGACACCACTACCCCACCACTGTCTGTGGACACCTGCAAGGGGGGAGTAGCACGGAGCGAGGAGGATGAGTTTTTGGAGGACGAAGAGGAGGAGGAGGACAGTGCACAGGCGGCAAGTGTGGAATCTGTTCCCCCCCGCAGCCAGGAACTATTCTTAACGCTGGGGCCAGTAGCCTCCCGCAACTCCCAAGGCATGCTCCTGGACCATGACCCTGAAGAAGGCACTTCTGGTGAGGTGAGAGCTTGATCGGAGCCACGCAGTGGGGGGTGAGGGGAACCCAGCTGCGCTGGGCTGTTCGCGTTTAGTTTAAAGGGCTCATCCCTGCTCAGAGCCTCATTGGAGCCCTGTGGGGTGTGTGGGTGTGGGGGAGGGTGTTGTGTGAAGCTATCATCCCAGAGAGCCCGCAGGCTGCCTGCAAACTGAATTCTGTTGCCTGGCCGCATGTGATGGCTTATTCACACCAAAGTGGCAGGCACTTCAGTATAAGAGGCAAAATGAGACCTTGTAAAGAAAGAACATGTGCTGTGTACTATGAATTGCCTGTTTCACTGAGAAGGAGTGTCCCCTTTGTTCTCTAAAATGTATCTTTTAAAATACTACCCTCCCTTTTTGTCCTCCTGCAGCAGGTGCAAATGTTTCAACGTGGCCCCTATCTACTCTGTCCCAGAGGCTGGTCCATATTAGAAGGCGGAAAAAACAAACTCGGGACGACATGTTTGCTGAGCTCATGCAGTCCTTTCGCACTGATAGGGTCCAGTTGAATGTGTGGAGGCAAACAATTGCGGAGTTGCGTAAAGCGTTACATGAATACGAAGAGAGGAGGGACGTGTGCGATGAGAGCAGGCAGGATGCTATGGTCAAGCTCATGGAGGAGCAAACTGACATGTTCCGCTGTATGGTGGATCTAATGTAGGAAAGGCAGCAAGACCACAGACTGCTGCTGCAGCCCCTGAATAACCGCCCTCCCTCCTCCCCAAGTTCCATAGCCTCCTCACCCAGATGCCCAAGAACATGAGAGGGGCAGGGGGGAGGTGAGGAGGCTACGGGGACCCACACAGTCAACCCCAGAGGATTGCACCCCAGAAAGCTGGCATATCCCAAGTGTTGACTTGTTTTCTGGACTTGTCCTTCCCTCCTCCTCCATCCCCCCAACCCAATACCCTCTCCCCCCCCCCCCCTCGTCTAGCTTCTGATTTCTCTCAATGTTTTGTGCAACAAATAATAAAGAACGGTTTTTAAACAATTGTGACTCTTCTAATCACCCTGTTGTCTGGCTGTGTGAAACTGGCCACCAGGCGAGTTGCCTCAACCTCCCATCCCGCCATAAATGTCTCCCCCTTACTCTCACAGATATTGTGGAGCACACAACAAGCAGCAGTTGCAATTGGAGTATTGGTTGTGCTGAGATCTAACCGAGTCAGTAAACTGCGCCAGCGCGCTTCCAAACGCATATTCTACCACCATTCTGCACTTGCTCAGCCGAAAGTTGAACTGTTCCTTACTACTGTGCAGGGTGCCTGTGTACGGCTTCATGAGCCATGGCATTTAGGGGGTAGGCTGGTCCCCGAGGATAGCTATAGGCATTATCCCAACAGTTATTTTCTGGTCTGGGACGTAAGTTCCTTCCTGCAACTGTTCAAGGAGGCCAGAATTCCTGAAGATGCGAGCGTCATGCACCTTTCCTGGCCATCCCACATTGACGTCGGTGAAACGTCCCTTGTGATCCACCAGTGCGTGCAGCACCATGGAAAAGTACCCCCCGCGGTTTATTTACTGGCCGCCCCCGTGTTCCAGGGCCAAGATAGGGATATGCGTTCCGTCTATCGCCCCGCGACAGTTAGGGAACCCCAGCGCATTCAAGTCATCCACAATGGTCTGCACGTTTTCCAAAGTCACTACCTTTGATAGCAGCTGGTCAGTGATTGCACTGGCTACTTGCAGCACAGCAGCCCCCACAGTAAGTCACTCCAAACTGATTCTTGACTGAATGGTAGCTGTCTGGCATTGCAAGCTTCCACAGGGCTATGGCCACTCGCTTCTGAACTGTGAGGACTGCTCTCATTTTGGTGTCTTTGTGCTTCAGGGCAGGGGACAGCAAGTCACAAAGTTCCATGAAAGTGGCCTATGCATACGAAAGTTTCTCAGCCACTGGGAATCATCCCATACCCGCAACACTATACGGTCCCACCAGTCTGTGCTTGTTTGCTGGGCCCAGAATCAGCGTTCCACGGCATGAACCTGGCCCAACGGCACCATGATCTCCCAATCGCCGCATGCTGTGGCATCTGTGTCCATGTCCTCATCAGTATAGTAATCGCGCTGTCGTTGCTTCCTTGCCCAGTTTTTGCATGTACTGCACATACTGCTGGATAATACGTGAGGTATTTACAATGGTCAAAACTGCAGCGGAGATCTGATCAGGCTCCATGGCTATGGGGCCTGCACGGGTAATCCTGGGAAAAGAGTGCAAAAAGTAGGAGAGCAGAGTGGTAGGGGAAGCTGTGCTGTTTGGTTCACGGTAGCTGAACGATGACAGAAAATGGTTGTCTTCTGTGGCTTTCACGAAGGTGGGAGTCCAGGACAGACAACATGGAGAAGCTTGGAAGCATGGCAATAGCGGGAGAGCAGAATTGGCGGCAGAAGCTGTGTTGCTCAGTTCACAATGGCCGAGCAGAGTTGGCAGCAGAAGCGTTCGATGAGGAAGAGAGAGAGTAGATAGTAGAGATTACATAGGAAGATGAGAGGAAATGAGAGGTGGATAGTAGCAGGAGAGCAGCAGTGCACCGTCTGCTGAAAGCAGCATGGCGTCTGAACGCCAAAAAGGAGTGAAACGATTGTCTCCTGTGGCTTTCTGACGACACACACCCAGAAACACCCACGAGAATGTTTTTGCCCCATCATGCACTGGGAGCTTAACCCACAATTCCAATGGGTGGCAGGGACTGTGGGAACTGTGGGATAGCTACCCACAGTGCACCTGTCATAAATATAAAGGGAAGGGTAACCACCTTTCTGTATACAGAACTATAAAATCCCTCCTGGCCAGAGGCAAAACCCTTTCACCTGTAAGGGGTTAAGAAGCTAGGATAACCTCGCTGGCACCTGACCAAAATGACCAATGAAGAGACAAGTTACTTTTAAAACTTTAAGGGGGTGGGAATAAAGGGTCTGTCTGTCTGTGTGATGCTTTTGCCAGGAACAGATCAGGAATGCTCTTCAGAACTCCTGTAAAAAGTTAGTAAGCAATCTAGCTAGAAATGTGTTAGATTTCCTTTTTTATAAATGGCTGGTAAAATAGGTTGTGCTGAATGGAATGTATATTCCTGGTTTTGTGTCTTTTTGTAACTTAAGGTTTTGCCTAGGGGGATTCTCTCTGTTTTGAATCTGATTACCCTGTAAGGTATTTACCATCCTGATTTTACAGAGGTGATTCTTTTACTTTTTCTTTAATTAAAATTCTTCTTTTAAGAACCTGATTGTTTTTTCATTGTTCTTAAGATCCAAGGGTTTGGGTCTGTGTTCACCTATGCAAATTGGTGAGGATTTTTATCAAGCCTTCCCCAGGAAAAGGGGTGTAGGGCTTGGGGGGATATTTTGGGGGGAAGACGTCTCCAAGTGGTCTCTTTCGCTGTTCTTTGTTTAACACGCTTGGTGGTGGCAGGATAGGGTTCAAGGACAAGGCAAAGTTTTGTACCTTGAGGAAGTTCTTAACCTAAGCTGGTAAGAATAAGCTTAGGGGGTCTTTCATGCAGGTCCCCACATTTGTACCCTAGAGTTCAGAGTGGGGAAGGAATCTTGACAGCACCGCTCCGACATTCGATGTGAACCTTGGTATTGTGGACGCAATCCGCTGAATTCACGCACTTTAGTGGGGACACAGAAGACCGAAAGTATAAAATAGCTTCCAAAAATTTTGAATAGAATAATTTCGTACTCTTCAGTATGTTGAGATTTATTGGGACATACTGGCCGCTGCTTCCCGCAGCCCCCATTGGCCGGGCACAGCGAACCTCGGCCAGTGGGAGCCGTGATTGGCCGAACCTGCGGACACGGCAGGTAAACAAACCGGCTGAGCCCGCCAGGGGCTTTCCCTGAACAAGCGGCGTCCCAAGTTTGGGAAACACTGCTGTAATGTGTTGAGCACCTTAAACGACTGAGTTCAGTGGGTATTAAGGGCTTACAGGACTCGCCCCGTTGATAATGGCATTGGATAAAACTTTTCTGTAAGTATTTAACAATTGTGATGTCCATGTGTCTTTTAGGCAGAGTGGGAGAATTATTTGCGTGCCAAAAACAAACAAACAAAAAAAAGGTGGCTATGGAAACTCACTTTCAGTTGTCTGAATTGATCATATGTGGTGTAAGAGTTAGTACATAAAAGAGTTTAGTTTATGGATAGCCCTCCTATTGCAGCATTGAAAAAGCAAAATGAAATTCTTCAGCTTTACAAAGGCTTTCACAGTTACTCTTACTCCTTTGTATCTCCTGCTTTCCTTGCACAACCTTGACTTCTTAAGTCCTTTCTCTTTTTTTATGAGATGTCTGAAATGTCTTTATTTAGTAAGGAAAATAAACTTCACGATCAGTTAAGTATTTAAAGGTTGAATGTAAAATGAGGGACCTTTGTAAGAACGGATAAGTACTGCAGATGTCACTCTGAGGGGTAGGGGGTCTCACTTGCTGCAGGTTTCAGAGTAGCAGCCATGTTAGTCTGTATCTACAAAAAGAACAGGTGTACTTGTGGCACCTTAGAGACTAACAAATATATTAGAGCACAAGCTTTCGTGGGCTACAGCCCACTTCATTGGATGCATAGAATGGAACATATAGTAAGAAGATATATATATATATATATATACACACACACACATACAGAGAAGGTGGAAGTTGCCATAAAATCTGTAAGAGGCTAATTAATTAAGATGAGCTATTATCAGCAGGAGAAAAAAACTTTTGTAGTGACTTGAAAGTCAATTTTTTTTCAAGACCTGATTAAGCAAATCAACAACAATAATGAAATTCTTGCAAACTTTTGTCCCATGTTTGGATGGGGCCTTATCCAAAGCCGATTGAATCCAGTGGAAGGACAGTGTGGGCTTTGTGTCTGGACTTTATGCATAAGACAATGTGTAACCTTCAAGTCTTACCATGCTGTAATTGAACATTATAGTAAAATAATTTCTTCCAGTTCTTATTGCCCTTAGCAGATATCTTTTTACTTGTTTAAGCATTTTTATTATTCTTGCATATTGTCAGAGCAGTTTAGTGTGTAATCCAGACTGGTGATGAGTTGTCACCTTTTCTGCTGTAATCCTGGGTGCCGCTCAGTGATTTGCTGCTGTAGCTCCCAACCTGGGCTGCGCTCAATCAGCCTGCTAGCATGCAGGTCACATCCTGCGTGTGTGTGTGCTAGACAGCCCTGGTTCGGTAGCTGTAATCCTAGCAGCCTATCGAAAGCTCCACTGTGCCTTCTACCAGCCTTGGTTACGACTTGCATGGTGACTCTAATACACTCTCAGTCCCAGATCTTCCCAAAATGGTCTGCTCTGTCATGTCCAACCCTCTCTTGGACAGTTTAGAGGAACAAAGAAACCTTATTCTTTCTCTGAAGACCCAAACGCACATCACAGTAAACACACCCTTCCATTTAAACACAGGAATGAGTTGGTTTATGTTAATAGTAAAACAAATTTATTAAGACAATATACATAGGATTAAGTGATGCCATGTAAAAGGAATGAAGTTAGAAAGGGTTACAGGCAAACGAAAGTGAAAACACATCTAAAAGTCTAAAATTTTATTTAGCAAGATACAGGTTTTGTTCCAAGATGGTTTCTCACCAGTCATTCTTCTTCCCAGCCATGTCTAACTTTCTTTCAGTCAAAAACTTCCACAAAAGCACAAGGGGCAGGTTTCCCTTACTTCTAGGTGAAAGATGTTTGCCTTGACAGGTTTCTCACTTATATTCAGTTCCAGAGACTTCAGTCCTTGGGTTGAAGGACCCATCTTGCAAGAGTTCCGTTCCCAGCTTGCAAGAGTTCTGTTCTCTTGTGTCTTTCTAGTGATGGATGCCTAAGATGGCTTCTCTCCTTTCTTATATCTTCCAGAGTTCAAGAAGCAGGATGACCTCATGCTGTTCTTCCCTTCCTGTGGGCTTCCCATTCCCCTGTATAATTTCTGTGTAAATAGGGCTTCCATTGTTTGATTCCACCGTGGTTAATTTACATAGGAGACCATAGATAGATGTAACATTGCCTCCTATCTGGAGGACTGTACAGCCTAATATTGAGTGTCCATAATTCCTTATATAGTGTTAATACGTACAGTTCATACTGATATTTAATCACCAGCCTGTCATTACCTTTCAGAAAAGACATCACTTGGTACACATTTATAATACAGTAATATTGTATACAATCAGCTGATTCAATTGCTTATCATTTGAGGTTCAGGCCTCTGTCTTTATAGACCAGTAAACCTTTGCAGTGTATTCTTTGAAAGTAAAACTTGGCCCAAGCTTCTCTCTCCTGCTGGGTGTAGACACCGTGCTGTCGTCTTCCCCACATGTTAGTGTGATGTTTACTCCACACCTTAGCTCTATGGGTCTATTCATGCAATATGTAGATACATTCTGATTGTCTTTCATATCACTTTTCCCAGGCTGGAACACATTTGTTTGTCTAGTTCAGACCAGTTTACCAACTCATCCTGAAATTCTGGTTTATACACGCTTTAGTTATAATTTCAGTATATAGTCATAACTCTTACTGTCCACCAAGTACATACATCATGCAAGAATATTAATGATCAGTGAGTTACTAGTTTTCAAATGACTCCTTACAAGGCATATTTTGTATAATGATTATTAAAATAGTGTGTAGTATGTGAATGTAGGCATGCTTAGTGTCATACATGTGGTGAAGAAGTTTCCAGGGTAAACTATCTCTGAGTATTGTTGTAAAAAGTTGCACAAAAGGCTTTGCAAATAGAGAAAGTATAAGATAGCTACCAGTAAAGCACTATAGTGGTGAATTTTGAACACTTGTACACCTTCATGAACAGTGCCTTATTTGTAAAGTGCCTTGTATGTTCAGATTGGTTATTCAACCTTTTTCTAATGTTGCTTATAGATTCATACTAGTCACTTGCACTGCGAATTTCTCTCCTCAGTCCTCCAGTTTCTCTCCAGCAGCAGGTTTAAAGGTCACTGCATGGTCAGCAAACATGCAGCATGGGCCCAAGGATCACGTCACCTAAGACTTTTTTAAGGATGAAAATTTAAATAAATAAATAATCACAGGCCTAACCAAAAGTGGAATCTCCCCCAACTGGCATTGGCTTGCGTGTTTCCAATTATTGCAACATCGCAGCGCAGTGACGTTTTCCTTTTCAAATTGTTCTGTGATGCTATCCAGCTCCAATCTTGCTGTTTTGTTTTTCTCAATTGCAAGGAGAGCAAGGCCACTCAGTGGTAACTGTGAGAGTGTTGAATGCATGTAGTTTTTGACATGCCTTAAAAAGTCAACACAGTGCTTCAATTTCTGGTAAAACATCGAGAGAACTTGACACTGAAAATAGCTCTGGATTTCAAGTGATGCAATAAACGCTTCTGTGTCCTTTGTAAATAATACATCTTGAAATACATAATTTTGTGAACAAAGTCTAAAAAAAAAAAAGAGTATTTACCCATGAGTTTAACAAGTTCTTCCTTTAGAAGAGTCAAAGTTAGATTTTGAAGTTGCCTGGGATGGAGGAAACCAAATAGAGTAGATACGTCTTGAAATTCCTCACACCGAATTTTAGTTTTGGTAGTCATATTGTTTAAGACCTTGAAATGTTTCCTTTGATGGTTATCCTTTGCTTTTAACACAGAATCTTGTAAAAATTCATCATCCGTGCATCATACATGTCTCTTCTTGTGGCTTGGATAGTTTGCATTTTCAAAACCCATTGCTTCCCACCTGCTCTGAAATGCTTTTGCAATTTCCTCATACTTTTCTTCAGATCTGAGTTCACTGAGTTCATTGACTGTGCACTCAAATATCCAGAGGACTTGGAACAGGTTAATTTTCTTTGATTGAAGGATTTCAGAGGCTGCAGCCATGATAACTATGATCCTATCCACCATAACAGATTGAGGTAAAACATCCAAGCCATCAAAGACTGGTTGCTTTTCACTCGATGTATGTCCTCGCTACTCCATTGTTTAGTTACAGTTTCATCTTCTAATCTTTCAATTATACACTGAAAATTTACTTGCATCGCCTCAGTGGCTTTCATTCAAGCTGCCCATTTAGTCTTGCAGCATACCTTTGTATGTAAAGGTCTCCTTCGTACTTCAGAAGCCTTTTAGATTTCATCTGTTGCTTCAATCCTGTCAACTTCTTCAGGGGCCTGAAGTGCATCATCAGATTCCTCTTCCCTTTGCAAAACTGGACTGTCTCTCGAGCAAGAGTTTGAAGATTATTTTTAAATCATCAGTTTTTCCCATCGATGGTGAGAAGTGGTAAAATATTTATATGCTTCCCACAAATTTGTGAAGAAAATCTTCAGGTTTGGATTGATCTTCATCAGTATGCACCAAAACTAGGTTAATTTGATGTGCTGTACAATGGAAGTATGGTATGTAACCCCTGCTTTCTCAGAGTAACCATTTGTAACGCTGACCCACACAAGAGTGTCAGCAGCAGGGATCAAACCTTGGACCTCTGGAGCTAAAAATGCATGAGTCTCTACCGCATGACCTAAAATACACATCTCTGTATCTGGAGCAGGCTCATCAGTCTCTAGGGCATTTAGCCACCACTAGAGGGGACAGAATGCCACTCCGAGCAAGGAGGGATTATATACTTCCCCTTGGAAGAGAAGCGCATCCCTGAGCTTCAGAAACTTTCCCAGTTGAATTGCCTGAATTCCCCATACAGGCCACCACTTGTAACGCCAACCCACAGGGGGGTGTTGGCATCAGGTATCAAACCTGGGGCCACTGGAATAAATGCATGAGCTTCTACTGCATGAGCTAAAAGACACATCTCTGTTAGCCAAGGCTATAACAGGCTCATCAATCTCTAGCTGGCTTAGCCACCGCTTGAGGGGGACAGAGTGCTATTTAGAGCAAAGATATTCTCCCATTTTTGCTTGCAGTTCTCCATGAGGTCTGGCCATAACACTGGCCCCACCATATCCCTGTCCAGACAAGTATTTGGAGTCTAATCTATACTTGCAGATGAAAACATTAGTTAACTGGTTCTTCACAGAGCTATTGTTATGATGTGATTCTGGCATAACTAAGATGTATTATGTGCAAGAAAAGGCATGTGAGATCATTGGAAAGGTGATGATTTACTGAATATGATTATCCTATTTGTATGCACGGATAATTTCTGTATCTGAAGTTAGGAATATTGACTGTATCAATTACAAGTGTGTTTACATCTGAGGAATGCCCACCAGACAGAATACAATCAGTCTAGATGGCTCACTGTGAAGAAGAGCCATTAGAAAGAACAATAGAGAGAACATCAGGTGGAAATAAGAGATGGGGTTTGCATACCATACCTCATCTGGACAGTCTGTTAAGCCCACTGAGAGAGGCTCCTTTTAGCTTAGTTAGAGGGTGGGAAATCCTTGAAATTAAATCCTCCTCTGACTATCCCATGGTGAGCCTGACCCAACTTCACCCTGCTGTGTCCAGAGATCTCCTTTTGCTTCCTCCTGGATCCATTGATTAAATCTATTGACCCAGGGCACCTTCCAGGTGTTGGAGTTCCTTATATCCCAGCCATCTGAAGATAAGTACATAATACCTACCGGGGCTGGTAAGCCTTTGTATTCCCCTACACTCCAGGGGACTGTCAAGGGTGGGAATGAAGGTCATTTAGGGATATTAAATATCTGCCTTAGAATGCTTCACTACTGGCTCAAGTACTGTATTTCACAGATCATTTTGCCACTCTGACTCTCACTCTCACTGGAGCATCATAGATTATTGTGATTTCACTACTGTGAAAGCTGTAATGGCACTAAGGACTGCTTTGCCTGAGAGCTCATACCAGTGTGGATGCACTGATGCCTGTAATCAGAACAAATCCCCAGTTTGGACAAGTCTTTAGTCAGCAGATAATCTATACATACTGACTTCAAGGGCAATATTTTTTTCATTTTCTAGAGCCAGTCTGCTTCAGTCTATTTTGCGCAAATATTCCCCCCTCTGGCTTGACCTTCAATAGCCTCTCCCTTATTTCTTGGAGGGAATTTATTGTTCGCAGTGCACAGCCTCTCAATGAACTGATCTGATTAAGTTGCAAAGTCCTTTGGTTAATACTTGAATAATCATATGTGCAGGATTAGCCTTCTGTGGAGCTGTTCCACAATTTTTTTTTTTGCCTACCAAAGTGATACATTAAACACTAATACCAGCCTTGTGCATTCAAACATGCCAAATGAATGCACAGATGGAGAAAACTTGTTATTTTTCTGGGCTTCAAAGTGGGTGTCCCCACAGTACAGATGTGTGAGAGCAGCACAGGAGAGATATGTATGTTGAATTCCAGCTTTTCTTCTCAAGTTCTGCTTATTGGTTAATATTAAAGAATCCAGTTCTTTTCCAGCTCTGCTGGGTGTCTGCTGTAAATAAGTGGGTAGAAGGCACAAGACGTGAACTGAAGTGTTTCAGAGAAATGTAACTCTTAACTGACTGAAATGTGTGTTTAAATTGCATCTAATCTATTCTGTTTTTCAAGTTTTTTTTTTCCTTAAGGGATGCTCAGATAGTGCATTCTAATTTTAATCTATTGTAAAACAGTTACTATCTGGTGGGGAATATCTCCTCTGCATTCTACATCTTTCCATTAAAAATCTTATTCACTGTCAGGGAAGTTCAACACTGACTATAATGTACGACCCATAGTTTCACTAACAGTCCCTTTTCTCAGAATGCAGCTGACCTTATTACATTGTTGATGGGATGATGTAAAAATTAAGGACCCTCATTTAAAGATTTGGCAGAATTGAAATGCAAGAAGAAAACTCACTTTCTGTCTCTTCTTAGGGAAACAGAAAAGAATCTCCTATACAGATCTGAGTAGACACAGCATATAGTTTCTCTATTTTTCTGTGATGTGGAAGCCAGCAGCTAAAATGGCCTGGCTTCCACAGTGAAGTGAGAAGATTGGAGCTGTCCTTGACCCCCTCTTGAAATTTACCCTCTTTCCTCGGCAACAACTGAGTCACTTCTTTTTTGGGGGGGGGTGAGTCAGGGGATGCCCACTCTCCTACCTGCCTCCCATCTGCTCTATTGTGGTTGTGTGTGGCAGGGGTAGCACTTTAATTCTTTCCCCTTTGCTTTTATGTGTGTGGTTAAGAGGGATAATGGGGAGAAAACAGCATTGGTTCCTGTCCTGGTGTGTGTCTGCATCCTTACCTATTAATCCCAGATTTGGGCATCTACACACATCTCATCTATTGGCCTAGAGTGTGTGTGTGTGTGTGTGCGCGTGCGTGTGTGTCTGTTGGTCTGCTGTCTTGCAGAATTGGATGTCCTAGTCCCTTCCCCTTCCCTCTCAGTTAATTGATCGAGAGGTGAGAGCTCTTTGAAATGGGCATGATGCTGCCTACCCTATGATGACACTTGCTGACAAGTTTCACTCTGGTAGTTAGGTTGTTCCGGGGTGCCACCTCCTACTTTGATGTGTGAGAAGAGAGCACTTTGTAACAGGGCTTCTGGGATAACTAAACAATAGCTAAATACAGGCCCATTCTTGGGCACCTGTTGGCCTTGAAAAAGTGAGGGCATCTATGTTTTAACCACTGTTTCTCCTCCTCAGTCTATTTCTGAGAAATGGCAGATGTGATGAAGAGAACAATCAACATTTTCTTCACCCCTTTTTGAAATCACAAAATTGATGGTTACTCATAACACAGTTTTCAGAGTAGCAGCCATGTTAGTCTGTATCCGCAAAAAGAAAAGGAGTACTTGTGGCACCTTAGAGACTAACCAATTTATTTGAGCATATGCTTTTGTGAGCTACAGCTCACTTCATCGGATGTATTATGCATCCGATGAAGTGAGCTGTAGCTCACGAAAGCATATGTTTAAATAAATTGGTTAGTCTCTAAGGTGCCACAAGTACTCCTTTTCTCATAACACAGTAAAGAGCTTATAACTGGAAGAAATCAAAGAGGCTGGCTGGGCTTCAAGGAACTCTGTCTTCATTGACATTGAATGTGATGCGTGTTCACAGGCATGCGAGTTGTTGGGTACCAAATGCTATGAACTCTGATCCTTGTTGGTGAAACAGGAACATTCTAAGGTATTGACAGACATCACTGGGGTTTACATAAGTGTTTCTGTGCCAATGAATATGAAAACTTCATGTCCTGAGAGTTGCTGAGGAGCACCAACTCCTGATGAGGCCAACAAGAAGGCATTTGGATACCCTTCTACGCAGACCACCTCTGACTGAAGACTTGGGCTAAGATTTGTACCATATAGAGTAGCATAGGCTGTTTCACTGAGAAACTTTGGGGATTAATCCACTTCCAGAGAGAGCTGAGTGCTTACTGCTTTTCAGGAGTAGGCCTTCAGTTTTGGTGACAAAGGAAAAGGCCAGGAACTGGCTAAATGTGTTGCTGATGTGGAACCTGTCAGAATAAAAGCTTGTTTTGTAGTTTGAAAATCCTTTCTTTCCCTCTTGTAATTAGAGGAGGACAGTACTGTTTTGCTGTATGGTACACAAACAAACATTAATGGTGACTCACTGTTTAAACAAAAGTAAAAGTACTCCTGCTCTAATGTATGGGGGCAAATGTATTTGGGACCTACGTGCTTTTATAAGGATAGCTTTAAGGAGTCTTGGTTTAAAAAAAAAAAGTTGGGAATTAATTTTGAGATCTAAAGAAACTTTATTTTTATAAAAACAAACAAATCAATTCTATTGATTTTGGACCAGACCTCTGACTGGTATAAATTAGCATAGCTCCATTGACTTCAGTGGAATTATGCTGACATATTAGCTGAGGATCTGGCCCTATTTTTAACTCTTGTGGTAGAACAATAGTGGATTCATTTCAGTGGTTGTTACAATTATGAAGAAATATGGAAGGGTCATAATGTGTTAGAGATGTGAAAAACATGCAGGTTTGTATTTGCACAATAAGGTTGCTTTTGTGTCTTAAAACAATACTTGAAGTAAATGACCTCAAAATTTACTTAGAAGAAATTGAAGTTGGTGACTTAATTTAAAAAAGGTAGTGGAGCTAGGTGCTAATAGGGATGAGGGTGTCACTTCATATATGAACATTTTAAATAATACAAGAATCTGCCGGAGTACCTGTAGGAAAGCAGTGAGTATGAGAAGAAAAATGGGTCTATGTCAATGATAGCAATTTCAGTCTTTCTTCCCCATTATGAAGCTCTTCAGAAGTGGTGAATTAGCAGCACATCACTTCTTAAGATAACAAGCTTTCCCACAGTGCTCTCTGCATGCTTTTGAAAAATATTTCCCACTCCTAAAAGGACCATGATATGATTTAAAATGTCAATATAAAAGCCTAAAATGTGTTGCGATGTTTATGTGATTCATTTGGGTAGATCCAGTCAATTGAAAACCATTATGAAGTTCACTGCCTCAATGTAAAAAAAAAAAAAAAAAAAAATGACACTCCTACAATATTAATCCTCCATTGTGCTCTTAATTTAACCATCAGGAAGGAGATAGCCATTGACTGTAAATGTATTGCCTTTGCGTACAAACAAGTATGACAGTTGAAGTGACATCAGGATAATATATTCAAAAAAATCTAATGAACTCTCACGCTAGCACTCATTTTTTGTAAATCAACTGCAGTGCATTTTGTCTAATGGAGTTGTGTGCAGGTTGAGTCCAATTTTAATAACAGAAGGCTAGAATTTGAATGTCAATATTTTTTCCTCTCCGAATGTGTCATTAACAGCCTACTTGATTTCCATCTTCAAAATGCAAAGGGTTTGGGAAGAAGAAATGTGAACAAATGGAATACATTTTTATTTACGATGAGTCAGAAGTGAAGGGTATTGCTGCAAGGCAACTGTGCAATACAGCGTATATAATACAGCAAACAAAACTGCCTGCATATACCTATCCTTACTTTTTAAAAAATGACCGTGTCTCACTCTGTAGTCTGAGGAATCATCTGTTACATATATTGACAGGTTTTGGGAACCAAAAGTCAAGATTAAATTATAATGATTAAAAACTTACTTCCAGTGACACTACAGCTCTCTAGGCTTATTAAATAAACTGGATCAGATTGTCCATGCTGCCCATGCTGTCCAGACAGCTTATTCACGATTGGACACACATTCATTTGTATACCTGTGCATTCTGGCATGAAGGGGGAGGTGAAGGAAGCTGTACCATTGAGAGAGAATTATTTAGCATTCCTTTGATTCAGTTGGTTTTTAGAAGATGGTTGGTGTCAAGGCTGAATCCCCACTCTGTCACTCCGAGTGCAGAAAGTGTGGGCTCGCAAGGATTCTGAAAATTAATACTTGCCACTCCAGGCTTGTATTAAACTCCCAAGGTTACAGCTTTACTCTGACCTTGGCTTGGTAAATGCTGCCACCACCCAAATGCAAAAAAAAAAAAACCTCCTTGGACTTAGGAAGGAGAACTTGAATTCCTCCCTGTGGGGTACCTTGAAGCCCTTTCACCCTCCTCTGCCCCCTTCCAGGGAAGAGTTGAGAGAGAAAATAAAAGAAATTAGCTGTTGCCCCCAGCTAATCAAACAGCATATGCACAAACCTCTGAGGACACCAAAAATCCAATCCTGTTCTTAAAAAAGGTAAATTCTATGAAAAACAAAAAGAAAGTACATATGGATCTTAGGCTTTTTGCTAGATCTTAAAAAAAACAATTATAAAAATTAAGCACCCAAAATAGCTTTCTTGGGTGTCCAGCTTAAAGGTTACAAGCAAACAAAAGCATCAGGGTTTAGCACAGAGGAGATCCACAAGTCAAAATAAGAAATAAACCTGATAGCGTCTGTCTAAACAATTCCCTATCCAAATGATTTCTTCTAGGTATGGAAGATACTTTTTCCATACCTGGTTCAAACTTTACACAGCATTTCTGCTTATAGCATTGCTGCTCTGTGTCCCTGCAGCCCAGAGAACAGACAAAAGGAAAATCCCTCCCCCCCCCCCCCATTTTAAAAAGTTCTACCTTCCCATTGGCTCTTTTGGTCATGTGCTCACTCCTTTTCTTTTACCTGTGGGCTTGTTTAACCCAAGCAGAGAACAGACCAAGAGGGATTTTACAGCTAACTGGCTGGCCGGGTGTCCATCCAAGGGAGCTAGTCACTCCCCGCCCCATGTATCACGGTTGGTATTAGCAGTGGAATATTAAGTAGTGGTAACTGTCCCTCGGTATGTTGGAATGAGATTGCTTATTTCATTAAAACCTTAATTTGTTTTTTATGGGGAAATACCAGAGGCTGTAGCAATTATAATACTTGTAAGATCGGGAGAAAAGGTGCTTCGATGAAAACCTTGCAAATGAGATTGTCACTACACATTTAGTCATTCCTTTGTGAATCATCTTGAGTTGAATTTGAATGATTACAGCAGACCCAGAAAACCTTTTACAACAATTATCAAATGATGCCACCATATTATCTGCTGGAGATAATTCATACATTTATCCCCAAACCTCTCACTGCTGATTCTGCCCTCTTAAACCCACATCCTTTTTCTCCATTACCCTTAAAGGTGACCTACAGTTCTCTAGAGAAAATACTGAGGGACTGCATTCTTGTAATGCACACGTCAAAAGGGCCTCTCATTTAAGCTCAGATCCTGCAGCCCCTGAAGTCAGTGGGAGTTTTTGCTACAGGTTTAGGGCTCAATTTTGCAAGGCACACAGCACCCACAGCTTTGACTGAAGTCAGTGGGAGCCACAGAAAGTGCTTAATACATCTCTAGATCAAGCTCTCATTTAGAAGCAGGATTGATCCCTTTATACCTTGCATGGGAAAATGTGAACCACTGGATAATTAGAGGTCAAAGAGACCTGAATATAGTTCTCTACATCTCACCTGGTACCTCTTAAAAAAATCACAAACCAAAATCCACTCTGACATATCAGAGTGCCTTCTGAAGGTATTGGTGTGGAAAGCTGAATCTTGAGTTGTATTAACTAAGGGAGTCTCCACCTTGCAATTAATATTGTTAGAGAAAAATACTCTTGCAGTCGATAGGGAATTTATTGAGGCTTGCTCAAGGAAAATTGCTCTAAGAAAATCTGAAATTGCACTGTAGGCCTTTTCTTTGTGGGGGGTGGAAGGGTGTTGAGGGAAATCAGTAAAGTTTCATGGCACAATGTAATTTTTCTTTCAGCTTGTGAAAGTGGTTAGCAGCTGTTCATTGCCCTAAGCGGTTTGTTTTTAATTGACAAGGTTTTCCATCCCAAGAGCTTTGAGTTGCACACTGATGTCTCACTAGGCTAGACTGGATATGTGTAGTTAGGTTGGGAAGGATTAGATTTTTATCAGTGAATGTTGATCAAAGTTGATTTCATCATCCAAACATAAATGGATAAAAATATTCCCATAGATGATGATAGAAATTTACGGGAAGGCAAAGTAAGAAAAATGCTGCTTGGAGTTTGATTTAAAACTGCACCCAAAGCCTCAGATATTCTGAGGTAAGTATTAGAGTGTTATGTAAGAGACACTGTTGTTTCTGAAACGTAAATTATTAAAGCAGCTATAGGCCTCAATAATACTTGTATAATAAAGGACGACTGAATTACCATTTTTGAAGAGAAGTAAAACACTTAAGTGAAAGAACACACGTTTTGAGACAAGCTGTATCACCACAACTTGATTTACTCTTGCCTTATTTCACATGTATTTCATAGTCATATACATTGCATTTTTTTTTCTTTTTGTAACACATACTGCCGAAGGGAAAAAATGCAGAAAATATGCAAAGACCTGTTTCAAAGGTGGAGGTATTGGACTAGATTGTCTGCTCCGTGCATAGATGTAACTTCAGGGTGTACTTTTTTTCCCCCCTTGCATATATAGGGCTGTCTTCTGAAGTTTTAATGTGGTTCATAGTTCAAAGCAGCTGTTGTTCTCGCCTGATTTGATGCATAGGATTTGACACCTCTAACAGAATATTGATGAAAGTGTCTTAGCAGAATGTTTGCAGTGATGACTAAAATGCATTTGCTGTCTTTTACAACAGTTTATATACAGTTGAAGCATATTTTTGAAAATGACATTGCTGATAAATTTGTGGTGGCTGAACTAAAAAATAAGGGACTTTAAAAGGAAATACTACAGAAACTTGCATATCAAAAAAACTTTGTATGTTCAAAAATGTTGGTGTTTTAACACATCAACTGATGATGGTCCATTTCCTACATTTCAATAGTCTTAACCTCTCTCTCTAGAATACTTGAACCCAGTTAGGAACATAGCAGTCTTTTCAAGTGTGTTACTATGTGTACACTTTCCCATATTGCAATACTATTGCCTTCAGTTTCCTCATTTATTGTCTTATAAAACCGTGCTTCCTTATCTAATGCTTTTGTTATAGGAGATTAGTTAAATCATATCTAAACATGATCTTTGTTTCAAGTTCATTGCTGTTACATGTAGCGGTATCCAAACTCCTCCCTCCCTTCCCCCCCAGGATTTTATGCTTTTTTGGACCATCTTTTTTCAAATGACAATTCATTCTCACCAATGATTACAGCTTCTATTTTAGCTTAATTCTGATAGGCTTGAATATAATGATAGAGAAGTAACAATTTATAAATATGAAGGAATGAAAGCCTCATAATGAATTCCTTGCAAGGTTGATAGATATTCTACCCCATTTCTAGATGGCAAAACTGAAGCCCTCAGCGATTCTTGTCTGCCACCTAGAAAATCAACAAGTACATTTTCTCAGATGACAGTGAGATTGCACTGAGAGGTTCTTTTCCAGTTCACAGTATGGCCATGGCACCCATTGTCAAGTAATGTTTCTTTTAGCTTTCTTCCTATCTGCCTTATGTTTATAGTACAAGTTTGCAGGTTCTTATCTTAACCCAGTGGTCTCCAACCTTTTTATGCCCAAGATCACTTTCTGAATTTAAGGGCAACCCAGGATCTACCCCAGCCCTTCCTCGAGGCCCTGCCCCTTCCCCAAAGCCCCGCCTCATTCACTTTCACTGGGCTGGGGTAGGGGTTTGGGAGGGGGTGTGGGCTCTGGGCTGCAGCCGAGGGGTTTGCAGTGTGGGAGGGGGCTCTGGGCTGAGCCTGGGGCATGGGGTTGGGGTGCATGAGAGGGTGAGGGGTGCAAGTTCTGGGAGGGAGTTTGGGTGCAGGAGGGGTCTCCGGGCTGGGACACAGTGTTGGGATGCAGGAGGGGATACAGGGTGCTGGCTCTGGGAGGAGACTCAAGGCTGGGGCTTGGGGTGCTGGTTCCGGGAAGGGGCTCAGGGCTGGGGCTTGGGGTGTGGCCTCCCGCCAGGCAGCACTTACCTCTGGCGGCTCCCGGTTGGTGGTGCAACGTGGTGGCTGCTGCTAAGGCAGGCGCCCTGCCTAACCTGGCCCCATGCTGCTCCCGGAAGGGGCCAACATACCCCTGCGGCCCATGGTGGGGGGGCGGGGGGGCAGGCGGCACGTGACTCCGCATGCTGCCCCTCTCTGCAAGCACCGCACCGCAGCTCCCATTGGCCACAGCTCCCTGTTCCCAGCCACTGGGAGCTGTGGGGGTGGTGCTGGCAGATGGGAGCAGCACACAGAGGGAGACCCCTCCCACCCCTGGGGCTGCGCTGGCCACTTCTGGGAGCGATGTGGGGCCGGGGCAGGCAGGGAGCCTGTCTTAGCGGCAGCCCCACTGTGCTGCCGGAGATCACGATCGACTGGGAGATCCTTTAGGATCGACCAGACGATCGCGATCGACCGGTTGCTGGCCACTGTGTTAACCTATGTTCCTACATGCAAGTTTTAACTAGCTTTTAATCCTTTGTTTTCCACCTCTACTCTCTAGTGTGGGTAAAAAGCCAGTCCATGCTACTTTATAAACCTAAGTGGCAGTGGGTTTTGCATTGTTTAGCTTCAGAAACTACTTGTTATCCTTTTCTAAGAAAATGTGCCTCTGCGCTCCCCAAGGAGGCAAAGATCTGGATAAGAGAGCATGTGTGCTGGCTGACTCCAGTATTCCCTCAGCTCAGTGCCCTAGGAGGAGTGATGTGGGCTGCTATGGGTACAGGAGAGGTGGGGGAGGGAAAATCCTTAAAGGTTCAACATTCTGTTGTGAAGGTAAAAGATGGTTGTGATATTACCTGAGGAAAATGTTTGAATGATGTTAACAAATTAGGGCTTGTCAAGTGATTAAAAAAATTAATCCTGATTCATCACATGATTGATTGCACTGTTAAACAATAATAGAATACCATTTATTTAAACTTTTTTGGATGTTTTCCACATTTTCAAATATATTGATTTCAGTTACCATATGGAATGCAAAGTGTACAGTGCTCACTTTATATTTATTTATCACAATTATTTGCACTGTAAAAAAAATATTTTTCAATTCTCCTAATACAAGTACTGTAGTGCAATCTCTTTATCATGAAAGTTGAAATTACAAATGCAGAATTATGTAAAAAAACAAAAAAAACCCCCAAAACTGCATTAAAAAATGTAAAAATTTTAGAGCCTGCACGTCCAAACAGTCCTACTTCTTGTTCAACCAATCTTCCAGACAAACAAGTTTGTTTACATTTGCAGGAGATAATGCTGCCCACTTCTTGTTTACAATGTCACCTGAAAGTGAGAACAGGCATTCTTAATGCACTGTTGTAGCTGGCGTCGTTTACATGCCAGATGCGCTAAAGATTCATGTGTCCCTTCATGCTTCAACCACCATTCCAGGGGGCATGCGTCCACGCTGATGACAGGTTTTGCTTGATAACGATCCAAAGCAGTACGAACTGACACATGTTAATTTTCATTATCTGAGTCAGGTGCCACCAGCAGGTTGATTTTCTTTTTGGGTGGTTTGGGTTCTGTAGTTTCCTCATCTGAGTGTTGCTCTTTTAAGACATCTGAAAGCATGCTCCACACCTTGTCCTCTCAGATTTTGGACAGCACTTCAGATTCTTAAACCTTGGGTCGAGTGCTTTAGCTATTTTTAGAAATCTCACATTGTTACCTTCTTTGCGTTTTGTCAAATCTGCAGTGAAAATTTTCTTAAAATGAACAACATGTGCTGGGTCGTCATCCGAGATTGGTGTAACATGAAATATATGGCAGAATGTGGATAAAACAGAGCAGGGGACATACACTTCTCCCCCAAGGAGTTCAGTCACAAATTTAATTAACACACTTTTCTTTAAGGAGTGTCATCAGCATGTAAGCATGTCCTCTGGAATGGTAGCCAAAGCATGAAGAGGCATACAAGTGTTTAGCATATCTGACATGTAAATACCTTGCAGTGCTGACTACAAAAGTGCCATGCAAATGCCTGTTCTCACATTCTGGTGACATTGTAAGTAAGAAGCGGGCAGCATTATGTCCTGTAAATGTAAACAAATTTGTTTGTCTTAGCAATTGGCTGAACAAGAAGTAGGACTGAGTGGACTTGTAGGCTCTGAAGTTTTACACTGTTTTTTTTTTCCAGTGCAGTTATGTAACAAAGTCTACATTTGTAAGTTGCAGTTTCACAATGAAGAGATTGCACTACAGTACTTGTGTGAGGTGAATTGAAAAATACTATTTCTTTATCATTTTTACAGTGCAAATACTTGTAATAAAAATAATATAAACTTTGATTCCAATTACAACACAGAATGTAATTTATAAGAAAATGTAGAAAAACATCCAAAATATGTAATACATTTCAGTTGGTATTCTATTGTTTTAACAGTGCGATTAAAACTGCGATTAATTGCGATTAATTTTTTTTTGAGTTAATCGCATGAGTTAACTGCAATTAATCAATAGCCTTATAACAAATGAATAGAAGTATAGCCAGGGTGGAGGGAGGGGCTAAGTTCTCACCTGAGTTCTTACCTAGTGTCCTGGTTGGGACTGTACTCAGGGTGGCTGTTCCTTCCCGCCACTGCAGCTACACTATATTTTTAGCACACTAGCTCAGTCAGAGCTCGCGCAGGTATGTCTCCTTAAGGTGAAATTGACCCCTCCAACTTGAAGTGTAGACATACCCACTGTTTGTGTTGCTCCCTCTTGAAGTTTGTTTCCACTATGACATTTGTGTGGCTGTATAATGTATTAATAGCCAACACTAGGATCCCAATATGTAATTAATATGAACATCTCATAACCTTGATGGCTATTTAGAACTAATATCAAAAACTGTATAGCTGGATCACAGTTTGATTTTTTCAGTCTTTTCTAATGTGGTGGCTAGTGTGAGTGTTACCTGTGTTGGATGGTAAATCAGATCTGCACAATTGTTGATGACTGTCTCTCTACCTTCCGGGCCACAGTGGCCAGCTTGGGCAACTGAACTTAGGATCAGAAAGTCAAGCTTGCTTCTTTTTGTATGCATTGTCACCAGTAATAAAGATCATGCAGGACAAATTACATACTTGGTTACGTGTGTGTGAGCCTGCTGCCTTCAGGATGACTGGTATTTGGGATTTAGTGATGCACAAGAAGGAATAGACTCTCTCTGTCTCATAGCTGTATTGGCTGTGCAGAGTTAAAAAGCAGGAAAATCATTCTTCAGTCAAAGTGAATAGATAGAACTCTGTATACACACAGGGAACTGATCTATTGAGTATGAAGCTATCACTTTTTGCATAGTGGCATTTTTGCACTTCAGAATGAATAGACTTTGGAAGCCCTACGTCTTAATTAAATCTTTCTTTCCCACAGTGAAAGAGGTAGTTCCGACTATCCTATCAAGATCTTGTTTAATATTTGATAATGGAGGAATTCTATTTAGAGCATGTAATTGAGACACATATGTGGATAAACAAATTCTAAGACATTTCTATGCGTTTCCTTCCACTTAAATCTCCAGTTGTCTCTGCTATTTTGAATACTTTCAGTACATTATATGTGAGGTTTTACCTTTTATCTGCACATACCTGAAACCTGGTCCATTTTCTCAATTTAATACATACTCTCCAGCATTAGGAAGTAACTTTTTAAAAAGTACTATGTAATAGACTATCAACTTTATAAATTAGCTTCCAGTTGACCAATGGGTGCACCTCTAATCCTACTGTCAATATGGATGAGATGAGTATACTACTGAAACAAATAAAAGGATGAGGGCATTCCTGCTGAGACCGTGTTCCCAGTTTAGTTAGTTGAAGGCAAAATTAGTTACCACTTATAACTTAGTATTCTTGGCATACAGTAGCAGTGTGTGCTCCATTATATATGCTTCCAATTCCAGCAACTTCAGCAAAATGATTAATTGATGTGTCTGTACTCATAAAACTTTATCCTGTTTGAATTGTGTGTCTGACAAACACACTTTCTGCCACTTTTCCATTTTGGGAACACTCATAGGTTGTTATGCTAATAACGTATTATTGAATTGAAATTGCATCTGTAATATGCCAATGGGTATTCTGTATAGTTTAACATGGAGAGCTAAAAAAATCTTTCTTCTGGTATCTGGAAAAACTCTGTCTCTTGAAATGAGACCTTGACATTCTAGAATTTTAATTAACTTTTAAGGGTCTTTCGCTCAGAAATGCATGAACCAATCTTAAGAATCATGCAGATTTCATCAGGAAAAGATATTACTCTTCTTGGATACTGGAAGCTATGCACAGGCCTTGAGCAACGAGGTGTAATCACTCTGCCCTAAACAACACTGGGGTGGGGGCTGCCTCGATTATCATGAGGTCTAACAATAGAAAACAGCTAAGGAAAATTGTAGTTCCCCAGTTGCTTCTGTGTACTCTCAAGGAGACTAACCAGAATGCGTTTTGGTTAAGAATTTAACTTTAATGCATTTCCTGAAACCCGTCTCAGAATTGTTGAACTCCTGCTCTCAGGGGATAAGCATTTGTGACCTAAAGGAGTGTGTATGGAGGGTGGGATGGGAGAAGATGAAACTAGCAGATAAAAAAGAGCTTAAAGACCACAGGAATACCCTGTCCCACAGGGTAGATCATAGGAAATGTTTCTTCCCTCTTCCTGACTACACAAGAGAAGCTAGGTTCAGAGGGAAGCGACTGTCCTGTGAGAGGTCAATGACGTGTGCCTAAGAGTGGTAGAATGCACTGTAACCGAGTCAGTTGTGTCCTTCCAGAATAAGACTGGGACCAGGAAAAGGAGTATTTGAAAGTACCCCTGTGTGCTTCCCTCACAGATATAGGAATGGTTGCCTCCCATAGAAGAGGCAGTAGGTGTAGTCCACAAACACTTCACCTCCCCTGAGAACCATGCATATTTTGAGGAATCTATTAGAAACGGGGCCTAGCTGGTAGGTGCCTCTGAAACTCTGAACTGTATGTTGGGTAATTGTGGCATGAGGTGCGGGAGTAGGAGTGGTGAAAACATCCTAAAAGTGAGGGGGGGCATGGCCCCCTGACTTCTCCCCTTCCCTTCTGGTGCCCCTGGTGTGAGGGTAGAACTGATTTTTGGTTTGGTTTGAAAGCTGCTGTTAGCTTTTTGGGAGAGCTTGCTAAGTACTGGGGAGGGTAACAATTATCATCCTACCAGGTCCATCACTCTCCACATGTGAATTCTCGATTATTGTGAGGAATCACCTTAGAAGTATGGGGAAGGAAGGAGGGAGACCATGCCATAGAAGCTCCTAACTCCTTTTATTAGTAGGTGAATCGGCCCTCTCTTTCCTTCTTCATAGCTATCTTGACAGGAACTCTAATGTTCAGTATTGTTTTAATTTGATTTCTCTAATGTCAAACTTGTATTTTGGTTGATCTAATTTGAATTGGACCAGTGTCTTGTATTTGGGGAGAATATGGCTTGGTATTTTTGAGTCTGGCTTTCCTTGCAAAACCTTTAATTATCAAAATTAACCACTTGTTGAACTTTGCATTGATAAGCAATCAAAATTCTTGTCATTGTATTGCATTGCTACCATATTACACAAAAGTGTCTGAAAATGCCTAGCTGGGAACTGGCTAGAATGCTCCAATGTCTTGGTCATCCTCGTCTTCTTTTTAAGGGAAATTGTGCTTATTAAGTATAACAACATTGTCAGTAAGCAGAAATAACATGCTGTCAGGAAATAACTTAAGAAAAGTGTATAGTAGGCCATGTTCAAATTGTAGAGGAAAGGAAATTCTTGGCGAGAAATTTAGGAATGTTTCCATTTAAGACTTTCTGTAAACATTTTTTTTAAAGGCAAAATAATTCATGCACTTATTTGCTTCTCAAGTTATTAAATATCTTACAGCCCTTTTTTGTAAATGATCCGATTTTATTTTTGTTGACTTTAAACCCAATAAATGTGGGATCTGGCAAAGACCTTGTCTGTTTTGGATATATTACTTTGGGTTACTTTGGTTACTGTGTGTACTCCACATGGCTTCAGGCACAGTCAGGAGTTCCTATCAGACAAACCAACAAATGAGGAGATAAGGCTATGCTTAACAAATATGTAAAGTAAATGGCTGTGGACTCATTTATCTGACTGCTCTTGTACATGTGCATTAAAGTATATAATGAATAGCTGCACCACGGGTTCATGTAAGGTTTAACATTCTTAAGTTATTTTTTTCACCAAATGCATCAAAAGAATGAATAACTTTTATGTGTATAAATCAAAAGTTTGTACGTGTAGCATAGAAGTAAAATGCCTGAATCCCCTTGTGGCTATTCCACAGATAATAGCCTACTATTTCTGGCAGATAATGGAATTAATCTTTTAGTGGTAGAATGTGTGCTTTTTTGCTTAAAAAACCCCAACCCTTAGGTATGACCTGTGGTGTAGGGGCCTTTACATTTAGTACATGTGTGTGGGGGTTCTGTATGGGTAGAACGCACTGCATCCCTGACAATGTCTGCCAATATGTTGATTACAATTACTTTGACTGCATCAGGCAAAAGGGAGACAATGTAACTGATTACTTTATCAGTTATGCTTGAAATTAGGACATACCTGGAAAAGCCTGAGTCTGCTAAGGTAGAAATTATGTTTGTAGGCAAGGGAAAACATCTGGAAGATGTGGAAGGATTGTCTGCCATTTGTTGTTCAAGTTATCATTTTTAGGATCTGGTTAGATTCCCAGCCACTCTTTGATTAGCAAACAGAGATAGCTAGGATGGTTTCATTCCAGCCTCATCAATACTTGGCAGGGGGCTATTGACAAGATGTTTCAGACAACCGTGATCCATCTAGATTGGAGTACTGCAGAGTGATTTTTATAGGGATCCATCCGGAGACTGAAGCTGGCACAAATGTGGTGACCCACTTGCTATATGGTGTTTCCCACCATTGCTCTGGGATCTGCACTCCCATATCTGGGTTTAAATATGGAGCCTAAGGTAGGGGTGTGTGTGTATGTGTGTGTGAGAGAGAAACCCCTAGATGTTTTGGGACCTGCCAACCTGAGAGACCATCAGAGTGTCTCTGCTGTAGCTGTGATCAGAGGAAGTGCTCAGATTGAAGTTCCATCTGTTTGAAAGAAGAGGGGACTACTATCAGAGCTTTCAATGAGGGCCCCATGACTTTGGAAATCACATGGTCTTCCTTCCTCCTTCTCTGGGCTGGACTAGTCTGAATCTTTAAACCTTTGGGGGTAGGGTGACCAGATGTCCTGATTTTATAGGGACAGTCCCGATTTTTGGGCCTTTTTCTTATATAGGCTCCTGTTACCTCCCAACCCCTGTCCCGATTTTTCACATTTGCTGTCTGGTCACACTGTTTTGGGTATGCTGCAAAACCCATGTATTTTCTTTGGGTAGGGAGGGATGTGTCTCTTTTGCTCTCGTTAAACTTGGTTTTCATCCTTGGTCAGTGGGCATTTTACATGTGTTTTGTTTTTAAACTAGACCATTTAAAAACAGAGAGAAAATCATTTTCAAATAAAACATGCATACCATCTCTAGTCTTTTATACTTGGCAACTTCTAGCTAAATAGGTTTATTGTCAGTAAGGTAACATGCTTACTGCTCTCTATTCCCCACTCATCCAGTCCTTGTGCCCTGAATGTCATGCTACCACAAGGACATGGGGCATTATAAATATCCAAATAAGACTTTCAGCTCACTGCACAGCACTGCCAGCTCTTGATTTCGCAGCACCATCTGCCTCTTTTCTCGAACAGTAAATGAACAAAATCAGGAATGAGGGGTTTATGCCATCTTAATATGATTTTCATGTAAGTGAGCACTACAGTTGCTGCAGGGAGGGTACAGCATCACATCCTAGATCCTCAATATTGAGAAGCAAGGCCACGATATGAAGAAGTCTGGGAACTGACTAATCAATATTGGCAGGCTTTCTACTGAGCTGGTTGGCTTCAAAGTCTAGTGACTAACAGCGTGCTTCCTGACCTTGAACAGGATGGTAGACTATCTGTTTTCTTTCTAGACAGTGATTTCATTTTGATTTTTGTCTTCATTGTAGTGAACCAGGAGAAGTATGATAAACAGGAAAATCTGTTGGGGAAACATGCATAATATATTTGACTCTCTCTAGCCTTTTCCTTTAGCGTTTTTCTGCTCTGTGCAGTAATTGCCCACATAGAAATAAAAAATCCAAAAGATGTAGTTTAGAAAATAGTAAGCTTTTTTTTATTTAAAGGGATATGTTTAAGATTCCAGTAACATCAAAGTTTTTACGTTTTGATTGGTAAGATATTTCATCTGAAAATCCAGCAATTCAGATTCAGTCTATTATTTATTTCTTTAGATCTGTAGCACAGTTTTAAAAAGAGATTCCCATGGTGGTTGGACCTTAAATTGTAAGTAACTAAGAGGTAGACTCTTTTTGAATCTTATACGGAGCTGAGCAAGCTCTCAGCGCTTGATAATATGCCAATGAGCTGGTGAAGAAAAATGAAACAAGCTAAAAAGGCCGTATGTAATTTGAGCTCCTTTGGAAAGGTAGGATTAAAGCAAGGTGCCACATGGAGAATAAAGCAGATCTAAAACTATTAAAGTTGTGGCTTGGGTGCCGGGGGAGGGGGGAGAAGTGAACTAAATTGAGCATGTCCACGTTTTAAAGGTTTACTCAAAACGTACACACATTTACCTAAAACTTGTCACACACATTTATAAGCTGCATATATCTTCTCTTCTAGATCCTTTCTGATTTGGTGAAACCATGAACTTGAAGAGGTTGTCAGTCTCCCCCCCCCTTCCCCCCGGGTACTTTTTAGTGGTAACGCAGAACACGAGGCTGCATTCACATAAAACCACGTAGTGTGAAATTGGAAGCAATGAGTTTTGCTAAATTCCAAATTCAGATTGCGTGTCAAATTCAAGGCATAGAGCAGATAGTGGTCTAGTTTCTCACAACAATTTGAGCTAGACATCTTACTGTGTTCTCCCCTCCATGCTCATTTAGCTGAAATTTGTTATCAGTGTAGATCACCGTTATGAAGACACAGCCCCCTAGCAAACATTGCAGTGGTAATTCTCCACTGGTGTAGCTCCACTTGTGGTAGAAATGGGTCAGAAGCTGTATTATAGACAGGACTTGGGCATTTTGATCACTAAGTTGTCTAATTCTAATTTCCCTGGTTTGTTGATCCATTGCACTTGGGAAAGCACTACAAGGCTTTCTAGTAGAAGGCTCTATTGTGGAAAGGATATGCCTGCCATCTGAACCTGTGTATGCAGTGAGAGAGATTGGGTGAAATAAGGAAAGGGGCTATAAAACTGAAGCAACTGTATCTTGCAATTAAAATGGTAAGAATGAAACTTATGAGGTCAGGTTGGGCCACCTGTAGTTAGTTACATTAATGCCTGCTTAGTGCAATCTCTTAGAAAGCTGCGATTCCACTCTGGTCACTCATGGTTCTGAGTTAACAGCAGTTTTTAGCCCTCAGCTACTTTCCATAATTAATTCCTAGCTCTACTTCCTTTCTCTTTCCAGGGGCAGTCACCATTGCAGCAGTGCCCTCTAATATATTAGCAAATAGTTAAAGTCCAGAGACATAGGACAACATATACCAATGGAGTTTGGAAGGACTGTGCTGAATGTCAACAGCTGTTTGTGTCTGGAAACCAAAGGGAAATTAGAATTTGTGGATGTAAATGAGCCCACGATACTATGGGTTCAGCTACCGGGTATGTTGTTTTTGGAGCCTGGACATTAAAACCTTTACCCATGTGACTTCAGTGGAATTACTCACATGGAGAATCAGGTGCTTAGGCAGGAGGTACAAGGCTAGGGTTGCCAACTGTCTAATTCCACAAACCCAAACACCCTTGCCCCACCCCGTACCCTGCCCCTTCTTAGAGGTCCTGCCCCGCTCACTCATCCCCGCCTCCCTCCTTCGCTCGCTGTCCCCCATCCTCACTCACTTTCACCGGGCGGGGGCAGGGCGTTGGTATGGGAGGGTGAATGGGCTCTGGGCTGAGGGGTCCAGAGTGTGGGAGGGGGCTCCGGGCTGAGCCTGGGGCAGAGGATTGGGGTGCAGGAGGGGGTGCGAGGTGCAGCTCTGGGAGAGAGTTTGGATGCAGGAGGGGGCTCAGGGCTGGGGCAGGGAGTTGGGGTGCAGGAGCAGATGCAGGGTGCTGGCTCTGAGAGCGAGTTTGGATGCGGGTGAGGGCTCCGGGCTGGGATAGGGGGTTGGGGTGCAGAAGGGGATGTGGGGTGCAGGCTGCAGCCGTGAGGCGCTTACCTGGGGCGGCTCCTGGTCGCCGGCGAAGCGGGACTAAGGCAGGCTCCTTGCCTGCCCTGGCCCCATGCTGCTGTCGGTAGCAGCCAGCATGTCCCTGTGGCCCCTGGGTGGGGCAGTGGGCACACGCGTTGCTTGCTGCCGCAGCTCCGATTGGCTGCAGTTTCCGGCCAATGGGAGCAGCGGAGTCAGCACTCGGGACAGCGTGTGGAGACCACCCCCCGCCCCGGCCCAGGGGCTGCAGGGACGTGCCAGCCAATTCTGGGAGTGGCGCGGAGCCAGGGTACGTAGGGAGCCTGCATTAGCCCCAGTGCACTGCCGGACTTTTAGCAGCCTAAAATCTCCTGGTTTGGCTTCAGTAGCCTCTGGGGGATAGGGCCTGATTCTGGGAGACTCCTGGAGAAACCGGGAGGGTTGGCAACCCTAAGGTCAAATAGCCAATGTGCACTAGAATGTATCTGTACTATTGACTGCACATCTTGGAGAGCAGTTGCATATTTAACAGCCTTACTCACACACCTAAACCACTCACTTCTCCCTCCTCCACCCTGGGCAGAAATCCTACTGTCCCCACATCTCACCGTCCAATTCAATCATTCATGTCTCCTACCTTATCATGCTTTATGTCAAGGCCTTTCTTCACACAGCTTCGATATGATTGGTTTTCAGTATTTGTCAAATTCTTTGATACTTTGCTATGAACATTTAAAAGAACAGTAAGTTTTATTTTAATATTTATTTTAACAGAACAAACACTTTTCTGCTCAAAGCAGTGTTTTAACTTAATCGGTTTAGAAGAAGGTTTGTTTTTAAAAAGTAACAGTTTTTTCTTCAGAGAGCAGCTTCAACCCAAGCACAATTAGTTTCAAAGATTCAACGGAGAGTGGAGGAAAGAGGAACACTGATACTTTTAAGAGATGAGTGGCCTGATTTTCTAGAATTACCAAGCACACAGGAATCCCACAGAAATAAGCAGGAGCTTCAAGTGGTTAGAGCCTTTGAAAAAGAGTCAGGCCATTCATGTCTTACAATTCTCAACATCTTAGGTCCTTTCAGAGTTGTTAATGATCATTTGAATAATAGTATGACTAAGTTAAAAAAATGGTATATCGTTAACCACCATTTTTGTCATACATGAGTTATTAATAGCTTATTTGTATGGCAGTAGAAGCGAAAACCCCCAACTCAGTATCAGGGCCTGACTGTGTCAGGTGCTGCACAAGCACAGCAATGTATGGTCCTTGCCCCAATGCAAAGTGATTTGGGAAGAGACACAACAAATGAGTTTATCGAAAAGGGAAAGATGGACAAAGGTAACAGCAGTAGTGTCATGTGGTTCTACAGAGTAATTATAAATATTATTCCTAGGACTATAACTTAGTAGTTCCAAGTAAACATTTTTTAGTGGGAGATGGAGAGAGGGCGGTATGTGCCGGGACTGTGGAGACGTGAGAGAGAGAGACAGAAGAAAGGCCTTGATATAAAGGAAAACTCCATGTACTCACGGTAATAGTCAAAAACATAATCCTAAACCTTATCTTATGGAGATTTACACTTGATAGGTAACCACTGACCACTATATGGAGCAGAAGTATGCTTCCTTTAGAATAGGTAATAGGTCCAGGTGGGGTCATACCTAAAGACACACCAGAGTTATAATATCCAACCAAAAGTATGTGGGGGGGACACAGTCAGAACAACTCCAGCATCCCAAACTGGTTGATTCATGATGAAATCCAACAAACACTGGTGCTTAGAACATGTATAATTTAGTATTCAGTGTTGCTTTTTATTTCTTTCCTTAAGTTGCCCCATATCATTTTATACTGTTTTGTATTTAAATGTGACTCTTGGGGAGTATGGGAAGTAGGATGTAGAGAAGAGACTATGTTCTGAGTTTTATTGCTTTGCACTGGCATGTTTCCGTGCCTGTTTAGACTATTCGTCATTAACCTTTCTGTCCCACGAAGTGGAATTTCTGATAACATATTTTTATCATGGCAAGTCAGTCATGTGACTCCCACTAAGATTAACAATGCTGATACAGTTTAAAAGCATTACTTTAACAATAGGGGAGCTTATAGAGCAAGATCTCTGTGCTCCATGCTGGAGATCTAATCCAGCACTAATTCCCGGTTAAGTCAGGGGATAACAGCCCTTCTGCCTTTCTCCTCCCTCCAGTTAAAGAGTGCAGGTGTGAATAAAGGCCTATAGCTTACATAAAAGAAAACTCTCAATGGGCACGTGTCCTTAGTAGTCATGGGATTTAAAGTGTGTGTCTGCTGAGGTAGAAAACTCTCCATCAAATCCATCATTATTGCTTCAAATACTAATATGCCCAAAGGTGGTGGGTAATGATTTAATTAGGAGCCTATCAATCAACTGATGCCTCTAAGCACCTCACATAGTTAAAATATAAAAATAGATCAGTATGGGCTTTCTGAAATTAAAAAAAAAAAATCTAAAATAGCTAGACGTAAGAGGAAGAGCAGGAGAGCCAGACAGCAGAGACAAAGGGAGTGTCTTCATTGCCGTGTCACAGGAAATGGTTTTAACACCACTTCCCAGACCAGTCCCATTTTTATGGAATAGATGGTGGCACTTTAATTATGGCCCTGATCCATGGAGATCTCTCTCTCTCTCTCTCTATATATATATATATCCCACATCATAAAAATATTTTGGCACATGAAGAAAAGAATTTTTAGCATAGTTTGCGTGGGAAATTATCTGTGACATGGAGCTATGTCACTGTTGGGTCCTCTGACATCATTTTCGTAATTGTACTGATCCTCTGTCTGTGTCCATCTTGCATGCTCCTCTGAGTCTGTATTGATGGAACTGAGAGAGCGAGATGGCGGGAAGCTGGAAGCTATTTAACAGGTGTGGGATGCTTTTCACAAATGGCACTGCAAACTTACCCACGTTAATAAAGATCTCTACTGAGGATGAATTCTCTTGTAACATTTTAAGGAAAAAGAATCAAGACCAATCTTCTTAGGTGTATTTTTAAGTCCCCCCACCCTACTCCTAAGTGACTTAGTTTATTAACTTGTTTTATAGGGGCTCATATGCAGCTAACATCATTGCCCTGGTAGGTATGACAATGGATATTTTAAATACAGTAAGTGCTCATGTACTAAAATGACACTAATATGAGAGTAATACTGATAATTAGGCTTTGTGTGAAATACTGTTTTGAAATTCATATTCATCCACATTCAATTAAGGCAGCGCCGCTCTGGAACTCCATAACTTGATATACAGGTTTTGAACTAGCAGCTACACAGGAAGGTTTTAAAAATAGCAGCACTATCATTTCCTTAGAAAAACAAAACAAAATCTCATCCTAACCTACATAAGAAGCAGGAAGCAGATGCTACTGTAGCAGCACATCTCAAGTAAAGGGGAGTTTCAGACTAGTTACACTTTCATATTAGCATCAGTTCAGACTAGGATAAAAAATGCAGCCAGAACTGGATTATTTATGTACTTGGAAAAGTCACCATTCTACGTTTTAGTTTGCAGAGTTGTCAGGTACTTTTAAACACAAGGTGCTTGTCATACTGCTGATATAGCTACACTGGTGAATCAGGTTCTGTTTTCAGTTGTACAGATGTAAAGCAGGAGTAACTTTGGAGATGCCTCGGATTTATGTTCAGAGCAGACTCTGTTCTAGTATTTGCTAGTATTTCTAATGTCACAAACTATTCACCTTTGGAAGAATCCTGTCATTCTGTAACTTCCCAAATGCCATTTTCTGGAAGGAGATCATTGACCAATGCTGAAGAGCTTTTCTTGGAGTACCAGTGCTAAAGGTACTAAGTCCAGGTATTATGTCATAGGCAACTGCCATGTGAATAAAAAGGGAAGGCAAGTATGCTTGGGCCTGTGCATTCTATTAGAACATGTCACTGACTTGTTAAACTGAAGCAGATTTTTCAAAGCTAAATAAGGTTGATCTAAAATAACCATATCTGAGTAAAAATTATTCTTTCTATAGTTTCCATAGAGTTGAAGGTCAGAAGGGACCATTAGATCATCTAGTATTACTTTCTGTTTATCACATGCCATTACATTGGTTGCTGGAACATGTTCTGGGTCTGGAAGTGTTTGAAGAGGTGGGCCCAGCTCAGCAAGCTCACACTCTGTCTCTCTCTCTTCCTTGAGGGTGCATAGGTAACTAAGGCCATGTGCTGAGAACCAGTCTGGTTCTTTCTTCCCACTGCCTTCCCTTTCCCCTACAGAGGCTCCAGCTGCTCTCCCAGGTGTGCCCAGTACACTGCGTGTGTTTGGGGGTGAGGGAGCTGCTGCTGTGGCAATGACCTCAGCCTAGCTGTAGAATGTTAGTGTTCAGTTGCCATTCAGGCAGACTTGCAATTGTTTTCTGAGAGATACAAGCAAGAGAAGTGAAGTGATGTTTTTAAACAGTTTATATCTCGGCAAAAGCTGAACACAGTTTCATGGGACAAAAAAAAGGCACCTGTGTAGCCTTTGGTTTCCCTTTATTGGCTATCAAAGGTCTACTGCAAACAGTGAAGAGATTAGAGCTTCTCAAAGAAAAAGTCTGAAAAATATTTTGTAATAGAAAGTGTTAAGCATCCTAAGTGTAGGGTTCCCTACCAGTTCCCCCTCTAATAGATAAAACACAGGGAGTCAGCAAAGAAGGTAAGAGCATGGAATTGATTGAATGTAAATACTAAAGTATGATATTTTAATCTCTTCCTTAATTCTCAGTTGTTGACACTTTCTCCCTATTGACCATAATGTCTTTGGTTAGTGAGTGTGAGAACTCCTTCCTTGTACCTTCTGGCCAGGTGGAAGTTGTTGTATCTGCTTTGTTTCCATTGTGGTGGTGATGTGCGAGTGGCTGGATTTCTCATCCATCTGATGCTTAGAGGAAAATTTTGTAGTTAAGTCCTCTAGCCAGCAGCAAGACCACCAGGCTGTATTCAAGAATTCAAATCACCTGGCAGACCTGATCAAAACCTTGGTGGGGTATATGCTCGTTATATTGCCTAATAAGTACAGTGGGTTTCTCCATTTAAGAAGGCTGGAATTAGCGTTTTAGTATCTTTTGCACAAGCAAGAATGAAAACCCCTTTACTACATTTCCAGGAAATGTTTAGAGTAGTGGTATCAGTAGGCAAGACTTCAGTCTACATATTAGGATTATGAATTTAGCACAACAATTAATAAAGTGACCACAGTCTACATAAAATGACTAAATTCACTGAGTATATCTGTAGTTTACCTATTGCCAAAACGTAGACCCCACCATAATTTGTGATCAGCAGAATGGTGTTAGAATCACAACACACTTGTATGTGGCACGGTAGCCCCTAAAAATGTAACTGCTTGCAGTTTCATTAGTGTCCTATCCACTTGCCTTAATCCAGCCCATTTCTAAACTCTTAAAGGAGCAACTACTTAAAAATCACACTTCTGTTACAGGAATAATAATTATAATAGTAATAATTATTATTACTGTAGTGCCCAGGAACCCTAGTTATGAACCAGGACCCCAGTGTGCTGTGTGCTTTACAAATACACAATAATAATACATAATATTTCTAATTTTTGTAACAAAAGAAAAATATTAGTTTTCCCCGGTTTATATTGTGATTTTTTGACATCACTTTGTGCATAGTCAGTTACTCTATTTCTTCTTATAGTCAGTCAATTTCCCTTGTTTGTGTGTGTGTGTGTTGGCAGAATTTTTTTTAAAGTGGGAAAATGTGATTATAAAACCACACAAATTGCCAGAGGAAATCAAAGACGGGTGTATTAGCTGGAATAACTGCTAACTCTATTTAAAAAACAACAACCTGGGTTTCAAGTTGAGTGTCCCTTTAAAAGACAAAGGGAATCTTTCAGCAGAGATTTAGTATTGATGTATAAACTGTGACTGCAGTGGGTTTTTTTGTCTTGCTTTTATGAGTGAGCTACGTTTTTCTGTGATTGCTGACTAGCCTTCACTTTTAATCACACAGGAAAAAGGGCACATTAAACACTCCACAATAGAGAAGGGGGAAAAATAAGATTGAAAAAATCATGTTGAAGACATAAGCTGTCTACAAAGGATGTGTCTTCCCATACTTGTTTGGCCACATAATACTATCTAATTCTTTTAGTGCCTTTTATTACAAAAGTTCTCAAAATTTGTCACTTAATACAGAATGTTGAAAACTCAAAGTCAATGTCACTTCTCGTTTCCTCTGCTTTTGCTGTGAGTTTGTTGAAATCATTATCATTTTTAGGCCAGGCTTGGAAGATCTATTTTTAGTATGGCTTTTTGCCACAAGCAAGTCAGTTGTGGAGTACAGTAATCCAGTGCTGAAGTTTTTCATCTAATGCAAAATTATTTCAAAATATTGAGTAAAGATGAAAAACTCTGTATTTTTCAAAGCACAAAGGAGAATATTTGCATCTCCTGGTGTATTCCAACCTTTATTATGCTTCCAGATTGTCATTTTTTATCCATTTTATATTTTGGATAATCTTATGTCAATTCACTCATTGGTTGCAGCCATTTATTTCCTGTTGTTCAATGTTCCCTCTAATTTTTTTACATCCATATGTGGAAAGAATGTTATGTGCACCAATATGGAGGTTATGTGTGGTGGGGCTGGGGCTGAGGGGTTCAGAGTGTGGGAGGGGGCTTAGGCTGGGTCAGAGAGTTGGGGTGTACGGGGTGACGGCTCTGGTTGAGGGTGTGGGCTCTGGGGTGGGGCTGGGGATAAGGAGTTTGGGGTGCAGGAGGGGGCTCAGGACCAGAGGGTTGGGGTGTGGGGGGGGTGAGGGCTCTGGCTAGGGGTGTGGGCTCTGGGGTGGGGCCAGAGATGAGGGGTTTGGGGTGCAGGCTGCCCCGGGGCTGTAGCGGGGAGAGAGGACTCCCCCAAGCCATCTCTCTCCACAGCTGCCTGGGACAGGGGTAAAGGCATCTCTCCCCTTGTCTGTAGCAGCTCCCGGGCGGGGGAGAGGCATCTCTCCTCGTCTGCGTGGCCCTTGATAGCTTACTGCGCAGGCGCACAGCTTAGAGGGCATTTAGTCTGTAACTGTTTGTCATCCGAAGGACTCTTGACATGACTTTCCAGATGAGTTACTTTTTTTTTTTTTTTTAAATTTTATTGTTGTTGTTGTATCCTACCCATCATTAGCCTCAAGATCTTACCAGATCTTACTGATCAAGTTTTAAACAGTGACTTGCATAATGGTCATACAATGCAACTGGTTATTCACTGGGAATGGGTGCCTGAGCTCCAGAAAAGCATCTACACAGGGCATTAGCTCCATCAAAACCCAAATCCACAAGGCCACTGAGATCCACTCGTATGGTCTGCAGGTCAGTCAACAGCTTCTCTGCTTTCTCTTCCAGTCATGTGACTGGCTTCAGTAAACCAGAGGAAGTGTTCTATGATGACACTGTTGTGCAAGTATCTTAAGATAGTCTTCCTACCCCTCACTCTCTCTGGTGCATTGTTTAATTTGCTATCAAACTCCTGTGTCTTTGGATAGTTGATTTTTTTTCTTAACCAGTAGACTCAGTTCTTTTAAAAATAATTTTGTTTGCATGGTCTGCATTTTCTTGAAACTGTATTCTAGATGGTTATCCAACTTAGGGTGACCAGATGTCCCGAGCTTATAGGGACAGTCCCGATTTTTGGGTCTTTTTCATATATAGGCTTCTATTACCACCATCCTGATTTTTCACATTTGCTGTCTGGTCACCCTAATCCAACTCCTTGTCACCAGCATTAATAAATCCCCTAAAACTCTCATGCAAGATTTCATCATCCTGAGGTAAGCCATTCTCAAAGGCAGCACAAAATGCTGCTCTGCAGCATCCAAGTATTACTCATTTGCTCTTACTCAGAATCATCTTGTTCCTCACAATCTCACTGCAATTGATTTGGCTAAACTGATTGCAAATATCAGATCCTCCATTAGGAAGTTCCTTTCTAGGAATGTATTCTTTTCTGTGGTATTCAGTTTTGCTGTGATTTAAGCACACATTCAGGTCTTTAGTGAAGATCCTCAAGGGATTTTTCACTATTTTCTCCAACTCTTGTAGATGCCATCCACATTCCTGTTGCCCCAAACTACCTTTTGCACATCAGATGAAAGTGTGTAGTCATGTGACAGTGATCAAGATTCCATTTCTCTGTAGTCTCCAACAGTTCTGATGCATCTGATGCATAATATAGGGTGTGATCTGGTACCCGTGTTTATAGCAAACCATCTGTTTTCTTAATCGCTAACTCTGATGTCCATGAACAGTCCAGTATCCCCTGAAAAGAGTGACCACAATATAGGGGAAAGGGTCATCAAGAACTTTCAGTGCTGGTTCTAGAGCAGGTGTGGATGCAGTGAGAGAACCACAGAGTTTAGTTGCTCAAGGTGGAGGAAATGTTGGAGTTGGTGAAATGATGAAATGGCATCAGTGCAGATGAACATGTGGGCAGAGGAGCAGATGTCACTAGATATAGCTTATGTGATCTTTTGGATGCCTATATCACAACATGTGCGCAGGCTTGTCAGTAAGCCTGTTCTGTGAAGCTCAGTGTTTGTCTTAATCTCTTGTAATAAGGAGGTGACACATTTTGGTGCGGGCAGCATTACTTGGAGAGAGACTCTGTATGTATTCTCTGTAAACTACAATACTAGTTTGGCTCAGCCAAATTTTCAGTTGTCTTTCAGAAAAACACATTGGTGCTCTTGTTCTAACAAATGAAAAATCCTGCTGGAGAACTGTAATTTCCCTTTTTACAACTTACTCTTGAGAATGTGTCAGTCCTGAATGGTTTACGGATGTGCAGAACCATTTTGCTCACCCTGTCACCCAGACCAGCTGTGTTGTAGAAGGGAAGGAGAATCTATTTAGAAAAGAGTGCTAGGTGGGCAAGGGCTGCACCATGGAAATCTCTAGCATCTGCCCCACCGAGAGAGACAAGCTAATTCATTCCCTGGCTGATTTGTTTTGTGATTCTTTGCTTTCAGACTGAAGGAGAAAGGATAGTTCTAGATAATACTCAGTGTATGAGCAGAGTTCAGCAGGATACAATTCCGCCTGGCTACCCTAATAGCCACGCACATTTTCTCTTAAAAATAAGGTTGCTAAACACAGTATTGTTATGAGTTGGGTTAAACCTGGTTGAAACTGGTGAGTGTTACTGCTGCCCTTTATTACTGATAAATGTAAGAAACAATTAAGTCCTTTATTGAACAAGAGAGCTGAAATAATAGCCGCCTCTGCCCAAACACAGGCACGTGTAGGCAGACGGGTTTTGCTGGTTAGTGTTTGGAGGAATATATGTCGGTCTATGAGAGATGCAGAAATAACAGTAGAAAATCTGAGAAAGAAGTAGCAGAAAGCCAAGGACTCAGCCAGAATTAGCATTGTGAGGGTGACCTTTAGAAAAGCCTGAAGAGAACGTATTTGAGTTAAGAGCTAGCCGTAGAGTGGCTTGGAACTGTGAGCAAAGAAAATACCTGCTGTGTTCAGGGAACTGGGACTTTATACATTCTTAACAGGATTTCATAAGAAATTTCCCACTGCATCAATTTCTCCTCCTCACCTAAACAACCTACTAGATTCCAGATTTTGGCTAAGCGCTCAGGACAAAAAAATGGTAAGAGTATATCTTGTTTGGGAAAGGCAAAAAAATCCTGATAAAGGAAAATGTTTGCTTGTACAACATGCCGTGTTTTCAGACTGACTGTGTGCTGGTGCCCTAAACAACTGGTGGGGCTGCCCATCACTATTTCCATTCCCCTCCCTCTCCACCATGGCTCCCTGACAGGACTATGTCATATTATCAAAGTGGAAAAACAGGGATGCTTTACAGAAAAGGGAAGGATGGAAGAAACCAGTATTGGTCCATTTGTGACTTACCTTAAGATTCTCCCTTAGTCCCAATCTTTCCCCTCCAGTCTAGCTCTTACCCTACTGTCTGTTTTGGATGTGATCCATATATTCCGTATATGCCTGTTCACTCTTACTGGCAAAGTCTGTAAATATCTAGTTCCAGGGCGACAAATAGAGTTTTAGACAGAAATAATATAAAAAATTATTGGTGACCCTTTCTGACCCTTGTAGGGAATTGTAGTTCCTGGAAGTTATACCTGTTTTACCTGGTCTTTGTTTTATTGGGCCAAATTCCATTGCAGCCATTTGTTTTATATTGTGGGGCTGTCAGCTGAGCACTAGCTCCGCCTACCATGTTCTCTTTGCCTGTATATGTGGTGGTGGAGGAGGAGGTGGGGAGCGGTACGGAAGGTCAGCTGGGAAAGATGCAGTGAGCTAGAAATTTTAGCTTGAGCAAAGGGCATTTTCCCCTATAATGGGAGTCGAAGTGAGGGCACCAGATACTGAGCTGTGTTTTCAAGATGATTTGTACTGATCACCTTTGTTGGCTTCTGATTATTATATTGCCTAATAATTGCTGCCGGGCTTTTTGTCTTAAGTTGATGTTCGTGTAAAGTTTGTCAGTAGTTGTGTATTTTGGTTCTAACACTATGTGCTTCTTTATAACAAGTATCTTGTCATATAGCTATATTTTAGCATATGTAAGAACAGAGCAAATCCAGAGGATGTATTATTTTTTGGTCAGGAAGCCAGGATAATAGTTTTGCTCTAGTAGCGTATAATCAATATAGAGTAAAGAGCTATAGTTAGCAGCTTGAGAAATTTGACAGATTTTTCCCCATTATTACAATGTGTGACCTTTTCATCCTGTAAACAGGCTAAGTAACCTTGAATTAGTAGAAATAAGCAATACTGTGCAACTTCTAATGGCATATTTCATCTGGCTAAGTCAAAGATGGCCAGATAAGATTTGTCATAGGAAATCTTTTTGCATAGTCTACAGGAGAGAAGGTTGTAGCCAAGGATACTGTAGCTTCCTCTTGAAATGAACGATAAGAAGGACATGGACTGTAAAGCTGATATATCTTGAAAAACGTAGGGAAACCTTGAATGCATGTTTGAAATATATTAATAATACAAGAGCAGACCTCCTTAAGGGAAACTTCATCACCAGTGTCAGCGTGATGCAAATGGTGATAAGAAGGTATTAAATGGAGATACGAAGTTTAGCTAAATCTAGGCTATTAAGAAACTGCAGATTAAAAGCTTAAAATACTTCAGTGTTAAAACACTGCCCAAAGCAAATATAATGAATAATACTTTTCAGTTTGCCTAGGACAACTAAAATGACAACATTGTTCATCTATATTTGTCATGATTATCCAGTCTGAAGTTAAATTAGATCAAGGTTTGTCTCATACAAAACCTAATCTAGGATTAATAAAGATATACGTTCAGTAACCTCATCTGTGTACTCATCCCCACCCCCTTAACTTTGTGGACCTTTTCTAAAAAGCTTTAACCTGCTGTTAGCCAAGATGCTCAGCAATTACTTTATTATCCTGGATGGCGAAAGAGCTGCTCCCTTACTTGTGCAAGTAAACCATTTGGTTTTAACAGGACTTCTTGCATGATTGTACAGAATTTCTTCTCTGAAGAACACTTCCTCATAGCTTCACTAAAGGCTTGTCTACACTGGCAATTTACAGGGCTGCAACTTTCTCTCTCAGGGATATGAAAAACACCCCCCTGAGCGCAGCAAATTTCAGCACTGTAAAGTGCCAGTGTAGACAGTAAAAGTGGCAAAGAGTCCTGTGGTATCTTATAGACTAACAGACGTATTGGAGCATAAGCTTTTGTGGGTGAATACCCACTTTGTCAGATGCATGTAGTGGAAATTTCCAGAGGCAGGTATAAATATGCAAGCAAGACTCAGGCTAGGGATAACGAGGTTAGTTCAATCAGGGAGGATGAGGCCCTCTTCTAGCAGTTGGTGTGAACACCAAGAGAGGAGAAACTGCTTTTGTAGTCAGCTAGCCATTCACAGTCTTTGTTTAATCCTGAGCTGATAGTGTCAAATTTGCAAATGAACTGAAGCTCAGCAGTTTCTCTTTGAAGTCTGGTCCTGAAGTTTTTTTTTGCTGTAGGATGGCTACCTTTAAATCTGCTATTGTGTGTCCAGCGAGGTTGAAGTGTTCTCCTACAGGTTTTTGTATATTGTCATTCCTAATATCTGATTTGTGTTCATTTATCCTTTTACGTAGGGACTGTCCAGTTTGGCCGATGTACATAGCAAAGGTGCATTGCTGGCACATGATGGTGTATATTACATTGGTGGACGTGCAGGTGAATGAACCGGTGATGGTGTGGCTGATCTGGTTAGGTCCTGTGATGACCTAGCAGTGAAGTTATTTTTAATTCAAGGGTTGATGTAAGTGAAGTTTTGGCCAGTGCTCGTACCTGAGCTACAACAAATGCAAACGACCTCTGTTAAGTTGACAGATACTGAATGGGTTGTACAAAGAAAATAAATTGTAGCCACACAGTATTCTGAGTGGTCTGAAAATGCCAACCAACCCATGATTACTGAAGTGTGAATGTTTAATCACTTAATGCAAAATGCAGTGATACTGAAATATAAAGGATGAAACTACTGAAGTGTGTGGTATTGGCCAACAGAATTACTGACTTTGAATATTTTTCATGGTATTAAGTGAATCAAATCAGGCAGTTTGTTTCTGTTACAAGCAGTGTGCAGTAATTATACCAAAGAGATGAAATTATGAATGTTTTACATCTTTTACATTGCAGTTCTTTGACAATTGGCCTGAATAAGCATTCTGCTTGCTATCTCTCAAAGTATCCTAAAGGGATCCTAACTCCAGACTAGTATTTTTCATTTTTCCAAAGACTGTCCTACCAGAGACCTGTCTTTGATGTGCCTACTAAAAAGAAAAATAACCAGGGTGAGGGGCAGCAAGTTTCCTATGGGTGTACTAACTCTCTTGGCCATTAGGGTGGGAAGAGACTGAGCAGTGTTCACTTGGGCAGGAGTGCCTTGGAGGACGGAGAGCGGGATTGGAACACAGGAAAGGTGGCTCGGAGAATCCAATCTTTCAGCATAGAAGCTTCTTTATAATAAATGTTCCCAGAGATGAAGTAGACAGGATTACAGTTAAAGAATAGGTTTAACTGTGTGTTTGAAAAGTTTCCCAGGGGAAAGGTGAAGGTTGGCCGTTACATTTGTGTGGCATCTTAGGACTGTGACCTCAAATCTTTCTATTTAGTTTTGCAATTTCTCATCTTGAAAAACTGTTTTGTTTAAAGTGGGAGAGAACTGAGTGCATATACTTAAATGCTAGATGTATGTGACAAGTACTACATAAAGGTACTTGTAAAATAAAGGATTTAAAGTAAATAAAATATTTCAGAAGTTTATTGACATTAGAATGCACATTGCCCTTGAATAATGTCTCCTCACCCTTCTTTCCAGAAAGCATCTCTGATTCTTTGCAATTCATGTTTGAAATAGAAACAATCAGTATCCAATCCAGAGAGCTGCTACATGAGATCAGATTTTATTTTTAAACCAGGATTTTGCATGTGGTTTAGAGAACTGGAGTTAAAAAAGATTTACCATATATTTTTTACAATTTGGCCAGTTTTAAAATGTTACGGCAAAATATATTCTAATGTTGCTTTTGAGTCTTTTTATTGTAAATTATGTAGTGACTTTATTCAGAAGTTAATCACATTGTAAAGTAATGTTGTTCACATCATACACTTGGTGTAAACATGAGCTTTTTACATTCCAATCCAAGGTCATAGGAAAGAATATATCAGAGTAGAATTAAGATTTTATTTAAAGCATCTGTCCTTTCAAAACAATCATTTTGCACTCTTTTTTGTGACAACATATTATGTTGGCACAAGTTATTTAGGACCATTCCTTGATACCTAGAAATGTTCTTATTTGAGCAGGTCAGCATGGAGTCATTCATTGGAACTGACTTAAGAAGTAAAGAGGAAGTACTTGTCTCTGGTGTGGAATGTAATGGGAAATACAATGCTGGTGTGTAAAAAATATACTAGCAAAAGACTTCAAAGGAACCAATTGCTTTGTGTATTTCTAAAAGTGAACATTGAGCTAAGAATGGTGCCTGAGATCATTTAGCACAAAGCAAGTTTTACCTAACCTTTTCATGACTCTGGAATCTTCTCGGTACTTCCTTCTTCAATGAAGCTATCCCAGAATGCACACCGTGATATTACAAATAGCAGGAATTGCAATGAAATTTCTGATATCTGATATTCTGGATTAACATCTGTGCACAGGGAAATACCAACTGGATATTGAAAGAGAAAAAGGGTTAAAACTTTTTTTTGACCAAATTGCATACCTCCTTTTCGCCAGTTTAGATGAGCTATGCTAGTTCACTTTTAAGTTTTTGGTGCAAGAACAAACCTCTTCCAAAAGTGAACAAGCATAGACTATGGCAGCTACTCAGAACTATCACTTAAGTTGCTTATGTTCTACCAGAGTTATAATGATAAATATTCCCAATGTCAAACATCCTGGAAGAGCACAACCTAAGGCTATGCACTGTTTTTTTTAAAAAACATGATGTAACTGGAGACATGCTCTACTGAGTAGCAATTGATACATTACAGTGAAAATAAACATAGGTAACATTTATTTTATATCTTCAACACAGAGTGCATCAAAATTGTTGCTTTCACTTCTCTGGTAATTTAGGGAGTTGAAGAGAGAGACCTTTTGCATGGCAACACATCAGTAATCATGCATAAAGTTTATTTATCCTGTTTGGTAGAATAACTTATGCCACTTATTGTACAACTTGCTAACAGGACCAAATGAGGTGCCATTCAGGTACTAAGCTTCGTTTTCAGTATCAATAGTATGACTGAAGGTTATTTGGCTCTTGTATTCTTAATCAGTTTAATGCATAATTCTGCAGCTTATTCTTTGGAGATCTGGTATATATTTGAAGGGGTATAGTATGGTTTACAATCTCTACCATCCTTGTTAAATAACAAAAATTGAATCTTAAAAGACATTCCCAGTCTTCTTACATACTTTAAGGAAATACACTAATTTGCATGGTAATCATTTCATAGATATTGCCCAGTTTCCTTTATCTTCATTATTATTACAGTTTTGAGCAAAAAGAAGCAAGAAATTGATCAATAAGCAGATACTGATCCATGTATGGAGATAATCTATACATGATTTTTTTTTAAGTTAGTTTTTAAGGTCTGTCATGACACAAAGCAAATGCCGAACAGCTGGTATTGACAGGTGACAGAGAACTGAGGTAGGTCCCCTTCATGAATCTACACTATCATCTGTCCTATACTGAGGAAAAATACTGTCACTGAGCTGTATGGGTACTGCACCTCACTGTTCCTGGCCTGAACTCTTTGGCATATATTTCTGTTACAGATTTGGTCTCAGCATGGGCTGGATAATGAATGAATGGAGGCTGCTTTTTTGTCTTTCCACAGAAGAACGTGGAACCCTACTAGCATATATAATTTGCTAAAATCAAATATAGATTGCTTTTCTCTGTCAATTGTCTTAAGTTACTATTTAGGGTTGCCAATGTAATATTTAAAAATATCCACGCACAGTAACTGGACTTTGGGTCTCTGGCCAATAGATCTGACTGAACACTGTCAGGTTCCCTTTTTAACCGGACTTTCTGGTCGAAAACCAAACACCTGGGCACTCTATTACTGCTGGTAACTGATGCAGCTAGAAGCAACTGAAATGTTTGCTAGAAGTGACTTACAGCTCATAAGTACTTCAGTTCAGGGGCGGCGAGTTGTATGGGCCTGTGGTGCCCAGGCTCCAGGAATATTCAGGGTCCAGGGGCCTGGCTCCACCAATGTTCAGAGCCGGGTCTCTCCTCCGGCCCTTCCAGCCGCCCCCACACGCCTCCCCTGGCTCCCTCCTGCCCCAGTGCGCCTCCCATGGCCCTGGAGCGTCCCTGCCTCAAGTGGGCGGCTGCCCTGCTGCTCTGCGTTGTGCTCCCTTGCCGCCGCCAGCCGCTGCTGCCTACAACACAAGAACTGCTCTGGCAGCAGGCTGAGGCGGCTGCTGCACCTGCGGAGGAGAGGAGGCAAGCACATGATTGGCAGCCCTCCCCTCCCCCAGCACCCACCAGGAGGCGACGCCGAGGTGGCTTCCAGGAGGCGGAGTCTGGACCTCACCTGAGCAGCTGCTGGGGCTTGGATGAGTGTCCGACTGTGTGATCTGTGCCCCATCCCTCGCCTGCCCACAGCCACCACTCCTGCTTCACGATGGGCATGGGGCAGCCCCATCCCCTGTGAGGCAATACTGAGGGGCAGCAGGCTGCAGCAGGGGAGGAGGCCACATGTGATGGCAGCCCCCTCTCCACCTGGCACCCACCACAGTGGAGGCGAGGGGGCTTCCTGGACCTGAGAGGAGCCTGTGCAGTGATGGTGCCAGGTGAGTGTGCTGCCGGGGGAGAGAAGGGGGGCCCCTCCACTGGAGCTTGCTGCTGCCAGGAAGGAGAGGGCTGGAGGGGACTGTGGAGTCCTCCTCTCTGGCCTCAACTCCAGGGCAGCATGCCTGCACCCCAAACTCCTCATTCCCTGCCCCACCCCAGAGCCCTCACTCCCCCCAGCAGAGCCCTCACTTCCCCCACACCCCAACCCTCTGCCCCAGCCCTAAGCCCCTCCCACACCAAACCCCTCATCCCCCCACCCCAACCCACTGCCCTAGCCCACTCCCCAAACCCCTTATCCCCAGCCCCACCCCAGAGCTTGCACCCCCAGCCAGAGCCCTCATTCCCCCACATTGTGCAATATAGGGAAACTGTTAAATACTTACTATTTCCAGTCCATTTTTACAATATTTTAAAAAATATATATCCGCTTACAAGGCAGGTGTGTCTGGGGGGAGTGGGGGCGGAACTTGGACCCGTTCTGGGCACCACCAAAAATTACACAAACCTGCCACCCCTGCTTCAGTTTTAGTTCTTTTATCAAATCTTCACATTTTATACTATTAACTATGCAAGTACAAGATACCAAACTAAAGATTGTTCAGCGGAGCTACTTGTTTTGGCTTCCAATGCCTGCTTAAACAAATAATAATAAAAAAAAAAACAGAAATTTTGAAAGTTATTTTATTGGATCAAAATGGTAACTGTGAGGCCTTGTCTATACTGGCAGTAGCATGCAGGGTGCATCCAGTTCTATGCAGCAGTGAAAAGCAGACTGCATCCACACTGCAGTGTGTAGCTACATGCAGTAGTGAAAGGCCCTGATGGCAGCTGCGGGGGTATGTGTGCGGGGGAAGATAGTGGGGAGCTGCTGGAACCTTTCCCTGCTGCTTCTAGCTGCCAGAGTCTTTCCTTGCAGTGGGAAAGACCTCTACAGCAGGGAGGCAGTGGAACACTACAGTATTGTCATTATGCAAGGCACTGAATTTAGACGTACGGAGTGGAAATTTATCAACTTCATGAAAAAACTCGTACAATAAATTTGTTAATCTCTAAGGTGCCACAAGTACTCCTTTTCTTTTTGCGAATACAGACTTACACGGCTGCTACTCTGAAACCTACAATATTGAAAATAGCAGTGTAGATGTAGGAGACAGCTTCAGTGTGTAGCGTATATACTCTCAGATTCTGGTGTATCTCTACTGTACTTGCCTAGAGCAGTGCCTCATTGACTACATTGATGTTTATACCCATGCTGGGGGTACGTGTGTGTGCAGCATGTTTTCTACACACCACTGTAAGTCTAGCCATAGTCTTAGGTTAGCAAACCCCAAACATACCTCAGTGCAGTGAGAAGGTGGTGAATCAGTTACCTGCTGAAGTCAGTTTTCCTCAAACCAGGTTGCTTGACCTTATGTAGTTCCCCCAGCTTCTTCCTCAAACAGAAATTCTGATGTTATGCATTGGAGCACACAAAATAGCAAAGGATTCCTAGGATATTGCCACCACTAAAAAAACCCCCTGTATTTTATTTCTAATGGCTAGAATCTGCTTTAATCTTCTGCTAAGTTACAGATAAGCGTGGAAAATTAGTCTTCTGGTGAGCTGAACTCTGGACTTCCTCCAGCTCAGGCTTTGAAGAAAATGCTGTTTGTCCATTGTTATAGCTTCTTATGGCAAGATCCTGCTGTGGTACTTTCACAACATTTTCTTTCGTTGGCTCCTAAGTATAAAAACAAATAGCTGATTAACTAGGGGAGCTAGTTTTAACGTTGCTAGTTTCCCACAGCATGTGATCTTCTTATAATATTTTGAACTGATTAATGTTTTGAGCTTCTTGGTTTAACTTTGTTTGCTCATAAAGCTTTCATACTAGTCCCAGAGTAACATGTTTAAAACCTATGTACACTAATTGTTGCTGAATATTGAACTGATATTAAGTAGATTTGTCTCTTGAATATGAGATGAGACTGTGCTCAGTTCACGTGATTTAATGTGTCTTCCACAGACTACAAGAGGAATTGCCCATTGGGTTTCAAATAAAATTAGCTTTCCACAGCTGTTGGCCTTTTAGTGCCAGGAGGCCATAGATGAACATTGTTTTTTTTTTTTCTGTTTTGAATAAAGAATCCCAAATACACTTGTGAGTTTTGCAAAGTTAATCCTTGAAGTGCATTGGAGTAAGCGTGATCTTCTGGATAAATTCCATTGTTTTGGTTTTGGTGATTCAAAGATTAGGGTTATCAGTTATATGTAAAGTAAATAAATTCTCTGTAAAATTTGCAGCACCATTACACTTAACTATTTATTTCCACTAAGGTTCATCCAATTTTTTTAGCTTTGTCTCCTTCTGTACATTTATTGAATTTAGGATGTGCAAAAAGGGTTCACCTATAATAAGAGCTGATACCCATCACTTAAGCAGAAGCCAAACTTCTTGAGGGTTGGATCTGGTTTGGTTGACTTTTTCCTGTTCCTTTTTGTGAGTAGGATTTTAAAACCATGCGATAACTTGGTATGCATTGATTGGTTTCAGAGTAGCAGCTGTGTTAGTCTGTATCTGCAAAAAGAAAAGGAGTACTTGTCTTTCTGGAGATCGCTGCAGCTTTAATATATAGCTGTTTCACCCTTGTGGCTTGTTTAACTACAGTTCCGCCCCCCTTAGGCTAATTGTATAACTGGGATGATTACGATAAGAGGAGAATTTAAAAAAAAAAAAAAAAAGCGTGCGCACACGCATGCATACATAAAAAAGCAACCAAAAGCTATATTCAGTTTTGAGCTATTTATATTTTATTTTACTACTGCATTCAGGCGAATAAACCTGTCTTCTTATAAGCTGTCTTCTTGTGGCAGAATGTGATCTTAATTTGATGTAGTTCAAAAAAGAGACTCTGGATGCTTGGTTTTCTAGTTTTTAATACCTGTCTTCGTCTCTCTTTGGATGGATTATTTTAATACTCTTCATTTAGGAGGTGGGGAAAGAAGCCTTATTTAATACAGTTCACCCTCTCTCATGAGGTTGGCAACCAAAGAATTTGCATGCTATAATGAGGTGCTTGTGTACAGTATTTTTTATAAGAGGAATGTATAATGAGTTATAATGGAAAAGGGTATGGTGGGAGCAAATAATATTGCAAGCGTGCAGCCTATAATGACTGTTTAAAATTTTTCTCTACTGCAAGAGCATAATAGAGAGATTCTACTTAAAAACAAATAAAAACTTCCTAAAATTTGATTTTTTTTTTTTGGAATCTAGTTAGTGACATCTTCTGAGAGATCTGTTCACATTTCTCCACTACTTGTCATGTGAAGATTGAATGTTTAACACTGATCAAGTGTTCTTAGAGCAAGTTGAATGAGGTAAAGTAGGACTCTGCCTATCTATTCCATGTTTTGACAGGGATGCAGTGCTGACCTTCAGCTTCTCCCTAACACTACATATTCAGATTTAAAAGGAGTACATGTGAGGCTGCATGTTCCTTTATGGTGGCGTGTGGTGCAGCTGTGGCTCTGCCTTGGATTTCTTCCTGGTCTTCTGTTGCTCTGCCCAGCCTCTGACACCTGAGCTTAGAGGACATAGTCTTCCAGCTAGATCATGTAACAGTTTCACCTCTTTTGGGATACCCAAAGTCCAAAATCAACACAAAAAAACATGCTCTTCCCTTCCCTAAGGGAGGCCCTGAGAAGAAGCAGCCTTCCCTCATTCCTGGCCCCTGCTACCAGCCTTCTCTCCCACATTGAGAACTCAAGATCTCTTCTCCTTCACAGCCAGACAACTCGTGAATTGGGCTGTCTCTTTTTAGCTCCTCCCTTGAAGCAGGGCACCTGCTTCATGTGTCAGGAGGTGGGGCTGTCTGTGCCCATAGCAGCCCGCTAGCCCTTTCCTGACTTGTATGGGGTTTGTACACCCCACTACAGCCTGGCATGACAATGAGTAGAAACACTATCACAGAGGTATTGAAGCTGACCACTGTTGGCCTCTACAAAGCTTCTCAAGGAATGGATGGGCATGGAACTAAAGGGTTAATGACCTTAATGTGTATACACATGGGCTAAGAGTTTCTGTTGGCTACAAGTGCTTGGCTAGAGGTGTGGGCTTTCTGGACCAGAATTAGGGTAGACTAGGTAGCATGCAAGATGCTTAAATGTCCCTGCTCTGGCTAATACTTTAGCCTTTGGGGTGCAACTGCAAAGGCCTTTTTTTCTCCTTGGTCTATAAAAGGAGTTAAGGGATGAGGCTCAGGAGCTGTAGGAGAGGGCACTGTGGTAGAGATTTCGTTGGTAGATTTTAGATGACAGATCTAAATACAACTTGCTTGTCAAGATGTTACAGGAATGCTCTGGAGAATTAACTGGTAACTTTTTTTCTTTAATTCACTTTGCACTAACTTTGATGTGCATCTTGAGAGTCCAAACCGTTAAGAAACATTGCCAACTAGTCTTGCATCTTGGGAAAAACTACTCCCTCCAAACTGTGCATCAGATTTTTTGTCCTCATTAGCTTCTTCCTAATCATGTCCTTCCAGTCTGAACCCTCAGTTTAACAGGGTGAAAAATGGAAACAGTGGCTCCATTCTTGGTGACTGGCCTCATTCAGTTAGATGGCTTTGGCTTCTGTAATTCTGATAGCCCTTAATTAAATCTAATTAAAATCAAGTAGCTTCAGGTCAGTTCAGGACCTCTCCTTTGCAAACAGCTCTTCTGGAATAGGGAAAAAAACACAATGGTGCACCATATGCAATCACAAATTTTTCCATCTCCTCTGAAGATGTCTCTGCATGTGAAACCAACCTGGCCTCAGTGCCAGAGTTCTCTCCAAAATTTCTCTTAAAAACACAAAGCAACTCTTCTTGCCGTGTCAGATAGCACAGAGCAATTCTGGCCCCTGTGGGGGAAATTCCAGGACAAGAGCAGCCAGTAGAGCTTCCAGAGCCTGGGCACCCTGGAAAAATAGACCTCTGTATCTTTCCCCCCTCAGAGTTTTGAACGAGGCTTCTGAAGTTCTGTTTCAGCATGTGTGTGAATTTCTTTTAAAAAAGTACCCCTGAGCAATTTATTACAGTAGACTGTTAATAAAATGTACTATTAAAAGTCCAGTTGTGACTGAAACTTGAGTTTTCCTAGGAAACAACAAACCTTTCAGCCTTTGAAGTTTTCCATAAAATGTAATATTGCATTACCAGCAAAATACACATGGTAAAATAATTTTAAAAAAATTAGTGTTCCTGATGAATTTTTCATTTGGGGTGGGTCTTCTACTTATTATTTATAAGGTCAGTGGCAGATTTGAGGATCATAGTGGACCATAAGCTAAATATAAGTCAACAGTGTAACACTGTTGCAAAAAAAGTGAACATCATTCTGGGGTGTATTAGCAGGAGTGTTGTAAGCAAGACATGAGAAGTAATTCTTCCGCTTACTCCACGCTGATTAGGCCTCAGCTGGAGTATTGTGTCCAGTTCTGGGCACCACATTTCAGGAAGGATGTGGACAAATTGGAGAAAGTCCAGAGAAGAGCAACAAAAATGATTAAAGGTCTAGAAAACATGACCTATGAGGGAAGATTGAAAAAGTAGGGTTTGTTTAGTCTGGAAAAGAGAAAACTGAGAGGGGATAGAATAGTTTTCAAGTGCATACAAGGTTGTTACAAGGAGGAGGGAGAAAAATTGTTGTTCTTCACTTCTGAGGATAGGACAAGAAGCAATGGGCTTAAATTGCAGCAAGGGAGGTTTAGGTTGGACACTAGGAAAAACTTCTTAACTGTCAGGGTGGTTAAGCACTGGAATAAATTGCCTAGGAAGGTTGTGGAATCTCCATCATTGCAGATTTTTAAAAGCAGGTTAGACAAACACCTTTCAGGAATGGTCCAGATAATACTTAGTCTTGCCATGAGTGCAGGAGACTGAACTAGATGACCTCTTGAGGTTCCTTCCAGTTCTATGATTCTATTCAATGCACAGCAAGTCATGTTCTTAACAGCTAGTTGTGGGAGACATGCGGGAGCTGCATGATATTTAAGCAGTGTGGTATCGGAGAGGTTTGCAACAAGTTACAGGCTATGCTTGTGGTGTGACAGCCAGAAGATATTACACTGTAATCCCTTCAGGGCAGGGTTTGTCTCTCGTGTTTTTACAGTACCCAGTGCAATGGGACTCCAGTCTCAGTTGTGGCTTTTGGGTGCTACCTCAGTATAAATACTTGCTATTAAGGCGAGAGCTTGGGAATGCTGTTGACTTAAACAACTAAAATCAGTTTTAACTGCATCTATGCTATATTTCCTTCCATTACGCCTCTTTTCTTTTGACAGTAATGTAGAACCCCACTGTTCCAACTGTGTGCTGGTGGCTTAACATTTATCATCCAGTTGATTCAGAGTGGTAGGTCTCTTGTATGCTAGTAGGTTTTGCAGAAACATTTGGTGGTTTTTGTGGTGTGGAACACTGTGTTATAGTGTCTGAGCAGAGGCCAACAGATTTATTTAAACTTTAACCAGAGGCTGATTCAAACCAATTACCCCAGAGAATGAATCCTGGCACCTTGCATCAATGCTGCATGCGGATACTGTTAAAGAGACCAAGAAGGCATCCACATATTCATTTAGTTTTAAGGAGTAGTATTGTTGATGACTAGAGGCAGTCTTGTTCCTTCAACTTTCTGGCCAGAGGAAAGGTGCAGACTATCTTCATAGGTGAGTTGGCGAAACGTTTGAATGGAAGCACTGAACACAAAACATATACAGATTTCTGTACAGCTTGTTATCTCTTGCTGCTTTGAATGCGAACTAAATATTGTGCATATTTTTTTTTCCTTTTTAGACCTTTAGGGAAAACTGAACTTAACTAAGAGAAACAAATCTTTGCACGCACATGGATGGTTTTGAAATATATTGCTTTTAAATATTTTTCTTCAATTTTTTTATTTTAGAATACATGCAGTCTGCTGGTCACATCCATATTGAACAGTATCAATCGCTGATTGTAGATTCCTTTTCCCTAACAATTTGAGCATTTTAAGTCTCAATCCTGCAAGCTGTTCTTCACAGTTAAGCTCCTATCCCTGATCCAGAACAGCTTGTAGAATGGGGACTTTAATGTCTAATGAAATGGTCCGCTCTCTCTTTTCCATCTTTTTTTCATACCTACATTCCTGTAATTTACAGTCAGTCAGTGATCTTAGAATTCCTCGTTCACATTAAACTTCCATGGTCGGTGTTCTCTTGGCTACATTATACTATAGCTGTAATGTTGCCAACTCTTTCAATTTTTATCAGGAGTCCCAGCTCATGGAGTCATGTAATTACATGAGAATCTGAGCTTTTTTATTAAAAAGAAAAGAAAAGTAAGCTTGTAGCCCTTATAGTTGCAGAATAAAGCTGGAAAATGTGAGCTCTAAAGGCTAAAACACCAGATGGCAAAAAAGACCCCATATATAATATTTCTAGAAATGTCACGTTTTTGACTATTTATGTTTGAACACTTATAATTGGCAATGCTGTAGCTGCATTTTTGGTGATAATATGCCTGGGTAGTGTTGTTCTTTGTCTGAATAGAAATTCATAACCTAGGGGCCGAGGAATATTACTGTTCTGTGGAACTTTATCCTTGCTACCACTTCATAGGAAGTCTCTTATCACAAAGGTGTTTGCTAATACTTATAGTTCATTGTACTAATCTTGGAGTGAAGTATAATTGTAAATTTTTAAAATTAATTTTTTACAACAGCAAAACCCTTCATGTGTGCCACCTTTAATGCCTAGCTAAAAGAAGGCTATTGTTGTGGCCCTCTCTCTATATCTCTTCTGTTGAATTTTCCCCTCTTAACCCAATGGAACAATGGGCTTTGAGCCAAATGGGCAAAGATCCCTTAGATCATTTAAACATTTAAACCTTAAACCTCCTGGTTTAAAATACTTTAATACACTGAAGATGCATAGGGGCCTCATAACAGTGGGTGAAGTAGAGAGGCTGCCAGATGCAGAAGAGAAGCTAGCCGGAAGTGTCCTTTTGGGTCTGCAAAACCATGGTTCCTTATATCCTTCTGGGGCCTAGAAATACAAGGGAGCTAATTTCAGTGCTCACTTTTCAAAAGTTTGTCCTCTTTCTTGTAAAGACATTGTTGAAAACAAATTAATCTGTAGGGTTGAAAGCGTCTCATGGTTCTTCCCTGGTCAGTTGTTTTGGCCTTCACAACATCCTCTGGAAACAAGTTCCACAGGTTGACTGTGCGTTGTGTGAAGAAGTGCTTCTTTGTGTGTTTTTTTAAACCCGCTACTTATTAATTTCATCAGGTGACTCCTGGTTTTTGTGTTATGTGAAGGGGTAAATAACACATCCCTGGTTACTTTCTCCGTTCCATTCATGATTTTATAGATCTCTAACATATTCCCATTTAATAGTCTCTTTCCCAAGCTGAACAGTCTTTTTCATCTCTGCTCACATGGAAGTTGTTCCAGACCCTTACTCAGTTTTGTTGTCCTTCTCTGTACCTTTCCCAGTTCTAATATATCTTTTTTGAGATGGGGTGACTAGCTGCATGCAGTATTCAAGGTGCGGGTTTACTATGGATTTATATAGTGGCATTATAATATTTTCTGTCGTCTTATCTATCCCTTTCCTAATGGTTCCTAACATTGTTAGCTCTTTTTGACTACCACTACACATGGAGTGGATGTTTTCAGAGAATTAGTCACAATGACTCCACGATCTCTTTCTTGAGTGGTAACAGCTAATTTGGACCCCATCATTTAATATGTATAGTTGGGATTATGTTTTCCAATGTGCATTACTTTGCATTTATGAACATTGAATTTCATCTGCCATTTTGTTGCCCAGCCACCAAGTTTTGTGAGGTTCCTTTGTAACTCTTTTCAGTCTGCTTTGGATTTAACCATCTTGAATAATTTAGTACCCTCTGCAAACTTTGCCACCTCACTGTTTACTCCTTTTTCCAGATCATTAATGAATATGTTGAAGAGCACTGGTGCCAGCACAGGTCTTTGGGGGACCCTACTATTTACCTCTCTTCACTGTGAAAACTGGCCATTTATTCCTACCCTTTGTTTCCTGTCTTTGAACCTGTCACTTATCCATGAGTGCCCTTAAGCCCACACTTCATGGTTAATGGAGCTACTCAGGAGCTTAACGTTAAGCACATGTGCAAGCGGTTTTCCAGATCAGAATTTATAAGAATGAGATGCAATATGTAAGGGGGAGAGAAGACCGCTAATGAGGTGCAAAACTTGCTTTAAAATACCAGTCTTTTCTGAATCAAAGATAGGAAACTTAATACATACACCAGTAGCTCCCCCTTTTCTGCTAATCCACTGAGGAATGAATCTTTTATCTGAAAAAGTGTTGCTCCTAAAAGATTATCATCTGGGCCTATCTCTGATATTTTATTTTGTAATTATTTGTCTTTTCTCTTGAAAATGTAGCAATCTTTTTGAAGACAAAAGGAGCACAATTTAGCTTCTCATACAATCCTACAGGCTAATACTTTATTAGCATTATTTAAAAAGGAAAACAAATCCCTCCCTGCTTCCTCAACTCACATTTCTGCCTGGTTTCATTATGGAACAGTGCTAAAGATTAGGACAAAGAATGCTCTTGCTTTCTATCCAGTTTTTAACAATGAGAACAGCTGCCTTTTTATTTAATTTTTTATTTTATTTTAAAGATGTGTATTCTGGCTTGGATCACAAGTGAAACTGAGTTTATTTGATTCATCCTATTCCCTAGTGGACATTTGTCCACATCAGAGAAACATCCCACATTATCACAGTATTGGCAGCTTTTCCTCCATAGAGGTTTAAGACTGGAATAGAAGGGTAATTGTAGATCAGGAGTGAGGCGTATTGGCAAAGCTTTGACGCTTACATAGCACCTGCATTCACTATGCCTTGCTGTGTCCTGTGCTGTTGGTTTATTATTTTAATACTACGGTAACCGAATTCACACCCTGTTGGGCAGCAGAGAGAGAAAAGAATTGCATAGATTATTAAAGTGGTGATTGTAAATTCAGCTACCAGACTCCCACTGATGAGTTATATGGTCAGACCCCTATGTACCTCACTGGAACTATAAGTATTCTACGGAATGTATTCTAGTGGTAGCTTTAAAAAAAAAATGACACAGCAAACAAAGTGAACATTCAAAACAAGTTTATAAATGCCATCTAGCAATCCCTTTCCCCCTCATCTGTCACTCTCAGAATTTGTTAAAGGAATAACTCTGTAACAGATTTCAGAGTAACAGCCGTGTTAGTCTGTATTCGTAAAAAGAAAAGGAGTACTTGTGGCACCTTAGAGACTAACCAGTTTATTTGAGCATGAGCTTTCGTGAGCTACAGCTCACTTCATCGGATGCATAGCATATCGTGGAAACTGCAGAAGACATTATATACACACAGAGACCATGAAACAAAACTTCCTCCCACCCCACTCCCCCGCTGGCAACAGCTTATCTAAAGTGATCATCAAGTAGAGCCATTTCCAGCACAAATCCAGGTTTTCTCACCATTCCCCCCCCCCCCCCCCCAACACACATACAAACTCACTCTCCTGCTGGCAACAGCCCATCCCCCTTTGAAACCCCTCTTTATAATGCGCATGATAATCAAGGTGGGTCACCTCCAGCACTAATCCAGGTTTTCTCACCCCCCCACAGAGTATTTTTATCTATTAAAATGTGACACTCTGTCTCTGGGAGACAGGCTATCCCTGCAGTAAGTGGGCACTGACAATACATTGTGTGTTGCTGTAGAGCACCAATATGCTTTAGAAGAATAAATTTTCTATTCTATATAGTTTTCATATTGCACTGATCACGGTAGCGTCAGAGGATATGTCTACACTGCAGTGAAACACCTGTGATTGGCCCGTGTCAACTGGCTCAGGCTTGAGGGGCTCATGCTTTGGGGTTGTAAAATTGCTGTGTAGACTCTCAGGCTGGACCCCAGGCTCTGGGACCCTCTCACCTCAAGGGGTCACAGAGCCTGGACTCCACCTGGAGCCCAGACAGCTACACCTCAATTTTACAGCCCTACATTCCCAAGCCCCACTAGCCCAAATCAGCTGACATTGTCCAGCCACATGTGTTTAATTGCATTATAGACATACCCAGAGTGCCGTCCAGTAGTCAGTAGTGCATTAAGCAGTATGACTACACATTGTTGAATAGGACTGGTAGGTCAGCAGATTGCCTGGAGGGAGGGTTTCTCATTCATTTGGATACCTTATTCAGAAGTTTGAGATCCTGTTTTGTGAATCTTTTTTACTACAAAATATCTTCAGAGTTCCTTTTTTAACAAATAAATTTTAAACTAACGTTCTCCCTTTAGATATTCTTACTAAGGCTGTCTTCACTCTGGATTGCAACTTGATTCAATCACATTCTGTTTTTTTGTTTTTTTTAAAGGTTTGGTTTCTCTACAGTGTGATTTTTAGCATCTGTCAGAATCCTCTATGGACTGTTGAACAATGTGGGGGAGAGAGACAAACCATCGCCAGCTCCACACAGATTGAAGCCTGCACTTCAGAATCTGCTTGGCTATAATGTATTCATCTAGCTTTTAGGTCCTGATTGCTCAGTACTGGGAATAGCATCAAATTCCAGCCAGTCATGATCTGCCAGGTCACAATTAAACTGTCTAGTTTGGGAACAAAGAAGGAAAACGAATTGAATAAGTCCACATTCTGCAATCTTTGGAAAAGACAGGAATCCTGTAATCATTTAGGTGTGCTATTTTGGTCATTTTTGATTTAGGCTATGTCTACACTTGCACTTTTGTCAGCAAAACTTTTCTCGGTCAGGGAGGTGAAGAAAACACCCTGCCTACAATTGCAACACAAGGATGCCAAAATATTCAGGACCCAGATAGTGCCTCCTCTTCCTCCAGCCATGTGGCCTTCAGAGAAAGCTGCAGAGAGGCATCAACCAATAGTTTCCAGCCAGCAGGGGCAAAAGCAGCCAACGCAGGGTCCTTGGGACATTCAGAGAACTTTCTACAGTTTTGACTGGACTGTCTCTGCCTTGTGCTGATTGTCTATTTGCTCTAACCCTCTCCTTCCCCCCTCTGTCTTTTTGTCTCCTCTTCATGCCACTCCTGCCCTGCTTTACTCTCTTCTCCTCTGCCCTTTCTCTTTATTTTATACTCCTTCTAAGTAAATCCACCCCCAAATAACGCCCAGACTCATGGAACTAACATGCTGTTTGTTACCACCACATTATTCACTTTGCTTGTGCTCTACCCCTCCTCCCCTCTGTATCTGTCTTGTCTATTTAGATTGTAAGCTCTGTGGGGCCAGGGACCGTCTCCTGCTCTGTACGCTGCTTATCACAATGGGGCCTCATTCTTGGCTGGCCCTTAGGCACTACTGTAATAAACATGATTAATATAATTAGGTCTCCAAAGCTAGGTCTCTAAATATATTTAAGTAGGCTGGGTTTTTCAAAGGGGCTTAAGGGAGTTAGGCACCCAGCTCCCATTAAATGTCAGTGGGAGTTGGGTGCCTTACACACAAGTCCATTTGATAGTCCCAGTCCTAAACAAGTGGTCAGTATTTTTTTTTCCAAAAGTGATTTGAACACAGCTGCTCTCTTTGACTTCTCTGGGAGCTGCTAGATCGAGGTTCTCAAAATGGGGGTCGGGAACCCTCAGGGGGGTCACAAGATTATGACATGGGGGGTTGCGAGCTGTCAGCTTCCACCCCAAACCCTGCTTTGCCTCCCACATTTATAATGGTGTTAAATATATTAAAAAGTGTTTTTAATTTATAAAGGGGGTGTCGCACTCAGAGGCTTGCTGTGTGAAAGGCGTCACCAGTACAAAAGTTTAAGAACCATTGTGCTAGATACTCAAACTTTAGAAAATCAGGCTTTAAATATGGATCTAGGATCCTAACCGTAGACAGTTTTGAAAATTTGGCTTGTCATCTCCAGAATAACAAAGAAGTTGCATCTTTTTTCTCTGATTTAAGGGGGGAAAATAAAGCACAAAGTTCTGGTTACTCTGCTGTAGATGAAGGAATTCATGTTAGCCACTTGTTGCAGCATATTGAGCAGGCAAGTTTTAAACAAATCCTTCTCAAGTATATGAATGAGTGGAGAAAATCTTTGTGGCCACCTTAGCTGATGAAAGCCTGTTAAACATAAAAAATGCAGTTCAAGTCTATAATCTTTTTTTTAAGATGTCATATTACCTATTACTGCTACAGGAGAAAGAAACAATGCTCTTAGCCTAGCAAAAACTAGTCGTTAGTTTGATGGGTTTTTTAAACTCATAAACCCTTTTCAATTCAAACTGCTGTCTCTGATGTGAATTTACTGTACAGTGTTGCTGTGAAGATGACAGGGAGGCTTTAAGTGGTTATGAACTGCCAAATTAAAACACATATTGTTTTCTGAATGTTTTGAGGTATACCCTGCTGACTTGTTCAATATCACTGTAACTATCCCATGCAACTTCTTAGTATTGGTAACTTAAAGAAAAATCCTTTTCATTTTAATTCACAGCTTTATTTCTCAAATTATTTTCAAATCCAGATATCTTATCTTGAACACAACAGGGGCTGTTAATTTCAAAGTTGCTGATGAGTTGAGCAATCCATACAATGTGTAATCTACTCTTGTTTAACACCTGCTTCTTAAACTCTTTGCCTTGAATATTTAACCTAAAAGTGCTGCTTGCTTACTTACCCTGGGTAATGTTACACTGAATGAAAATTTCGTTGTTTTCCTTCTCAACTGTGCGTAGCTTTCGAGTCTGAGCATACAGGAAAATAGTCTTTTTTAGAGTTTCAAAGAAATTCAGTAAGTGTTTACCTTTAAAAAACAATAACAAATATTTAGTGATGGGCATTGGAGAAGGAGAAACTGGACCCAAAAAATTCCCTTTTTTCTCTAATGATGCTGCATATAAATGATGCTGCATAATAATTATCAGTAAAAAAATATATTTTTGCAGTTACCATTCAAAATGCAGAATTCTTTACATGATAATAAAAATTTTACCTTTCAGGAGAGGAGACTGTGATCCAAAGTCCGAGCTGACATTTAAGCTTTTTTCTCCTCTGTGCAGATGGCAGAAAGGGGAACTGGCATGAGTTTGTTCTACATCTCACACACAATTTTAATTTCATTGAGAAATAGACCCTGTTAACATTTAAGGAGTAAATTTAATCAAATTAATATTTACTTTGTTCTGTTTTGAGTAACAACATCCTGGTGTTAACTAAATAGATTAAAGCCTGAATGTGACTGAGCTGAACATTTGCATGAAAGCTTCATTGCACTACTACTGTACTAACAGTGAAATCTACTTAGATTTACACCTTTAAGTGCATGTCTACCTAAGGACACTCAGGAAAGTTAAGGCAAGTCATCTAAAAGTCTGAAGTCAGTACTCATAAGTTAAAGCTCATTAACCCCCGTGTAGATGCTTTGATTCAGAAGTAAAGTGGTTTCCAAGGAGGATTAAGTTACAGTGAACTACGATCACTTCACTTCTGAATGAAAGTATCCACACATGGTTTCAGAGTAGCAGCCATGTTAGTCTGTATTCGCAAAGTAAAAGGAGTACTTGTGACACCTTAGAGACTAACAAATTTATTTGAGCATAAGCTTTCATGAGCTACAGCTCACTTCATCGGATGCATTCAGTGGAAAATACAGTGGGGAGATTTATATACATAGAGAACATTAACCAATGGGTGTTACCATACACGCTGTAACGAGAGTGATCACTTAAGGTGAGCTATTACCAGCAGGAGAGTGGGGGGAGGGGGGAGAACCTTTTGTAGTGATAATCAAGATGGGCCATTTCCAGCAGTTGACAAGAATGTCTGAGGAACAGTGGGGGGTAGAGGGGGGGAATAAACATGGGGAAATAGTTTTACTTTCTGTAATGACCCATCCACTCCCAATCTCTATTCAAGCCTAAGTTAATTGTATCCAGTTTGCAAATTAATTCCAATTCAGCAGTCTCTTGTTGGAGTCTCTTTTGAAGTTTTTTTTCTTGAAGAATTGCAACTTTTAGGTCTGTAATCGAGTGACCAGAGAGATTGAAGTGTTCTCGACTGGTTTTTGAATGTTATAATTCTTGACGTCTGATTTGTGTCCATTCATTCTTTTACGTAAAGACTGTCCAGTTTGACCAAAGTACATGGCAGAGGGGCATTGCTGGCACATGATGGCATATATCACATTGGTAGATGTGCAGGTGAAAGAGCCTCTGATAATGTGGCTGTTGTGATCAGGGGACACCATCATAGGGCCTAAATAGATATGTGGACACAGTTGGCAACGGGCTTTGTTACAAGGATAGGTTCCTGGGTTAGTGGTTCTGTTGTGTCGTTGCTGGTGAGTATTTGCTTCAGATTGGGGGTCTGTCTGTAAGCAAGGACTGGCCTGTCTCCCAAGATCTGTGAGAGTGATGGGTCGTCCTTCAGGATAGGTTGTAGATTCTTGATGATGCATTGGAGAGGTTTTAGTTGGGGGCTGAAGTGATGGCTAGTGGCGTTCTGTTATTTTCTTTGTTGGGCCTGTCCTGTAGTAGGTGACTTCTGGGTACTCTTCTGGCTCTGTCAATCTATTTCTTCACTAGTTGTAAGAATGCTTGATAGAGATCTTGTAGGTGTTTGTCTCCATCTGAGGGGTTGTAGTCTCTACGTAAAAGAATAAATGGACACAAATCAGACATCAAGAATTATAACATTCAAAAACCAGTTGGAGAACACTTCAGTCTCTCTGGTCACTCGATTACAGACCTAAAAGTTGCAATTCTTCAAGAGAAAAACTTCAAAAACAGACTCCAACGAGAGACTGCTGAATTGTAATTAATTTGCAAACTGGATACAATTAACTTAGGCTTGAATAGAGACTGGGAGTGAATGTGTCATTACAGAAAGTAAAACTATTTCTCCATATTTATTCCCCCCCACGACCCCCCACTGTTCCTCAGACGTTCTTGTCGACTGCTGGAAATGGCCCATCTTGATTAACACTACAAAAGGTTCTCCCCTCCACCCCCCACTCTTCTGCTGGTAATAGCTCACCTTAAGTGATCACTCTCGTTAATGTGTGAATATTAACACCCATTGTTTCATGTTCTCTATGTATATAAATCTCCCCACTGTATTTTCCACTGAATGCATCGGATGAAGTGAGCTGTAGCTCACGAAAGCTTATGCTCAAATAAATTTCTTAGTCTCTAAGGTGCCACAAGTACTCCTTTTCTTTTCACACATGGTTTAGTACTCTTTAACTTATGCACATTGCCCTCACACCTTTCATTGATTTGCCTTAACTTTCTGGAATGTTCATGTTTAGACATGCCCTAAGAGAGACTACCTATAGGAAGATATCCGTGTGCATGCAAACATGTACCTGTAACCAGTTTTTTAATGTAGTTCAACTTGTGTATAAGAAGTTTATGAAATATACCAGTTTATTCAATAAACTGGTCTTCACATAGGAAGAGACTCCATTGCATTGTTCTGTATGGCAGGTTTATTATTTCCTTTCCAACTTTTATCTGTAAACAAGGCTGAAATATGGAAGACTTGGTTTTTATAAAATGTTGAGCCACTGTTTCTGACCTATATTATTCCTGAATATCTGTTGCCTTGAATTTTTAGTATTATAATAGTATGAATCCTGGAGTACTTATTTAGGTTTTGCATAGTCATTGCATGCTCAGAGCTCCCATTTCCTTCAATGGGCATTTTGCCCGAATAAGGATTTAAGATAGAGCTTTCTTAAGAGTCAGATTCCAGTTTGTTTTGTTCTGTGGTTTTAAGCTGTGTTGGTTGAATTTATAGATGGGGAAAAGTTTCAGAACTGCCTAAGATTTTGGCTCTGTGCTCTCAATACTTCAGTGGGAGTTTCATTGTTAAATCCCTACACAGTATGTTGAAAATTGACCATCTACCTCTTGTTGCCAGCATTCCATGAGACTCACGAAGATATCATGATGAACTAAGGTTGTTTCCTGAAAATCACGCATGTGCGTGAACAGGCAATAGCTCCTGAGAACTCAGAAATGAGAAAATGGACCAAAAATAAGAAGTGAGCCAAAAAAATGAGATTTTCTCTCAGAACCATGTCCTCCTCCTTTTCTCAGTTTCCCTCTCTGCTCTCCAGGCCTCCCTGTTTGCTCCTATTTCACTTTGTTATTTCCTGCCTGGCTTACATACAGTAAATAGTAGGGCAACTTGTTTGTGGTTAGTTATAGGAGTTGGATCTTAAAAAGCAACCAAAAAACCCCCTATGCACCCCTTCCCCCACTTCCAAAAAACTCACTACCACCAACAAACAAACATGAACAGGGAGCATGGCTGATGGTATTACTGACTATTAAATTCCCCTACAATGGAACTTCTTTATTCCTTTATAGCAGGAGATGCCAGGATGTTGTAGGTGAATATAGCTGCCAGTCTTAATACTCTGTGCTGCTAATTGGATCCTGCATTTTATGTATATAATTATTTTTTGCTGGCTGCCAGTGAGACAGGGTTGGCCTCTATTTATTTGTTGTACTCAGAAAAGAATAACTGTTAATTAGTGATCGCACTACACTGACAAGAGGACCATTTGATTTTTTTTGTCTTTTGAAAGGGGTGGGAGAGAGGAGTGGAGGGCTTTGGGATCTTAGTATTATTTGCTGTCTACATGGATGGGATGATTCAACGCTTTGCATGGTTACCCTGCCTATTGTCCCATAGGGTTTTGGTAGCTTGACATCCTCTTCAGTTTGTTGACCCTTGTCTTTCTGTTCAAGCTTGGGCCTGTCTGATGCTAATTAGGGTGCTGTTCACAGCTGTGTTCTCTTGAAAACAGGACCCTGTCCAAAGACCACACTGGTGGTCCTGAACAGACCAATGAAAAAGTCTGGTTGCAATAATCTCCCCCCTCACTTTGGGTGTTTGAGTGTTTAGTACATATTTTGTAGTTAGGACTTGTTGCGGTCTAAACCCTTTCATTTATCAAAGAGCTCAAATACTGCATTGATGAGGGCCATATATGTATCTAGATAGCACATTAGTAAGGAACAAATTGTCCTCTGTGTCTTCAGCCAAGTGCAGTGTTAATTCTTTTAATCAGAGCTGTCAGTTCAAAACACACTAATGAGAGAATTAGATAAAGGGCTATTATATCAGAAGCACAGACAGTGAAGGACTTTTTGTTTCATAGCCACTATTTGTATTTCTAATAAATGTAATATAGGGAAAATAACAGGCATTTGGTTTCAGTGCTTCAGAGACTAAGGTTTTGTGGCAGCTAGGGAGAAGACCTATCCATGATCAATATATAATTGTCTCTTTTTAAGACTTTGATTTCCTGCCCCCCGCCATGTTGCCTTTATCTACTATGGACTCAATTTAAAAGTATGAATCTTGCTGATAGGTTTCTCACCTACATTTCTAGCTACCTACTGTGGAATTATTACTCTAGAACAGACTGATAGATCAATTAGCCAATCTTGCCTGTGGCAGGGGCCCATGTCAAATACTTTATAGTAGCAAAGCAATTTGCCCCTGGCCAGTTTTATAATATAATATACCTACATCTTTGTTACACACACACACACAGGGGGGAAATGATTTGAAATACATATTTTCAGTAGTTTTTGGCTTTTTCCCTTTGTGCATGACTATGAAAGAGATCCCTTATGGAGTGTTTTAATCAGAGCCTCTAAACTCTTCACTTTCTTTTTGGTGGTCTCCCCCTAGACCTCTAGAAAAAGCTCTGTGGTACCAAGTTATTATTTCATCATAGTTTCAGAAACACTTTTGTACGAGTCACTTTTTCTTGTCTTCTGAAGTAAGGCAAAAAGAAAAAAGAAAGGGGGCAGAGTTTGAGATGAACAGGGCTTCAATTTTCTGGTAGATCAGACTATATATGTGTGCATGAGGTGAACAAATCCTAAAGAACTCATACCCTAAATCAGCTTAACTTGAGTTATAGACCATTTATTAGGTGGACAGAATTTGTCTTGGTCAAGGAAGTATATCATGCAGGACCTTGGAATTTCTTCTACAGCCTTTCCTGGTGAGACCTAAGTGCTTTTGCAAATGAAAGTTTTGAGTGAAGGGGACTGCACACAGTTCCTTTTAATTGGGAGCTATGGGCCTTATTATTTGGAGCCTATCAGTCAATGTTAAAAGAGAGGTTCAGCTGAGAGGAGAAACTTCCTTGCTTGCCAATTATTCTTGCAAATCAGACATAACTGCAGTAGAACCTCAGAGTTATGGACACCTTGGGAACGGAGGTAACTGAAATGTTCATAACTCTGAACAAAGCAGTTTGAGCTCCAGATCCAGCAGCTGACACTCCAGGACAGGTGTAGGCAACAGCTGAGCTCCCTACTCAGTGCTGGCATGAGTCTGCAAGCTTGTACCCCTGCCCACGGGGGTGTGTGTGTGTGTGTGTGTGTTTGAGAGAGAGAAAATAGCATGTCCCCCTCCTGGGGGGAGGGGTGAAAGCAGTGCAGACACCAGCCCTTCTCCTGCTTTGCTGGCTCCGGCTGCCTTGGGCTGGCAGCCCCAGCATCTTGCTGTAAATGGCTGCTGAAAGCGTGGAGGTGTGGGTGGGGAGAGACAGCCTAGATGTGCCCATCTATAAGATGCAATACAGGCACAGTACAATATTTGCCTTTTTATTTTATTTTTTGTCTCTGCTGCTGCCTGATTGGTTACTTCCGGTTTCACATGGTGTCCAGTTGACCGGTCAGTCTGTAACTCTGGTGTTCGTATATTTGAAGTTCTACTATATTCAGAATTTATTTCTGTTTTATTATGTTAAGAGTCTTGACAGGGTCATTTGATTATTTAGGGATGTATTTCTCAAAGTAAATAGGATGCCAGTTGGAGGGCAAAGAAAATCCTTTGGCCATTAGTTAGTCTGTTCATCAATTGCAAGAAGAGAATGCTTGTGTGGAAGAGGACCATTTCATGTGATTTGCAAAATACAGGCTCACAACAAAGGGCAATACACTATCTTACAAGTGGTTTAAGACTGTATTTTTGGTATCAGTTATTTAAATGTATAATGCAGAAGTCTTTAGAAGTTGCAAAGCCCAAGAGCTATAGAAAAAGGTTTAGTATAAAATCATAGAAATGTATGACTGGAGTTTGAGAGCTCATAAAGTTGAGCCCCTGTGCTAAGGCAGGACCAAATAAATGTAGGCCGTCCCTGCAAGGTGTTTTTCCGATGTATTATTAAAAACCTTCCATGACAGGGATTTCACAATCTCCCTTGGAAGCCTATTCCAGACCTTAACTACCCTTGTAATTAGAAAGTTTTTTCTAATCTGCAGCAAGGGAGATTTAGGTTAGATATTAAGCCAGTTACTGTTTGTCCTACCTTCAGTGAAGATGGAGAACAACTGATCACTCTGCTCTTTATAACAGCCCTTAACACATTTGAAGACTATCAGGTCCTCTCTGTCTCTTTTCTGAAGACTAAACATGCCCAGGTTTTTTAACCTTTCCAATAGGTCAGGTTTTTGTAAACCTGTATCATTTTTGTTGCTCTCCTCTGGACTCTCTCCAGTTTGTTCACATCTCTTTCTAAAGTGTGGTGCCCAGAATTGGACACAGTACTCCAGCTGAGATTTCACCAGCACCAAGTAGAGTGGGACAGTTACCTCTCATGTCTTACTTATGACACTCCAGTTAATACTCTTCAGAATATTAGCCTTTTTGCAACTGCATCACATTGCAGACTCACATTCAATTTGTGATCCACCATATCCCCAAGATCCTTTTCAACAGTACTACCACCTAGTCAGTTACTCTCCAATTTGTAGTTGTGCATTTGATTTTTCCTTCCAATCTATGGTACTTTGCACTCATCTTTATTGAAGTTCATCGTGTTGATTTTAGACCAATTCCCTAATTTGTCAAGGTCATTTTGTATTCTAATCGTGTCCTCCAAAGTGCTTGTAACCTCCCCCAGCTTGGTGTCATCTGCAAATTTTATAAGCAAATGGACCCGGGACTCATCTCAGCAGGACCCCATTAAGTACGGTCTCTCAATTTGACAATAAACAATTAATAACTACTTTTTCAGATGGTCTTTCAGAGTTGTGCACCTGCCATATAGGAATTTCATCTAGGCCACATTTCCCTAGTTTGCTTCTGAGAATGTCATGTGGGACTGTGTCAAAAGGCTTAGTAAAATCAAAATATGTCATGTTTACTGCTTCTCGCCTATCCACCAGGCCAGTAAGCCTGTCAAAGAAAGTAATTAGGTTGGTTTGGCATGTTTTGTTCTTGACGAATCCATACTGGCTATTCCTTATAACCCTGTTATCCTATAGGTGCTTACAAATTGATTGTTTAATAATGTTCTTCCAGTATCTTTCCAGGTAAAAGTTAGGCTAACTGGTCTATAATTTCCCTAGTCCTCTTTGTTCCTCTTTTTTAAGGATAGCTATTATATTTGCCTTCTCCAGTCCTCTGGGACCTTGCTCATCCTCCATGAGTTCTCAGAGATAATTGCTAACTGTATGCATGCATCTGTAAATTTAAACTAGGAGTGTGTGTGTGTATGTATTGTATTTTGCTTTAAATCTCCCTCTATGCTGTGAACTATTGCTGTTCATCTTTCTGTGATCACATCACAGCCCGAAACTGCTCTGAAACAGGAAAGTTGTCAGATAGTTAGCCAAAAATCTCTTTTTTAAAAAAAGACATTTTGCTTTAAACAAAAAAGACATTGTGGCTACAGTTATAAGATACCTTGTTACAAAGCAAACAGGAATGTCTATAGTACAGGAATCAGAGTAGTAGCCGTGTTAGTCTGCATCCGCAAAAAGAAAAGGAGTACTTGTGGCACCTTAGAGACTAACAAATTTATCTGAGCATAAGCTTTTGTGAGCTACAGCTCACTTCATTGGATGCATGCAGTGGAAAATACAGTGGGGAGATTTTATATACGCAGAGAATATGAAACAATGGGTGTTACCATACACAGTGTAAGGAGAGTGATCAGGTAAGGTGAGCTATTACCAGAAGGAGGAAAAAAAAAAAAACCTTTTGCAGTGATAATCAAGGTGGGCCATTTCCAGCAGTTGACAAGAACGTGTGAGCAACAGTGGGGGTGTGTCTGTGTGTGTGTGTCTGTGTGTGTGTGTGTGTGTCTGTGTGTGTGAAATAAACATGGGGAAATAGTTTTACTTTGTGTAATGACCCATCCACTCCCAGTCTTTATTCAAGCCTAAGTTAATTGTATCCGGTTTGCAAATTAATTCCAATTCAGCAGTCTCTCATTGGAGTCTGTTTTTGAAGTTTTTTTGTTGAAGAATTGCCACTTTTAGGTCTATACTCGAGTGACCAAAGAGATTGAAGTGTTCTCCAACTGGTTTTTGAATGTTATAATTCTTGATGTCTCATTTGTGTCCATTTATTCTTTTACGTAGAGACTGTCCAGTTTGACCAAAGTACATGGCAGAGGGGCATTGCTGGCACATGATGGCATATATCACATCGGTAGATGCACAGGTGAACGAGCCTCTGATAGTGTGGCTGATGTGATTAGGCCCTATGACGGTGTCCCCTGAATAGATATGCGGACACAGTTGGCAATGGGCTTTGTTGCAAGGATAGGTTCCTGGGTTAGTGTTTTTGTTCTGTGGTTGCTGGTGAGTATTTGCTTCAGGTTGGGGGGCTGTAAGCAAGGACTGGCCTGTCTCCCAAGATCTGTGAGAGTGATGGGTCGTCCTTCAGGATAGACTGTAGATCCTTGATGATGCGTTGGAGAGGTTTTAGTTGGGGGCTGAAGGTGATGGCTAGTGGCGTTCTGTTATTTTCTTTGTTGGGCCTGTCCTGTAGTAGGTGACTTCTGGGTACTCTTCTGGCTCTGTCCATCTGTTTATTCACTTCAGCAGGTGGGTTACTCTTGTTACAGTGTGTATGGTAACACCCATTGTTTCATGTTCTCTGTGTATATACAATCTCCCCACTGTATTTTCCACTGCATGTATCTGATGAAGTGAGCTGTAGCTCACAAAAGCTTATACTCAAATAAATTTGTTAGTCTCTAAGGTGCCACAAGTACTCCTTTTCTTTTAATAGTACAGGAAAATGTCATGACCTTAAGGTCCCTTCAGGTGTTTTCAGTAGTAGTGTTGCCTTCCTCTTATTAACCCAAGAGTTTCAAATCTGCTTGAAGCTTCCTCCCCCGCTTCAACACTCTAAGGTTTACTGATACCTTCCTGAATGTACTTTACTTCCTAACTCTACAAATGCCTTATAATATAGTGATAAGTTCCTCTTTCTCTGATGGAGAGCCCTGTAGAGCAAGGAGTCCTGTACATATTCCTTTTCAAGTTTTTGTCTTCTGGTATCCTGATGGGTGGAATTTCTTTTTAGCGTTGGTCACAAAATTAGTAACTAATGTCAGCTGGATTAACTAGTGATTTGATAGTCAATTTTGTAACTGTTCAATGTACGTCATCAGTACTCAGAATTTTTCCATTTGAAAAGGCCACACATCAATCCACTCCAGTTTTCTGTGTCCAAAATCGACATGCCGAGAACTTCAGAGGAAGGTATTGGAATCTTTGTAATACACCTAATTGTGCAATCATAAGGTTTATCCATCTGGTGGTTGGCTGATGGGCTGAAGCTTGAGGAATGATAGCCTTGTAATTGTATCCAATCTAATTTCATTTCAGCTGTCATTCTTATCCATATCAGAGATGCTTTTTAATCATTCTAAACCATTTGTCTCAATATCCTCCCAGGAATGAACCCCATTCATTAATTATGTTTACTTCTCCCTCTTCCACCTCAAACCCCCTTTTTATTTCTGTTGGAGTCCCGTCCCCTCCACCCCCAGTTTAATTTTTATTTGATTAGTTAGAAGAAGGCTCTTCATTATTCTTACTACATTTAGAAAGTTTTGTTTTATACTATATATTTTCTCAGTAAAGTGTGGCTGGAGTCATTAATTAAATAATCAAGCCTTTTAGATTCTGTTTTAATTAGAGACAGGGCTGGGTACTGTGTTGCTCTGCATTTTGTGGAGTTAATTACACCAGTGCAAAGTGGATACAAAATGCTACCGTTCTACTTTGGCAGTGGTTTACACCACATCTGTACTCAGTGTCCCCTGCTGTAGATCCCTTCGCGATGTGGGGGGCAAGGGAGAGTAAGGCCCAGGGTGTAGTGGAGCATCAATTGTCCTTTTCTATGTAATGCTGTTTAGTGAACAGATAGATGACATGTATTTACAGTACTTGCTGTTTTAAGTCATTGGTGACAACACTTACCACCCAGTGATGTCTAAGTATTTGTTTATTTACATATATTGGAACCTCAGTCATGGACTAGAGCCCCAACTGTGAACTGACACAACACTTGGCAAAATCTGACTTTTCAATGGCCGTTTTACATAGCCCACATGCCGTCGTCTTTGTACCTTTTCTGAGTTTCAGGTATTAAATGGTAATATTTCTAAACTCTCCCCATGAGAAGATTTCTACCATTTTCCCACTTCCATTTCTCTAGTCATTTTCACTGCCCTTCTCTAATCCTCTTCTCTTTGTGCTATAATCCCTTTTAGATGAAGTGACCAAAGCTGAATGCATTAAGATGAAAGCGTACCATTGATTTAGTAAATGGGACTATAATACTTTTTGTATTTTCTGATCCTTTAATTTAGGCTAATATCTTATCTGTTGCTTTAGTCCTAACTGTATTGAGTGGGTACCTTGGAACTGACTTTCCTTTCACATACTCAGTTTTTACACGAATAACTGCATTTACTTCAACAGTTTTACAGACCAATTCAAGTGAGAGCAGAGTCAGGTCCTTTGATGGTACCATATGCAAGAATGGCCAGACCTTTTGACTGAAAGGTTATAACTAACTGACAATACATCACTATGTACAAGCAGTTTAAATTGCTCTTCCAATGTACATGTATTTCATTTGTCTAGGTAAAATGTATTGGCCTTTAAATGTAGGTTTTCTTAGATGCTTTAGGAGACCCACACAATCCTCCCTAGTCTTGACAAACCCTAAATAATTCTGTGACATCAGCATTTTTCCATCTCCACCAGATCATTAATAAATGCATTGAACAACATAAGTCCTAGCACAGCTCCCTGAGGCACCCTGCTATTAACCTCTTTCCATGCTGAAAATGAATTGGCCGCTCATTCTTTCATTTCCTATCTGTTGGCCAGCTTTCAGGCCATGACAGGACTTTACTTTTTACCTGTGGGTATCAAGATTTTTTTAACAGCCTCTGTTGCAGGACTTTTAAGCTATATTCAGTAATTCTCCTTTATCCACTATTTTCTTAACTCTCTCAGAGTTCTAATGGCTTAGAGAGGCAATATTTCACTTGCAGGAGCTGTCTTACTTTTTAAAATCAATGTAATACTTATCCAAATGCTGTATATCTCCCTGTGCTGTATATCTTATGGTCCTCACACCCAGTTATTTTTCACTTGTAAGTGTACTGCATCTTAAGCTGTGATACAAAGGGTAAGGAGAAATTGTTAATCAAGTAGCAGCTGTTTGGGAGTGAATGATGCAGCTGGAATTTTTCTGGTGAACATGTAACACTGATGTTCCTTTTGCTCTATATAATGCTCGGTGGGCTAAGGGACAGTCCAGAGCAGCAGTCAAGTGTGCACAGGTGGTCTTGTAGCAAGAAGGTCGATTGGTATCAGAGTCAGTCAAGGCACTGGCCAGAGTTCTCACAGGGGTCAGCAGCTGGAAGATCCAATCCAAAGGGGCTGGGTCAGTGGGTTAGGGAGGTGAGGTCAAACAAGGCAGCAGGACAACAATATAGGGTCAGGTGACGTGGCAGGGCAAGGCAGTCTAGGCAGCAACCAGCAGGCCCTGGTTCCTCTTCTAGTTGAGGTTTTTATATAGTCCAGATACCCAGTGAGAGTGCTGCCTGTCCATCCAATCAGGGGCCTGGGGTGTGGCTGCTGCAGGTGTTTAGCACTAAGGCTGTTGGTCATGCTGTGGGTGCTGCTTCGGACTTCCTGGGCCTCAGTTCAGTAGCAGCGTCCTGACATTCTAGTTAGTACACAGGGGAGAAAAAAATTGTGAAACTTCAGTGTCTAGTTCTTCAGTCACAGTTCTACAAGCCAAATAAGTTGCAGTTAAGTGAAAGAGAATTGAAATTCCCCCCCGACGATAACTTAGTGCATATAAATTATCCATGAATCATGCCCCACCTACGCCTCAGGTAATCAAACACACTGGAAGTAATAAAATAGTGTTTGTTTTAGAATATACTGCAAATTGTTCACAATGCGTGTCTTGAGTGTAGTAGTCCTGTTGCTGGGCCATCCACCTAGCACAATATGACCTCTCATATTAATTACTTTAATAGCTAACCAAGGTTTTTGAGATATTGTACCTCATTTTCATATCTCTTACTTTTGATTTGCTCAGGTGTGAGATCAGAATAGGACTTCTTTTCTAGTTTAGCTAGATTATAATTTAAAAGGACACTTTCTGTGTGAAAAGGAATCTCTTTATAACTTGGGTGTAAATATAATAAGTTCCAGAGGTGGTATGCAGAAAAAAAGATAGTTTATTACTTTTGAAATGGATCCATTTTAAAGATGAGTCTTTTTTTATTGCTTTAGAGAACCGTGTTAAAAACGTTTCAGCAATAGTGCCATTTTTGCTATTTAAGAAATGTCAAGTGTGTGCCTCAAATATATCCTGACTTAAATCATGTTTTCCCCATAGGATGCTGTGGTGTCTGTCATGTAAAATGCCCCAAAGTGTGCTACTTCCTTAATTTGCACAGGAAGTCTCATTTGTTGTAAGCTATTTGAGACAATCTACATCTACACTAGACGTGATGAGAGGAGGAAATAAAGCATGGGAAGAAAATGAGATGAGGAAATATGAAGGGTAACGTCAATAAGATCATGCAGTTACTTAGTTTAGTTAAGTGTAAATTTTGGTTCTACTGTTTTAAATGTGTCACCCAACAGCTGTGGCTGGTGGATGCTGTGCACCCACTATTTTTTTTCCTGTGGGTGCTGCGGGGCCGGATGGCCCACGGAGTCAGCACTGGTGTCTCAGCCAATCTGATGTGGGGGAAAATTCCTTCCCGACACCAAATATGGCCATCAGTTAGACCCTGAACATGTGGGCAAGACCCACCAGACAGGTATCTGGGAAAGAATTCTCTGTAGTAACTCACAGCCCTCCACAACTAGTGTCCTGTCTCCAGCAGTTGGGGATTTTTGCTATTGGTAGTCGCTGAAGGGCCACGTGCCATTGTAGGCAGTCCCGTCATACCATCCCCTCATGCCATACCTTATCAATCTGAGTCTTGAAGCCAGTTAGGTTTTTTTGTCCCCACTGCTCCCCTTGGAAGGCTGTTCCAGAACTTCACTCCTCCATGTGTCACTGACCCTTCAAAAAGTTGCAAATGGTACTTTGTTTTAAACCACAGATCCGAGGTGCGTAGTCCTCTGCAATTTTTATTGTGTCTCTAGACCAGTGGTGGGCAACCTGCAGCCCCTGGGCCACATGTGGCCCATCAGGGTAATCCATTGGCAGGCCGCCAGACAGTTTGTTTACATTTACATGGCTACCTGCTGCTCCCAGTGGTCCTGGTTCACCGTTCCCAGCCAATGGGAGCTGCAGGAAGCAGTGCAGGGACATGCTGGCCACCACTTCCCGCAGCTTCCATTGGCCTGGAACTGCAAACTGTGGCCACTGGGAGCAGCGGGCAGCCGTGCAAATGTAAACAAACTGTCTGGTGGCCCAGCGGATTACTCTGACGAGTCGCGTGCGGCCCATGGACCGCAGGTTGCCCACCACTACTTTAGACTGTGTCCATGTGAGTGAAAACAGTGCTGTGCTGTAAATATTTTAGCTTTTGGAAAAAATTAACCGTCTACCTGGAGAGTGTTGACTTTCACAGGAGCAGTATGATTTTTCCCTTTCTGCTGGAAATATTTCTCTGTTGTCCCCCAGTGTGTGGAGAGGGTGGAGCACTGTGTTGCGCTTGTGAATTCAGTGCAAGGAGAGGGTAGTGATTTCACAGGAGGCCTCATGCAGAGAGCATCCTTCTCCAGAAGTGTGTGTGCATGTGTAAATATCTAACATTTGGAGCCTGATCCATTCCAAGGTCTGTTACTACTTCAGAAGCATTTTTGTGAGCCCAAGAGATGAGTCATCTCTAGCTGGACAGTTCAGCAGTGTGGAGGGAGGGATGTAGTCCATCAGAGAAAGGGAAATCTTCCTTGTCTAATGGCAGGATTCTAATAATAGGCCCAAAGAATACCCTCAGACACCCGCAGGCTGAACTGAAACAAATGAGAGTGATAACTGCTGAAGTGATTAGCATAGTTCACAAAATGTGCTTCATAACAAGCTTATTTATAGTTAATAAGACTTGAAAGAGATTTTAACCCTTGTGCTTCCTTTATCAGGATAAGAATCTGTAAAGATAAAGATATTCTTTATCAGGATAAGAATCTGTCTCCTCTGTTTTTATCTCCAGTTTAAGGTGGAAGAATTTGGTGGCTTTTTTTTTAAGCTTTCTGCCCTTTATCTCCATCATCATAGCTTTATGGTTGCAGGATGCAGTATTGCAGATCTTTTCACTTGTCAGCCGCTGTCCCTATTGAAGAGAGATAATTGAGCATGTTTGACTCCAGGCCTCAGTGACAGGGTAACAGCTTGAGCTGGTGTGTGGGGCAGGGCACAGCCCCTCATTTGTTAAACTATTACAAGTTCCCTGGACATGCAGTCTCTCCACAAAGCCTTTGTGTGCCCCTGTTCACGGGCTGTCACTGAAATTTGCCTACCCTATGTTTCTGTTGAAAGCTATGAATGAGGCACATTTTCCCCCACCCAGCCCTCTGCACATCCTCTGAAGAGGAAAAAAAAAAAAAAATCTGTATCACCTCATCAAAAACTGTATTCAGGTGGATTATTCACTAGAAGGTGACATTTTATAGGTTAGGGCAGAACAAGAGCTACTGACTTACACTGTTCTGAACCAATACAGTATCTCTTGTAGGCCAGAATGCATATTTTTTATTTAAAGTATTTTGGCAAAAGGGTTTCACCTCTCTGTTCTGGGTATTGACCAGATGGAAGAAAGCTTGCTACTTATTTATGGGATTAAAAAAATTAATTGCAACATTGTTAATTATCAGCTTGTTCTAAATCGTGGCTGAAGAGGCAGGGAACAAACCCTGAAATAAAAAATTAAATAAACTTAGAGAACAGTTTTCTTTTTTGAAAAAGGAGCCTGCAGAAATAGTTACAGAAATAGTTTTAGCGGATTACTCAAAAAGCTTGTTCTTTGTGCTACCCATAGCCTCTGATTTACAAGCTTCTGCTTAGAAATGCAAATTGGCAGTAAAGGTCTCTCTCTCAATGCTCTCTGTGTTGCATTGAGTGCATTTTAATTTTGATGACACTGAAAAGTTAGTTCTAGCTTTCCCCTACCTGCCTCCTTTTTACAGAGACTGTCAAGAGTACTATGTAAAAAATACAGTGTATCAGAAGCATCTTGCTTAGTTTTTAAACAAGATTTAGTGTAACGGCTAATGTAGGTTGCCATTAAAAACATTAGTGGCTTGGCAAGGTGGGCTCCTGGTTATATTTCATAAGCAAGGAGACTTGGTTTGTCAGACGGCTGGAATGGAACACGGAGACAAGATTAGATCAATGTTGTTAATAATCTCTAAATGTTAAGTAAACTTTTGTATAATGGAAATTTAGATCCCATAGCTTCTGGAAATGCTGATTCTAAGTGGTATGCAATTCAAAGCCACCAATAATATT